>NC_069695.1:16146088-16762014 GCF_023699985.2 Odocoileus virginianus | reverse complement strand
CACCCGCCTTGAGAAGAGAAAGGTTGACTGCCAGGTGGACCGGCATGGAGACAGAAGGCTCTCGAATCTGTCTCCTTGCTGGCTGACCCCACAATAAAGTTCTTTCTTTTCTCAAAAGCTGATGCCATAACATTGGCTTCAGTGTGTCCCAGGCAGCAAGCTGTTACCCAGGAACAATTTTGGCAACCACAAAGGGAGAAAAGTCTTGTGACCACCTGCCCAAGGCACTGTAGCCCCCGACGAGTGTGGGCCCTCACCACTGATCCTGACCAGCCAACTCAGACCGAATTTGCCTGGATGGTGGGTGGTTGGGTTCCTGCGTCCCCATCGTGGTGCTCCAGGCTTCTCAGAGCTACTTCATGTTTGAAAAGAATAGCTTCTGGGTCAGCCTCAGCCATCTTTGGGGGTGAGTAACTGTGTTAAAATGTACCTCTGCCTAAATTGTCTAATAACCTCGTTGGGCTTGCAGGTTAGAGTCCCACCCTGGAGAGACAATATGATAGATTCTAGGTGCTGAGGTTCTCAGAGATTCTGGTTAGAATTCCGCGTCCCAGGTCACGGTCCCAGCCTTTAGGTTTGTGTATTTGTCTGTGTTTGTCTGTGTCTGACTTTTCTTTGTTATGACTGGCCAATAGGTGTTGCTTTTTGAATGACTTTAGCAAACCTGACAGAGAAGGCAATGGCACCCCTCTCCAGTACTCTTGCCTGGAAAATCCCATGGACAGAGGAGCCTGGTAGGCTGCAGTCCATGGGGTCGCTAAGAGTCGGACACGACTGAGCAACTTCAGTTTCATGCATTGGAGAAGGAAATGGCAACCCACTCCAGTATTCTTGTCTGGAGAATCACAGGGACGGGGGAGCCTGGTGGGCTGCTGTCTATGGGGTCGTACAGAGTCAGACACGACTGAAGTGACTTAGCAGCAGCAGCAGCAAACCTGATATTAATGAGTCCACTGAGTAGAAACCTTGCCTTATGGAGGTGTCAGGGTTTCACCTAACCTAATATGATCACCTGGCGGTATTGATACGGTGAGTATTCTTTTTTTTAATAGCTTGTTTTAAATTTTTATTGTATATTATTTATTTAGTTAGTTTGCTATGCAGCTTGCAGGATCTTAGTTCCCCTACCAGGGACTGAACCCAGGTTCTGACAGTGAAAGCATGGAGTCCTAACCACTGGACTGTCAGGGAATTTCCAGTACAGGTATGTGTTCTTAATGGAACCAGACCTGACTATCTTCTTGGGGTGAGAGGATAGAGGAGCAATGAGAGCTAGGAGAAATCATCTATTTCCAAATGGTCGGTCACCATGGGTTAAAAAGCACAGCTGCGCATCTTTAGTGACTTAATGAAAGGTAGAGATTAAACAGAAGTGAAACAGGTGGGGCCATGTTATTAGATGAATAAGCATTTAAGGAAGGTTGAGATTGTTAAGGCAGTAACAGAACAAACAGGGATTTTATATAATTACTTTCAGTTGAAATAAAAAACACAGTCATCAAACTTGGCCTACATTTAGCCAAGGGTAAAACAAAAAAACCTTCCAAACAGAAGCAAAACTTGTTAAGAAAAATTTTAGTGGGGTTGTTGAAAATAGCTTCTAGATGGTAAATATGTCTAGGGACGGCCCTGAGGAGGTCTGAGTGTTTTGAAGATGGCGGTGTTGTGCCTGATGCAGGTCAGAGCTAAGAATCCTGTGGCTATGGAGCCCCATCACCAGGTGTGTGCTGTGCCGTTCGTGCCTTTTCTGCTCTGTTTGTGTCTTTTCTGATCACAATATGGTTCTTTTCACTGCGTGCTTTTCTTCTGTAAGTTTTAACACTATGTTCCTGTTCTCTATGACTTCCTACTATAAATGGCATACTGGAGTTATGGAAAAGAGAATGATTTTCTTTTGTAGTATTGCCTGGTCCCAGCGTCAGCTGGAGTCGGTGGGGGCGGGGGGGGGGGGGAATGGCCCAAGAATGGGTCTTTGAATTATAATACTGTTTTACAATTACACTTGTGTTTGCAAAAGAGAGGAGAAATCAGATGAAATCAGCTTTATCCCCATTTCTTGCCAGGGAAGAGCCTTCATATGACGGGACAAATTTTGGGTTTTTCTCACTGACAATTTTTTAAAAAGTGTATTGAAGTATCATTGGTTTACAATGTTGTATTAATTTCTGCTGTATAGCAAAATGACTCAGATATACACACACATACGTGTGTATATATATAGATATATTTTATATTCTTTTCCATGATGGTTTATCACAGGATATTAAATATAGTTCCCTGTACTATAAGGGAGGACCTTGTTGCTTATCCTGACAATTTTAACCCTTTTGTATGAACCACACGAGCAGGTAGTTAACATTGAACTGCTTGTGTACTTGTGTGTACATATATATAAATATATACACCTGTGTATATGGGCTTCCCTCATAGCTCAGTCAGTAAAGAATCTGCCTGAAACGCACTAAACTTGGGTTTGATCCCTGGGTCAGGAAGATCCTCTAGAGAAGGAAATGGCAACCCACTCCAGTATTCTTGCCTGGAGAATCTCATAGACAGAGGAGCCTGGCAGGCTACAGTCCATGGGTTTGCAAGAATTGGACATGATTTAGCAACTAAACCACCACCACCTGTGTATGTATGTACCTGTATGTATGGATGGATATATGCTAAGTTGCTTTGGTCATGACTCTGTGCGATGCTATGGATGTAGCCCACCAGCCTCCTCTGTCCATGGGATTATCTAGGCAAGAATACTGGAATGGGTTGCCATGCCTTCCTCCAAGGGATCTTCCAAACCCAGGAATTGAACCAGTGTCTTTTAAGGCTCCTGCATTGGCAGGCAGGTTCTTTACCACTAGTGCCACCTGGGAAACCACGCACACACACACACACACACACACACACACACACACACACACGTTAAAAAAGAAAGCTTGCTAGGAGGAAGAAACATTGGTGATGGTGCTAACAGCCATGGGCTCTATGGAGACCTTGGGCTGAGTGTACTCTACCTGGAAATTGCCCAGATGTCTAGGTCACCTTGTCTGTGACTCTGCTGAGGAGATGAAATGTTTTGTCATCTCCCAGGAAGAGTATACCCATACACCCTCAGAGAGTAGGTGACGGTTGAGTATTTCAGCCCTTGTCCTCCTGAATTCCTCTCTTGGATTCAGCTCCGAGTCTAAGGCAGTCCCTCATCTGACTTTCTCTCAGGTGACACAGTCCCCTCTTCCACCCTCCTCACCATCTGAGGTGCTGAGTGAGACCGAGCCTGAACTCCCTGACTGTGACAGGCCGCCCCGCCCTCAGCACACGGGGACTGTCAGGAGAGGTGACCCGCTGGCTGCAGTCTTGGAGCTGCCAGGACAGACTGGCAGCCAGGTGGCACGCATGACCTTCAAGCCACAGCTGTCGACAGTCTCCTGTGGGGAAGGTCTCCAGGGTCCCCTCCGCGAGCTCACAGCTGCGCTGCTCCTCGTCCTCTGTTGTCCTCACGGCCAAGCTGTGGACAGTCACCCCTGCATCTGCTTGCTTCTTTCCAGAAACCACACTAGCAGACGGAATTGGTTGCTAAACCCTAAGGTTCTTGCTTTGCCTCTGCTTCTGGTGGGGAGTGAGAGAAGGCCATTTTCCAGAGATCTGCAGTCCACAGACTGTTTGGAACCCGGGCTACTGACTCAGCCTTGACTTGAGGGCTGCTTGCTTGCACGCTCTCTAGTCGGCCGTTTCCGGAGGGGCGGCTCAGCCCCCAGAAACAGCGCTGGAAGCGGCGGCGTGCTAGAGGGGCAGACCCGCTGTGCCCCGTTGCTCCCCACAGGAGCAAGGCGGGCCCTGAGCCGTGGATCTGAGCTCATCTGGCGCTTCCCTCCACCCCCACCCGAACACTCCCCAGGTGCAGCCGACACCGCAGCACAAGCCTCCGAGTTTCTGATGAGACACTGACTGACCTCGGCCGATCCACAGAGGCGGGCAGAAGGGGCAGGCGTCCATTGGAGACAGTTGTTCCGGGCCGTTCCATGCTTTTTGCTGCCAAGAAGTGAACCATCTTAAGCACCATGATGGGGGGACCCCGGTTGGCCTTCAGAGGATGGACTCTGGCTGGAGACCGCGGGGCTGTCCTACCGTCAGCTGACCCCCCAGGACCAAGCGTCACAGGTACAAGTTCTGGGCTCACAAGGCTTGACCTTGGCTGGTTCTTCCAGGTTGTTTTGTACATTTTTCAGCAGCAGGTGGGGGGAAGACCCTCAGAAAGCGCCCTTCCTGCCTGAGCCAGGGCCTAATGACCTTGGCTTAACGACATCTGCTCCTCCTTTCAGTCTTCCGGAGATCCCCCATCCCTACCATGTGAAGGGGGAGCCCTGCCCCTAGAGCCCAGGCTTCCACCAAAAGCCCTCCCAGGGCCCCAAGTCCTGCCCCAGCCCTGTACTTTCTTTACCAGATAGTCAGGGGGAGTTCTCCCCTCTACTAACCTGCCAGGGCGCTCAGGTCAGTCCAGGGGTCCTCTGCCCCAGGCAGGCCAATATCCCTAGAGACAAGCTCCAGCAGGTCCAGACAGCTAAGGCCAGCCCTCCTTCTTTTAAATATTAATTTCTAAGTCAAAGCTCACATTGACTTTCTCTGTGATTTGCTTTTTGCACTGAGGGTATTCCACATCAGCATATGTGGAGCCATCACACTCTTTTTTTAACAACCATACTTTTTTTTTTTAAACAACCATACTTTCAAAATTAGTAGGTGGCTGTTGTGTTCTTTCCGCTGCTGTTTTTGCTGCTGCTGCTGCTGATCTTTTTTTAATGCTTTTTAAAAATGTATTAATTTATTTATGGTTGTGCTGGGTCTTCGTTGCTGCATGGCCTTTTCTCTAGTTTTGGCGAGCCCTGGCTACTCTCTCGTTGCGGCTTGCAAGGTTCTCATTGCAGTGGCTTCTCTTGTTGTGGAGCACAGTGCAGGCTTCAGCAGTGGCGGCCACTGGGCTCAGTAGTTACGGCTCCCAGGCTCTAGAGCACAGGATCAGTTGTGGCGGGACACGGGCTTTGTTGTTCTGCAGCATGTGGGATCCTCCCAGATCAGAGATGGAACCCATGTCTCCTGCACTGGCAGGCGGATTCTGAACCACTATGCCACCAGGGAAACCCTATTGATGATTTAGGATTAGGAGGCAGGTGATATGACCAGGAGAGAGACTGGCGGGGCCTTCTATCTGGACTGGATGTGTGCTGACCTGTCCAGCAGGAGCATTCCTATAACTAGGCTATGTCTTGGGGGTGCAGGGATCTCCTAATATAGATTTGGCTTCTACATCTCTGCAGAGGAGGGTGAGGAAAGTTGTGGTCCTCCATTTCATTCTAGGTTTTCATGGCACTAGCCTATCACACCTTCAAAGACGTTTTTAATAATGTTAAATGGCCCTCCGTTCCCTTTCATTTCTCTTTCTCTTTCCTGAATCAAAGACAAACGTCAAATGTTTAGAGTGGCAGTTTCACCCAGTTCAATGCTTTTATAAGTGTTGGCGAGAAAGAAATTCCCCAAGCAAAACATGTCAAAGTGATCTTTGTGAAACAGGCATGGTGGAGAGTGTTTTTCAAATGCTGGTGATCAGCAGGATTCTTGAAATAGAATTACAGCCTTTGAAATCACATCTTATAATTAATTGTCCCAAGATCACAGCTGGGCTTTTCTCTCACAGAACTTTCAAACAGCCACAAGAGTAATGCTACCTGGTACTTTGTTTTTCGTAAGACCGGCACAGAATCTCCTTCCTAGTTAGCTCATGTACGTTTATTAACTGGACACACCCTGGTTGCATGTGGGGCTCAGGGCGGGGCCAATGTCCATCTGAGGTCCTGGCTCCCGCTTGGAGCTTCTCCAGGGCTGTGCTGCTGCCCAGCCTCAGATTCCACTTGTTCTAACAACTGCTGAGCTATCAGGGAGACCCCTGAGCCAGAGACTGACACTCAAGGTCTGAATCTTCCTCAGGTTAGAAAGGGGATTTCACAGAATGTAATTCTTTTGGCAAATACGCCAATACTGTTTTTAAAATAATTTTATTTATTTTTGGCTGTGTTGGGTCTTTGTGGCTGCACGGGTTTTTCTCTAATTGCAGTGTACCGGCTTCTCATTTCAGTGGCTTCTCCCGTCGTAGAGCACAGGCTCAATAGTTGTGACACGTGGGCTTTGTTGCTTTGTGGCACTTGGGATCTTTCCGGACCAGGGATCGAACCCATGTCTGCTGCATTGGCAGTTGGGTTCTTTACCTCTGAGCCACCAGAGAAGCCCTGATGTCATCTTCAAATTCTAAAATTGTATTTCCAAGTTCTCACCCATGTGGAGGTGACAGAGGACTTCTGTGAATGGCTCAGCTCACAAAGTCTGAGAGGGAGGAACTGATGGGGGAACAAGCGAAGCCTGAAAATTCTACGGCATCTCCCACTCTGAGGAGGGCGCCTAGTGAGTCCTGGATGATGTCAAAGCAAAGACATCATAAATCAGATTCATTGTAGCAGGCAGTGCTTCCCAATTTAGAGTTCAAAAGATTTACTCTGTTAGAAGATAGAATGGCCACTGTTTCTATTTCAATTTTAAAAAACAGCTCAGTATCTGCTTTTTTAAAATTTCAGCCTTAAAACAAGTTTGAGAGCCATCAAATGCTTAGGCAGTGCACAGACTAGCTGAGCTTGCTCTGTACCAGCTTCTAAGAGGACTCTGAGAGGACTATTAAGTCCTCAGGCTTTTATCTTTACTTCTGTGTCATTTACCTTCTGGAAATGAATCCCTTATCAGATGTGTGATTTGCAAATATTCTCTCCCATTCAGTAGGTTTGCTGTTTTGTACAGGGCAACAGAGGATGAGATGGTTGGATGGCATCACTAATGCAATGTCCATGAACTTAGGCAAACTCCAGATGGTGATGGACAGGAGAGCCTGGCGTGCTGCAGTCCATGGGGTCATGAAGAGTCAGACACTACTTGGCGACTGAATAACAACAAAACAGGAAACCTCTTGAATGGGAGCCCCCCAGAACCTATAGAGAATTCCTAAAACTTAATAACAAAAATGAAAAACCTGGTTAAAAATGGGCAAAGTCCTTAAATGTACATTTCTCTGAAGAAAATATACAAATATTTTCCCCTAGATCTATGACGTATTTATCTGACCACAATTCTTATGCAGCAAATCAAACTATCTCTAATTCTTCAAAAATCAGTGTTAAAAGAGAAAACACAGTTTTAAAAAATCCAGCTTGGCTTTTCATTTATGGAGGAAAAAAGTCTTCTATTTACGATATATGATTTCTGAAAGAATAATAACATAATTTGAAACTAAACAGAAAAATCATAAAAATAAACCTACTGATGTTTTCTAACCAAAAACTGCAAAAATTTAAGACAGCTGCTTTGGCCTATTTTTAAAAATTTTATCTTATGGAAGTACAGTTGGCCTTGATTTGAACTGTGGTGCTGGAGAAGACTCTTAAGAGTCCCTTGGACTGCAAGAAGATCAAACCAGTCAATCTGAAAGGAAATCAGACCTGAATATTCATTGGAAGGACTGATGCTGAAGCTGAAGCTCCAATACTTTGAGGCCACGAGAGACAAGCAACGAAGATGCTGTTACTATACAGCAGGCCCTGTGTCAAAGTCCTCTCCATCTAGTACAATTTAATTCTACATACGGCTAAATGCCAACAAAGGTCTATATAGTCAAAGGCATGGTTTTCCTAATAGTCATGTATGGATGTGAGAGGTGGACCACAAAAAAGCTGAAGAATTGATCCTTTTGAACTGTGGTGCTGGAGAAGACTCTTGAGTGTTCCTTGGACAGCACAGAGATCAAACCAAGGGACAAGGGAGAAAATACATGTTAAGCAACTTTAGGAAAATAATAAATGTTAAAAGAGCACAAAATGAATTTTAAAAATTTATATTGACATTGTATAGCCTGATTTTTTGTATCGAGATCTGCTTCTCGAGGGAGAAGGCAATGGCACCCCACTCCAGTACTTTTGCCTGGAAAATCCCTGATAGGCTGCAGTCCATGGGGTCACACAGAGTCGGAGGTGACTGAGCGACTTCACTTTCACTTTTCACTCTCCTGCATTGGAGAAGGAAATGGCAACCCACTCCAGTGTTCTTGCTGGAGAATCCCAGGGACGGGGGATCCTGGTGGCCTGCCGTCTATGGGGTTGCACAGAGTCGGACACGACTGAAGCGACTTAGCAGCAGCAGCAACTGCTTCTTGAGAGCCACCTTGATTGTTTGTATGCTTGATATTAGAGATTTTAAATATTAGCTTACTAAAACATGATTTCCAGGTATTTCCCTGCTCAGCTTTCAAAAATACATGTTTTTAACATCTAATAATTTTTCAAAAGTTTTTCATAATTTGATTTTTGTTTACCAATAAACAAATTCTTTAGAAATGCTGCTTTAGGTTGGAGAGTCAAATATGTGTTACAATTAGATAAGTGTCAATAGTGTAATGACTACTTGTTCCTTAATTTTTTTCATTCATACTCTTTCTAGAGCTTGACTAATCAGGCCACTTTAATCAGTCTAATCAGACTAATCAGAATATCCTATTCTAGAGAATCATACCTAATGACATCACATTGACAGGTTGTTGTCATACATATTTCGTCCTGATAACTAAGTTTGCTGTTTGTTGAATGTCATGGACATCTTTCATGCCAAAATATAAAGATACATAGACTTTAAAAAAATGCGTAATATTCTACTGAAATGAATGTCATAATTGAATTAATCAATCCATTGTTGATGGGTCTTCAGTTTTTCCAGTGTTTCATTATTAAAAACAGTAATATGTGTGCATGCCACACTTGTCATCTTACAACCTTGGAATAAGTTTCTGGATCACAGTTTATGTACACTTTACATTTTGTTAGATGTTCTCAATTTCTCTCTCAGAAGACTGCCTCATTTACAGTCCCACCAAGAGGATGAGAGTTTTTTTAGCTAATGCTTCAGCTTCTAGAAACCTGCAAAGTAAAATATTTAACAAAGGAACTCTTAAATATTCACTAGAGGGACATTTCTCATTCTTTATTTAGCAGAAAGACCCCCTGCCATTTCATTCAGACTTTGTAGAGATTGTTTCAACTGATGCTTCTTTGTTGTAATTAGACCCACACATTACCTTCCCAGGGAAATGGTAACCCACCTTACTTTTAAAAGCCTGTGTAGCTCTAAAAGCTTTTCAACAACCACAAGAAGAACGTCCTTTTGATGGCAAACTTCAAAGCTTTGTTTTGGTTAAGGCTCTTTTCTTTTCTGTTGCAACCTCAGTGAAAAAATGGAATTCCTTTACTTGAAAACTCGATTTTCTGTCCTTAAAGGCATGCCTCCATCAGCATCCCTGAATCCAACAGGATTGAGATGCTGCATTTATGAATAAGACTGAGCTCTCTCCTCCTGTTTGGGAAGCTCTGCTGGAAGGAAGGAGGAGAGGGAAGAAGAGAAAGAGTGGGAGGAAGAGGGGGAAGGAGGGACCGCAACCTGAAAACTAAGCTGCTAAGAGCTTCCAAAGGCCTAGGAGCTAAAGTGAAGGTGTTTGGTTGAGTCACAAATGGCATATCTGTGTGGCTGGAACAAGAGCCAGAACCCCAGATGGATCAGTGAACCAGAAAGTCTAATGCACCATGAAACTACCTTGTGCAGTTAGTTTCAGCTATTCCAGGCTCTGTCCAGTCAGCCAGAGCAAAGAGCAAGGAGAGGTTCAGCAACTTGCCCAAGGTCACCTGTAAGTAGGTGGCGACAAATCCCTGTTCCGGCCAGAGATTCTCTGTCTTTTGGGCCCACTGCGGTGCCTGGTGCCTGCTATTTTAGACAAGTGCCAGAACAACCTTGTAGTTAGCGTCAGGAGTGTTTATGCAAATAACCTAATTGTGATAAACTAGTTCACAGAGCAGAGGTCAGCAGAGCATGGCCCAGAGGCCAAATCCAGTCCTTCATTTGTTTTTCTAAATAAAGGTTTTGGGGGGAAGAGGAGCAGCCATACTCCTTTGCTGAGATGGTGTCTCTGCACGACCTCAGAGCAGCAGGGTTGGGTAGCTCTGACAGAGACATGTAGCATCGCCCCCTGCCCCCCCCCCCCCCCCCCCCCCCGGAAAACTGACAACATTCAAACTCAGTTTTATCAAATTAAAAAAAAATACTGTGTCCCGTTAAATCATCTTATTATCCCCGCCCCTTGTGTAACAGAATCCTGCAGTTTGAGATAGTATTTTGAGTATCCTTGTGGACAAGTTAGAGTCATGGACAACAGTACAATTAGTCACTAATTCAGTCTGTGGGGAAAGGTCACCCCAGTCAGTCACATGGAGGTCATACATATGCCATGGTCTTGGAGTTGAGAGGAGGTTGCTTAGGTAACCGGAGAAAACTCGACGGGAGTTCTTTTTTTTAATATATGTGTGTGTATATATATATATATATACACACACATATATTTTAATTTTATCAAAGGGTAGTTGATTTACAATGTTGTATTAATTTCTTCTGCACAGCAAAGTGACTCAGTTTTATATATTATAGCCTTTTTCATCTTCTTTTCCATTATGGTTTGTCACCGGATATTGAATACAGTTCCTGTGCCATACAGTACGACCTTGTTGTTTATCTATCCTATATTTACTAGTTTGCATCTGCTATTCCCAAACTTCAAAACCTTCCCTCCCCCAGCCTCTTCCTCCTCGGCAACCACAATCTGTTCTCTGTCTGTGAGTCTGTTTTTGTTTTGTAGGTAAGTTGATTTATGTCGTATTTTAGATTCCACATGTGAGTAACATCATGTGGTATTTGACTTTTTCTTTGTGACTTACTTCACTTAGTATGATAATCTCTAGTTGCATTCATGTTGCTACAAGTGGCATTACTTTGTGTTTTTATGGCTGAATAATATTCCATCGTATATGTGTACCACATCTTTATCCATTCCTCTGTTGGTGGATATTTAGATTGTTTCCACATCTGGGCTATTGTGAATAAAGCTTCTGTGAACATAGGGGTGCATGTATCTTTTTAAATTATAGTTTTGTCCAGATATATATCCAGGAGTGAGGTTTCTGGGTCTATGGCAACTCTATTTTTAGTTTTTTGGGGAACCTCCATGCTGTTCTCCATAGTAGTTTTATCAATTTAATTCCCACCAACAGTATGAGGGTTCTCCTCTACACACCATCTCCAGCAGTGTTTGTAGATTTTTTGATGATGGCCATTCTGACTGGTGTGAGGTGATATCTCATTGTAGCTTAGTTCTACACTTTGAAATGTACTTGGACAACCAAGAATCACTGAGTATTGGAGAAAAACCTCTCATATGAAAGTCAGAGACCAAAACAAACACAAACAACAGCCACAAAACTAAAAAATCACAATCTGAAGAACAGCCATAGATTATGCAAGGAACATACATACTTTCCCAAGCCTCTGGAAGATAAGACAGGCTATTGCATAAGAATAGAATAGGATGCCATATAAATAATTAAGAGAAAAACAATAACAGAAAAGGCAAAACAAAAAAAGAGCCCTTGGAAATTAAAAGTATGAAACCAGAAATGAAAAGCTCAATAAATAGGTTGAAAACATAGTTGGAGAGTTTTCCCAGAATTTAAGTATAAAGACAAAGAGATAACAAATAGGAAGTAAGACCATAAAAGCAGAGAAGTATGAAGACTTGATAGAAATGACAGGAGTTACAAAAATAAAGAATAGAACAGTGCGGGAGGAAAATCATGAAATAAATACAGAAAATGCTGCACAACTGAAGTGCACAAGTCCTCAGGTTGAAAGGGCCCATTAGTCACCTCACCCACACAAAGAATAAAGCTAATCCTAGCTCAATTTTATAAAAACAGGGACAAAATAGAGAATTTTAAAACATTTTTTCCTTAAAGAAGGGGGAAGTTGAAGTATTTTTTTTAAAACAAGGTTCAGAAATTAAAAAAGCACTGGGTTTTTTCATAGTAACACTAGACAGTGGGAAGACAGCAGCTAACTTGTCAATATCTGAGGTAGACCTGGTCCAACCAAGTCAGTTAATTGTCAGCACAGAAAAAAAAATACTTTAAGATATGGAAGGTCTCCAAAAAGTGAATTTCCACACATCCATTCTCTAAAGGCTACTGGAGGGTGTGCTCTGTGGAAAGGAAAGAGTGAACTAAGAAAGAGTAAGACCAGGAAAGAAGGGTTTGTTATGGGCTGAATTCACATGTTGACCTCCTAACCCCCAGGAGCTCAGAATATGACTGTATCTGGAAGTAGGGCCTTTAAGGAGGTAATCAAAGGAAAATGAGGTCACATGGGTGGGACCTAATCCAGCATGACTGGTGTCCTGATTAGAAGAGGGGACAGACAGGTACAGAGGGACAATCGTGTGAGGACACAGGGAGGAGACGGCTGTTACATGCCTCAGGAGAACCAACCCTGCCCACACCCTGATCTCCGACTTCTAGCCTTCACGACTGTGAGAAACTAATGTGCTGCTGTTCACACCACCCAGTCTGTGGTGCTTGGTCATAGCAGCCCCAGAAATTAATGAAGGATCCAATATAGCAAGACAAAGGGGAAGCCTGGGATGCTGGTGAAGAAATGCCTGAAGAGGAATGGCAGAGGCCTATACAGAGCAAGTCACGGAAATGAGCAGCTCACAAGTTCCTGGAGAGACATCTCAAGAAGTAACAGACATCTGCGTGTTTACATACACAGAACACACAACTTGGAGGAAATTACTTGTAAGTACATTGAAAACTAAATAATCAATCAAAAAAAGTAAAAAAGCAATCACCAATTTTTCAGAAAATTGAAGGTACAAGGAAAGGTAAGGCAGTTCTGGCTCATTACATGGCACACCTGTGAAGAGCCCTGGCCTAGGTTCAGTCATATAAATACTGGATCAGACCCAAATGATCGCATTAACTCAGATAAATCTCAGCATCTAAAAGTATGTGATAACCTTCTATGACATTTTCTAAAATTTCATTTTCACTTTTATCCATTATCCATACACAGAAGATATATACAGTTATAGGGTAGATACTATCCAAGAATATAAACTTAGTGGTGTGTCTGCTATCACATGGAGAGAGGCTGTCAGAAAATGAATCCAACATAAAGGAGAACCAAAAGATGGTAAAGGACAGTCCTCAAGATGCATTTGAAGCCCTAAAGCCAGCTGTGTGGAGAGTCAGTATCTTGGACTTCTTGCTTGCATGTGTGTGAATAAATTCTTTTTTATTTAAGCAAATTTGAATTGAATTTCTATCACTTGCTACCGAAAGAGTTTAACAGCCTCATTGTACAAAAATTTATTAAGCATCTATTATGTGCCAGGCACTCTACCAGTCATGAGAAGTAGAATGGTGAACATGCTTAATTTTTGCTCCTGTACTTACTTCCACAGTGTTAGCCAAACCTGAGAGGCAGCTGGTTTAGCAAAGGTGTCAATCACAGAGACTTGTCACAGATTCTTGGAGGATATAAAATCATTCCTTAGGAGTCAAGAAGATTCAAGAGTTCTTGTCATAGTTTGCAAATAAATGGCACAAATTCTTTCCATTGCCTCCCATCTGGAGGCGGAATCTCTTCTCCATCCCTTGAGTCTGGGACTTGGTATGTGACTTGCTTTGGCCAGTATCCCATTAATAGACAACATGCAAACATTTGAAAAGTGCTCGTGCACTGAGAATGCAGCCTCCGTGGGAAGCCAAGAGCCCATAAGAGAGGCTCAGCCATTGCAGCTGCTCCAAGTGAGCCCACCTCCACTTAACACATCAGCTGACTACAGTCACAAGAGCTGAAAACTTTAAAGCCATTAAGTTGTGGGGCAGATTGCTGCAAAGAGCAAAACTGAACTCATACAGTTCTGACACTTATTCTGTTCAGTTCAGTTCAGTCGCTCAGTTGTGTTCAACTCTTTGTGACCCCATGGACTGCAGCACGCCAGGTTTCCTTATCTATCACCATCTCCCGGAGTTTACTCAAACTCATATCCATTGAGTCAGTGATGCCATCCAACCATCTCATCCTCTGTCTTCCCCTTCTCCTCCCACCTTCAATCTTTCCCAGAATCAGGGTCTTTTCCAATCAGTCAGCTCTTTGCATCAGATAGCAAAGTATTGGAGCTTCAGCTTCAGCATCAGTCCTTCCAATGAATATTCAGGACTGGTTTCCTTTAGGATGGACTGGTTGGGACTCTCAAGAGTCTTCTCCAACACCACAGTTCAAAAGCATCAATTCTTCGGTGCTCAGCTTTCTTTATAGTCTGACTCTCACATCCAAACATGACTACTGGAAAAACCATAGCTTTTACTAGACGGACCTCTGTTGGCAAAGTAATGTCTCTGCTTTACCATACATTTTAAATATATACAAGTAGACCATTTCAATCATGTAACAGTGCTATGACCCAGTGAACTGTTTAGGAATCAAGACCTTAGGACCACTCCTGAGGATACAGGCAATAGGCACTGGATTCTTCCACTCTGTTCATTGAAAGGTAGGGTTTTTCTTTAGGATATTTCATTGAACTCTCATATCTTAAAAAAATATAATGGCATTATTGAGATGCAGTTCACATACCATAAAATCAACCATTTTAAGATGTATAATTCATGAAGGATTTCAGTCTGTACTTCTGTATTTTCTTAGGATGTTCTTGGTTTTGGTACCAGGGTGATTTGGCCTCCTAAAATAAACTGGGAAATGTTCCTTACTTCTCTATTTTCTATAAAGTTATTATTAGGTTGAGGGTTCCTCCCCTCTTAAAATATTGATAGAATTCATCTGTGAAGACATTTGGACCTGGCTTTTCTTTGTGGTAGGCTTCCCTGGTGGCTCAGCAGTAAAGAACCCACCTGGAATGCGGGAGATGTGGGTTGGATCCCTGGGTTGGGAAGATCCCCTGGAGAAGGGCATGGCAGCCCACTCCAATATTTTTGTCTGGGAAATCCCTTGGACAGAGGTGCCTGGCAGGCTACAGTCCATGTGGTCACAAGGAGTCAGACATGACTGAGTGACTAACACGTTTGCTTTTTTTTTCTTTGTGGTAATATTTGTATTTAGTGATTCAATTTTTTTACCTTGATATATAGTTGTTCAGATTTTCAAATTTTTTTTTTGGTTTGGTAATTAGTTCTCTGTAGGAATGCCTCCATTTTCATCTACTTTAAAAATTGGAGTTATGATGCTCATAATACTTTATAATCCTTATTTTTCATTTCTATAATTTGTCTGTATTATCTTTTTTTCCATCATTGCAGCTAATGGTTTATCAATTTGATCTTTCAAAGAATCAGCATTTGGGTCCTTTTCTCTATTTTCTTACTTTTTTAATTCATTGATTTCTATTCTGATCTTCACTATTTCCTTGCTTCTATTTAATTTAGGCTTGATTCACTCCTTTTTTGCTACTTTCTTGAGGGGGAGCTTAGTGGGAATATAAACTGGTAACTTAGTCTTCCTTCTAATGGAAGTTTTTAAAAGGCTATTAATTTGCCTCTAAGCACACTTTAGTATGCCATGTCACTTCAGTTGTATCCAACTCTTTGTGACCCTATGGGCTGTAGCCCTCCAAACTCCTCTGTCCATGGGATTCTCCAAACAAGAATACTGGAGTAGGGTTGCCATGCCCTCCTTCAGAGGATCTTCCCGACCCAGGGATTGAACCCCATGTCTCCTGCGACTCCTGGATTGCAGGCGGAGTCTTTACCCCTCAGCCACCAGGGAAGCCCAAACACACTTTTAGAGGCAATTAAATCTGATTCCTTTAGATTTGATGTTTTTCTTTTAATTCAATTAATTAGATATTTTTGAACTAAATTAAAATTAGATATTTTCTAATTTTCCCTGTGATTTCTTCTTTGGCCCAAATCTTATTTAGAAATATATTAATTTCTAACTATTTGGAGATTTCTCGGCTTTCTTTCTGTGGCTAATTTAATTTCTCCTTGTAGAAGGAGAACATATTCTGTATGTTCTTAATCTTTTTCAATTTGTTGACATGTGTTTTGTGACCACCATATGGTCTATTCTGGAGTGTCATTTGCACTTGAAAAGAATGTGTATTCTGATGCTGTTGGATGGTTTTCTATAGTTGTGAAGTATTACAAGTTGGTTGATGTTTGATGGTGTAAGTCAGATTGTCTATACCCTTGTTGATTTTATCTTGTCTGATCAATGGCCAAGATTAAATCTTCAACTGCAAATAAATGGTCAATTTCTCCTTTCAGCTCTCATGATTTTTGTTTTACATTTGTTATGAATTTCCTTCCTTTTAATTCTTACTATCCATTTCCAACTAATACCACTAAGTAATATAGTGCTTATCTCATAACATTGTTGCTAGAGTGAATAAAATAGAAGTATAAATTAAAAAAAAAGAATTTCCTTCCTTTTAAAGGCTATATAGTGTTTCACTTTATGTATGCAGCATATTTTGTTTACCCATTCATCCCTTAATGGACACTTGAGTTGCTTCCACCTTTGAGTGAAGTCACTCAGTTGTGTCTCTTTGCAATCCCATGGACTGCTGCCTACCAGGCTTCTCCATCAATGGGATTTTCCAAGAGTACTGGAAGAGTACTCCAGTACTTTCCAAGAGTACTGGAGTGGGTTGCCATTTCCTTCTCCAGAGGATCTTCCTGACCCAGGGATTGAACCCGGGTCTCCCACATTGCAGGCAGATGCTTTACCCTCTGAGCCACCAGGGAAGCCCCCTACCTTTCAGCTATTGCAAATAATACCTCAAACATGGACTTACAAATCTCTCTCTCTTTGGTTTCATTTCTTTGGGGTATGTACTCAGAAGTGGAATTGCTGGATCAAGTGGTAGTTCTATGTTTAGTATTTTGAGGAACCACCATGCTATCTTCCATAACAGATGCACTATTATATATTCCCTTCAGCCATCAAAGCCATGGGTTTTGACCTCCCACGGCAAATCGAGTCCATCCCCTCTGGGAGCAAAGCTGCTAGTTTTCTTGGCTAGCCCCACCTACACAAGTAAAATTTCAGTTCTGGGGCAACAGGGCAGCCTTGGGCAAGGTTACAGATATCTACTCTTCCTACTAGAATCTTTAGCAGTTTTTCAAGAGTAGCTGATTCTCAAATTGTCTGTGTTTGATTTCCAATGCCCTGAAATGGTTGTGCTTGACAATATTGTCCAAGTTATACTTGCTTTGTGTGAAGAGAAATTGTTGACCGTAACATATAACCATAGCTGAAAGTCTATTCCACAGTTTCTCTTGTGTTAGTCAGGGCCTTTCAACATCATGTATAAGAAACCCAACAAAACCAGTTAGGACTTTTAGAATTTTGAGTTACAGAAAACTCCCCAATGTAAACTTGTTGAATCAACACAGGAAATTCTAAACAGTCTATAGGACTGTCTATGAGACAGGTCAAAGAGGTGAGGTTTGACAGTGCAGATCTGATGATGCAACAGGGCACATTTGACAGTACTGACCTCATCTTCAGGCCCGACTGTTGCCTTTTCACCTAAACCTTTTCCCTCCAGATTTTCTTTTTTGTAGGAGCAAAATAAGTGCCACCTGTCCAGACTTCACAAATGTACACCTTGCCAGAAGAGCAAGAATGCTGCAGTTTACTAGAAGCCCCAACCCACATCCCATTGGGTCTTGTCAGGTTCTGATTGGGTTACCACCTCTGAAAGGCTCAGCCACCAAAGGGAATGATTATGCTGCATGGCTTAAATGGGAGGAATGACTCTCAAGAGGCAACCAACAAATGTGTTCCATAACCACAGAGTAATTGCATTGGCTCACCCAGCTAGGTTCACATACGTAAAGCACTTCAAAAGAGCTATACAAACCATGGCTTCTGAAGCTGAAGCCAGTCTGCGTAGCATCAGCTCCTGGTTTCTCTCCCTCTGTTCCCCAACCCCCCACTTGTTTTAGCCTCATTCATTGCTGCTGCAAAAATGCCTCTTAAAAAAAAAATTATTTACTTATGGCCGTGCTGGGTCTTTGTTGCTATGTGTGTGCTTCCTCTAGTTGCAGCAAGTGGAGACTAGTCTTCCATGAGGTCCACAGGCTTCTCATTGCATTGTTTTCTCTTGTTGCTGTGAAGCACAGGCTCTAGGCCTGTATAGTTCTGATGTATGGGGTTGCAGAGGCATGTGGGATCTTTCCCAACCAGGGATTTAAAATGTGTCCCCTGCATTAGCAGGTAGGTTCTTAACCACTGGACTACCAGTGAAGTTGAGAAAGGCCTCTTTGTGAATAACATGACCATCAATAAGATGCTATCTTTCTTCCCTTTTGTGTGTCCATACAGCAACCCTTCCAACAAGGGTTCAATAGCCAACATGGTCAGTGCCCATTCCGCGGCCCAATCAAAGTTGCCAGAGTACTGTAATTGGCAAGATAACATGCCCATCCCAGTGGACAGAGGACACCGTTCTGTTGCCAGATGCGCAATAAGAAAGCTTTTCAAAAAGTCAGAATACAATGGCTACAGCAGACCATCTTGGTCTGTTGTGGGCCAGTTGTGGGCCCTTCCTCGGTATCAAGCCAAGAGGGCTGAACTTTCGAGTGGGAAATGCAGGGTACAAGGGAGAGATCTACCATCAGGCTTGAGGCGGGCTGATTTGGAACAGGGTAGGGTGGATCACAGAGGTCAATCTGAACATGTAATGAAGCTATAAGCAGAGGAGCACAGGCAGGAATAGAGGTGACTGGGAAGGGCCATCTATCCCCAGTCTAGGGGCTTCCCCGGTGGCTCAGATGGTAAAGAATCTGCCTGCAATGCGGGAGACCGGGGTTGGATCCCCAGGTCGGGAATATCCCCTGGAAAGGAATGACAACCCACTCCAACATTCTTCCCTGGAGAATTCGATGGACAGGAGACATCTCCCAAGTCAACTGTCAAACTTTATAAGACAAGAACATTTGCAGGACAATTCTTGAAGCCTTTGTGAAGGGTTTCTGGAGGAAATGCAGTTACTTCCATCTTCCTTCAGATCCAGTTCTGTGTGCCCGCCTGCAGAGCGAAGGGCAGCTCTGACTCAAGAGCTCCTCGGTACAAGGTGCAAGGATCGAGGGAGGCGCTCGTCGGCCCCCGTTTAAGGAACGCTGAGGCCAAGGCCAATACGAAATCCTAGGAGGTTCCTCTTTGGAAGCCCGGGGCGCTTCCTTTGTCCAAATCCCCAGCAAAAGTCCCCACCCCAAGTCAGACTCCCCACCCAGCCCGGGATGAGCCCCACCCCACGGCTGCTGGGCCGGCCTCCGGGCCGGTTTAACTGGTTGGGGTTGAAGCCCGCGGTGAAGACGGTCTGCGCCTCGAGAGCTAGGGAACAGGCTGTGCGGAGCGTGGGCAGGACAACTCCTGCCCTTCTCCGGAGTTCGGCCGGCTCTGCCCGCAGCAGTCCTCGCGGAGCCCGCGCTGGATAGGTACGCGACCACCCGGTCCCTCATCACCGTGAACTGCGCAGGCGCCGGAGGCTCTCTGGCGCGTCGCGTTCTCTCGCGCGCTCCCGGGTCTCTCCCGCGGGCCCCTGGGCCGGGCAGGCGTGATGCTTCCTGGATGTTGTAGTGCGCCTCCCGCGGAGGGCCGCCTGAGGACTGGGCACTGGGTTTCCGAAGACTACTATTCCCAGCGTGCCTCGCGCGGGGGTCACGGGGCGCCTGCACTTACGGCCCCGGCCGTCAGCGCTGGGAGGAGGAGCCGGGAAGCTGGCGGCGGCGGGAGGAAGGAGTGCGCGTGCGCGGTGGGCCGGCTCACCCGGTTCTGTCCCAATCATTGTAAACAGGCGGAGGCTGGGGCGGGGTGGGAATGGGGCGCCCGAGGCCGGCCGGGGGCGCAGCGCAGGAGGCGGCCGCGGCAGCAGCGGCGTGAGACCAAGGAGGCGGCGGCTGCGGCGGCTGGCGGTCGCGCGGCGGCGGCGGCGGCGGCGCAGGTCAGTGGCGGGCGGCGGTCGCGGCGGGGCCCGGTGCCTGCAGGCGTCCTCGCGCCTCCCCGCGGCGTCTGTCAGGCAGCGGGCCGGGCTCTCGCGGCCGGGTGGCGGGGCGGGGGCGTGGCTGCCGAGGCGGCGGCTCCGGCCCGCGCAGCCCATTCCTCCGCTCGCCGGCCGGGGCTCTTGGGTCCGGGCAGGGAGGGTGGAAGCCGGGCCCTTCCCCGGGGCCCGGGCCTCGGATGGCGGAGAGGGACTCACGCTTTTACGTAACCGCGGCCGGGATGCTAGAGGGTCCCCGGTGCGCGCCCTGCGCGGAGGGAGGCTGGTGGACGCGGGGGTGCTCCGGTGCGCCGGCAGGTCCGAGCTGGGAATTCTCAGAACTCCTCGTCAGGTGGGCTTGTGCCCACAGGCTCTTGTGGAGGTCAGCTGTGGGGTGGCTTTCGGGTTTTTTTGTTTGTTTGTTTCTTGTTTTAACCGTCGTGAAAGTGAAACAGTTTTCCCCACATAGCCCACACCCGAGCCTCCCTCAAGTCCGCACGCCCCTCGGGTTTGGGAGTCGTGACTCCAGAGCCTCCGCCCTGAGAAAGCAGAGCATCTTCCCCTAAGGCCTGGTTGAGTGCACGAAGGTGATCAAGTGTTACCTCGAGCGGTTTTGACCGTGTGGGTGAAAGTGCTGTGATTTGGACGCCGCGTTCACGTGGACGCTCCGGGTCAGGAGCCGGTCACCGCGGGTTGTGCGGCTGGAGCGGGCGGGTCCCATCCCTGCGGCCCGGGTGGCGGTGCAGGTGCTCGGCGGACAGGCGCTCACGTTCTCCGGAAGGCGCCGGCCACGGGCGGTTCGCTGGTCACGGAGTCTTGTTGTGTGGAAATGAGAAAGGTAATCCATTTTCCGCCTTCCGAACTGGCTTGGCCACTTGGTAACTCCTTTCTGAGTGTCTTCCTGAGGACGAGTTAATTGCTGTCAGCTGTTTCGGCAGATGGTGCCGGCAGGAAGGAAGTTAGCAGAGGGGCTTCCACCTTTCAGAGTGACCCGTAAAAGGAAGTGAGGTGGGCTAGCTTAACAGGAGCAGCTGGGAAGTAATTCTTTAAACAGAGTATCTCAAAGCTGCTAGAGATAATTTATTATCTCTTTAAAATTGTATTTCTCTTTTCAGGTCTTCCAGGGACCATTTCTCCCTTGACTTAGAAAAATAGAAGTGGTATCAGAAAGTGCTTATTAACTTTAATTACGGTGTTTCCTTTACAAGGAGGGATTGGGCCCAAAATGTAACCCAGAAGTATGTTCTTTCTTTTTTGGAAGAAAATCTCTAATAGAAGCTTTTGTTAGTGTATGTAGAGGAAATAAGTAAAAGTGCAGGTCATTTAGTTTAATTTCTGTGTAGCAGGTACTGTGTAGACCTACAGATGGGTAAGGCAGTGCCCCTGCCTTCAGGATGCTAAGACTTTATCTCTTAAGTGAACTTCCATGAAGACAGTGTGTTTTTGAGGTTGCTTTGACTGGAGGAAGGCCAGGGGCACAGAGGGTATAGAAGGGAAGTAGTGGTCAGAGTTTTAAGGGACGGGGAGGAGAGTGTGGAAGGGGGCAGTAGTAGGGAAAAGTGTATGGGAAGGGCTGAGAACAGTGAGGAGACAGGCTCAGACAGGATGGGCATTTCGTTAGGAGGATCTGTTTGAGAAAAGCCAGGAATCCAAACTTACAGAGTGAGTGTGGGATCTGCAGGTATGGCCCACAAGGGTGGAGGGTGGTGGCAAGCTGTGAAACCCAGGAGGTAGGCAGAGGCCAAATTAGTAAGAGTCTTGTAGACAGGTAAAGTAATTTCAGCTTTACCTCGAAGCAGATGGGAGTCACTGAGACAGGATGAAGAGGCCTAAGCCTCTCTCCCCATTGTAACTCCCCCCATGTGTCAGGCATTGTATTAGGTGTTTTAGACTTTATGTCCTTAAACTTGAAGAAGGCTTTGGCATGACCGAGGCAAAAATTGCAGGAAAAGAGGTTCAGGCCAAGGGAAAGTTGAACCAGAGGAGTGTGAGGATGGAAAGTCATTTTCTGCAGCTGTAGCATGGGCTTATGGGGTCAGTAGCAGAAGTTGAGGCTGCACAGATCGGTCCGCATGCCATCCTAAGGGTTCTGGAGGGCTTTTTCTCTTGGTAATGATAGAGCATATGAATTTTAACCAGGCAAAAGTCATGATAAGGTTTTCATTTTAGGAAAATCACTCTGGTCTCATATAGATGTCAGAAGGGATGGAGGGAAGACAAGGCAGGGTGTAGGAGGACAGTGACCAGTTTTTGCAATATTTGAGGTGACAGATAAGGGCCTAAACTAAGGTAGAGTCAGTGGAGATGCAGAGGAGTAAGTTAATAGCACAAAATATTAACAAGGTAGAATTAACAGGATCCAGTGAGAATTGGATTTGGGAAGTGAGAGAGAAATAGTAGGACAAGATAACTGTGGATTTTAATTTGGGTGATTGAATAGTCAGTGGGAAGGTACACTGAGGGAATTCAGGAAGATCAGCAGTTCTGGGGAGGAATAGTATTTTGGCTTTTGGATAAATTGAGTAGGAGTTACCTATACAACATGCAGGTGGAAATGCTTGCTGCAGGGTCAGCTGTGTGGTTTCGGAGCACACGGGAGAGGGCTTGATAGGAGAGGCATCGGGATCTATTATAGGTGGTACCTGAAGCCTTTCCTTGGGTAACACGACACAGGAAGAGTTCCCGGATGGAGAATAGTCCTGAAATAGGCTGTGGAGAATAATAGCATTTGAAGCCAAATTGAAGAAGAACTGGAAAGGGAAATTCCCATGTGTTTAGAAATCAGGAAATCATGAGAAAATGGTGTAGAAGCCCAAGAGGGATCATTTCAGAAGGAAGCTGTACTTCACAACTGCCTCTCCAGAAAAAAAATAAATAAAAAATAAAGGAAGCAAAATGCTTCCTTTGAGAACTTGAGGAAAACTGGGTTCTTTGGAGTTTGTTGAATTTGATAACTGAGAGCACTTTCATAGCACCCTGCTTAGTGCTGTCATCTGGGGAGGGAACTGTTCGATTGAATTGAGGTGTAAGTGGAAAGTCAGAGTGGAGAAAGCCAAAGTAGATTATTTCAGGAATAAACAAATCTTCAGCTGTGAAGAGAAGAATAGGAAGAAGTGTTACCAGAGGTTATTAAAGGGATAGGAAGGAACTTTTAATTTGACAAAGACCTGAGCCTGCTTTTTCCTTGTTGTTGTTCAGTCTCTAAGTCGTGTCTGACTCTCTGTGACCCGATGGACTGCGACATGCCAGGCTTCCCTGTCCTTCACTATTTCCCAGAGTTTGCTCAGATTCACCTCTGTTGAGTCAGTGACACTAAGTATCTCTTCCTCTGCTGCCCTCTTCTTTTGCCTTCCATCTTTCTGAGCACCAGGGTCTTTCTGAATGAATCGGCTCTTCTCTTCAGGTGGCCAAAGTATTGGAGCTTTAGCATCAGTTCTTCCAATGAATATTCAGGATTAATTTCCTTTAGGATTGACTAGTTTGATCTCCTTGCAGTCCAAGGGACTCTCAAGAGTGTTCTCCAGAATTGAAAGCATTGCTTCTTCACCACTCAGTCGTCTTGGTGGTTTCTCACATTCGTACATGACTACTGGAAAAACTATGGCTTTGTCATATGTGTCAAAATATGGACATTTGTTGGCAAAATGTGTATTTGTGTTTTAATATTCTGTCTAGGTTTGCCATAGCTGTTCTTTCAAGGAGCAAGCATTTTTAATTTTATGGCTGCAGTCACCGTCTGCAGTGATTTAGGAGCCCAGGAAAATAAAATCTGTCACTGCTTCCACTTTTTCCCTTTCTGTTTGCCATGAAATGATGGGACCAAATGCCATGATCTTAACTTTTCATTCCAGCCCCAAAGAAGGGCAGTGCCAAAGAGTGTTCAAATTACTGTAAAAGTGTGCTCATTTCTCATGCTAGTAAGGTTATGTTCAAAATCCTTCCAGCTAGGCAGGCTTCAGTAGTACATGAATGGAGAGCTTCCACATATACAAGCTGGGTTTAGAAAAGGCACAGGAACCAGAGATCAAATTGCCAACATTGGTTGGATCATAGATAGCAAGGGTATTCCAGAAAAACATCTGCTTCCTCGACTACGTGAAAGCCTTTGATTGTGTAGATTACAAGATACTGTGGAAAATTCTTAGGGAGTTGGAAATACCAGCCCACCTTACCTGTCTCCTAAGAAACCTGTATGTGGATCAAGAAGCAATAATTAGAACCTTACATGGAACAACTGACTGGTTTAAAATTGGGAAAGGACTACGCAAGACTGTATATTGTCATCCTGCTTATTTAACTTACATGTAGAGTACATCATGCGAAATGTCAGGCTAGATGAATCACAAGCTGGAATCACGATTGCCAGGAGAAATATTAGCAACCTCATATATGCAGATGATTCCACTTTAATGGCAGAAAGCAAAGAGGAACTAAAGAGCCTCTTGATGAGGGTGAAAGAGGAGAGTGAAATTGCTGGCATTTTCCTTATGCTACCTTTTTTGAGATATTCATATAACATAAAATTGATCCTTTTAAAGTGTACAATTCAATTTAAAGTGTTTTTAGTATGTGTAGGGGTGCAGTCACGCCTGCAATCAATTTTAGAATCTTTTCATTACTGCTCTTCTTCGTTATCAGCCACTCACCTTCCCCCCTGCTCCCACTCACTAGCAGCCACTAATCTACTTCCTGTCTCTGTGGGTTTGCCTCTTTCGGACATTTCATGTACATGGAATCATACATGTGATCATCTGTGACCAACTTTTACTCAGCATCATGTTTTCAAGACCTGTCCATTTTGCAGCAGGTGTCAGGACTCCCTTCCTCTTCATTGCTGAGAATATTCCACTGGTTGGTTATACCACATTTTGTTTATTTATAAGTTGTTGAACATTTAAGTTCTTTCTACATTATGACTATTTTTAGTGCTGGTGTGAATAATCATGTGCAGTGTTTTTTTGTAGATACTTGTTTTCATTGTTCTTGATGAGAGAAGTAGCTCATCACATACAAGGGATCCTCAGTGTCATCATCAGCTGACTTCTCATCAGAAACCACAGGAGCCAGAAAGCAGTGGGATGACACGGTCACATTACTGCAAGGAAGAACTATCATACCTAAGAGTAGAATTGGCTGGATCATGTAGTGACTTTTATGTTGGAACAGTGTGAGGAACTTCTAAACTCTTTCCTAAAGCAGCTGCACCACTTCACTCTCCAGTGTAAAGATTCTCATTTCTCTATATGCTCACCAACACTTGTTATTTTCTGGTTTTTGAAAATTTAAACTATCCTGGTAGATGTGAATTGGTAACTTATTGTGGGTTTGGTTTGCATTTATTTTCCTTGTGGCTGATGATGTTGAACATCTTTTCATGTGCTTATTGGTCATTTGTATATCTTCTTTGAAGAGAGTTATTCAGGTCCTTTTCCTAGCTTAGCATTGGGTTGTTTGTCTTTTTGTTGTTGAGTTGTGAGAGTTCCTTTGTATGTTCTGGATGGTAGACCCTTATCAGTATATGCTCAGTTGTTTACTACTGTTTTGCGACCCCGTGGCCCAGCAAACTCCTGTGTCTATGGAATTTTCCAGGCAAGAATACTGGAGTGGGTTGCCATTTCCTCTTATAGGGGGTCTTCCTAACCTAGTGATCGAACCCGCATCTCCCGTGCCTCCTGCATTCCAGGAGCTGAGCCGTCTGGGAAGCCCTTATCAGTATATGTGATCTGCAAATACTTTCTTCCGCTCTCTGGGTAGTCTTTTTTACTTTCTTGATAATGCCCTCTGACGTACAGAAGTTTTCATTTTGATGAAGTAGAGTTTGTTGGTTTTCTTCTTTTGTTACTTGTGATTTTGGTGTTGTATCTGTGAATCCGTTGCCAAATCCACAGGCATGAAGATTTACACTGTGCTTTCCTCTAGGAGTTTTATAGTTTTAGTTCTTATACGTAGGTGTTCATTTTGAGTGAATTTTTGTATATGGTCCGAGATAGGGCCTGTTTTTTGTACTTGGAAATCTAATTATCCCGTTCCTATCTGTTGAAGAGACCATTTCTTCCCCATGGAATAGTCTTGACACATTTGTTGAAATCAGTTGACTATAGATGTTTGAATTTATTCTGGACTCTTCAGATCGATTATGTAGGTCTGTATGCTTATCCTGATGCCAATACCACATTGTTTTGGTTACTCTAGTTCTGTAATTGCTTCTGAAATTGCGAAGTGTGAGTCTTCCCCCTTTGTTCTTCTTCATTATTTTTGTGTGGGTATTCGAGGCCCATTGCGATTCCATACTGAGGATCAGATTTCCATTTCTGCAATAAAAGCTTGTTGAAGTTTTGCCTTGCGTCTATAGATCATTTTGAATTACAGTAGTACTTTGTCATCTTGACAGTACTGAATTGTCCCATTAAAAAGGAGTTTATTTAGGTCTACTCTAGTTTCTCTCAGCAGTGTTTTGTAGTTATCAGTGTATAAGTCTTTCATCTCCTTGGTTATGTTTATTGCTGTTTTATTCTCTTGGCTGCTAATGCCTCGTCATTAGCAGACCAGTAAGCTCCCAGAACAGCTGTGTATGTCTTGGATGTAGCTTCAGCACTCAGCCACTTGACAACTTTGGTCTTAGCCTTTGTTTCTGTCTGTGCAGACTTCAAGATCATCCATAGGTGACTGGGGTGGGCTTTCTCGGGTGGGATGAGCTCAATGAGATCCACCTAAGACACTTCTTAATTGACTGGTTTAAAGACAAAGACAAAGAGAGAATCTTGAAAGTAATGAGAGAGGTGGCTCGTCACATACAAGGGATCCTCAGTGTCATCATCAGCTGACTTCTCATCAGAAACCACAGGAACCAGAAGGCAGTGGGATGACACAGTCACACTACTGCAAGGAAAAATTATCAGACAGGAATTCTGTGTCCTGAGCATGTGCGTGGCGCTGGGCATCCATGTTTCTCCTGATTTCCAGGCATTTGTTGCAGCAGTTCAAGGTCTTTGTTCCCCAGAACATCTCCCGGCTCAGCCTTTCTTCTCATGATTTGGAGGGAGTGTTGACTCCAGCTGTTGCCTGTTGCTTCGGGGGCAGCGGCTAACACCTCTCTCTGCCTGCACCCTAGTGGGCTTAGCCCTGGACGTGGGGAAAGTTCTGAGGTAACTGCATTTAGGTGAAACAAGGCAGGCCTCTTCTGCAGGTAGGTCTTTCAGAGAGCCTGGAATAATAATTTCAGTTTGTTTGTGAATGAGGTTTGTTCTGCTGTGCCAGTGCTGGGAATGTGGGCTGTTATTTTCAAGGCTGCCACCGATCTGGGAAGCCCAGGATAGGATCAGAGTGAGTTAAATATCACAGAATCCTACATTCTCACTAAGATTCAGCTATTTTTCTTGAATAAATGCTCCCTGAATTGCTGCAAGCTTCTGGTTAGTTTCCAGGGTTGTGAAAAAGTGGATTTTGACTGGTTTTAGTTGACTCTTCTGGAGGGTGAACTTTTGGAGTTCCTTAAGCTATCATTTTTGGAGAAGGAGATGGCAACCCACTTCAGTATTCTTGCCTGGGAAATCCCATGGAAGAGGAACCTGGTGAGCTACAGTCCATGGAGTTGCAAAGAGTTGGACACGATTTAGCAGCTGAGCACTCAGGCTCTCATTTTACCAATGTTACTCCATCTGTTTATTTAGCACTCCATACATTATTAGGCTGCCTCTGTTACGATAGTTCACATGAGTCTTTTGTAGACAGCATATAGCTGGGTTAGGTTTTTTCTCTGTTCTTTGCTTTTTTCATAAAGAATTTGAGGTGCTTGTAGAGATGCAACATAATAAAGGATTTTGGCCATCAAAATCAGCACTTTGCTTACTTTTGTCTATTGGGGGACAAGGTTTAACAGTGAATTTGCTAGGTCAGAATGATAATTTTTGGTAGATACTGCTGAATTGCCTTCTAAATGAGTCAGTTTACACTTTTACCAGTAGCATGTGACTGTCTCTTTCATCACACCCTCCCAGTGTTGGGTTTTCAAACTTGTTCCTCTTTAGAAAATTGGTGGGTGAAAAAGAGAATCTTAAATTCCCTGTTTTTTCATTTTAAAAGTATTTGCTTCAGATTGAAATCCTCAGTCGCTTTTTGTTTTTGTTTATTAATTTGCAAAGTAACCGTCATGTTTAGTGTCAGTACTTTTCCTCCAGGTTTCTTCTTGGCTTCTTACATTTGTTTATGATTTTTTTTCTTAACACTACACTTATAGTTTTCTGAACGTTATTTAAAATGGGAGTCAAGGAAAGAAAAAGCAGTAAAATTCTTCCCTTTTCACACTTTTATGGGCAGAGAATGTAGTTTATAAAATATCAAGTTTTGTCCGGGAGTTTCATGTTGTTGCTTTTGTGTAGTTGTTATTGTTGCTACTTACTGAGTACCTGCTGTAGGCCACGAATACTGTTTTGTTTAATTCTGGCAGTGCTGTGGCAGGTCGGTGTCAACATTAACAGATAAGGAAACCCTGTCTATGAAGGGTGATAGTACTTAGACCCGCAGCTGTGCCATATTCTCTCTCCCCATCAGGGTCTCTCCCAATTTCTTTACTGAGAACTGGGGGCCTGGCTGAGCCATTAATGATAACACTGAAGAGATCACAACTTAATCTTTTCTGGTATATTCCTCCAGAGGTGTTTTGTACACACACGAGCAAAGAATGTATAAACATGTATACTTTCTGTTCTGAACTATCATAGTGTAAATCATGGAATGAGGCTTTTATTTGTTAGTGCTAACTCTACACCAGGCGCTAGGTCTGTTTCTTTGCAGTTGATCAGTTTGAATGAAGTCCATCAGACTGATCACCTGGAAAGGTTGTATAGATATTTAAATGTGAAGCTTTTGTCTTAAAAGTAATTAAAAACAAAAATACTAGCTGAACAACAAAAATACTAGCAGAACTTGTTTGGAGTTGCTTTCAGAGTGATACCTTGATAAAATGAAGCATGATCATAATCATTTGGAGGCTAAATTAAATCAGAAGCACTGCAAATTGAGAGCCAGATTTGGAATTTGTATGTATGATGAAATGATCACCACAGTAAATCTAGTTAGCATTCATCACCGCACAGTTACAAAAAATTTTTAAGAAAAAATTTTTTAAAAATCTAGATTTTTGTCACATTTATTGCTGGATTAATGTGTAATTCCCCAATGATATATGATATGGAACATCTTTTCATATGCTTATTTGACATTTGTATCTTTTTTGGTGATGTTTCTCTTCTGGTCTTTTGCCCATTTTTAAATTGTTTTGTTTTCTTATTGTTGAGTTTTAAGAGTTCTTTGTATATTTTGGATAATGGTCCTGTATCGGGTATGTCTTCTACAGATATTTTCTTCTAGTCTGTGGCTTGTCTTCTCATTCTCCGTCTTCAGTTCAGTTCGGTCGCTCAGTCGTGTCCGACTCTTTGCGACCCCATGAACCGCAGCACGCCAGGCCTCCTTGTCCATCACCAACTCCTGGAGTTCACCCAAACTCCTGTCCATTGAGTCGGTGATGCCATCCAACCATCTCATCCTCTGTCGCCCCCTTCTTCTTTCGGTCTTAAGTCTCCTAATTTTTATGTTCATTCTCCCACTCTTCCTCCTTCCCCTCTCTTTTTCTTTAGTATTAGCTAAATAAATGAAATTGTATGTCCCTATATTTTGAGACTTAATCAGAATAAGGTTTTATCAGTTTAGTTTTTCCAGGCCAGTGTCTCTTTTTTGTCTGTGATCTTAACAGCCATTGATCATTGCCAGTGTTTATTTTTAAATTGCTTATTAAGTGGTGATAGTCTTTTATTTCTTTGTTTATTACGTGGAAGATTTTGACAAAAGGAAACTTGGCTGAACTATACTTTGTATAGGAGGTTCAGAATAAATGCTCCCCCGCTCCTTTATTTGCCAGTTATTCCAAACAATTACATGGTTCTCTAGTTCCCATATCCTCCAAAGTGATCAGTGAATTTTATTTTTAAATATCCATATGAACTCATGGATTTAAATATACTTGATACTTTAGTTCATGGCAGTTATTAATTTTATTCGTTTTCTTTGGCATCTTTGGCCAGTGGGAGCATCTTCTAGTTGACTTCTGAGTCCTTTTGTCTTGATTCCAAGCATCTTTCATTTCTTTTATGACTTGATATTTCAGTCTCATACATGTCTTATATTAGACCTGGTGTCAGCCTAATGGAAATGTTTAATAGTATGTTAAATTATACTGTTAGGCTCACACAACTAAATACGTATTTATGTCTTAGCAATTTTCAGTTCAGTCCAGTCGCGTCCAACTCTTTGAGACCCCATGGACTGTAGCACATGAGGCTTCCCTGTCCATTACCAACTCCCAGAGCTTGCTCAAACTCATGTCCATCAAGTCAGTGATGCCATCCAACCATCTCACTGTCTGTCATCCCCTTCTCCTCCTGCCTTCCATCTTTCCCAGCATCAACATCTTTTCCACTGAGTCAGTTCTTCGCATCAGGTAGCCAAAATATTGGAGCTTCAGCTTCAGCAGCAGTCCTTCCAGTAAATATTCAGGGTTGATTTCCTTTAGGATTAACTGGTTTGATCTCCTTGCAGTTCCAGTACCACAGTTCTTCGGCACTCAGCTTTCTTTATAATCTGTCTCTCACATCCATACATAACTACTGGAAAACCATAGCTTTGACTAGACCTTTGCCTTTTCTAAATTCAGGTTGAACATCTGAAAGATCACGGTTCATGTACTGTTGAAGGCTGGCTTGGAGAATTTTGAGCATTACTTTGCTAGTGAGTGAGATGAGTGCAGTTGTGTGGTAATTTGAACATTTCTTTGGTATTGCCTTTCTTTGGGATTGGAATGAAAACTGGCCTTTTCCAGGCCTGTGGCCACTGCTGAGTTTTCCAAATTTGCTGGCATGTTGAGTGTAGCACTTTAACAGCATTGCCTTTTAGGATTTGAAATAGCTCAACTGGGATTGCATCACCTCCACTAACTTTGTTCCTTGTGATGCTTCCTAAGGCCCACTTGACAGGCAACTTAGTAGCCATTTGAAAAAAATAATACACATAAGCTGAAAAAGAAAATAATTTTTATCTTAATCTTAAGTAACTAAAATTAGTGGTCTGTGTGTGTCCATTGAACACTGTGCAGCTTATGATACTTTGCAATCAGATTAAACATCACCACCCTTATTTCTTGTTTCATGTTGATTTTTTGAAAACCTAGAAAACCCTGGTTTATGAAGGTGTGCTGTGGAAGGGAATGTGCACAGTCGAGTGTTGAAAGCCGCCTTCTTTTCTGGTAGTTGTGCAGTGTCTGACAGGTGTCCAGGAGCACTGTGCTTCCCTCAGTTTGAGCTACCCCAGACCCGTGGAGTTTGCTCGCAGTGCCCTGGGTCCCTCTGCGCACTGTCGGGGAACAATGGACTAGATGCTTTTACCCACTTTCTATTGTAACTGATGGTGTGCGTTTTAAAAATTATTAAATGAGGTTTATTGGGCTCCCCTGTTTCCATGCTAAGTTCTGAGTTAAGATTTACTTGAGACTAGATCATGTGAGTATGAGATATGGCAGGAAAGATACCACCTGTCCCCCAGCCAAAGGGTATTAAAAAAGTGCTGTTTTACTGTTAAGTTCCAAATGATATTTATTAAGTTTTTTAAAATTTAGTTTTTACCGGAGTATAGTTCCTTTACAGTGTTGTGTTTCTGCAGTACAGCAAAGTGAATTGGCTGTATGTGTTCACATACCCCCTTGGTTTTGGATTTCCTTCTCGCTTAGGTCACAAGGTTTTTTTTATAAGAAAACTTTTGGTGGTCCTCAGTGTTTGTGACTGCTGATGATATAGCACTTTTGATTTTGTGTAAAGGCAGTGGACTTTTCTCTCCATACTTAATATGCTCTTTGATTTGGACAGCTGTATGCGGAACTGAACTGTGTCCTCCCCAGCCTTTCAGCCCAGGCAGAGGTGGAATTATTTCTGGCTGCTAGATACTGTATGTTCTGGCTGCTCATTTCCTGACACCTGGAGTTCTGAACCTCAGAGTTTCTGTGTTCACCTAACTAATGGACATAGTCCGTGCTTTCCAGATTTTGTTTCATCCAGAGGTTGATTTTATATTGCATTATATCAGTTTCCTAAAATGTGAATTTTTCTGTTTACTTGTTAATAGTCATGTAATAGTTATTGTCAACCTTAAAAAGACATTCATACGTTCGTATTCATTATCATGAACTTTGGAATTTCACATCTTTTAGACTGATTTGATAACCTATATCTTAGAGATGTTTTATTATTTACTTTACTGATTTACTTTAGGCTGTGCTGATCCTCACTTGGACTTTCTGTAGTTGCAGCGAACGGGGGCTCCCTGCCAGTGGTGCCCGGGCTTCTCATTGCGGAGCACGGGTCGTGGCTCCCGGGCTCTGGAGCAGAGGCTCAGGAGTCACGGTACACAGGCTTAGTTGCTCCGCAGCACGTTGAATCTTCCGGGTCAGGGATCGAACCCGTGTCCCTGCTTTGGACAGTGGGCTACCAGGGAAGACCTCTTAGGCATATTTTAATCAACGACACTGAGAATGTTGAGAAGCTGAGTAGAAAACATAAATCACTATGTCATTCAGTGAATTTCTCTATGGCATATGGGACACTAATTAAAAGTTTTTTGGCTAAGCTCCTGGGGGTGGGGGAGAAATTAAAATAAAGATTAAGTTTGATGATATATAAGAAGACTACAGAAAAGAAACAGTAACTCAGGAGTAAAATGTCTATTAAAGTACTTGTTGTTTAGTTGCTCAGTCGTGCCTGATTGTTTGTGACCCCATGGGCTGTAGCCCACCAGGCTCATCTGTCCTCATAGACCTGAACAAAAGTTGGAAGTTTTGAAGGACCAATTACGTAACAACCCAGAGGGATGAGAGTTGGTCTGTGGGGGTGTGCGTGGTTCTGCAACTGTGGATACTGCTGTGCGTCATGGGCACAGGCTGTGAACCTCGCGCATGATAGTGCGACAGGGACTTCGCTGTGGACGATAGGAAACCCTCTAAGCCCACTTCATCTGAAGGATTACTTGCCTCATCTCAGCTTGTAAACTTGGTTTTTGTTTTTTTTTTCCTTGGATAGTAATATTCATGTCTTAAGAGAAATCCCTTGAGGAGTAGAGTTCCTTACGGCCTATAAAATTTTATGTAAGTGAGAAGTGTGGTTATTGGGCCTCAGCAGTTTGTAGAATAGCCTGATTTATGCAGAGTTCCTGCCTTGCTGGGAGTCTGGGACTTCAGTACCCGCTCCACAGAGAACACTGCTGTGACCGGTCTCCTGGGGGACCTTGGGCTGACTGAGGAGCAGTCAGAAACCCCTGGTGCTTCATATGTGTCCCCATGTCTCCCCTGCCAGGGGGCCCTTGGGAGCATATGCCTGGTTCCTCTGGAACTGAGCTGGACTCAGTTCCTTGTCCTTTGCTTTTTTTTGCTTTGTATCCTTTCTCTGTAATAAGTTTTAGCCTGAGCTTGACTGTGTGCTTACTGATCTGAGTCCTCCTAGTGAATTGATGACCCCAGGGTGGCCTTGGGGACCCCATCCCAGTGTCAAGATTCATAGGCAAAATGCTATGTTCCCCGCCCCCCAAGTTTTATAGCTGAAGCTTGCCTTTCAGCTATTTCTTTTGGTGTTTATTTCCTTTACCTAAGTAATATCCTTAAACTGCTGTTTTTGAAGATGGCAGTTTTGGATGTCCTCTGTTATCGGGGCGTTAGGTGGATGAGGATTTGGGTCTCTGAGGCGCTTCCCTGGGTCCCCTGCCCCCAGCCCTCCAGCATAGTCATGCCCTGCAGAGTGTTTGGTTCCATCAGTCAGCATCCATCGTTTTCATTGTGATTATTACTGAAGCATTGTGTAATCCTGAGCCAGGCAGAGGACTACAGTTTCATTTTCCCATCTACCTTTTTTCTTAGAGTTAACGGTTGTCTCTTACTGTTATTTGTTTTTTACTGTTTTTATGGCAGATTTGTTCCCAAAGCTCCAGTCCTGTTCTTCTTTTCCGCACAGGCAGATGTCTTGGAACCCTTCTTCCCCTGGGTCACGGGGAGTGTGTCACCAGCTGGCCACAGGCCTGCTTTTCCTGGATTCCTTGCTGCCCATCAGGTCACATCTCAGGTCGTCAAGTCTCTTGGGCAAGTGTGCAGGGAATGCAGTCCTTGCCCTGTGTGTCTGAAGTGTCTTTATTCTCCCTGTACACTTGGGTGGTTGTTGAAACTGGTTTTCTTACCAGAATTTTGAGTATGTTTGTTCATTGTCTGTGAATTCCCAGTGTCCTGTTGGCAAGCTGACCCTGCTCTTCTGTGATTGCTCGCCCTGTCCTGCGTGGTAGGAGCCCTTCAGGGCGGTCTCTGTCCTTTGTGCCCCGAGGCCTCGTGGTTGCTCCGAGGGGCCTCTGCGCGTGTGGTGTTGGTGCTCAGTGGTCACTTCCTATCTGGGTGCTCTTTGATTCTGAGAAAATCTGAAGAACAAGAATGTATTCTGTATGCACACGTGCTTATGAAGTTGGACACCCCCAGATAGTAGGTTAGTGGGAGTCAGTGCTCAGTATATACTAAAGAGCCAGTGTCTGGATTCCTTGGTAGAGATTTAAGTTAGAGACTTTCCATTTACAGATTGTTATTATTATTATTTTTTGCAGATGATACCACTTTATTTTTATTTTTTTTTTCATTTATTTTTAATAGTTGGAGGCTAATTACTTTTCAGTATTGTAGTGGTTTTTGCCATACATTGACATGAATCAGCCATGGATTTACATGTGTTCCCCATCCTGATAACCCCCTCCCCAGATTATTTTTAAAACCATAAAAACTAAGGAAAAGCTGCTTCCAGTGACTTTTAGGCTATATTTAATAAAAATTATTTATAAATATTGGATTTGTTTAACTTGTGAACTAGTTAAGCAAGCTGTTGGTTTTTTGGAAGAGGCCCTTGTCTGTGTAGATATTATCAGATTTAATAAGTCATTGGAGTTATTTTCAAAACCTCATTTCAGGAGACTTCAGTTTAGCAGTCTGTCTTTACTGCTGATACTGCTTTGTCCTTTGGCATGGGTGAGTGGTTCCTCTTACATGTGCTGATTAATACTGGTACATGAGAAGAGACTATTGGGAACAGTGTATATCCTGGTTCTTTAGAGGAGCGAAGTTTTTTAAGTCTATTAAGTTTGAGTCTGATTTTGTGAAACTTATTTTCGGCTTTACCCCAGTTAAAACTGTCATAACTATTCTTTTTACATGAAATATTTAATTTCAAAGGTATAATTTTGGGGGATTCTAAAGTAAAATTCTAGATGTGTGGTTTTTGCTATGTATTTTTTTTTCCATTTATTTTTATTAGTTGGAGGCTAGTTACTTTACATCATTACAGTAGTTTTTGTCATACATTGAAATGAATTAGCCATGGATTTACATGTATTCCCCATCCCAGTCCCCCCTCCCACCTCCCTCTCCACCCGATCCCTCTGGGTCTTCCCAGTCCACCAGGCCCGAGCACTTGTCTCATGCACCCAACCTGGGCTGGTGATCTGTTTCACCCTAGATAATATACATGTTTCAATGCTGTTCTCTTGAAACATCCCACCCTCGCCTTCTCCCAGAGTCCACAAGTCTGTTCTATACATCTGAGTCTCTTTTTCTGTTTTGCATATAGGGTTATCGTTACCATCTTTCTAAAGTCCATATATATGTGTTAGTATACTGTAATGGTCTTTATCTTTCTGGCTTACTTAGCTCTGTATAATGGGCTCCAGTTTCATCCATCTCATTAGAATTTGCTATGTATTTTTAACAGTTTTTGTTAGTTATTACAGAAGTCACATTTTTTCCCTTAAATTCGCTCTGGAGAGAGATTTTTTCCCAAGTAGCCATAGGCTTTCATTTGGGGAAGACTGGAAATAGACATTCCTATTGCAGTGATTTTGGGTGTGGGGGGCTGGGAGGGGATGTCAACCATTAGGGTGAGAGTGGCAACATTTGAGGAGAGTTCATATTTTTAATGGCTCATGATCATCTGCATAGCATCCGTGGCTTTTCCCCTAATCTGTGAAATTTTATTGAGGAATAATTTATATTCAGTGATAGGCACAGCTTAATTTTTTTTTTGGTGACCCCATGGGTAGATCTAGAGGGCATTTTGCTAAGTGAGATAAGTCGGACAGAGAAAAACAGATATGATCTCAGTTATGTGTAGAATCTGAAAAATAAGACAAAATGAAAATAGACTCATAGATGCAGAGAACAAATGTGTGGTTGCCAGAAGGGAAGGAGGTGAAGGGTTGAATAGATGAAGGGGATCAGGAGGTGCAAACCCCCGGTTATTAAAAGAAAAGCCTCGGGATGTAACGTGCAGCATAAGGATTGTGGAATAATGTTGAAATAACTTTGTGTGGAGACAGGTGGTTATTAGGCTCACCACTGGTCATCATTTCAAAATGGACGTAAATGTCAAAGCACTAGTACACCTGATACTAACACAACAGTGTGTGTCAGCGGTGTTTCGTTAAGACGTGTTTCAGCAAATGTGTGTGTGTGTGTAGCCCACATGCCTGTCAGGACATAGAACACAGCCATCAACCTGGAGAGTTCTCTCTAGCTGCTCTGTACTCCGTCCCTGCCTCTTCCCCAAACCCCAGGACCACAGTTCTAGATTCTTGTGATGGAGGTGTTTGCCTCTTCCAGAACTTCATATAAATAGTCATACACTGTGTAATCTTGGGTGTCTGCAGCGCTGTCTTGAAGTTCATCTGTTTTGTTGTATGAATGACTTGTTTATTTCCAAAAAAAAAATGCTAGTATTGCATTGTGTGAATATATTACCGCTTGTATTACCGCTTGTTTATCCAGTGTTGTTAATGGCATTGTGTTTCTGTTTTTTATCTGTTATGAATACAGTTACTCTGATCATGTCTTTGTGTGAACATGTTTCCATTTCTCTGGGGTAAATACTCAGGAGTGGAATTGCTGGGTCATAAGGTAAGGATTTAACTAGAAGATACTGCCAAATAGTAATACTTTTCCAAAGTGGTTAAATGTTACATTCCCACCAACAATGTATTAAATTTCTAGTGCCCAACATCCTCACCAATGTTAGGAATTATAGTTCTGTTTGCACTTCAGCTGTTTGGGATGGTGTCTGTTGATAGCTTGTTGTGGTTTTAATTTCCATTTCTTTGATGTTTAGTGATGTGAAGGTTTTTTCATGGGCTTATTGACCAGTCATAGATTTTCTTTTGTAAATTGTTTGCTTGATTTTGCCTGTTTTGTTTTGGATTGTCTATTGTTGAATTGTAGAGGTTCTGTATATATCCTGGATTTAAGTCTTTTGTGAGACACAAACACACACACACACTGTAAGTGTGTTCTCCACGTCTTGGCCTTGACTCTTAATTTTCTTCCTAGTGTCTTTTGATGAGCAAAAGTTTTTGCTTTTGATAAAAAGTCTAGTTTGTGGACTTTTAATTCTGTAGTTAATTGCTTTCTGTTCCTGTCTGGGAAATTCTACCCCCAAGGGCTCACAAATGTGTTTTATTTAGAAGTTTTAAGTTGTCAGCAGTGAACTGTTGTGTCTAGTTTGTCACCCACACTTTATGGTGATGCGATGGAGGGCTGACCTCTTTTCCCCACGTGGTTACTCTGCGCCACTTGCTGAAGACTTTCCTTGCCCCGTGAATTCCTTTGGAACCTTCGTTGACAGGCAGCTGACTGTGTACATGCGTGCCTCTGCGAAGCTTCTGTTTTGTTCACTGACCTGTCCGCCCTTGCTGGAGTGCCATACTGTCATGGTTATGTCTCTGTGGTGGGGTAGACCACAGAGTAGGCGCTGTCGTCTGTCTACTGGACGGAGTAGACTGCGTCTTCTGAAGTTTTCTGTCTGGAAGGACCGCCCACTTCTGGTCCTTCAGCTGAGAGGGCTGGCTTTTGTCATCGCTGGTGTTTCTGGCATCTTTTGCTGCAAGTCTGCGATGCAAAGGCAAAAAGAACCCTCCAGGAACAGTGTTGGTCCTCGTATCTCGAGGCCCGGTCCTGTCTGCCTTCTTTGCCTGTCAGTGTGCGGTCTGTTTCTTAGCTGTGCTGGCATCTTTCTTAAATGTTGACAAGTTTACATCACTTCTCCTCTTGCCTCAGAAGTAGGAATTTCTTTTTTTTTCTCCTCACCTTCGGCTGTTTATGCTGAAAGTCACCGTGGACCCCTCGAGGCCTGTCTCTTCTGCCCGCTCACTCAGGACGCTGAGGTGTGCTGTGGCTCCCTGAGCTCGGGACCGTCCCTGCACCTCCGTGCCCGCCTCGCTCCGTCCTGTGCACCGGTGGCCGCTCCTCCCAGCCGTTTGCGGCCGAGTTGGGGCAGCAGCTGTTCCTCCGGAGTGGTTTTTGCATCATCTCTTCAGTGTGTCAGAAACAGGACTCTTCCTTGTCAGCCCAGCATGCAGACCACAGACTGGGGGGTGGGCCAGACCCGCCTGCATTCTGCGGTTCGTGGTCCTGCCCTCATGCCTCTCGGCCCCAGCCTGTCACTCCTGGACTTGAACTTGGTGCTGACCTCCTCAGCTCGGCACCAGCTGGCTTTCAGTTCAGACCCATCTTGTCTTTCCATGTCTTTTCTGTTGCTTCTTCATGAATCTGCTCCCATCAGACCTGTCTTCTTGCCGTTCTCAGAACAAGCCCCACGTTTCTGCTTGTGTCATTAATGTGCTGCTCCTCCGGGCATAAGTGTGCTCGTGTGTGTGTGTGCACATGTGTTCACAGAGGGCACTTTAGTGGAAAGAATGTGTGTTTCCGTCAAGCACATCCAGTTTTACCTCTTGCTGTGTGGCATAGGTTGTTACTTCACTTCCCTGAGCCTTAGTTCTACAGTTTGTAAACCTGGAAAAACACTTTTCTCACAGGCCATGTCAGGTTGATGTGAAAGTTCCTGAAGCCACAGAATTTAAATAAAATATGGGTTTCCTTTCTTTCTGTAATTAAAAGTTGAGGCTGAGGGCCAGGTCATTTCTCCTCGTCTTTGTGTCGTCCGCGGGATACAGTGTTGAGAACGAGGAAGAGACTTGTTAGTGGGTTTAGTTAGTTAAGGAAACATCTGACCACTTCCCGTGCAGCCTGTGCCGTGTTAAATGTTGGGCTTGCGAATTACTGGGAAAGATGGCCCCATGCACAGGTCCTTAAGGCCCAGTGTGGCGTCCAGGTGTGCGTGCGCCTTGATTCTGTAGCTCGGGAGGCGGGCACAGCTTAGCCTGGGCCGAGTGAGGCATGAGTAGGGATTCCTGGAGAAAGGAGTGCTGGTACTTGATCCTTTTTTTAACAGCTTTATTTAGGTGTAATTTGTATACCATAAGATTTCACCCACTTAAAATGTCAATTTACAGTTTGTAACTATCCCACAATCCAAATCTAGACTGTTCCCGTCACTCCAGAAAGATTCCTTGTGCCCATCTGTGGGCCTAATGTGGAAAGACGAGCATGAGCTGGCTGAGCAGGAATCCTGGAAGGATGGCTGGGTCCCAGGGCGCGGAGGAGACAGAGTGCAAGGAGGTGTGCGACCCGGGGCTGTGTCAAGCTGTGCTCCTTCCCACACCTGTGTTTTGGTTCTCTGATCTTCAGACTTCAGTTTCCTCACCTGTGATGTATAACCAATAGGCTGGTGGCATCTTCAGTTCAGTTCAGTCGCCCAGTTGTGTCCGACTCTTTGTGACCCCATGAATCGCAGCACGCCAGGCCTCCCTGTCCATCACCAACTTGCGGAGTTTACTCAAACTCATGTCCATAAAGTCAGTGATGCCATCCAGCCATCTCATCCTCTGTCGTCCCCTTCTCCTCCTGCCCCCAATCCCTCCCAGCTTCAGGATCTTTTCCATTGAGTCAACGCTTCGCATGAGGTGGCCAAAGTACTGGAGTTTCAGCTTCAGCAGGTGACATCTTAGCTCCGTTTAAACTCTCATCCCTTCAGTTATGGGAAGAAAAGAATGTACTTAAAAAAAAAAAAGCCGACATCAGGACTCATGAGGTAAAACCAGAGAATTAGAGTGACAGCGATGCTTACAGTTCCTTTGATGAAATTTTTCGTTTAATGTTTTTCCTGCTTAGGCAAGTAGTAGTGTATACTGTACTGGTAGAAAACTGATGAAATGCAAAAAAGTGAAAAGATCACTTATAACCTTATAATTCAGAGATAATTATCACTAAAGTTCCCTTGTTCTTACATTTTTCGTGTGCTTATGTATTTAAAAGTTGATACTGTGCTGTTAATTGCTTTCCTCAGACTATTAAATATCGTCAAAAACAATTTTTATGAGACTAAAAAAACATGGCCTGTTCATTTGAAAAACGTGATAGATGGGCATGGTAAGGCTCAAAATAAAATCTTTCTCTCCCTTCTCTTTTACAACTTAGGAGACTTAACAATGGTTAATTATGTCAGAGATGGCTTGTGTGTGACTTTACATTGCATTATTTGGATCAAGCCTAATTTAATGTGTCTTTTATTGATAGCCATTTAGATTTTGCTGTCTTTGCTTTCACAATGCTAAAATGATTATTTTCACGTGCACATCTTTGAATGCTTGTGAAAGGATGTCTGAAGGATAAGTTCCTAAAAAGAGGAGTTCTTAGATCAAAGAGAGCACATTTAAAATTTTGATAGATTTTGCCAAATTGCTTTTCAGAAAAGACTGTGCTGGTTCATACTTCAGCTATTAGTGGAAATTCTCCCTTAGTGGATATTTACATCCTTACCAGCACTTGGTATGCTGGTATATTATAGACCTTTTTTGTTCTTTGCCAGTCTGATGTTATAAAAATTCTAACTTACTGTCTTAAGTTCTTAAAATTGCAATTGTACTTGAATAGTTATTTTCATGTGGATATTAGTCATTTTCCTGTGAACTGCTTCACATTCTTGCTATGTTGAAATTTTCATTGATATGTGAGAACTCTGCTTTTTAGAAAAGTTTGCTATCATAATTTACACATTTTTTTTTACATTTGCTTGTCTTTTGACTTTGTTTATGGTCAGATTTATCAGTAATCACTTGTGTTTGTGTGTTTTTAAAATTTCAAAATCACCTTAAGTCAGTGCAAAGAGAAACAAGTGATTCTGGTAGTATTTCAAATGAATATTATAAAAACATTAAAGAGGATTAAGAACTAACACAATTTACTTTTGAACATGGTACTTTAAACTGTGTACCATTGTTTAAAGAAGAAAAATGTGACCAGATCTTGAACTTTTCTTATATTTGTACTTTTTTATTATTTCTTTCAAAAATTTTATTATTGAGATATAGCTGGATTACAATGTTGTGTTAGTAATTGCTGTGCGGCACCGTGACTCAGTTATACATATATACACACACATGTGTTCTTTTTCATAGTTTCCATTCTGGTTTCTCACATGCTACTGTGTACAGGTCCCTGTACTGTGCAGTAGAACCTTGTTATTTACCCTCATTTGTCCTTTGTAGTGTCCATTCTAGCAAAACTGTTTTGTGTATAGCTTAGGAATGAGCAAATGAGGCTCTTCCTTTGTTAGCCGTATCAACACATGGATTGTCTAATGCAGTATGTAACTGCAGCTAATGATCTGTAACTGTGTTAATCACTACTTCTGTCACTTTAACTGTTTTGTAAATTTTACTTATGATACTGAACTATTCATGTATAGTTTATAAGAGTCTTCTTGTTATTCATGGTTATTTGGTCATAACTTAAGAAAAATTAAGGTTTTCTGTTGGATACCAATCAAAATGAAACCCCTTTCAGCAGCGGGCTCTTTTTAGGAGAAACTGTGTCCTGTCTTGATGTCCTATGTCCTTTCACTTGGTTAATTTTCCTCACACTTGAAGATCCAGTGCTTTCAGCTTTTTGAGAACCAATGTGCATGTGTGATGCACGAATGCAACTCACGATGACAAAACCAGCAATGGTTCTTAAGGGGGTGTTTGCCGAGCTGTGCATCTGTCTGCTGCCCCTGGGTGTTGGTGGTCACCAGGTGACCGTGATGCTCTGTCTCCCGCAGGTGTGATGGATAGGTGACCGAGAAGCCCTCCTCGCTGTCATCAGGGAGGCAGCATGACTGAGTGCTTCCTGCCCCCCACCAGCAGCCCCAGTGAGCACCGCAGGGTGGAGCATGGCAGTGGGCTCACCCGCACCCCCAGCTCTGAGGAGATCAGCCCCACCAAGTTTCCCGGGCTGTACCGCACAGGCGAGCCCTCACCCCCCCACGACAGCCTCCACGAGCCTCCCGACGTAGTGTCTGACGATGAGAAGGACCATGGGAAGAAGAAGGGAAAGTTCAAGAAGAAGGAAAAGAGGAGTAAGTGCCGTTCCCTCTGTGCTGTGGCTTTAGTCCTGATATAGTTCTGCTCTGGTCATGTGTCCCTGCCATCCTATATCCAGGGACTCCTGTTTTATATTTTCTTTTCAAGGTCTCAGTTTTTGTATTTTAGGGTCTTACTATCGAAAGTAAAAGTACTGAATTTCCAGAAGTGGTAAAGTTTTCTGGTGGAGGTTTCTTAAGTTGGTTTTTAAAAATAATGTATGAAAAGTAAATGTTGAAATTTTGTGCTTATGGAGTCTTACTGTCTTGGTGAGGTTGTGTAGGCCAGTTGGAGTACATGGTAAATAAAGTGTATTTGTTTTCTTTTTCCTTTTTGTATTTGTTTTCTTTTTTCTTTTTGTATTTGTTTTCTTAAGCAGATGCCACAACACACCTATATGGGATTCCTTTTCTGTAAGGAGAATGATAGCTTTTTATTATTGGGTTGGCCAAAAAGTTCAGGTTTTCCTGTAAGATGTAACAGAAAAACTCAAATGAACTTTTTGGCCACCCAATATCATGCTCTTCTTTTGCCATTCTGGTTGGTGGAGTTCGTGGTATTTTAACTAGAGGGAAATTTATGCAAAACTGTTAATCTCTATTGTAAAATCTCTATTATTAATCTCTATTTTAGCTTGTAAGGTATTTGACTAAAGAAAAGAACAGGAGAGTTTTAGGTGTTTAAAAAAAAACCCGAAAAACAAGGAAGCCAAACTAGGACAGCTCTGATACTGAGTAGCTGTCAGTGTGAAACCCAGGCTTCTGACTCAGGGGCGTGGCCGATGCTCGAGGTTAGGGGTTTCCTGGTTGGTTCTCCCCAGAGGAGGCTCAGTCCCTGCTGCTGGCCCCAGGGGGGACTTACCAGCCAGAGACCGGGGAGCCAGGTGCGGTGGGGAGGAAAAGAGCACCTACACAGTCCTGCATCTCCAGTTGTGACTGCAGACGGCTTCAGATTACAGGAACCAAATAGGAGAACCTAAGCTAAGAGGAGTATTGGTTAGAGGATGTTCTTCTGACTGTGAAGGAACGTTGTGTCTGATGGTGTGATTTTTTTCCAAATAAGTTGAAATAATAAATGATCATTTACAGTAATTTGGTTTGTAAAAGTTCCTCTTGCATACATGTATAAAATAAAACCAGTTGCAAGGGTAACTATCTCTGGGCACATTGCCCTCTTGTGGTTGAGAGATGTCACAACACCACCTTTCAGCTGAGATGAGTGGCTGGGAGAACAGGAGGGCTGGGCCACAGGTGGAAAGCTAGGTCGCCAAGGCCAGGTGACTCTCCTTTGGTCCTGTTTTAAACATAGAAAATGGACAGTGTGACATTCAGCAGACTGTGACTCACGCTCCCTGCGTTTCTTTGGCAGCTGAAGGCTATGCTGCCTTTCAGGAAGATAGTTCGGGGGATGAAGCCGAAAGTCCTTCCAAAATGAAGAGGTCCAAGGGCATCCACGTCTTCAAGAAGCCCAGCTTTTCTAAAAAGAAAGAGAAGGATTTTAAAATAAAAGAGAAACCCAAAGAGGAAAAGCATAAAGAAGAAAAGCACAAAGAGGAGAAGCATAAAGAGAAGAAGTCGAAAGACTTGACAGCAGCCGACGTGGTTAAACAGTGGAAGGAGAAGAAGAAGAAGAAGAAGCCGATTCAGGAGCCAGAGGTGCCTCAGCTGGACGTCCCGAGCCTCAGGCCCATCTTCGGGATCCCACTGGCTGATGCGGTGGAGAGGACCATGATGTATGACGGCGTGCGGCTGCCCGCGGTCTTCCGGGAGTGCGTGGACTACGTGGAGAAGCACGGCATGAAGTGCGAGGGCATCTACAGGGTGTCAGGTGAGGGCTGCACCAGTCGCTACCAGTCGGCTTGCTTCCGTGTCTCAAAGGAAGGAGCAGGATATTTGTGAGCAAGATTGTGACATGGGTCCTAAGCCTCATTCATGTCCTTGGTCCTTCCAGTTGAACAAAGGCCCCCACGCTGTGTCCATGTGTGTATGTGCATGTGTATGCGCGTGCTGCCTTTTTTACTTGATCCCCACGCCCCCATTAGGAGGATTCACAATGGGTTCATTGTGCAGCGACTGGCGCATGTGGGCAGCACCCCTCACCTGTGTGCCCCCAAGAGTCTGGGTGCTGGGAGGAGGTCAGCGGGGAGGAAGGACGTCTGGCGTCTGGGTTCAGGATGTGTCTTGGCCACAAGACACAGTGACTGACACTGTCATGTAAATATTTCCTCAGTTTATCTGAGGGATGGACTGTTCTTGCTAAGTGTTTAGACCCCAGGGGTGGATTCCTCTAGATCAGGTGTGGCTCTGACATGACGTTAGTGAAGTCTAGGTTCCATTTTCCTACATTCTATGTGTGTGAAAACTTACATCTCATACTTGGCAGGAGTGTGATTCCTATTGGGTGTCTAAAGTCAGGCAAGACACGTGTGGTCCAAAATTGAGACTCTGTTCTTCCAAAGCGGTGTGGCTTTGGTGTTGGTGCAGGATGCAAGTCCTACCTGTGCGACATCCGTGCTGTCGCTCATCACCTTCCCATGACTGAGGCTGTAACATGCATCATTGCTCATGCATATTCATGATTAGTTAGATCATATACATTTAGAATAAAGAGACTAGATTTAGTTTTTCTATTTAATTGGTTCATGCACATTTCTTGAAGGTAGATTTGATATGCCCTTTCTTTGTTAAGAAAGGGCAGGCATGTTTGATAACTGGGGAGACCTTTACGTAGCCTACAGATAACGTGTCATTTAAGAGTCTTTTGGCTAATAAGCTGCTATTTTATAGAAAATAAGTAAATGAGGGAGGTGGGAGGGGGGACCGGGATGGGGAATACATGTAAATCCATGGCTAATTCATTTCAGTATATGACAAAAACCACTGCATTGATGTAAAGTAATTAGCCTCCAACTAATAAAAATAAATGGAAAAAAAAATAAGAAAATGAATTAGGCACTGAATTTTAACTTATGACTTCTTAGTTACATAAAATAAACACATTTAACTGAATGTAAAACTTGCCTTTTAAGAAAAATTAATGATGGATTTTTAAAGATCTACATGATACTAACATAGCTGCTTCTCGCTCATGATTTTGATAGGCATGAGGAAATTTCATTTTAGGTGAAAGCTTCTCTGAAGGTTCCTATAGCGTTGTTCAGAGGATTCTTTGGACTTTGTCCTGATTTTTTATGTTTGTATTCTTTTGGAGATGGAGGTGTGGAATGTCTTCTCTATTAAACACTGAACTGCTCCCCTGGTCCTTGGCTCCTTGAGAATGAGCACCCTCTTTGATCAGTTTTGTATTTATTTGTGAGGCTCTGGCAGAACACTGCATTTAGCATTCTGGACTGCAGAACTGTGCCTGTGACTTTTGCTTTTTGAATACTAGTAGTATCGCTTTCTCATGGAGAACTTTGATTTGCACTTATTCATCTCCAAGTTCGAGTTTTAAAACTAATCTATTTTCATCTGCTTTTTCTGTATCTGGGACTTTGAAGTGTTCAGTTTTTAAAAGGAAAGCATTTTGGTAACAATTTCCAAGTAACAGACCAAACACATATGCTAATTGTTCACTTGTGCCATTTTCTGGGCAGGCACTGCTGGGGCAAAATTACATATCTACAAGGTGTTCATGAGAGAGAGAGGAGGTCGTGAGGAATTTCAATTGAAGTTAGCACTCACCATGTTCTATTCAGAAAAGTAAGAAAATAGGAATTATTTTCTAATTTTTCCACCTCAAAATGAAGCTTGTAGCAAAATAAAATCTATATTATTATTTTCCTATTTGGAATTGCTGGTTTTATTTTGTCAGTGCTGGATTAAGTTACTGATTTATTGTGATGCCATTAAAAGGTTTTATAATGTTTACCATTACAATGTCAGCCTCAGTTCATGGCTTGTTTTTAATAACTGGCCTAAAGTTTTTTTTTTTAATTGAAGTATAGTTGATGTACAGTATTCTATAAGTTTCAGAGATATGACACAGTGATTCACTATTTTTAAAGATTACACTCCATTTATAGTTATTTTGAAAGATTGGCTGTATTCTCTGTGCTGTACTGTGGAGTGTGTTTATTTTGTGCATGGTAGCTTGTACCTCTTAGTTCCCTCCCTCTAGCTTAGCCCTCACTCATCTCTCCTCTGGTCACCACTGACTTGTTCTCTATGTCTGAGTCTGTTTCTTTTCTGGTACATTCACTGCTTTATTTGCTTAGATTCCATAAAGGAAGTACTGGTCTTTCTCCGACTTATTTCATGTAGCAGCACCCTCCAGGTGGAGCCATGCTGTTGCCAGTGGCAGGATTTCATGCTTTTATTTTAATAGCTGAGTGGTATTCTGTTGTGTATAGCGTCACACGTTAGTCTGAAGTTTCAAGTATTGAAGACGGCGGAAGCTATCTTGTGTTATCATGAGCGAGTAGTCCGTGTCACTGAATTCTGTCTTAAATGCAGATTGGAGTCAAGACTTACATACTTAGTGTCTGAAAAACATTTATGTGTGTTTCTTTCTGACCAGTAAGAAAAGCAAAACAATTTGATTTTAGTAACCCAGTTTTCACTTTTTTTTGGTTCTAGCCTTGTTTCAGATTAAGAAAACATGTAAAGAATTTAAACTTAGGAATTAAATGGGTATTATTTATTGGGGAATAATTTTCAAACAGTTTGTTTAGATGGTAAGCTCACCTTTTCCATTTGATACAATTTTTGGTTATAAAAAAGTACTCACCCATTGCAGCGTGCTTTTGTGTACTGAGTTGTATTTTATATGGTTAGTCTTGTGACTGGTTAGAAAAAGCAGTTGGCCACTCATGTAGAGGAAGGCTTATGCTTGAATTGTAGTTTAACTTTTGCCTACTTAATCTTTAAAAACATATTTTCCCTGAATCGATTGGCGTATTTGCTTAGTGTTTCTGTGTTTGCTGTGATATTTGTTCTGAATATTGTTTTTCCATTATCATTTAGCGTTTGGCTAAATTCGTCTTCCGAGTATAGTCTTCTATCTTATTTACGGAGGAATTGTGTGAACAATATGCAGACAAACAGTTAACATGCCAGGTTGGCTCTTTTCCCATCTCCCCCAGGGGTGATGGTGGGCATGCTGGGGAAGAAAGCTGTGTGTTTGATTTTTTTTTTCTTGATACTTTTTTTTGTTCTGAATTTGAATGTTCTCAGGAATTAAATCCAAGGTGGACGAGCTGAAAGCAGCCTATGACAGAGAGGAGTCTCCAAACTTGGAAGAGTATGAGCCGAACACGGTGGCCAGTTTGCTGAAGCAGTACCTGCGGGACCTGCCTGAGAATCTGCTGACCAAGGAGCTCCTGCCTCGCTTCGAGGAGGCGTGTGGCCGGAGCTCGGAGGCCGAGAAGGTGCAGGAGTTCCAGCGCCTGCTGGACGAGCTGCCCGAGTGCAGCCGCCTTCTCATCTCCTGGCTCATTGTGCACATGGACCATGTTATTGCCAAGGAACTGGAAACGAAAATGAACATCCAGAACATTTCTATAGTGCTCAGCCCCACTGTGCAGGTACACGGCCTTCCTGGCACATGTGTGGGCCCTTGGGGTTGGGGCGAGGGCGCTTCCTGTTGCTGAGTCATACACCAAGCAGTGGGCCAGGGACAGCGGGCAAGGGCTTGCCCTGAGTGTTGCTGTTTTCTTTCACAATGTGGACGGTGTTGACATGGAAGGCGGTGAGCATGTTGTGCCTGTGAAATCTGAGTATTGTCCAGGTTTGGGTGTAGGTCTGTAAGCAGCTCCTATTGACAGTGACCTGTCCTTAGTGCAGCAGGAGCCAGGGTACCTGCAGTCCCAGTTCATCTGCAGAGTTTTAAAGATTTCAGTTACTCCATCAAATAGCATTACTGCTCAATCATGTCACACAGACATACAGACTCAGGCCCAAGGGAGCCTAACATTCATTTGGTCAGGGTTTTAACTTGAGGGTTTCAGTCATGAATGTTATATAAAGTATTTTATAGAATCTTAACCTGGGGAGGCATTTCAAGGAGGTGGGTGGTGATTCTTTATAACGTAAATTCCTGGTCTTCGTTTCCTGCTGCTCACTTGGTGCTGGCATAGTGTGTGTGAGTGCCTTTATTGGAGTTACTGATATTTCACTCAGGCCTGAAACAGAGTATAGAATAATGAGAGGGGTTATAGTTTTTGTTTTAAGCCCTCTTGGCAAATACGCCAGGTTATTATTGGTCACTGTCACATATAACAGTGTATTTTCTTTCACTGAAGATTCCTTCATTGCTCATTGCTTATAGCTTAGAACAAGATGTTTCTTAAATTTCCTGTCAAGTTTTCAGAATTTGGTAAATATTACATTATTACTTAGTATTTCTATAATAGGGATTATGGTGTCACAGAAAATGCAGGTGCGTTGTCCGAGTAAGTTTTAGGTAGGAAACAGTTTCTTTTACTAGCTATTTAGCCACCTGACATCCTGCTGTCTTAGCGTCTGAGCTTTGGAGCTTCCTGGAAGGTGTTTGTCCCTGGAGTGGGGGCTCCCGTGTTCAGCCCAGCTCTGTACAGGCTCCCCTGTTCCTCAGTTGATCCAGTCGTGTGTGTTAGAATGCCTCATAGTAACTGGAAAATAGAGAACATAGGCTTTAAAAAATCAGTTAATTCTCTAGTGCTAAAACAGAATGAATCAATGGTAATCAGCCTCTGTGTCCCTTTCTTGGCTTTTCCCCCAGTCCCTTATAGTGCTGAGTCTACCACTTAACCTGTACTTTCTCATTTTCTTCTTTAAATTGGCCATTAAGTAGCAAAGCATGTCCTGTGACGCCTGAGGATTAAAGGAGGTACTTAGGCAATAGACATAAATGAAATGAATTTAATGTTTTTCTTGCAAATCCTTTTTTGTTTTTTTAGATTAGCAATCGTGTTCTCTACGTATTTTTCACACACGTGCAAGAGCTCTTTGGAAATGTGACACTGAAGCAAGTGACGAAGCCCCTGCGATGGTCTAACATGGCCACGATGCCCATACTGCCTGAGACCCAGGAGAGCATCAAGGAGGAGATCCGGAGACAGGTGTGTGCGCCCGCCCTCCGGCACCTGAGCCCGCCCTCTGGCCTCCAAGCTGCCCTCGCCCAGGCCCTGAGGGAGACTGGGGTGCTGATGGCCCATGAGTCCCTGGTCCTTGAGTACTTCCTGTGTTTATGTAGCTTTTGGGCACACTCTTCATGGCACACCAAGGCCAGAACTTCCCTTGGTGCTGATTCATGCTCATTAAGTCAGGATATCATGGTACACAGCACAGGTTTGGAAGTCAAAAGACCTGACTTGAAATTCTTGCTCTGCTCCTGACTGACTGAATTAGGCACATTGCTTAACCTCCTTAAGGCTTTGGGATTGCATTTAAAAGTGAGTGCTCTCCTAGGTTTGATCTGAAGATGACCTTAAATGAAGTAATGTGTTAAAAATGTTCAGCAAGGTGCCAGGTATGTTGCATGCAGTCCAAAAATGTTCCCTTATCTGGACAAAGCTGCTTTTATCGGCTTTATTTTACAGATGAGAATAATGAAAGTTGGCAGAGGTAAATAACTTACTGTGTGTCACCTGGTTATTACCAAGTTGTACAACCAGGATTTGACCCCAGATCTGTGCTTTCCCACTGTCCTTCTCAAATAGCGCTGGTCAGTTGTGTGTGCTTGGCAAGCCCAGTAAGAAACTCAAAACTAAGACATTTGCTTACATTTGATTATTATTACATCTTTTGTTTGCATGTAACACATCAGATCCCTGCTCACTTTTCTCCCCTGTCATCTCCAAGTTCCTTCTTAATAGTTGACATGTTGGGGGAAGGGAATGTGAATTGATGACTGGGAACCAATGTGTGCTGATGGTTTAGAACCTAGTGCTCAGGCAGAAAAGCTAAGGAGGATTTTTCAGTCATAGCCTTGAAAACACAATCTGTGCCATTATGTCATTTCTTTAATGATGACTGAAAAGTAGTCAGTCTTAGAAATGGCATGTGGCTTTAAGATGATAAGACGTGATATCCTATTCAGTGTGTGGTGTATTACTTCCTAGGAGTTTCTTTTGAATTGTTTACATCGAGATCTACAGGGCGGGATTAAGGATTTATCAAAAGAGGAGAGATTATGGGAAGTACAAAGAATTCTGACAGCCCTCAAGAGAAAACTGAGAGAAGCGAAAAGACAAGTGAGTAAATGTATTATTTTAGTATATCATGTTTATAATGAAATGTAAAAAGACTGTGCTGAAATCTTTTATATACCATTCTAAGTTATTTTTTTAATGTATGACAACAAATCCCTTTTGAAGGGAAGTTCCCTGGTGGGAGATTTGTTCACACGTTTCCAGTTCTGCATTATTGATCCTTCAGCTTGGTATCAGGGAAGTGCTCCCTTTAATTTAGGAAGTTGAGTTTTTGAATTAAACTGTTTGACTAAAAGATACCAGTTTTGTTGTTTCCGGCTTGGTTGGACCTGTAAACAGGTTTCCAGGGTGAGAAGCAGTCCAGTGGTGATACATTTCAAAGGCTCCTGGGGAATTGGAGGCCTTACACATGGAGGTACCGAAGGTCAGGAGGGGTTTTCTTTTCCTGGAAACAAGCAGGTGACATGTTCTGCCTGATGAACTTGGGGTTTGCAAGCCAGACTGTTGGTCTCCCTCTGGCTCAGTGTGTTGCTGGGCGCTGGGACTCTGTGAGTGTCCCAGCCAGTCTGAGGTTGAGGTCCCACATCTCTGGCCCCTCCTACACCCACGTGCAGAGTCAATACAGGGTCCAAAAGCACTTTCAAGGGACACAAGTTGGCATTTGTCAGACTGGGACCATGTGGTCTGTGGTGGTCGCAGTTGTGGTTCTGCTGAGAGACCAGACAGGGCAGTCCTCTATGGCTTGAGGGCTGGTGGTTTGCATGGACGTGGCAGTGTCTGTCAGAGAGGAGGCAGCGACGAGATGTCTGCCCTGCACTCTAGGACTGGCAGACGCCCTCTGTGCATTTTTCTATCTCCTTTTCCCCCTGCTTACCAGATTGTCTCTCTTTTGCTTACAGTGCCTGTTTTAAATTACTCCCTTCATGATTTGGCCTGAAATCAGGTTTTAGCGACAGACCCACCAGGCCTCGTGTGGTCATTGTCCACCGTGCGGTGTCACCCATCAGCCTTTAACACGGGGTCTTGACCCATGTGGGTGCGACTTTCTTTCTCTTGCTTCTGCACCCCTCTTAGATAAAGGAGCTGTGATGTAACAAACCAGAGCCAGGACAGAATGGAATGGCTTACCTCTGCTTTGCTAGTTTCTTGAAGCTGTCTTCATGTCTGCTTATTAATTCACAGAATGCGGCAAAGGTTCTATCAAGTCGATTTCAACTTTGAGGAATAAGTGACTTTTAAAGATTCATTATATTAACAGACTAAAAATAAGAAAAATGATAAGATCATATCAGTAGATGCAGAAAAAGTGTGTGGCAAAATTTGACATTTATTTCTTGATAAAAACTTTTCAGCCTGATAAACAGCATTTACAGGAAAAAACCTGTGATTTACATTGTACTTCATGGTAAAAGTCTGAATATTTTCTTCTGGGATTGATTGGGTATAGGAGCAAGGATTTCTGCTTTTACTGCTTCTGTTCAACGTTGTACTGGAGGGTGGTTTAGCCAGTGCAGCGAAACAAGAAAAAAAGGCATATGGATTGGAGAGAAATTAGTCTTTATACACAGATCATGTGATCATCTCTGTATAAAATCTTAAGGAATCTATACAAAATTGAATATGTGAGTTTAGCAATGCTCTAACATACAAGATCAGATATACATGTCTGTTGTATTTCTGTATGTTTGCAGTGAATTATTGGATAGTGCACCTAAAAAAAGAAGACATAAATGATTTAGAAATATGTTTATATCATAATATTGTTAAGATGTTAGGTTTTCCAAGTTGATCTGTGGATTCAATTTCAATCAAAATTTAAACAGGTGATTTTGGTAGAAATTAATAAACTTTTCTAAAATCTCTGTGGAAAAAAAACCTATGTGGAAATATAAATGATCTAGAATAGTCGAAACCATTTTGAAAAAGGACTACATTGGAAGATTCACACCACCTGATGAAGATTTTCTGTAAAGCTACAGTGATCAAGACAGTCAGTATTCAATAAGGATGGGCATACAGAATAGAAAGTCCAGAAACAGACCAACACATGTATGGGCGGGTAATTTTCAACAAAGATACTAAGACAATTGACTTAGGAAGTTTTTTCTTTTCAACAAATGGTGCTGTAACAATTGGATATCTATATGCCAAAAAAGAGAACTTTTTTTCCCCCTTTCCACACAACATGTTTAGAAATTAGTGCTTAATGAATCATAGACTAAGACTTAATAAACCAGAGAAGATCTTACTGACTTTGACTTAGGTGGTTATTTTTTTTTAATTGAAGTATAGTTGATTTAGTGTTGTTTTAATTACAGCAAAGTGAATCAGCCATGCACACACAGATACACATTCTTTTTCATATTCTTCTACATTATGGATTTTCAAAGGATATTGAATAGAGTTCCCTGTGCTGTACAGTAGGACCTTGTTGTTCATCCATCGTGCATGTAATAGTTGGCATCTGCTAACCCCAGCTTCGCAGCTGCTAACCTGCTATTCCTGCTAACCCTGCTAACCCTGCTAACCCCTATTCCTCCCTCGTGCTCCCATTCCCTTGGCAACCACAGGTCTGTTCTCTGTATCTGTGGGTCTTTTGCTGTTTCATAAATAAGTTCAAGTCATTTTAGATTCCATGTATAAGGGGACTGACTTTGCTTAGTATGATCATTTCTAGTTGCATCTATGTTGGTGCAAATGGCGTTACTGCTTTTAAATGGCTGAATAGTGTTCCATTGTATATGTGTTTATATATAGATATGTGGATATATATCTTCTTTATTCACCTGTCAGTGGCCATTTAGGTGGTTCCCATGTCTTGGCTGTTGTGAGTAGTGTTGCTGTGAACATTAGGGGTGCATGTATCTTTGTGAATTATAGATTTATCTGGATATAGGCCCAGGAGTGGGCTTACTGGATTGTATGACAACTCTTTTTTGGTATTTTGAGGAACCTCCATACTGTTTTCCATTGTGACTATACCAACTTAAATTCCCACCAACAGTGTGAGAAGGTTCCCTTTTCTCCACACCCTCTCCAGCATTTATTATTTGTAGACTTTTTAATGATGGCCATGCTAACCAGTATGAGGTGATACCTCATTGTAGTTTTGATTTGCATTTCTCTAATAATTAGCAATGATGATTTCATTTGCTTGTTGGCCATCTGTATGTCTTCTTTGGAGAAATGTCTATTTGGGTCTTTTGCCCATTTTTCAATTGGATTTTTGTGTTTTTTTTGTTATTGAGTTGTATGAGCTGTTTGATTCTTAAATAGGATAGAAAGATTGATGAACTATAAAAGAAAAATGTGGTAAACTGTATTTTATCAAAACACACTGTTCAAAAGACATTGTTAAAAAGATGAACGTGCAGGCCAGAGGCTGTGACATATTTGCAAAAAAACAGACACTTGATAAAGTTCTTGAACTAGAATATATTAAAAACTCTTTAGACTTAATAAGACAAGCCAAGTTTTTAAGTTGTATTTTTTTAGGGCAGTTTTAGGTTGACAGCCAAACTGAGGGAAAGGTACAGAGAATTCATACTCCTTTACCCCATATGCCTAGCTTCCTTCATTATTAATATCCTCCACAAGAGTGTATGATTATTACAATACAAATTCAATTTTAAAAACGCAAAAGTTTGAACAGCACTTAACTGAAGATCTTTACCAGAGAATATATATAGATGATAAAGAAGCACATGTGAAGATCGTTTGTCATTGAGGAAGAACAGACCACAGTCACAGTGAGAAACCACTGCATACCAGCCATAATGACCAGTATTAAAAATACCAAGTGTGGACAGGAATGTAGAGCAGCCGGAGCTCTGCTTGACTGATCTTGACTGTTTCAGTCATTTTGGAAAATAGTTTGGCAGTTTCTTTCAGAGTTAAACATCAGGTTATCACTGGCCCAGCAATCCCACTCCTAGGTATTTATCTAACAGAAGGCATATTCCCTCACAGAGCAGATACTTAGTGTTTTTTACAGGTCTGATTAGTAGCTCAAAAGTAGAAAGGACTGAAATGTCCACCAGCTGGTAAACGGATAAACAGACTGGGGTACATTCATATCCTTGCATATAACTCAGCAAACTACTGATACAACATAGATGAGTTGTGAAATTTAACGCGCCAGGAGAAAAACTGCTTACTGATTAATTCAGTTTTTATGAAACATAAAAGAAGGTGAGACCAGAGCAATGGAAAGCAGGTTAGTGGTTTCCAGGGGCAACTGGTGGCGGAGGAGCCCAAGGGTACTTTGTGGTATTGAAGATGTTCAGTGTTGTGGTAGACAGTGGCTACTTGACTGTGTACCGTTGGCAAAACCAACTAACTGTAGGCTTAAAGTAGATCCCCCTCCAAAAAGGAAGGATCACGGAAGGCAGTTTATATGGGAGGGTTCCAGAAATGCTGAGCACGTTAGCTGAAACTGAACATTTTCCTCCAGTGCATCCACAGTGTGAGATCCACACGTTACTGTTAAAGCCCAGTTAGCATCTGCCCCCCTGTCTGGAGATTCTGCTGGCTGTGTCACTCTTAGTTTTTCAGTTCTAGAAGCTGAGGAGGAAATTTTGGGAATGGGGACAGTGTAAGTTTGTTGACTGTGTTACAGTGGGCTGACCAGTGCTTTCATTTCTCTTGTTGGACAGGAATGTGAAACCAAGATTGCACAAGAAATAGCCAGTCTTTCAAAAGAGGATGTTTCCAAAGAAGAAATGAATGAAAACGAGGAAGTCATAAATATTCTTCTTGCCCAGGTAAGTGTAACTCCTCTCTTTCGCAAGATCTTTAAAAAAAAAGAAAAATATATATTTAAGGTATAAACATGATTTGATGCATCTCCACCCAGTGAAATAATTGCTACAGTCAGTTACCCTCTCACAGTTACCTTCTGTGATGAGAGCACCTGAAAGATACTCTCATGGCATAATCCAGCACTTAGTACAGTGTCATCAGCATTGCCTCTCTAGACAGTCCTTCAACACAAGTGCAGCTGTATTTTTTTTACCAGTACTTCCCTATTTTACTCACTTTCCAAGGTCTGGTAACCACGGTTGTACTCTCTGCTTCTATGAGTTCAACTTTTTCTTTGATTCCACAAATAATCAGTGAAATCATATGGTATTTGTCTTTTTCTGACTGGCTTATTTCACTTACCACCATGTCCTCCAGGTTCATCTGTGCTATTAAATGCCAGGAATTCCTTATGTCAGAATAATATTCATTACACATATATGTATGTTTATGTTTTCTATGTTTTTATATTTATGTGGGCATATGTATACTTAGGTATTATGAATATATGCATATCACATTATTATCCATTCATCCATCAACCATTGGGCTGTTTCCATATATTGACTGATATGAATAATGCTGCAGTGAACATCTCTCTTCAGTATCCTGTTTACATTTATATATTCAGAAGCTAGATTGCTAGAACTGTGATAGCTCTATTTTGTATTTTTGGAGGAACCTCCATGTTGTTTTCCACAGTCGCTGTACCAATTTATATTCCCGCTAACAGTGCACAAGGGTTCCTTTTCTCCTCATCCTCACCAACACTTGTTACCTCTTGTTTTTTTGATAAAAGCCATTCTGACAGGTATGAGGTGATATTGTGGTTTTCATTTGCATTTCCCTGATGATGAGTGACAGTGATCTGTTGGCCATTTCAATGTCTTCTTTTGAGAAATGTCAATTTAAGTCCTTTGCCCATTTTTTAATTGGGTTGTTTTCTTGCTGTAGAGTTGTTCAACTTCTTCCTATATATACGAATCCCTCATCTGATGTAAGGTCTGCAGTATTTTCTCTCATTCCGTAGGCTATCTCTTCACTCCATTTTCTTTGTTGTGTGGAAGCTTTTTAGTTTGATGCAGTCCCATTTGTCTATTGTATATTTGTGCTTTTCAGGTCATGTCTAAAAAAATTCTTGCTCAGGCCAGTGTTAAGAAACTCTTACTGTGTTTTCTTCTAATAATTTTATGATTTCAGGTCTTATATTTGTCTTTAGTCCATTTTGAGGTGATTGATGTGTGTGTAGTGAGAGAAGGTAAGGGTTGTTTCACTTTTTTGCCTGTGGAAAACCAGTTTCTCAACATTGTTTATTAAACAGACTGTTCTTTCTCCATTGTTTATTAGTGTCCTTGTCAAAGATCAGTTGACTGTGAATGTGTGGATTTGTTTCTGGACTCTGTTCTGCTCCATTGGTCTGTATGTATGTTTTTATGCCAGTACTGCACTGTTCTGGTTGTGGGGTGATGCCTTCAACTTTGTTCTTTTGTTTAAGATTGCTTTGGCTGAAAAAAAAAAAATGTTTGCTTTGGTTCTTACAGTCTTTTGTGGTTCTGAATGGATTTGAGGATTATTTTTTCTGTTTCTGTGGGAAACCTCAAAACCCCATTGGAATTTTGATAGAGATTCCAGTGAATGTGTAGATCACTTTGGTAGTATGAAAATTTTAACAATATTATTTCTTCTAATCTATGAACATGAGGTACCTTTCATTTTATATTTAGTGTCTTCAATTTCTTTCATCAATGTTTTATAGTTTTCAGTATATAGATATTTCACCTCTTTGTTTAAATTCATTCTAAAGTCTTTTTTTTTTTTTTTTTTTTTTTTTTAGTGCTATTGTAAATTTGTAAATGGATTTGTTTTCTGAATTTCTTTTTTGGATAGTAGTTCGTGTGTAGAAATGCAACTGGTTTTTGAATGTTGACTTTGTGTCCTGCAACTTTCCTAAATTTATTACTTCTAACAGTTATTTGATGGAATCTATGGTTTTCTGTGTATAAGATCATGTTGTCTGTAAACAGACAATTTTACTTCCTTACAGTTTGGACACCTTTGTTTCCTGTTCAGTTACTCTGGCTGGTACTTCAGTACGGCATAACCAGAAGTGGTGAGACTGGGCCTATTGTCCTCTCTCTGATCTTAGAAGAAAATACTTTCAGCCTTTCACTGGGGTACCATGTTACCTGTAGTAGGCCTGTCATCAGCATATCATGTCAACCTATTCCTTTTATACTCACTTTGTTGAGTTTTTATTGTGAAAGGATGTTGAATGTTTTCAAGTGCTTCTTTGAATCTTTTGAGATATGATTTTTATCCTTCATTTTGTTAATGTGGTGTATCACATTCATTGATTTGTGTTGAACCATCCTTGTATCGCAGAGATAACTAAAGCCCTACAAGTTTTAGTCCTTTTCTGTCATGCCTACCAGGGACATGTAACTCTTCTCCTCTGAAGAGAGAGTGAGGTCCCAGATGCATCTTTATTTTAGCGTTTTCAGCCTGGTTTTTCTTGTAACATTAGCTTTCATAAAAAGGATGAGCACCTTTGTTTAGAAACGCTGGGGACTGTGAGGAGCACAGCTCTGAGAGAGGTTTCTTATACACACTGGAGACTTCAGGCCATTGACTTTAAAGTGAACTTGACCGCAGCGCCTTTCATGTTTGATCACAGGTTCTTATCCTCCTGCTACTAGTTTGGAAAGAAATGTAGGCCTTGGCTGCTTCCAGCTCATTTCTGTAGCTTTCCATCTCTGTTCTCTCCTAAGTTTTGTCTGCTGTGGTTCTTTTCTCTGGATTGGAGGGGCTAGCTAGATCCTGGACAGATGTCAGTTTTAGAAATGCATATTCTGTTAAGGGAGAATATTTACTGATTAAATATTGTCCCTGGGGACATGGGTTGAGAGGACAGTGGCTTGTGTTGAGGAGGAAAGATTTCTTCTGTGAACACTTTTCCATCACCAGCTCTGCTTTCAGGTGATACTGACAACAGCTGCACATCGCTGGGGCCTTTCTTCCCTGGTGACACTGTTGAAGGCCCCTGTGGCCCTCAGACAGACTGTCTGTGAGAAGGTGTTCTGAAAGGCTGGGGGTAAAAACAGAGTCACTCGTACTCTGCTGTGTGCCTGCCGCCTGGCCTCTTGTAGATCCTTTGCATAACAAGGATTCCTAAGTAGCGTTTTTTTGTCGAGGAAAATCTAGTCATTCCTCCCAAACAAGTTAGTCTACCTTTTCTCAAAGCTAGTCTTGAAATTAGGGAAACTGGGTATTTTAGGGGTGTGCAGTACAAGCTTTCCTGTAATGTGTGTGTTAACGTGTATGAAGTGTGAAGTGTTAGTCACTCAGTCCTGTCCAACTCCCAACTCTTGGTAACTCCAAAGCCTGCCTGTAGCCTGCCAGGCTCCTCTGTCCATGGGATTTCTCAGACAAGAATACTGGAGTGGGTTGCCAATTCCTTCTCCAGGGGATGTTCCCCACCCAGGGATGGAACCCTGGTCTCCTGCATTACAGGCATATTCTTTACTACCAGAGACGCCCCACTGTTTTGTGTATGGGTGTAAATAGTTCAGGGCAGCAGAGGAGACCCCAGAAGAGCGACCTTTCCTAGACTTTTAGAGGTGCTCACCAGTGTCACTGCTTTAGGAGAACGAGATCCTGACTGAGCAGGAGGAGCTCCTAGCCATGGAGCAGTTCCTGCGCCGACAGATTGCGTCGGAGAAGGAAGAAATCGAGCGCCTCCGGGCAGAGATCGCCGAGATCCAGAGGTGAGGGACAGGGGTCGGGGCTCCGCTTGGACTCTGGGGAGAGCAGGGCCGTCCAGCCTCAGCCCTTCCTGTTACGGGGCCAGGCAGAGCGACCCCTTCCATACCTAGAAAGCTGGGCAGTCCGGAAGCTGACTACCAGCCTGTATGTGAGGGTGAGTCAGGCGCTCCCCGCCCCGTCTGTCCCCGCACAGCCGCCAGCAGCACGGCCGCAGCGAGACCGAGGAGTACTCGTCGGACAGTGAGAGCGAGAGCGAGGACGAGGACGAGCTGCAGCTCATCCTGCAGGATCTGCAGCGGCAGAACGAGGAGCTGGAGGTGCGCATGCGCGGGCCTGCCACCCTTGGGAGTGTGAGGGGTCCGCATCGTGCTTATCGTTCTCGCTCCTCGTCTCACACGGGCCTATGGGCCTGGGCTGCTGTCCCTCTCTCTCCGGCAGGGGCTGGGACACAACAGAGAACCCCACCCAGGACCCCCCACTGGGGGTTGCTGGCCCCAGAGCCATTTGGGGGGCCGGGCGACAGGCCCCGGACAGCAGCTCGCTCTGCCCCACAGTTTACAGATCGTGTTAGTGCTGAGCAGGAAAACAACCCCAGGAAGGAGGGAGCCCCCCCGGGTCCACAGAGGGACAGTGGCTCAGCCTGACCGTTTCCGGGGTCTCGACCCCTCGCTGACGGGCCACTGCGTCTGTTCCTGCAGATCAAGAACAACCACCTGAACCAGGCCATTCACGAGGAGCGCGAGGCCATCATCGAGCTGCGGGTGCAGCTTCGCCTGCTCCAGCTGCAGCGCGCGCGCCCCGAGCCCCTGCCGGAGCCCGAGCCCAGTGCCAGGGAGCCGCCCCCGCCCCCGGCCGCCAAGGAGCAGGCGAGGCCGTCGCCCGGCAGGGAGCGGAAGGAGACGCCCATCTGAGAGCTAGCCGGCCCGCGCGGGCCTCCGGAGACGGAGACTGCTGGTTGGCACACCGGTGTCCTAGACAGTGGCTTCTTGGAAGAGTCATTTCCTTTGTTAACTTAAATAACTATTTTAACCCTTGAGTGGCTTCTTTTTAAACCAAAAATCGTCTTTCTTTGCTTTTTTATTACGGCAGAATCAGGATTTTTCTCTCGTTCATGGGGGAGCCACATGGGGCCGCCCCGCCCGCCACGTCCCCAGGATCTCGCTGCCGCCACTCGCCTGTGCCTTCACACCTCCGCGGTGCGGGTCCTGGGGGCCTCCTTCCTGAACGGCCGGCCCCACCCACCCTCCCCTCTCAGCCCCGCCCGAGTCACCGCGGTGGCCTGGGTCGTGGGAGGACCCGGGGCGTCCACACAGCATGTTTCTTCGACCTTCCATTAGGACAGAGCGCCGTGGGTGGCTTGCTCGGGCCCGAATGTAAGCATGTCTGCCTGCATAAAGCCATATCGATGGGTAACCACGCGCTCACACAGGATTGCAGTCAGTGTCCACACAGGCTCGGCGAACTGCTGCTGGACGCCCGGTGGGCCAGGCTGAGTACTAGGAATCGGACTTCCTCGGGAGTCAGCCGTGGTCCTGACCCTCCCCCTCCCCCCACGACCTTGGTTACCCTAGGCGTCCGGCTCACAGGCACCGGGGTCCAGTGCTGCTGGGTCCGAGTAAGTGGCTCCAAGAGGCTCTGGACTGTGAAGACAAACCCACACGTCCTGGTGATGGAAACACCCCATGAGGGCGCATCCTCTTCTCCTGGTTAGTATTTATTTCAGCACCTGGTTAATGCGGTTTTTTATTCTCTACCTATTGCACTGTTGTGACTTGTTGGCCATTATTTGATTTTTGTACGAAAAAAAAGCTTTGTTATAGAAATCAGCATACTATTTTTTTAAACCTGGAGAGAAGATATTATGGTGACTGAAAATATGGTCAGGTGTCAAATATAAATGTATAAAAGCCTTCTTGCTGTCCTGTCGGTCATATTACATTTATTTTATATTTGCTGGCAATACTGAAGGTTTCTTTTTTGTTTGTGTAAACTCTTAATTTCTATCATGGTGTCATGAATTTTTAAAATCAGTATTTCATTACAGTTGTCTCAGCGTTGGTTAACTAATTTTTGCCAGGACCATTATTGATCAAGCAAATAAATTCAACAGCCATTTGAGGGAGAACAAAAGCTTCTTGTTTTCTGTACCCGTTCTTTCTTTGAAATACCTGAGTGCACTGTAGCTGGTCTGATATGCCTTCAAGGTCCACAAGTGAGCAGGATGTTTTGTGTTAACTCACTTTGTGTCCCCTTCCCCACCCGGCTGGTGCTGAGTGGGTGTCTGGCTGCCTGGACTGGATCTGCAGTGGCTTCTGTGAGTGATGCCTGGTCAGCTGGCCCAGTTGGGCAGGAAGGTGGGTTGTGACCAGGTTACTGTCTTGTAGGTGATGGCAGGGGTCTGTCTGTCCAGTGGGTCACCTTTTTGGTGCAGGTCACATGATTCCAGACTGATGGTTTCAGTCTTGGGTTCTGGGGGAGCCAACACTGATAGTCTCAAGTTTGGTGAAGGCGGGGCTTCCTTTAGGTGACTCTGCTTTGGGCCTGCTAACTTATCTTTTAATCAGACTCTCAGCCTGAGAATCCTGATTGAGATTTAAGGCACTGGCGCTCCTCTCAGCTGCTGCATTGGAGTTTGCGCCAGTTGTGCTGAATCTGTGGCATTCACAGGTCCTGACCTTGGTTCACAGTCTAAGTTGGTGGTTCTTTCTGCTCCTCTTCTCTTGTTGCTCCAGTCTGAGGGAGAGCTTGGTCGGCTTGGTGGTGAGTGCTGCAGACATACATTAAGGCTTTCCCAGCAGGATCACCACCAGTGAGTGTCTGGGGCCGTGAGACCTACACCAAAATCACATAAGTCAGGAAAGAGCCTGCTGAAGACAATACTTGATGCAGTCCAGCGGCTTGTTCAGTGACCTCAGGGAGCTGAGTTTCCACTTCCCCAGGGCTGTTAATCCAGACGCAGCAAGCAGTGTTGGCCAGAACAGACACCTCAGTGCTCAGCTAAAGGTAATTGCTCACTGTCCTGGAGTCAAGAACAATTCTGGGGATTTTGTTGGGCAGCGTCTGCAGTGTCTTGAAGAGTTTAGGAGTGGTTCCTGACCACAGCCTCATCTTGCACTTTCTCCTAGCCAGGGCAGTGGAGAGCTGCCAAGGGAAGGGATTTTTGAATCACGAATGCCTTCTGCTAACTGTGGCTTAGTCTGAGGCTCAGGAGGGGAAATGCCACGATCTGCAGGCTTCCCAGTTGTTTTTGTGCTGGTGTCACTTTCTCCGCCCACTGCCTAGATGTAGTAGTCCCTCGGCTTGGGGGTTGTCAACCACAGATGGAGAGAGAGACCCAGGGTCTTGATATGATAGAGAGAAGGCCGAGTTTGCTCCAGGGAAACTGTTGCTCTGGGCATCAGGGCGGAGTTTGTGATGAACAGAACTATAGGATCTTCAGACACGTGTCAGACCCTGCGACAACAGCATTCTCTTTCCAGGCTGGAGAAGCGCTCACAGAACGTGAGTAGAAGGGTCATAGAGGGAAGGAGGAGTGGAGAGAAATGTTCTCAGCCCTCCTAGGAGGGAGTATCCTACCATGATGGCAGCTGCTTCTCTTCCTGGTTGGTTTGATTCGTAGTCTCCAACATTTGCACAGGACCAGATGTCTGGGGGGGCCTTCAGGTGTGAAATCCACAGCCGAGGTTCCACACCTTGTAACTTCCACACCTAGTGGTCAAGAGTCTCCTGTAGGGTGCTTTCCATAAATCTGCCCTTTCCAAAAGCATACCCGTAAAACAGTAACTGTCTGTAAAGGACAAAAGACTGAGAAATGTCCGTGATTAAAGAGCTGACGAGGTTTCATTTGATAAGGAAATGCAGTTATTTCTGTGGCATACAATACTCTCACTATCCAATGATTATCCTAAAGTATTGATACATTTCTAGAAACTTCAGACAATTTCTGGAATACATACTAGGAACATATGTTGATACAAATATACCTAAGAAGGTTTATCATTATCATTTCTTCCCACATATTATATCAACTAAACCCAAGTATTTAACATCTTATTTACAAGATGAGAGGCAAATCTTTTGATTTCCCAGAGGGCTCCTGGAAAACATGAGTTTACTTTGAGATCAAAAGAATCTCAGTAGTTTTTTTTGTTTGTTTTTAAATTTCTTGGCTACAGCATGAGGGATCTTAGTTCCCCACCCTGGGATGGAACCTGCGCCCCTTGGAGTGGAAGCGTGGAGTCCATCTATTTAGTAATTTGATGAGAAAATGTCAAAAGGATTGAACATTTAATTCAGTAGGATCACAGATCATTGATACAATGGTACTTGTCTATTTAAGCAAGGTGACAGTAGCAGATATTAAAGGGAAATACAAAAGTTTACCTTAAAAGTTAGTGTTCTTAATGTTTAGAAGACTGGGTTTTGTTAAGTGAAGATCTGATAAAAACAATATGAAACAGTCAGTTATTCTGGTAACATACAAAATTTTTGCTGTCCACATAGATTACTTAAAAGGTAAAACAAACACAAACTCTTTCTTTACAATATCTTATAAACAGCAGAACAATAGTTGAAGAGGACTTTTTATCCTTTTAACAGAGGGAAAAGTCAAATTCTAATTTTGCACCTGTGTATTTTGCTAGTAAAACTAATTTTTTAAGAAAAACTTTAATCCATTTCAGTCTTAGCCTGCTTGACCACATACACACTTCCTTTTCCACAGACATTGTGCATCCAGGCTCTGTCCCAGATTTTCTCCTCTTCCTCATCCTGAGACTGTCATTTTATTTTCCTTATCTACTTTTCATACAGTTTCCTTTCACCCTTACTATCTGAGTAGTTTTAATGACTTAGTGATTAGAGTTTTTAACCCTTAGAATCCTTACTTCTTAGTGAACACTACCTTAGCACTAGCATTCTGTGGACTGGCAAGTTAATAATAATTTTATAATTTCTAGAAGCACATGTATCCTTTAATTTTCCAATGTGGCACAAAACTTGCTTACAGAGAGACCCAAATATCTTTAGTTCCTCCATAAAAGCCAAAAGTGGATAAAAATTTGTTCAGTAATTAATGTGTTAGAATTTTTATCTTATTTGGAAATGATCTAGATATTCATTGATACCTAATGAATGTCCATCACTTAACTTCTCTCAGTATAACTTTAAGGTTTCAAGTTACCAAAAAGATTTTGGAAACTATTTTTAAGTAGACATACTGGTAAAGTATAACTGTTGTTGGAAAGTTTATTTATAAACTTTTTATCTTGCCTCTATTTAATTCACTTGTTCTCAACAATTATGTTCAGTCATGAAAATCTCACTAAGTTATCTTTCTTGCCGACAAATTCTGTAAGAGAGATGACAGCTTACTTTTTAGTAAACCTAGGTAGAATAAAAATATATTTTATGCCAATAACTTTAATGACATGCCTGTTTCCCTTAAAGCAACAGTCTTAAACTAACTTTTATTTACTGAATATTATCCTAGATCATATGAACCTGAAAAACACTTAGGTTAGTTTCAGTATTTCTGAGAATATATGATTTATGTAACATCTGTCTATAAAACCTAATTAAATAGAGCTCTTTACAAATTAACTCTGGCAATACCATTTGGAGGTAGACATACATACAGACAGACATAAGGAGATACCTTGTAGTGTTTGTTTTAAAATTTTAGCCATTATTAAAGACACTGTAAAATTTCTAGAAGAGAACAGAGACAAAACATTCTCTGACATAAATTATACCAATGTTTTCTTAGGTCAGTCTTCCAAGGCAATAGAAATAAAAATAAAATGGGACTTAATCATAAGCTTTGGCACAGCGAAGGAAACCATAAACAAAATAAAAAGACAACCTACAAAATGGGAGAAAATACTTGCAAATGATGTGGTCAACAAGGGTTTAACTTCCAAAAGTGTATAAACAGCTCACACAACTCAACAACAAAAAAAACACAAATAATCCTATCCAACAATGGGCAGAAGATCTAAAACAACATTTCTCCAAAGAGGAAACACAGATGGCCACTCTGCACATTAGCTAGCTCATCACTGCTAATTATTAGAGAAATGGAAATCAAAACTTAATGAGGTACCACCTCACAGCCGTCAGAATGGCCATCATTAACAAGTCTCAAAATGCTGGGGAAGGTGTGGCAAGAAGGGAACCCTCCCACACTGTTGGTAGGAATATAAACTGGTACAGGTTCCTTAAAAAACTAAAAAATATAATTACTATATGATCTAGCAGTTGACTCTTGGGCATATATCCAGACAAAACTATGATTCAAAAAGATACATACGCCTCTATGTTCATAGCAGCATTATTTACAATAGCCAAGACATGGTAATAACAAGCTAAATGTCCATCAACAGAAGAATGGATAAAGATGTGGTACACATATACAACAGAAGATTATTATTCAGCCATGAAAAGTGAAAGTTGCTCAGTCTTGTCTGACTCTTTGCAACCCTATGGACTATAGAGTCCATGGAATTCTCTACCAGAATACTGGAGTGGGTAACTTCTCCCTTCTCCGGGGCATCTTCCCAACCCAGGGATCAAACCCAGGTCTCCCTCATTGCAGGTGGATTCTTTACCACCTGAGCCACAAGGGAAGCCCAAGAATACTGGAGTGGATAGACTATCCCTTCTCCAGCAGATCTTCTTGAACCGGGGTCTCCTTCATTGCAGGCAGATTCTTTACTGAGCTATGAGGGAAGCCCATAAAAAAAGCACAAAATAATGCAATTTGCAGCAACATGGATGCAATTAGAGATTATTATGCTAAGTAAGAAAAAGATAAATATGTTACCACTTACACATATAATCTAAAATATGACACAAATGAATTTATCCATGAGACACAAACTCAGAGAACAGACTTGTGGTTTCCAAGGGGGAGGGAGGGATTGGACAGTTGGGATTAGCAGATGCAAACTATTACATGTATGATGGATAAACAAGTTCCTACTGTATACAGCACAGGGAACTGTATTAACCACAGTGGAAAAGAATTTTTTTTTAAAAAGATGTATATATATGTATAACTGAATCACTGCTATACAGTGGAATATAACACAGCCCTAGTCTTCAGAAGCCTCTCCTCTGATGAGAACTGCTTAGAGAAACCAGGGAGAGTTACTTACACCCCCAGAGGTACAGAGAAAGAATGTAAGCCCCCTCTTTTTGATGTCTGCAAGCCTTCTGAGGTGAACAGGGAGGTTTGAGGACTGGTGAAAAAGCACAGGTGGAGGTTTGGTTTGTCTCTAGAGCTGCATTACTGTTCTTGGGAAGACTTGGTTTGTAAGACAAGTGCAGTTGTTAAATTCTTCCAAGAGGTGGGTGGGAACTTGAATGGTACCAAGGTGCTGCCCACCCTTCCAACTACATCATGTTCTGTTTGCTTCTTCATATCAGCGAGAAGGTCAGTCAAGTTGAAAATCAAAAGCTCCCATGTCCTAGGTTTAGAACTGTGTATCTTTGCAGAAGGACTTACTAAAACATTCCAAAGGCTTCAGAATGTTTTTCTTTTCCTGTGGGTATACAGTTTCATTCCAGCTTTGGAGAGAAGGCTTAAAAAAAGTTCATATTAGGCTCTGAATATCAGCTTCTAATTTGGCCAACTTCTGACCATAGAGCTACTTAGAAAAAAAAAAAAAAACTTTCCAATATCTTGTCCAGGTTCAGTAAATATTTCTGACAGTGAGCAACCCCCAAAATTACAAGGGTGTCCCCAAAGAGGGTGCAACAGATGCCCCCAAAATCCAGAGCCACCCCTAAAGGGCCCAAAGGAGGAACTCTTTAGATGATTCCCCTGACAGCTGGCCAGTCACTAGGACCCTAGCAGCAAATGGGGTGCGGCCCTCACTTCTGCCTGATCGCCAACCTGATGGCAACTAAGCCAAGTTCTCAGGACACAAAATGAGACCAGTAAGAAGGTAACATCTGTCCCTGGGAGAAAAAAGGTCAACCACTACTTAACATCTGTCCCTGGGAGAAAAAAGGTCAACCACTACTGGGTACCCGAAAGCACAATCACATATCACAGGTACCACTTAATTCTCATGAGTATTCTCTGCCTGCTAGTCTGGATCTGGAAAGCAGGTGACAACAGAACACTTTACCTTCCTCCCCACCGGGCACCGTGGTGGATCTTGGCAGAGCTGGCTTTGGCAGAATTCTCACACTTTGCCGGCTTCTCCAGTTTCCCCAAGGGTTTCCGCTGCAGGCTCTGGCATGAGTTGTGTCTGGTGGTGTCTTCCTGGTCAATGGACGCTGTAGAGGAGGAGACAGAAACTCCTCTAGGTTAAAAGCTCTCTTCTATAGACGCTGATTCAGGATCACCTTCAGTACCATTAACCAGCTTATTCATCCTTAGATCATTACTCACCTGAGGCCTCATGGACCCAGCTGATCCGCAGTCAGACCCGGTTTAACCACAGATGTGGTTGGCTCACAAGTCAGACCCAGTCGAAACTGGACCCAGTCCTGTTTCTCAGTTCGACCTAGTCTGACACCAGCCGATTTCTAGGACCCCAACCAGAAGAAGAGATGTTCAGATAGAATCTGACAGCTCAGGATGCCAAAGCTGTGGGGCTCAGTGAGTACCTGCGCCTGGGTGTTGTGCTCCCGGGACCATCGGGGGCTCCTCTGGGCCCCACTTCTGATGCCACAACTGTTACAGGAACTGGGGCCTAGAAAAACATTGAAAGATTTGAATAAAAGTGACTTGACTCAGGCAGCATGCACTCTAGCAGCTAAAAGGAGTTCCAAGGAGCAGGAACAGGAAGTCACCTTAGGCTGAAGGTGGGTGGGTTATCATGAGGTCATCACAGCAGACCTGGAGACGGGGTGGCTTTGGTTGAGGCCACCCCAGTAAGGAGAATATTGCAATAAAACAAGTCACAGGAAGGCTTTGGTTTGCCAGTGCTTGTAAAAGTTAGGTTTACATTACACTGTTAAGTGTGCAATAAATAGCATTTTGCATAAAACAACGTACATGCCTTAATTTTTTTAAGTTGCTATTGGGTAGACCTGCTTGACTCAAGGCTGCCACAAACCTTCAGTTTATTAAAAGAAAGAAAAAAGCAATATCTGTCGAGCACAATGAAATGAGGTGTGCCTGTACTTGCCTTTAGGAGATGTCGGGGATCGTCAGGTGCTTCCTGATTGACTGGCTTAAGATTCATTTCTGGGAGAGCTGGAGCTGTGGTTAATTCAGGCCAGGGCTGTGCATAAACCTCTCTCCATCTGGGGCCCGAGTAGAGACCGAGGCTCAGAGCCTCTGGGTGTAGCTGCCACCACCGTGCGTCCCCTGAGAGCGAGAGGGCACGAGGTGGCGCTGGCTGGCAACCTGGGCCCCAACCTCCGACGGGATCGGAAGAGCTGGGCGTGGGGGACAGGGACAAGCGTGGTGCTCATCTGTGTCCCAGGCCTCACAGCTGCAGGCACCACTGCACATCCCGGCTGCAACTGGAGAAAGCAAGGGCTGTGCTCTGGGGGTCGAAGGGTGGGGGTGAGGTGTTGGCAGCCTTCTTAAGGAAGGCCCACCCCAAACTCCAGCGCTTCTCACGTGGGGATAAAAAAGTGTATTCTTTACTGCTGTGAGGTTAACTCGACGCTGTGGGCTTCAGACGAGGGGCGGCAGTGCGGAAGGGCCTGTGCGTCCTCTGGATGAAACAGCTTGGCTGGTGGCGGGGCACCCCTCTGGCGACAGAGGCCCTGAGCAGAGGCGTGGCTCCCAGCTGTCTGTTGACATCGGTTGGCCTTACCAAGAGGCAGCCGTGTACACAGGCGCCCTGTTGCAGTGGAATTTCAGGTCAGCCATGACTAGTGTTTGAATGTAAGATTGTGCCACACTTCATTGGGTGTCCTGGTTTTTTTTTTTTTTTTTTTTCCTCCTGAGCCTTTTTGCCTAAAGCAGTGATCTCAAAAGCTGTCTTTACTGGCTTTCCTCTTCTCTTTTGTATGTTTATTTTCAGTCTGGCATGCCCTGCCTTAAGGGCCCAGGTGGCACTGATGAAGAACCTGCCTGCCAATGCAGGAGACATTAAGAGACAGGTTCGATCCCTGGGTTGGGAAGATGCCCTGGAGAAGGGAATGGCAACCCACCCCAGTATTCTTGCCTAGAGAATTCCATGCACAGGGGAGCCTGTCAGGCTATGGTCGCAGAGTAGGACAAGACTAAAGCGACTTAGCCCAGCTCAGTGCTGCCTTAGCATCTCAAGAAGCGACTGGGCTGATGACCCTGATACAAAAGGCTAAAGAGGTCCCTAGCGGTGTGCAGGTCAGAGCTGGCGATACTTGGGGGAGATAGGTTGGGGGAGGTGGGGGGACCCAGTGTAGTGAGTGCAGGAGAACACGCACAGCCTGCTGACGGCTCGAGCAGGTGGGCCTGGGGGAGCGGAACGGATTACAACTGCCCGGGTTTGGCTCTTGGCCTTGCGCGTAAAAGCATGGGGATACCCACTGAGCGGGCGCCCCAGGGCTGCCGCTGCCGCCTGGGGGCTGTACTGAGGCACCGGAGAAGCCGCTATCATAGCCGCGCGCAGCCTGTGCCCGCCGGGCCTGCTGCCTCCCGTGCTGCAGGAGGGCGGCCCTGGGAACCCCGGCTCTGGGCTCAGGCCCCGCAGCTCAGCTCTGCGCTGCCATCGCAGCTGCTGTGGCTGTGACTCCCTGTCACCTATGGGTATGACACCCAGAGCATCGCCAAGCACCGACTTGCAGCTGAGGAAACCAAATGCAAATGCTGAGTGCGGAACAGTCGTCTGATTCTGTGCTGTTGGGGGTTGAAAAGAAAGCTATGGAAAGAGTGTTAATCTGGGTAAGGCAAGATCCCACAGCCACGGGGTCCCCCTGCTCTGGTAGGAGCGCTGGCTTTCAGGCCCCACCCAGACCTGCTGGGTCACTGGCTTCATTTTCATGGGCTCCAGGGTGACTGAACGCACAGCGATGTTTGAGCAGCACTCTCCTAAATCACCTACTCAAGATACTTGAAAGCCAAAACACACTAAGAGTCCAGAAAAATTTCCAAAATGAAGGACCATCCAAGACATGTCAGGTGGCAGCCTCACCATGAGCGCGCGCGCGCACACACACCTTTTCCTGTTCTGTCTGAGCCACAGGGAACGTCCTCCAGGCCTGGCACCGCCTGCTGTGAGGCCATCCTCCCCTGGGCGTCTGCCTGGGGACCAGTCCCCACACTGTGCTTTGCCCACCCACTCTCGCTGGGACACCTTGGGATGAGCCGTCGCCCAGTGCAGGAGCGGCTGATGGCCTCTGCCGTGGAGCATCTGAAGACACCACGCCCCCCCCCAGGAGACGTCTGCAGCCAATCAACCACCACTGCTGACTCCTGAACACGAAACACAGCTGATGAGGGTGAGAGAGTCATGTGGTTAGCCTAAAACTCCAATTTTGCCAAATTTAAACCAGCAAAATGTGCCCTCAAAAAGATTCAGCAAAAATCAGGCTATAATAGTGCTGTAAAATGTCCCAGGGACTAAAAACTGATCATTTTAGTTTTCTAGGAAAAAAATTTTAAAGGAAAATAACTTTTTTATAAGATCAGACTAAAACTAGTCGGTTAGTAACCTATGTAAACAGTGCAGAATTTAACAACTTAGTAGGGTTCACAGCAGAAGAGGCCTTCAACAAAAATGGGTCACAGTAGGAACTCTGTTTATAAATAGTCAAAATGTCCTCAAGGTCAAATCTCCACTGGGTCAAAACCCTCACTTTCAAGCGGCCACAAAACCCGCAGTTTGGAGTTGCTGGTGGAGGGTGAGAGCTGGGCCTCCCTCCCCATGGTCACCTACCCCATGCCAGCTCCGACCCCGGCAGGTCATAGATCCATGGGGCTCGACACGTTCACAAAGGTGAAGGTGGGGAGCCTCAGAGGCCTGCTGCCCCACGTCTGCTCCCAGGCTCACCTTCTGCTCTGGGCTGGAGGACACCCACTGTCCCAAAGGCTGGGCCTTTTCCTCCCGCCGCCCACTGCTTCCATCTCCTGGACCTCAGAAACGGCAGTGCTGGCAGCTGGTGCCTGGGACACAGCGCTCTTCCTGTTGAGGTAGTTTAGCATCGGCTGCTCCCGTATTCCCGACACACCGCCCCCCAACCCCAGGGTCCTGGCGCCGCACAGGGGTAGGAAGGACCCTGTGGGCTGCGTTACCAAGCTGGCTCTGTGACTCAGCCCTTGCCAATTCAGGGTTCCAGAAAGGCTGCAGGGGTCTGGAATCACAAGGGTCTCGGGGGCTTCACGTGGAAGCTCACAGGCACAAAGGTTGACCCCCAGGCCTCTAGGAGTCACAGGGCCGGACGGCTGGTGGCCTTGGGTGGTGGATTTCGTTAGGGAAGGACACTCAGGCACTCGGGAGAGGCTCAAGGGCGACTCCCCGCTGGGGACACGGGGACCTGGGAGCAGGCCCGGCCAGAGGGAGGCAGGTGACCAAGGGGCTACAGGAGGGGCGACAGTCGGCCAAGCAGCAGGCTCCAATTTGGAAAAACAGTTTCCTGTTCACTCAGGTCACTCAGAGCCCCACAGCATCATGGGATTACTCCCGCGAGGAGCTGCCTGACACTAAATGCCACCAGCACAGATCCCATTCGTTTCTCTGTTGTGGAATTAACAGTTCGGGTACTTACCGGATTGTGGTCCCTTTTAGCCTCTGGGGGACCTGGAAGAAGTGTGGAGGCATGTCTGAGTCCACTGGGTTTCCCTGCCCCTGGGGGCCGGTGTCCACATCCTCAGAGGGCCCACCTGCCGCTCCATTCACCCCTAAGGGGGCTGAGGGGCCGCACTATCACTAGAGAGCCGCGATCAGGAGCTGGCGGGCCAACCTCGTCTTGAGTGCTGTCCGAGCTGGTCCACGCCGGGGAGGCCTCGACCATCACTCAATGCTGGTGTCCCTTCCCTGCCTGCCGTGTGCAGGCACCTGGAATCCAGCTCAGGACCCCACGGTGAGGATGTGGCTCAGTGCCAAGGCAGAAGCTGGCTGATGGTCTAGCTGACCCTAAATCCAGGTTCTTTACCCCAAAACAGACTGTTATTCTTGCCACTGCTTAAAAAAGAATGCAGCTACTAATATAGTTGTTGTTCAGTAGCTCAGTCATGTCTGATTCTTTGCCATCACATGGACTGCAGCACATCAGGCTTCCCTGTCCTTCACCATCTCCCAGAGCTTGCTCAAACTCATGTCCATTGAGTCGGTGATGCCATCCAACCATCTCATCCTCTGTTATCCCCTTCTCCCGCCTTCAATCTTTCCCAGCATCAGGGTCTTTTCTAATCCAGTTCTTCGCATCAGGTGGCCAAAGTACTGGAGCTTTAGTTTCAGCATCAGTCCTTCCAATGAATATTCAGGGTTGATTTCCTTTAGGACTGACTGGTTTGATCTAGTGTAGAATTCTAATTAATTTACTGAATTGAAATTTGGGGGGAGGGACAAACTATCTTTATAGCCTAATAGTAAAGAACATGCATCTCAGAAACTAGGCTGACATCAAGAGGCCTCATCTTCCGTCTCTGCTCTGACACTGACTCAGACGCGTTCCCCTAACGTCCACCCACCATCCCCATCACTTTTCACTCTTCGGCTCTGCCCTTATTACCTCCGTCACACGTTACCTGTGTGTTTACTTTTTTGTTCGTCTCCATGAATCTGTCCACACGCGTTCCCAGAGCACAAACATCCGGTTATAACGAAGGAGGAGGAACCAGAGGCTCATCTGTAATGATAAGCGCAGGAAGCAGCCTGTGGATCCCCAAGGTCTGAGGTCACAGTGGGCTCACGACACGTCTGGGGGAGTCCCCACCAGCTGAGAAGACAGAACTGAAACCACGGGAGTGCCACGGCCACTCGAGCGAGCATCTCTCACAGCCTTCATGAAGCTTGTCCACATGGCGTCTCACTTGCCAGACGCGGGGCAGGCAGGCTTCACCCTCCCCTCGCACGCACAGACCCAGGCTCAGAGGCCTTTCCTGGGAGTGAAGACCCCGGGGCAGCAGGGGGGTGGGAATCGGGGTGCACACTTGCCTTCAGTTGGTGGGGGGATGCCCAGGAGGCCCATTGCCGGCCTAGGATGTGCACAAGTTTCAAAGAAGTTACCAAACTAGTTAAAAGACAAATATTTTAATCCAGTTTTCCCATTTTATACTAAAATCATTAATACAGGTCACAAATTGCATTTATTCTAGAAAGCAGTCAGAAGTGTGTCCATCTCTGTATAGATCTTAGTAATAAATTTTATTTGGACAAGAGAACTTGTGTACAACAGTCCAAGAGCATGATTACAGACTGCGGCCCTCCCCGGGGGCACGGGGGTATACAGTATGTGAGACAAGTTGCACCTCAGAGCCGATCATGATCAAGTTAAAAACACCTGACATACAGAATACGTGCTAATAAATTTCCTCCGGGTCATGACCAGCATGAAGAAACCAGGACACAGACGCTCGGCAGACTCTGTGAGTGTGCACAGCAATATGCTGCATTTAAGAGTCACAATCAGCTCCACGTAGTGTTAGCATTGAGCTCTCAGGAGAAATCCAAAAAATATCTCCTCCCTGTTTATGCACGGCTAGTCACACTTCGGGCTGGACAGAGCGGCGGCCACAGCCTCCGCAGGGCCCTGCCCTCGTGGACATGGCGAGGCCTGGTGCTGGCAGTCTCGGCCCAGCCCGGCTGGCGGTCTCCGCCTTCTGGCTGCGCTTCCGTCTCGCGGTCTTGTGGTGGTGAGATCAACCAGCGGGAAGCAAAGGGGCCTCGGCGTCGCATCCCTTCCAAGGAGAACGCTGGGCGATTCAAGTTTCATTCAGTCAGGAAGACGGAAGGATTTAAGGCTTCGGTGACGATTATAATCCTCTGAGAAAAGTGTTTTCCCTTCAAGTCAAGACGAGACAACCGCGTTGACTGTACTTTCTCTTGACTCTGAGAATCCCTGGAATCGGTGTAGGCAACTTGCACCTGCAGCCGAGTGTTGCGGGAGGACAGGCCCCGAGGCTGTCCCCGGTCACGTGGGTGCCAGCAGGACCTCGGCTCCCTGGGAGTGGGAGGCCCCCGGGACCACGCCAACTAGTAGGTGGAGGAGGCTGTGCTCAGGGCGTCTTCAGAGATCCTGGTGCTGGCCGGGTGGGTGCTGGCGAAGTACTTGACGTCACTGTCGCGGTCCATCTGCAAAGCCATGATGGTCTGCTCTACGGCCTCCTGGTGGCAGCTCGCGGAGGTCAGGAAGTACTCTGGAAATAGGAAGTGCAGACAATTGGAGCTAGCTTTGCTAGATGACAGTGATCCAGACTGACTCATGTTCTATGGAAAAAACCCGAATATAAGAGAATAAAAAATTTACCTTGTTTTCCTAACAGACTAAATCTTGTGCTATCTAATGGCAGCAATGCTAACAAACATATTAAAACTGGTGCTTGTTACAGCCACTACTTGCCTTAGATAGAGGAAAAACTTTTCCAAATACAAACCATCCACACAAAGAGAACCAGAGTCTTGTGCGACCGTTCACAGTGATGAATTCCAAAGGAGGAATGGGGAGCAATGTACAGGCCCCTGCGTTTTATTACGTTTGTCTACACAAACCTCTACCTGTCCTCGCTCATGAATTCACAGGTTCAAGGGACATTTATCAGGTGTTTGGGGTGGGGGGGTGCAGTTACAATAAACCCAATGGCCTGAGTCTTGAGGGAGGAGCTTATCATCTGCAGCAAAGCGTACACTAAGGAAGCGCACATCCCCTGCCTCACACACACGCTTCCCGCCCCGACGGCAAGATGGACAGCAGGTGGGTGCCAAAGGCATGGTCCTCGCTGGATACCCAACTGGCCACACTACTGAGTTCAAAGTATGAAGACAGGGTCATGTGGAACAGGAGGGTGAAAATTCAGTGTCCCTCTCCTCGCCCCTGACGCTGTGTCACTTTCCCACAACCCCAGGCCTCCCGCTCAGGCTGCCGGCCTACCTTTCTCCAGCAGGGTCTGTCTCAGTGTCTTCGCGAGCAGCACGCGCACGTTGGGAACCCTGTCGTTCGCCAAGGTGAGCAGGTGGGGCATCAGGTGCACGGCGAACTGGTCCATGGGCAGGCAGTCATCCTCGATGACGGTCTGGGGACAGAGACCTGCGTCAACTGCGGGCTCCATCGACCAGGCCGGAATGCCAGCTGGAGAAGCCCTTCAGAAACCTCTAAAGTGCCTCAGAGTCCCGCGACTACCTTTACACCAATATCCCGGGCACTCAGGAACTTGCCGTGATGCAGTAAGGCCCTGGGAGATGCGGAGCGGAGACCTGGCCGCGGAGGCCTGGCGGCACGTTCACCTTCAGAGAGCCGGGACTCCAGGCACCAACGGCCGCTACTGGGGGCTTGGGGGCCGGGGGCGGGGGGTGCCCAGATAGCAAAGCCCTGCCCTCAGGGACAGGGCAGCAGTGAAGGGGGCCCTCACCTGGCAGACAAAGACGAAGGCCTGCCGCCCGGACCACCGCGGGCAGCGGCCGAAGCTCTCCACCAGCTCCTGGATGAGGTCCGCCCCGAAGGTGGGCGGCGCTGCCTGATGCAGCTTGCGCACCATCTCGCTGACCTGCGGGGGGACACGCAGGTGAGCCACACCGCTGCCCGACCTCACCGATGCCGCTGCTCCAGGGCCCTAAGGACGTGACCACCTACCAGCTTGTAGGAGATCCAGCGCACGGAGGACACCTTGTCTGCACAGAGGTTCAGGGCGATGGGGCGAAGGTAGTCGTACACGTCCCGGGGGCTGTACAGCTCTAGGAGCAAGATGAGCTGTCTGCAGAGTGATGAGAGAGACAAAAATGCAGTCACAACCCCTCAGCCAGCATGACAGCTGGAGACGGCTGCTCGCCGGCAGCACGCACCTTCCTGGTGGAGTCTGAGTGGAACACACGGCGGGTCATGTGCAGAATCAGGTGAACAATAAACTAACAAGCTGCCCCATCCAAAGGCACGCAGACCCCGGGAGAGCGGCCCTGCAGACCCTGTCCAGCCTGGCAAAGTAGAGGAGGCTGTGCCCTCAGGAGCAGAAGCCTCGAGCGCCCACTCCATGGAAAGGCAGCAAAGCCTGTCAGCGCCCCTGCCTGGAAGCTGGCCCAGAAGGCCAGGCGGAGCTTCCTGAGCCGAGACACCTTGCTGATGCCAAGCAAGAGTCTTGTCCTGCTGGAGAGGGGTGGGGAGCACTGCCCGGACAGAGCACAGATCCGGGCAGAGACACGGCCCCAGGGAGGCTGGGGGCTCCGGGGGGCCCAACACACAGGTCTCCCCAGGGGGCAGAGGGCCTCCCTTTGCGCCGCACTGGGCAGCCTCCACCACGCAGGCAGCAACCCCAGCCCAGGGCTGGGAGGGCTCCGGGTAGAGGAGGCCCCCAGCCCCCACCCGCAGCAAAAGGCGACGGCAGCCCAGGCTGTGTCGGAGTACCCTGGGCACGAAGGTTACACGGCGACACTGCTGACGTGGCGCCCGCAGCCTGGACAGACGCCCTGCGTCCACACCAGCGCCAGAGGAGGAGGCCGGGCAGGACAGCGCCCGGGGCAGTGGCCCTGGGACGTGCGGAAATAAATACCCCAACCTCACACCCAGGCAAAGGTGTCTTCTGAAAATGCAGGTGATGCCCAGAATCCAGAATATTTAATAAAGGCCTCTGACAATTCAACTGCCCAACTGAAAAACAGGCAATGGACTTGAACAAACATCTCTCCAGAGAACAGGTACGAGTGGCCAACAGCATGTGAGAAGGTGACCATCACTGATCACTGAGGAAACGCACACCAGGACCGACGGTGCTACTCTACACCGGCTGTGATACTGGCTACGGCTGAAAAAGGGGGCGGTGTGGGGAAACGGCCCCCCTAACCCGGGCACACCCATCGCTGGCAGGGATGCAAGAGCCGGCAGCCATTGTGGAAACGGCCACGCGGTTCCTCGATCACATGAACACACAATCACTGGATGATCCAGCACGTCCTCAAAAAACTGAAACCACCACCTCTCCACGGGTGTTCACAGCAGCACCGCTCACGCCAGCTAAAAGGCAGAACCCACCCAGGGGAATGGACTGGAAGGTGGTGTGTTCACGAGAGCGGTGCACACTCGTCACAAGGAAGGTCGTTCCAACAGTTGCTCCAAGATGAGCGTGACAGCACGCTGTGTGAAGGGGCCGCACATGTGCCTGCGGCTCACGCGGCCCCCCCAGGAGAAGACGCTCACAAACGCATGGACACGGTGGGCCAACAGGCCGCAGGCGGGTGGCCGGGGCGTCCTTCTCGGATGAGGAGATGCTCTAAACGGGACAGTGGGGACACTGCGCCAGCGGCAAAGGTGCTTGTGTGTATTTTACCACAATTTTAAAAAACGAAGGTGACGTAGTCTTAAAAAAAAAAAATCTGTGAGAACTCACTGCCAGCCAGACCCACATCACAAGCCTTGTGAAAGGAGCTGGATGCCAGACAGAAATGAGGGTTCACGCGGTGACGAGGAAATAAACCCAGGACAGGCAGAGGGGAAGCAACACCCCCCACCCCCCCAAACACCCCGAAGGTCGCTCCGTCGTGAGGACTCACTCGGCCAGCTCGGCTCGGAAGCGCCAGTTTCTACTGTTGTCAGTCACCAAGAACTCCTGAAGCTGATACAGATACTCTCTTCTTTTGTCGATGTGCAGAAGCTGAAGAAACAAAATAAGAATGTTCACGAGGATAAGGCAAAGACATGATTTCCTTCCCCCGCTGCTGAACGACTGTAAACCACACGTCAGTCCTTCTGGAGGAGGACAGACGTTGTCTGAAGCGTAGGCTTAAGTCTACTTCCCTTGATAACCCCCCCACCTTCAGGAGTCCTCCTTTCCTCAGTCTTTGCTTCCTGGGTCAGGGCATGACCTCCTTTGATCTCTGCTGCGCCCTCCCCCCGACCCCCCAACCCCAGGCAAAGTGTTACAGGAACACCCCAGGGCCACCCCTGAGGAGGCAATCATGCTCCTGCTCACCCATCTGTGCCCAGTGGACAGCACTGTAATGGCACACAGTAGGTGCTCATAAATACTTGAGTGAAAAAAATTAATTTATCCCAATAACTGTTCTGTAAATATTTGAAAATAGCTTTATAAGTCAATGAGGGGGCATCCTCTAAAAGTTGATGTGTCTATTAGTCGCTCAGTTGTGTCCGACTCTTTGTGACCCCATGGACTGTAGCCCACCAGGCTCCTCTATCCATGGGATTCTCCAGGCAAGAATATTGGAGCGGGTTGTCATGCCCTCCTCCAGGGGATCTTCCTGACCCAGGGATCAAACCTGGGTCTCCTGCATTGCAGGCAGATTCTTTACCATCTGAGCCACTAAGGAAGCCCCCAGAGTTGATATAAACAGAAGCAAATAAACTTAGCTGTACATCAAACAGACATGAGTCACAAAGAAACAGTCTAAATTTAAACTCAGTATTCTGACTCTCTAGCTTCACGGAATACATTCTAACGACAATGTGCTGAAGAAGTCCTGACCATTATATGTGGCTGGTTTCATGTTGGCCTTATTATTGGAGCAATTCTGAAACTTTTTCACTTGCTCAATTAAATTAGCAAATGACTAAATATGGTAATGATGCTAAAAAACAGAGCTTTTACCACAAGAAAAGAAAAAGTGTGAAGAAAGCAGAGGAAATGGTATTGCATTGGAAGTGAAGACACCATATAAACTAAATGCCTTTTCAAACCACCTCCCCAAGCTCTTGTCCCCTGAGAACTGAGCTCCAGATGCCCAGGCTCCCCAGAAAGGACCAGGGCTGCCGCGGAGATGGGAGAAGCCGGGCCTGAAAGTGAGACGTGCCTGGAAATGAGGGGCAAAAGGACACAGGAGGTGGCTTCAACGGCTCTCAGTTGCCAAATTTACGCTTAAAACAAACAACAGAAACGGATTATATTACACAGAATAAAAAGGTAATTCTGGAGTTCATACTGATACTATTAATTTAAAAAAAAAAAACAACTTCCAAAAAGGCAGAGGAAGAGAAGAAAAAGGTTATTTTTACAGGAGATACTAGTAAGTACAGAGTTACAAAAATAGAAAATCGGTATTTTATAATTCACACAGTCACAAGTGATTCAGGGGGGAGCTGGGTACAGACGCACGAGTGCAGCAGCAGCGGGGAGAGATGCTCAGAGTCTGAACGCACTGCCCACTGAGGAGGCGCCGACCACGACCAGGAGCCTGGACTCAGCACCACTGGGGCCCCAGAAGCCCACACCATGTTACCCCTGAGAGGAGACCTGGGACCCATGCAGTAAGGCTGTGCCCCTGCATGCACCACCCGTGGAACGGAATCTGACTAGGTGACAGTGCTGACATTTCAAACTGGGGACATTCGGCAAGACCACCGGCCTGGCCTCTTCAAACAGGCCCAGGCCACTGAAGGTGGGAGTCAGCGAGGCTGGTCTGGATCTAAGGGACTGAAGAGGCACTTCAATTCAACGTGCGATTCCCCACTGGGGTCTGAGTCGAGGGGACAATTCGGGACAGTTTGAGAAACTGTGATTACAATTCTCTTGCACCTCAGACTTACAGCTACAGTGGCTGCCTACGACTAAACCGTTTATGGTCAGTGCTGCTCCTATTGAAGACCAGGGTCCACGTCAGGGTAAGGACAAGGGGACCTCCCAGAGTTCCCATACACCACAGAAGGCTGAACATCTATGGGATTTTCTGTGTTCAGTTCAGTAATGTTTGAGAAAAAGATGTATTCACGTTTGTAACCACGATCTAACATCATTTCCAAATGAAATTCAGCGTGATCGTTAAATTAAAACACTAAAGTGACAGCAGCAAAACTGACCAGAGTGGGACTGTTTTCTAAGTCACCTTTTGCCATCGAACTCATGGCTACATTTCTCACGGAACACATGGGAACCTATCATCTGTGGCAGTGTGGAGTCAAAACTCTTAAATCGACAGTGGTAGTATTTTAACGTAAAAGAACTTAAAAGCTACCTTCAGAAAGTCGTGCAAGTGCTTCAGGACGCCTATCCTGACTTCATCGAGGTCTTTTAAAAATCCATTAAAAATTGGGACCAGGTCTGCAGCTGTGAGCTGGTCTCCCAGGATGACTGCAAGCTCATGGATGGAGAAAGCTAACGTTCTTCGAACCTTCCACTGCAGGAGTGAAGACAACGGCGTTAGTGAGCAGAACACAAAGTCCTGGTGCTTTAACATCTGGACAGTACATGGAGGCTAACGTATATCTGAACAATGTTATTAACCTCAAGTGAAATAAAAATAAAACTAATAATAGATACCCAGTTTAAAATGCTATCAAAAACTGGCAGTTAACTGGAGCCCATTATACAGAGCGAAGTAAGCCAGAAAGATAAAGACCATTACAGTCTACTAACACATATATATGGAATATAGAAAGATGGTAACGATAACCCTATATGCAAAACAGAAAAAGAGACTCAGATGTATAGAACAGACTTGTGGACTCTGGGAGAAGGCGAGGGTGGGATGTTTCAAGAGAACAGCATTGAAACATGTATATTATCTAGGGTGAAACAGATCACCAGCCCAGGTTGGGTGCATGAGACAAGTGCTCGGGCCTGGTGCACTGGGAAGACCCAGAGGGATCGGGTGGAGAGGGAGGTGGGAGGGGGGACCGGGATGGGGAATACATGTAAATCCATGGCTAATTCATTTCAATGTATGACAAAAACTACTGTAATGATGTAAAGTAATTAGCCTCCAACTAATAAAAATAAATGAAAAAAAAAAAACTGGCAGAATAATGTCAAGTCCCTCAGAGTATGCATCATTCCCCCCTTCACTCAGGAAGGAAGACAGTGCTTCGCGAGCATGGTGGAGCTCCCTGCGTGCCTTCGGAGCACTGGGGGCCCGACTTCCTGGTGTCCCCCTCCTGACTCCACACAGTCTATACCCTGGATTAACAACAACCCCAAAACGTATTCTTAAAGAACTGGCCATTAGAGAAATACAAGATTGGGGAAATATCTTGAAGGCAGCCCTGGAAAAGAACTACTCAACAGGAATGCCCTGCTTTTGTAGGAAACTTTATGTCAAAAACTTCTTCATGTGGCCTTAATTTAAAAATCCACTTTGTTATTTAGCTTGAAACTTTACTAGCTGAGAAGCTGTTTAGGACAAGGGATTTATCCCCATTCCCAAACACCAGGATCTCTTCCTAAGACAGAATGCTGTGCCCACAGTGATTGATGTGCGCCCCACAGAGGAGGACGGGGTGCTCGGAGGAGCCCCTCTCCACCCTGCTCAGAGCTGTCCCGTCACTGTCACCACAGCCACAAGAGGCCGGGGAACAAAGGTGGAGAACTGCTCAGACAGGGTCACCGGCTGTGTGGAGGAAGCATTTCTGATACTGTTTCTGGGGGAAAGGAGGCCCCACTTTCTCAAGAACGAATCTGCACATACATTTCAGACAACAGCACTAGCACCTCTGTGAGTTAGGGGCATCGGCAGTTCAAATGGGAGGCAGATTCTAGCAGTTTGGTCCAAAAGAAGGCATGATGTGTGAGTGGAGCGAGGAGCCTGGCCCGCAGGGAGACCTTCTGCGCCCGCCCCCTGCCTCGGCCCCCAGGTTTGCCCGGCGGCCCCACACCTGCATGTCCGAGGCCAGCGTCTCGTAGGTCTCGCGCAGGCAGTGCCAGTTCTGGCGGCCGAGCGTCAGTGCCACGCCCGGCAGGCTGTAGGCACAGTGCTTGGCGATCTCGGTGTCCACGGTCTGTGCCCGTGAGGGGTCGGTCATGGACAAGTACTGGTCAAGCAGGGCCTGGGGCACCACGTCCTAAACGAGACAGGTTGAGACTTTGTAGATTAGGTACGCTTATGTTAAATATCTGGATTTAATGCAGCATCTCATACAGTAGCAAAAAACCTGTCTCCACGTCTCTAATAACTGAAAGAGATAAGAAAACATGCGAAGGGAAATACATGTATCAGTGAATAAAAGTACCTCTAAGAGAAAGACGACAAACAAGACCTAAAACAGAAAACAGCTTAGACGATGATAAGAACTGTTCACTAAATTTACAAGACATCAGAAACAAGAGCAGGTGGGTTCAGTGCTGGCAAAGATTACAGAGTCTGGAATGACCCAGAGACCCAGGTGAAATGGGTCTGCTCCCGCGCCATCATCAGCCAGGATCTTAAAACTACCACCACCTCCTCCAGAGGGGAATTTTAGCAATTATTTATAGAAACTTGAAGTGTGCACACCTCTAACAACTTGTATGAATGATCTTGGGTGGTACAGCTTTGCAAGGAGCTACAAGACAAAGGCACAACTGCTGCCTTTGGTGAAAAACAAAGTGGGTGCTGGAAGAGAAAGCTGTGAAGGCAGCTCAATTCTGTACTTTGTAAATCTATTCTCTATTTTTAAAAAATAAAGTGGAAACTCAAGGAAGCAATGAGACAGTCTTTATGTACTGGCTTGGAAAAAGCATGCCTTAAAACACTGTGAATATGGACTCCATTTTTAATCAACAGAACAAACAAAAATCAAGGATTTGCCCCCTTTGGCCCAGGCACCATCATGATGCACGGGCTTCACCTGTAATGTCACAGCACACCTCACACCCACCACAGCCCTGGCCCCATGGGTGGGGGAGGAGGTGGATCTGCGTTCCCGTGCAAAGAGCTCCAAGACACGATGTTTTAAAAAGAGAAGAAAAGAAAGGCACCATCACACTCCAGTGGTCCCACTTGAAGCCTCTGCCTCAGGTCACCCTGTGGCTGACGGCACCTCATGGCGGCCCTGGCCCTGTGTCCACGTTCTCCTCTCTGAAACCCAGCTCCACCTGACAAGCCACACAACCCCGGCAAGAAGACCAGGCATGACAGCCTGGCTGTCTCTGAAAGACAAAGGTGCGCATATATGTGCGCACGTGCCCACAGACACGCTCTGAGGAAACATGGAGGAGGGCGGCTGTGGTCACCCTGGGGGGCAGGGATCATGGTGTGAGAAAGAAAAGGTCTCTGCTTGTCCTCCACTGCTTGAATCTTCTCATCAAAAATATGACACACAAGCACTCCTTTCCAAAACATCATCAGAAGGGCCAAATTTGGGGAGAAATGGGTTGAAAAGTGGAGTGAAAGTGACATGTCGGGGTCACTGACCTGGACTTTAGCTCTCCTTTCCTCATCAGGGCTGAAACCACTGCTGGTGCCCGAATCTGAGTCATTGTGAATGTAGTGGAGGGCAGAGTCCACGGTCTGTCGGGAGAAAAGTCACTCAGACAGCCGGCCCTGTCGGGCAGCTCCCTGCTCTCACACCGTTCAAGCTGCTCACCTTTCACAACTTCCGAAAGACAGGAGTGCATATAAAGTCTTCATGCTTTTCAACATTTATAAACAGATGTTAAGACCTCCTAAAAGTTCCCCTGCCTCAAATCAAACTTGCAGAATAGGCTGCTTAAGCTTTAAAAATAAATTCCAGAAGAAATGTAATTGAAAAGCAAATTTAGAAATAATTTTGAAAAGGCCCAAATCTCTAAAATTAGCGATCAATAAAAACAGTACTTAGAAGGTACTACAGTCAACTCTTCTACGGTATGTCATATGCAGTTTTTCTTCTACTATTTCTATTCCTGGCTATTTCTAGTTTCACAAATACACCTTTTTTTCTTGTCACAGATGACACTGTAGCACGGGCAAAGCCAGTGCAGGACACAGGCCGGAGGGGCCAGCACAGCCTGCACCCACTCCTGGCCTCAAGTCCCGATCTTTGCTCAACACCGTGCTCGCTGCAGGGAGAGGCCGGGCAGGGACCCAGCGCCTCGCCAGAAAGACACGGGAGGAGTTCGTCACCCCGACAGAGGGCTCTGCCCCCTGCGGTGAGGGACACCCACACCTGGGCTGCGGTGGGCAGGACGGAGCAACTGTTAACTCCAAGCACCAGCCATGAGCCTCTGGTGTCACAGAGATGGCACACACTGACTTTATGCAGAAGGGGGGGGCACCAGGTGGCCGGGATGAGCCCCACAGCTGCCCAAGAACATGTGCCCGCCCCGTGGCACCCTCACCTCCTCACTGATCAAAGGCCCAGCAGCGTCATGGTCGAGCCGGCAGCTGGGGAGCTCGTCCTGGGGGGTCCTCCGGGCGGCCTCGCCAGCCTCGTCGCCGGCATCCAGGCTGGAGGCACGCAGGGCAGCAGCCAAGACGTCCACCTGCGCTGTGGGCCAAAGGACAGGCTGTGAGTGGGGCCGCCACGTGGGACTCCCCCTGCGCGGACGCGGTTACGGGCTCAACGAGGCGCAGTGTTCTGGGGACACCACCCTCGAGAAGCTGGAAGAGACCGCTATTGTGGTCAATCATTAGTTTTCCAAGGGAAGAAGTAGAAAACTAATACGTTTTCATAAGATTAAAGTGTTTACCCACTACTGTGCATTACTCTGCGTTAGTATGAGAAGAGGTGCTATCTAGTCAATTTCAGGGTCAGTGAACTATGTTTCGGGGACCATGAGCGGGACTGGCTTACTTACTAAGCCACCTTAGCAGGAGAGCAGTCACACAGACCCTGCCAACATAAAACACGGGAATTACAAAGACGTCTGTGGCAGTCACATTTAAACATCTCACATCTTACTCTGGTTTATTTATATTTTCCTCTTTTTTTTTTTTTTTTTTTAAGTGAAATCAGTGACTTGCCCCAAACACAGGAATCCCAAACAAGCACGATCTTGCTCTCAGGAAAGCAAAACAACAGACTGCCAAGCAGCAGTGCTGAAGTCTGGCAATAGCACTGTCTACGACTTTGAGTTACATCATCTGTATAAAAGTCGTTCAAAGTGAAGATAAGCAGTCTTCCTCCTCTGCCCCAAACAAATGAGGAATTTAGCCAAAAAAAAAAAAACAAAAACAACAAACCATTTTGTTTAGCATTATTCAAATAACAATCCACCTGGACACTCAAAACATAGGAATTTATAAAGGTTAACTGCAAATTTATTTAGTATAAAGATGAGAAAGTGGGCTCCTGCTCTACTTAAACATGATTAAAAAGCAATCAGCATTTTATTAAGATCGCCTATCACCACGCTGCAGCGTTTATAAAATTCACTATAAAGTTCCCTATGAGGCAGTGGCAGCAGAGACAGAGGAAATGTACAGGACGACGAGCTGACGGATCACATCACACTGAGGTGTCTGAGCGTGAAAGCCTACTCGCGGAATGTATCCTCACTCTTCCGAGAATCTCAGCGGCTATCTGTACTAATCCTCTAGTCACTTCTGCTCCCCTTTTAAAAGCCTCTGAGTTCCCACAAGGAAATCATCGAAGAACTAAAGGAGGCCGACTGTCCGGTCCATGCTCTGGACTGGGCAAGTGCTCTGCCCCCGGCAGACACAGCTGGGGGGTCTGTGTCCCTGACCCCCGATGACCCCGTCCCGGGAAGCCTTTCACAGAGCATGCCCCGCACAGGCAGCCTGCTCCGGGGGTGCTCTGCGCACGCCTGCTGTCAGTCAGTTCTCTAACACCTAATAAACATTAATGGGAATATTGAATATGCTACTTTTAATGCTTTTTAAACAAATAAGCTAGAAGTAATCTGTGTAGTTTGCTTTTTGCAAAGAGCTACATGGACATATGAGTTTCAGGATATAACTGTGTGTTTCCCATCATGAAACAGGGACTAACACTGTTTGACTTAAAATTTACAGCCTGCAGTTGAGATTTTAGTAGCAATGCTATATTACGATTTAATTATTTCTCTAATTCAGCTCTTAAATCTGCTACAATTTAAATGTGTCATGCCATTCTTTCTGTCCGCAATGCTGATGTTTGATAACACAGTCATTTATCGACTGAATCAACCAGCGTCACTTATCGAGCACCTTGTATGTGCCAGGTACTCTTCTAGGCAGTGACCATAAAGTGACAACAGACGCTAAAGCCCAACAAAGGCAACGGCTGACTTCACCTCCACTGATGAAATTTCCCAAGTTTAAATGTTTTGTGTTTAGAAGGACACTGAAGGTATGGCTCTGTCTGCTTTAAAAGAAGGGATCTGCTAACATTGAGCAAACTGACAGTTTACAAAACTGCTTCTGCCCCAAACAAGGAAAGAGAAGGCCACAGAAGCTCTGGAGACCCGCAGTTTGGGGATTTTTCAAAACTGCTTTGTTTTACAGTAACATTCCAGACTGCCCTGATAGTTAGCGTGGTCAGGAGCCCTGATGATGCTCTGATGTCACCGGGGTCAGGTGCCCACACTCAGACCGTACATCACCCTCGGCACCCACTCCGGAGTGGGGCGGCCCGAGCCGTCTCCCCACACCCGTTTCATCATGTCAGAGCAGCCTGTTATTTTTACACGTCACACAAAGCGACCTGCAAGGCTGCCATTAACAATGGCAGAACCCAGGTGACGCAAGTGTAACCCAATGGAACAAGGGCCGAACTGAGACATGAAGATGCCAGTGGGACCCTCGCCAATGAGCACCGCATCCTGCTCCATAGGAAGATGGGCATCTCATCCCCACTAACAGGTCAGTCCTTCCTACACAGTCCTCCTTCCGTAAAACAAAGCACTGATGCTTGTAGGAAGGTACTGAGACCCAGGGCAGACGAGCGGAGGCAGGACTCAAGGTTTAAACTGTAGACCAGTGAGTGCATGTGAACACATCAGAGTGATCCGTGAACCAGCACACTGGAACCTGCTACACTCAGAACAGTGACAAACTCATCTAAAATTTACTCCCTAAAAGGCAGACCAACCATACTCAAGATAAGACTGCATGATGACAATTGGTTGATAGCGATTTTTAAAAGGGAATCTTTCTGGCAGAAAGAAAATCAGAAAGTAACATTTCATCAGAACAAAGAACCAACTCCCTCCCATACCTTTCACATCAGGGTCATCAATGTGCGGCTCCAGGTTTTCTATCATCTCCTCCAGCTCCTTCCTGGTGGCCATGGTGATGCTGGTAGAGCTGGAGGCGGGCACTTCGGGCTCCACGTCCAGCCTCTGTGGGCCAGGCTCGCTCCCAGAGCCCTGCTCCAGCTCCACGTCCAGGTCTATCTCGGGGAGAGGAGTCCTCCAGAAGTGGAAGGAGTTGTACAGCTCCTGGTCCAGGGGAGCTGAGTCCTGTGCACCGGTGCCCACCTCCGGCCGGGACGCTAACCTGCAGGCGCAGGGCTCCTGCTCCTCTTCGTTGCCAGTCGTGTCTGGGGGAGGCTCTGGGGACAACGGGGGAGGTTCCGGGGACGACCGGCGAGGTGAGGAGCTCTCCGCGGGAGCGCTCAGTTCACCCGGCAGCTGCCTTGGGCTCTCCGCGCCGTCTGCCAGAGAGTCTTCCAGGTGGACGCTGCAATCACCCACAGTGGGCCTGCTCTCTACGTCCTCTGGAGCGTCTTCACCCCTGGTCCTTTCATTGCTTTGTTTGGGAAAGAGAGTGAAAGTATCAAGATAATTCCTGAAGAAAACCAATAAAAGATACTACTTAAAGCATTTAGAGTTAAAATATTAAAGATTTTTATTTAAAAAATATTTAACTTTAAATATTAAAGATTACAAATTTTCCACACAAATTCAGTAGTTTGTGTATATCACTGATGATGCTTTTTTTTCCATCAGTTGTTCTGTGTTCAGAGATGCAAACATCAATTAAGTCTAGATATTAAAATACTAGGTATTAGTTGGAGGAGACAATATTTAAGAACTCTGTGATGATACAATACCATGCTAATTTCAAGAACAAAGAAACTAAAAAGAAACAGTAGGAAAATAAATTCCCACAGGGCATTTCAAGCTAAATACATCTTTTAAATTATCTGATTTTTAGGATTATGGTATTGTCACCATGTTCCAGTGATATACTGACAAGCTGAGAATTAAAACCGCCTTGCCCACACTGAAAAGAAACAAGCCCCTCCATGCAGCATTAGAAAAGATCCTTATTTACTACCTTACAAAATACATTCAAGTCCACTTAAGTGTAAGTACAGTTAATTCTATTTCTTCTGCACTTTCAGCTCTACTCCCAGATGTTCCCCCCAAATGGAGTCATGACCTAATTGGTAGAGAGATAGTACAAGCCACTAAACCTAAAGCTCACTAGTCACTCCATCCATCACCTAAGCTAAGTTTATCCTCTAAAGTTTATTTGACTCAACTACATTTAACAAATGTGTACTGAGCACCTACTAGGAGCCAGGAGGTGACACTGTATTGAGGATCTGTGTGTGAATGAGACTCAGGTCCTGCTCCTGAGGTTGTAATAAAGAGGCAAACAGCAACAGAGCAGGTGACCACTGGCAAAGCAGTGAGTACAGAAGCCAGCCCGTGATCACGGGAGGCGGGGCTGGGAGGAAAGGCTTCCGATGGAACAACAGGAGTCGTGTCTGAAGAACCAGTCAGCGTCTGCGAGTCTTGAGGGGAAGTGAGCTCAGACAGACGTGAGAAGGCAGAAGCAACACAGAGGGGCAGCACTTTCAGAAAACAGAAGCGCGAGTGTGAGGGTTCAGAGAGGAGATGCTGCGGTCTGCATGGGCCGAGCTGGGACCTACATGCAATTCCAGGTGGTGACGCCCCGGGACAGTGGTCAGACCCTGAGCCAGACCAGAGGGGACTCCGGAGGATGAGTGTGGGCTGGGCCTGCGTGTCCACACGCTGGGTGTGCAGAGTAACCAAGATACGGCATTCCTCTCGTACAAGAGGGTGCGTGAGGCGCAGGGAGAAAAGTCTGAAGAGATGAAGAACTGGAGATGCAGGAGGCTGATGGAATAGCTGACAAAGCCACGTCTTTCTCGGGAGGACAAACAGGGGCTGAGAACACAGGCGGGCAGATGAGACAGGTGACGAGACACCTCTTTCTAAGAAACATGACAGGGAGGTGAGGATGGATACAGGCCAGGTGAGTGCAGGGGAGAAGTTCAAGATGCTCCCCTGAAACACAGGCCCTTGAATATACAGAATAAAAGACATTACACAGGAGGCTCTCCAGCCTGCGTTCTGGCAGGTGACGACTACCACCTACGTGATGCCCTGGCCACCGTGCGTGGTCTCAGGAGGTCACCCACTTCCCGGATTAGGTTTTGTCTCATAGGAATGTTTACACTTTTCAGAAACGATTTTCTGGAAACACAGAATGATTATTTTACAAAGTTGTTTTAGATACAGATACATTTTAAAAAGTCATCTGAAAACAGACCACACAGTGATAGCATTTAAAATTCTGGTATTTCTCCTCCGTTCATATAAACCATAAACTAGGCCACATGCACACGTAAACTGTGCGAGAGCCGATTCTCACCCTGCATTTGCGCTGCAGGCGCCACGTTCTTGCCCTGCTCATCAAGCGAGGGGCTGGCTGCAGTACCCGAAGCACCCTGGAGGTCCCCATCAGTCCTCCAAACCACTGCTCCCATGTGCAATAAACATCCTCCATGTGTGTATGAATTACATGACGTTTTTCCAACCATCTTCTTTATTAAAGATATTTTTTCTTTTGTTTTAAGAAATGATTGGGATAATTGGTAATATCTGAATGAAATCTCTAGAGGACAGTATTGTATCTATTTTAAGTTTTCAATTTTGGTAATGAGACTGTGGTTATGTGTTCATGTCTGTGTGTTTTGAGGAAATAGTGAAATATTTAAGAAAGATATCATGTCATCAAAAAATCATGTCTAAAACTTATCTCAAAGAACTCAGAAAATAATAATAACTATGGTAAAATCTTAACATTTGAAGAAATCCAGAAGAAGGGTTTATGGGATTCTCTGTGCTATTTTTACAGCTTTTTTGATATTATGCAAACTAAATTTTAAAAATCAAAGCAACAGGACGTTGCTTGGTGGGGGTGGGGAGCAAATGACTGAAACTTAAGAGGTTTCAGTTATCTGAAGTTATCTGTTATCTGAAGAACTTAATAAATTTCCATTTAAAACTCACAAATAGAACCCAATTCAAAGCCAATTCGTTTGGAAAACTATTCCAAGGGCCTGAAGCTCCTTTATCACTACCTCATCTCAGCATTAAATTTTAACATTCTCAGCAGGAAAAGCAAGGAGTCACTGGCCAAGTCACTCTATCTGCTATGAAAAATTACTAATCTGTCCTGACTTCAAGCTCCTACTACGGTTTTCAAAAGAGAAAAAACACCTTCCCTCACATGAAATTCTGCAAAGTATTAAATTCTGTATGAATACCAGTTGCTTCAAACTGTCAAAAATATAAATTCTCTAAATACGCTTTTTCCTGAAGCTGAGTAATGACCAGTGCACCATCAAGCTGCTGAAGATGGTCAGGATTCTGACCTTCCTAACAGTCAGTCTTGCAAACACCGCCATACGTGCAAACGTTGCTTGGAGAAGGGAGGAGAGGGGTCGGCACAGCAAGCAGAGCACCCAGCTCCATGGAGGTACCTGAGGTTCAGCCAGGAACGCGTCTTCACCAGCACCCACGTCCCCTCGGCATCTACACTGGCTGACAGTTAACATCCTTAGGGTCCAGGTGAGCTAAGGCCCTGGCCTAGGAAAGTGACTGGGGAACTGCTGGTCCCCGAAGTGCATGGGCGTGCTGGGCAACAGCAGACACGGACTCTATGTGCTCACTTAACGGAGACTCAACATCAGTGAAATACTTCCAAATTTAAACCAATAACAATCAATTTTACTTACAAAAAGTTAGCTTTATGCTAAATTGACAAAGACTAGCAAAAATGATTCAGTTACTTAAGGCTTTTGGGATAAAATCCATTACTTTCTTACATTAACTCATTTGAGATTTATCACATGCCGAGCACATGCCAGGCCCGGTGATGGTGTGATAACACAAGACAAACCCAGGCTACCGCGTGGGGGACCTGTAGTCTGTGGATGTCATGTGCAAGTGCAGGATGAGGAGACAGGCCCACATTGGCGCTTGTTCTCCAGTGCTCAAGACACATAGGATGCAAACGCTCTGGGTTTCCTCCAAGACACTGAGGTCGTCCTGTCCAGACAGCTCTCTGTTAAATGAGGTGTGGGCAGAACAGGATGGTGTTCCAGACAGAAAGAGGGAGACCCAAAAGAAGGCAGCATGTGCAGACAGCAATGTGATATTAATAGCTGATTTAGCTAAATGGAAGACAGGGTGCTCATTTCAGATAACAGTGCAAATCTCAACACTTAACTACTCTGGAAGCACCTTTCTCAACACCTTCAAAGAAGCCTGATCCAGGGTGAGTGAGAGAGAAACCTAGCATTTTATAAAGTCAGAGGTTTATAATCAATACATGCTTCAAACAGTGAAAGTGAAAGTCAAGTCGCTCAGTCGTGTCCGACTCTTTGCGACTCTATGGACTGCAGCCTACCAGGCTCCTCAGTCCATGGGATTTTCCAGGCAAGAACACTGGAGTGAGTTGCCATTTCCTTCTCCAGGGGATCTTCCGGACCCAGGGATAGAACCTGGGTCTCCCACAATGTAGGCAGACACTTTACTGTCTGAGCTACCAGGGAAACCAAAGAGTACTAAGTGATATTAAGCATCTCCAGGATCAGATAAAACAATACAAACGAAATAAACAGCAGTGGAAATATATTGCCAAAAACTTGCTTTGTAATACATCTGCTTGAGAAATCTGAATTCTAGGAAACTGAGAGGACCCTCAGAACAAGAACCAAGTCCTGTGTATCTGGCCATAGTCACTGGTTCACAGTAGGTGCTCAATTAAGTTTTGCAAAATCAACCAATCAACCAACCTTAAAAAGCAAAACTAGATTTAAGGCAGCTCAACAGGTATTTAAGAGTGGGCCACCCAGGTAATGGCTCTGAGATGAATAATACGTGGAACTACGTGATGGCTTCTACAATATCTAACAGAACTCTTTCTGCAGCCAGGAACTGCCTCCTCCCCCCACCAACGTCATTAATACGAGTCAACAAAGTGTAAAAATACAGTTAAAGTCCAGTGCTACAAAAGCACTGACCTGACACTACATTACAATGGAAGACCTCATTACAATGGAAGAGGAGTTAAGGTTTGTAGCCAAAAGAGAACTAACAGTCTTTAAACAGCTCTTCCAACAAGACCTTATAGAGGCAGTCCAGCAACATCACCAGCCATGTTTGGCCACACCAATGTTTTTGTCAATAAAGTTTTATTGGAACACAGTTGAGCCCACACAGCACAGACTGTCTGCAAAGGCAGAGTGAGTAGTTCTGACTGAGACTTAAAGTATTCACTGCAGGTCTTTTACGGGAAGTCTACTCACCCCTGTCCTGTACGATTCTCTGTAACTTTACATTATCACTTCCTAGACTCTTTCCAGATTCATAAATAAATAAAAGCTATGCAACAGTCTTTATACAATTAGTGCCACTAGCCAAAAGGTCGCTGATGTTAACAGCGAAGAGTAGAGAACCCCCACCGCCCATCATCACTGAAAAACGTCCTGCAGCAATGGTTTTCAAAGGAAGTGACCAACTTTCCTCGCTAGAAAGACAGCTTTAGGGTGATTTTTCATCCTTCACAGAGAACAGTACCTTGGGTTTGTTTGACTATTCAGCAGGACAGGAGGAGAACGGGCAAAAAGGTAAAACAAGGCAGCAGAGAAGAAAGGAAGGAGTGCCAAGTCACAACATCAAGAGAGGAAATAGCACAGAACCAAGACCTACAGAAGAAAATGTCCATTAGCATCGTGACAAGGGGGATGGGTGCCCAGGGAACTCGGCCCAAGGGCACACCTGTCAGAGTCTGTGTGTGTTTCCTGTGCACTAAGTTAGGTCTGGGCTATTTTCCCCCAAGGATACTAAAGTAAATAATAAAAACTAAAACTCAATTTAAAATTAAATGCAAAAAAAAAAATTTAAAGTAAAAATGAGCAGTGTCCTCTTTAAGCTTTAAAATTTGGTTGCCTTACTGTTGTCATTCAATCTCTAAGTCATGTCTGACTCTTTTCAACCCCATGGACTGCAGCACGCCAGGCTCTTCCCTGTCCTTCACCAACTCCCAGAGTTTGTTCAAACTCATGTTCATTGAGTTGGTGATGCCATTCAACCATCTCACCCTGTGTTGTCCCCTTTTCCTCCGGCCTTCAGTCTTGCCCAGCATCAGGGTCTTTTCTAACAAGTCAGCTGTTTGCATCAGGTGGCCTAAGTACTGGAGTTTCAGCTTCAGCATCAGTTGTTTCAATGAATAGTCAGGGTTGATTTCCTTTAATATTGACTGGTTTGATCTTGCTGTCCAAGGGACTCTCAAGAGTCTTCTTCAGCACCACAACTTGAAAGCATCAGTTCTTTGATGCTCAGCCTTCTTTAGGGTTCAACTCTCACATCCATACATGACTACTGGAAAAACCATAGCTCTGACTATATGGACCTTTCAGCAAAATGGTGGTCTCTGCTTTTTAATATGCTGTCTAGGTTTATCATAACTTGCTCCAAGGAGCAAGCGTCTTTAAATTTCATGGCTGCAGTCACCGTTTGCAGTGATTTTGGAGCCCAATAAAATAAAATCTGCCACTGTTTCCACTTTTTTCCCTTTTATTTGCCATGAAGTGATGAGACCAGATGCCATGATCTTAGTTTTTTGTCTTATTAAATGCTCTTAAAAGTTGATATTTCAGTTAATAAGTACACTGGTGGTAGGTGGTTTAGTTGCTAAGTCATGTCCGACTCTTGTGATCCCATGGACTGTAGCCTACCAGACTCCTTGTCTATGGGATTCTCCAGGCGAGAATACTGGAGTGGGTTGCCATTTCCTTTTCCAGAGAATCTTCCCGACTGAGGAATCGAACCCAGGTCTCCTGCATTGCAGGCAGATTCTTTACCGACTGAGCTATAAGGGAAGCCCCAATAAGTACACCAACTTGGGGCTTATCATTAAAATATTTCCCCCTCAATTGACAAATAATTATTATTATGATTACTGACATAATCATTATTCTGCAGACAGAGAATCAAAGATCCAAAAGAAAATTAGTTGACTAAAGAGGAAAATAATGGTAAGAAACTGACTTTAGAGTAATACATACTCCTAAATTAGGTTTTACTCCTTGAAAAACCAAGCCCTTTAAATTTGTATAACCATTACTTTGTATATTCTTTGTGTTAACAGATGGTTTACTAGGTAAATTAATTATTAGATAAACTTACTCAAAAACTATCAAATCTATCACAACAGCTTTCTATGTGCCTAGCACCAAGCTAGTTGTGTTACATGCATCTTCATCTTCTCACTTCAATACACAATTAACCAAAGAGATGTTTAACAAATGTGTTTAAATAAGATTCTATAAAAAATATTTACCAATTTTTATAATCAAGAGAAATAATAAACTCTCCAAAAAGAACATAATAGAAGTAGTGAAAATGAAAAAATTGCTCACAAGCAGTGAAACTTGAAAGAAAAGTTTTTCAAGATCTTACCTATTTTTGTCTTCTACTGATGTATCTTCTGAGCTTTTGTTTTCTTCTTTAAAATACTGGCCCGAGCTAGATGGATTAGCAAACGTAGATATGAAAGGTCCCAGAGATTGGAAAGCTGCTTGTCGAACCTACGGAGGGAAGAAAGGACAGGAGTAGACCCTGAGTCTGTCCTCAGCTAGGAGATACAACTCTCCCTCAATCATTTTCTCCTTTTCACTTTTAAGTTTTTTAATCTTGGCTTGAATATCCAAACTGTGAGGATATGAATATAAGACCTTACAAAATATTTGCATGGAATAGAAATTTTGTCCTGTTAAAAAAAAAAAAAAAGTTAATATAGTAGCCCAATGTCTACTCCCAGAAGTATCAGCAGTAACATACCTTAAATGATAAATTATTTCTTAAATTATGGGATTAAAGTCATATTTTCTGTAAAATGCACTGTTTTACAAAAATGATAATTAAACAAAGCCCTACCCAACGTGAAGGATCACTGATCAAATTAATAAAGAGTGCTGACAGTTTAGTCCGTCGAATCTCTTGACACGTGGCACATGAAACAGCCATGAAGCACTCCGCGCAGGCCTTGCGGACGCCCCACACATTGTCCGAGCAGAGCTGGAAAAACCTGGGCAGCTGGGCGAGAGGGGCCCCGATCGTTAGACAGACACACGCGGCTTTCAGTTGTTACTTTTACTTCATTTCTCTTTCCTGGCATTTAAAACATTAGCTTAACAAAATTTAGAAGACCCATTTAATATTAGCAATTAGTATCTTTAAATAATGGAGAAGGCAATGGCACCCCACTCCAGTACTCTTGCCTGGAAAATCCCATGGGCAGAGGAGCCTGGTGGGCTGCAGTCCATGGGGTCGCTAAGAGTCAAACACGACTGAGCGACTTCACTTTCACTTTCATGCATCAGAGAAGGAAATGGCAACCCACTCCAGTGTTCTTGCCTGGAGGATCCCAGGGACGGCAGAGCCTGGTGGGCTGCCATCTATGGGGTCGCACAGAGTCAGACACGACTGAAGCGACTTAGCAGTAGCAGGAGCAACAGCTTAAATAAATCACACCCAATTCTTTCCACTACTGACTGCGGAAAAGCAAAGACACTCCTGACAAGTACAGCTCAAGAGTTTGTACTTAATTTTAATGACTCTGCATAACAGGTGGTTTCCAAAACTCTTTGAGCACATTAACTTGTACATTCAGCCCTTATATTCCATGAACTAACCATTTAAAAATCACCTGCTATAAATCTAACTGGTCACTAAAATACTCTAGGGTTGCTAAAGTGAAAGATTCATATGAATAAATAAGAACTGATTTTATAGAAATGGGAGTTAAAAAGGGATTGATGGTTCTTAACACATCTGCATTTTAAACAAAGTGTCCTTAAACACAACACAATACAAACACCCAGATTATAGAAACTTAAACTAAGTCATACTATCTTTCTGGAACTATATTAATACAATCTGGGGGCCACTGTATGTATTTCAAACTTCAGGTGCTGCTCTGAGACGCACTGTCTTCTCCTCGGTTCCTGTCTGCAGGCCTTACCAACATCTCCTCAGTAGCTTGCTGGCCGACGACGCTGCAAATATCTCCAAAATTGGCGGCACAGACCTGACAATGAAAGCATCATTGACATTTCAAAATATTATAGTGTTCTTTAAAAAAAATCTTTTAAATTCCACAGATCAATACAGTAACCACGAGAAGAACCATGTATCTTAAACACCACCACTACAATACCTTTCGAACATGAAACATTCTGCAGTCACAGCACATCTCACAAAACCGAGGGAGGATCAAACGTTCTGTGATGTCCTTGCCAACCATGGGGGCCATTTTGCACATTATCTAAAATAAATGAGAACACAGACATACTGAATGCACCTTCAAACTAAGACTTCTGCCAATTTATTAAAAGTATGTAACTTAATTTAAGGAAGTATAAAATATAACATGATGTCCTTATACATCACAAAAAATTCATCTTATTTGTCCAAGTTGAAGACAGAAAAACATATTAACTACTACCAACAGTAGTAGTTACCATGCAGTAGTACCAACAGTCCATATTAACTACTACCAACAGAATCAACCCGATGATTATTAAAGGTACAATAAACCCAGAGAAAATCCTAAAAATAGCATTTTTACGTACAGTTTCAACCTTATTAATCATTTTGCCTAATAAAAATAAACAAAGAAAAAAACTCCTACATTTCCCTGATAAGAGAATAAATGGTGACTGCTCAAAGGAAAGACTATCCACAAGAAGGGCCTGGATGCGGTGCAGCTGCACTGCTAAGAAAAGACTGTACAAGCCAGTCCTCACTGTGCAAAGTACCACTGTCTCAGAAACTCGCAAACAGGAAGATCACGTGCTTACTCTGCAAAGCCAGGGCTCCAGGAAGGCATGGACAGAGGTCTGAGGTGCACAGGATTTGGATAACACCATTCCAGGCAAAGTGAGGACAGACTGTTTGAAAACCAGCTCAACGCATTTCAATACCTTCCCCCCAGAGTTAGAATATAAGGAAATCTGATGGTCTGTCATCATTATATATTACGTCCACCCCCAGCCCAAATACTAGGAGGATAGGCAACTGACTGGGAAGAAAGGGGACTCTACCATATGTGCATGACTGTGTACAGACCACATCACAAGGAAGCCACCAAGAAGCCACTGCAACAAACAAGTGAGCTTAGGACGTTTGCAGGACATAGCACAGAATGAAGGGAAAAAAATGTATTTCTATAAATTAGCAATGAACAACTGAAAATGTATACAAATATTCACAATAATGAAAAACAAACAAACATGAAATTTAACACAATACAACATGATCTGTTGAAAACTACCAAACACTGAGGAGATGAGGGAAAGGCTTAAACAAACGGCGAGATCTCTGTGCCCACAGACTGTGAGGTCGGCCCATCCCTATCAGACCCACGACCCTCAGAGTGGCAGGTGGCGGGGGGAGGACACTGACACTCCCTATCCCCTAAAGCAGTGAGGTTTCTTGACTCCAGACTGTTTCCAGGCACCTCTAAGCCCAAGCTAATGATCCAAAGATACATAGCATCACCGATCTGGCATAATTAAATTCTTAGGATGAATTATTCCCAAAACAAAACTACTGGGAAGACAGGGAATGCAAAACATAGCAGAATAAACACAAACCATTTGTAATAGAATCACACGTTTCTCACTAGCACTAGCCTTTTGTTATAATTACAATGTTTTACTATTCCTAAATCACATAAAAAATTGTAACACAGCCAAGTTAAAACTCTGCTCAATATAAACGAATAATTACGCCAAAATTGATTTCCTTTTTCCTGAGAAGTTTGTGAAATTAAAAAAAAAAATTTATGATTTAGAACTTGACAGAGGTGATACAACACTATGAATGTACTAAATGCTTCTCAATTGTGAACTTTAACATGATTGATTTTATATTATGTGAACTTCACTTCAATAAAAATGTAATTACTGAAAACTATCTAAATTCATTATTAACTGGTACCGAAGGAAATGGCAACCCACTCCAGTATTCTTGCCTGGAGAATCCCATGGATGGAGGAGCCTGGTAGGCTACAATCCAAGGGGTCGCAAAGAGTCGGACACGACTGAGCAATTTCACTTCACTTCACTTCAAGGATATGAGAGTTGGATTGTGAAGAAAGCTGAGCACCGTAAAATAGATGCTTTTGAATTGTGGTGTTGAAGAAGACTCTTGAGAGTCCCTTGGACTGCAAGGAGATCCAACCAGTCCATCCTAAAGGAGATCAGTCCTGGGTGTTCATTGGAAGGACTGATGCTGAGGCTGAAACTCCAATACTTTGGCCACCTCATACGAAGAGCTGACTCATTGGAAAAGACCCTGATGCTGGGAGGGATTGGGGGCAGGAGGAGAAGGGGACGACAGAGAATGAGATGGCTGGATGGCATCACCGACTTGATGGACATGAGTTTGAGTAAACTCCAAGAGTTGGTGATGGACAGGGAGGCCTGGCGTGTTGCAATTCATGGGGTCGCAAAGAGTCGGACACAACTGAGTGAGTGAACTGACTGAAGTATCTAAAAATAAAATAATGGAACTTCCAATGAAAGGCACTAGAGAGAAAATATAATTCATCCTACAAAAGATCCAGAAGCACTATTAAATTATTTATAGTGTAATTTTTTTCCTATCAACACAAATGCCATTGTATTAGGTTTAAATAGCAAATCCTCACTACCTAAATAATTTAATTTCCAGATGGATTGATTACTTTTCTATTATAAGAATTCTTACTTTCTGAACTGAGGAACCACAGATGTGAATGACAGCATACCCAACCTGCAATGGCTCTCAAGTAATCAAACTATTTGCTAACCATGTCCAAAAACCAGAAAACTCACCATATTTCACTTTATTATGTGCAAGACGACTTAATCTGTGTGTTTTTCTAGTAATCGTAACATATCATATATTCCTCCCTGCAAAGACCATGCCATCAAGGACGGGAGCAACAGGCAGCATCCCTCTTTTTTCTTACTGCGCTCTCACAGTGCCTAGAAAAGCGCGCAACAACAACTCAAGGAGCTCAAATGCATCTTCATTCAATACAGGTTTCTTAAAAGGATCCTAGCTATCTTTGCCATCTTACTTTTTCCTCTTGATGAGATGAATTCACAGCTGATTCGATATTTTCTTGCCATGCATCCTAGCCTCTCCGAGCCCAGCAAGGACCGTCATCCCAGGAGCTCCACATGGCACAAGCCCCCCCCACCTTCCCCCCACCCCCGGAAAGACACCTGTGCCCTTGGAAGCCTGTGTCTGCTCCAAGCCCAGCATTATGTTTCACATTCCATGACCCGTGGCTACTCTGATACCCAGCACGTACCCACCCTACCCCATGTAACATGGCGTCGTGTCTAAGTCACCTCCTACGGTCACACACTAGCTCATCCCCCTGAACTGAAAAAGTGAGCTCCGCTTACGGCCACGGCCTCCGTCTTCACGTCGTCGTTGCTGTCGGGGGCTGTTAGCTCCACGAGGACGGGGCACACCTTGGTCTCCACATCGAAGCGCTCGATCAGCTCCTGCTCCAGCAGGGCCAGCAAAGCTGCCTGGCTCGTTTTTCTTACCTGGGAAAAAACAAACACATAAACAAGGCATGTGCACAGTACGACAAAACCCTAGGGCATGAAGTTCACAAATCTGCAGACTCCTCATCCAACCAAAGGTTCCCAACCGGCACAACCTTGCAGATAAAAACTGCTGGCTGCTCTGCAAAGACAGAACTCGGCAGACTGTGTCATAACAGGTCAAGGGGAACAGAAAAGCCATTCCTGGAAAAGAGGTCTCCCAGTGACAAACTTCTGGGGGCCGCCTGGAAGGCTGGCAGGGGAGCAGTAGCCGTTGGCGCTGTCTGTTGCAGCACTAAGGCGATCTCCTAGACTCCGCCCCATCTTCTCTGAGATGTCATTTTGTCATTCTGAGAAACTGAATAACCAGGTCTAAGTGGAAGGAACATCCTAAGGAGACCACCAGACGGCCCACATTTCTGCAGGAATGTGGACAGGCTCTTCCTACCTGGTTATTCTGATCTGCGAGATATCGAACCACAATGGGCAGCAAATACTTTGAAAAGGCGTATGGGATTGCTGGCCGGTTTTCTTGGCAGAACAAGGCAATGTGAGGCACCTGCTCCATCAGCTCTGCCCTCACGGTCGGTTCTGTGAAAACAACAGGAAGGTGAGTGGATGCGTCTTCCCCGCGTAGGGTTCTTGCCAGGTGGGCAGTCAGGAGAGCCCCAAGGAGAGCCCCCGACTCTCCTCACGGCATCGTGAGTGCTCAGGGAACGCACTCTGCTCCACGATGCTCGTCACAGTCACACAAGGTCACCCCCTCCCGGCTTCTGTCTTCAGAGCCTGCCTGGAGCCTGTGGTCACTCCTGTGAGGACTGGACCTGTCCACCTGAATTCAGGTCAACTGTAGATGGCATCACCCACAAACTGCTCTCTCAGAACCTCCAGGACAGGCTATAAGGCCTGGCTCCTAATCTGAATGCAGCTAGTGAGTGCAGGGTTTACAGTCAGACTTAACTATGATGATAGAGGGTCAACAAATGCTAAAGGAGACTGACAGATTGAAAATAACAACAACAACAAAAAATCTGAAAAGACCCAAGTTCATATGGCAAATCTAAATGTGACAGCATTTCAAAAAGACCAACTGTCCCCTGAGTAATGGTAAGAAAGCAAGCTGGTTATATGAGGCAAAAAGGTGAGATTCCTACACTGCTCTCTATACATAAATTCTAGGTGAATCAGAGATCCAATTGTTTTTTAAAAGATCAAAAGCACTAAAGGACAACATTTTAAGGGATTTTCCTGGTTGTCCAGTGGTTAGGGCTACACACTTCCACTGCAGGAGGGCACGGGTTCAATCCCTGATTGGGGAACTAAGATCCTGTAAGCTGTTGGGCAAGGTAAAAAAAAAAAAGTTGAACCTTGAGGTGGGAAGCCCTTCAAGGCAAATAAACCCCCCGAAGTAGACCAGCTAAATTCACTTTACAGAGACTTCACTATAGACAACAGATGTATCTAACTGGAGTTCTGTATTTTGAACCATGTATAAAATGTATAAAACATTTTAATGACAAAGGTTCATATAGTCAAGGCTATGGTTTTTCCAGTGGTCATGTATGGATGTGAGAGCTAGACTATAAGGAAAGCTGTGTGCCCAAGAATTGATGCTTCTGAACTGTGGTGCTGGAGAAGACTCTTGAGAGTCCCTTGGACTGCAAGGAGATCCAACCAGTCCATCCTGAAGGAAATCAGTCCTGAATATTCATTGGAAGGACTGATGCTGAAGCTTCAATACTTTGGCCACCTGATGCAAAGAACTGAGTCATTAGAAAAGACCCTGATGCTGGGAAAGATTGAGGGCAGGAGAAGGGGACGACAGAGGATGAGATGGCTGGATGGCGTCACCGACTCAATGGACATGAGTTTGAGCAAACTCTGGGAGATGGTGATGGGCAGGGAGGCCTGGCCTGCTGCAGTCCACGGGGTCACAAAGAGCCAGACACAACCGAGCAACTGAACAACAACAACAACAAAACATCTAATTAGACAAAAGAAAACTTAAAAAAAAAACAGGAGTCTGAGGTGGAGGAAACCTAACATTACAAATATTAAGACCAAAGCTTCCTGACATCTGACAGAGACTAGAACCCTCAAACTCAAGGAGGCTGCGATCGCATGGCTCTAACAGCCCTCCGGCCCTGACCCTGCTCCCAGACGACTCCTAATAGTCAGAGGAGCTGCCCAGCAGGCCTTCCTGCCAACCCGGCTTCTCAAGTCAACGCTCTTTGCATTGCTGTTTCAAATTACAAGCATGTGAACTCTCAGGCCCAGCACAGTATAAATCTTTACAATCTAGCCCCCTCAGGCCCCTCGCTTAAGCCTAGTTTTTCTAAACTGCAGGACTAGTAAACCCACTGTTGATGAGACGGGCCAGTGTCCTAAGCTCCCCAGACCCCTGCACCTCTCCTTTCCTCTCACTCTGTGTCGTCAAACCCAGCTCAGATGCCACCAGCTGTCTGAAGCCAGCCCCAGTCCTCCCTGTTATGGCTTATTGTTACTATGTCGGCTGCATTCACTCAATTGTTAATTTGATGACAGGAATTGTTATTCATCTTGGTAATGGCTCTAACGTTCAATCTAGAACCTGGCATAGAGTATGTACTGTTTACACGTATCCAAAGTATAAATGTCAACAGAGGTGTTTATCAGGAACTCAACAATTTGAGATACATTTTAGAATACATACAAGAGAAGGGAATGGCTGTCCACTCCAGTATTCTTGCTTGTGAAATCCCATGAACAGAGGAGCCTGCTGGGCTCCAGCCCTTGGGGTTGCAAACGGTCGGATACGACTGAGCAACTAACATTTTCACTTTCACGTGTTAAAAAATAGCAGTGCAGTTGGTAAACAGGCAGAAGAAAAACAAATTCTGCCTTAAAAAATATCCAGGTCTCTACTAAGAAAGGAATAAATACAATGGAATGCAACAGCGCCAAAATTTTAAGTTAAGTTATCTTTGCCAAATCAAAAATAAACTTAAGTAAAAATAATAGTTGATGACACTCTCCTAAAACCACTTTGGAACAAGCATATACATAAGCAATTACACAGAACATCATATGAGATAGTAATAGAATATTAGTGAGCTTACTTTTTTTTTTCTATAGGAAAATAATACTATCTAAGGCTGATGTGAATAGTAAACATATTTCCAAAAAAAAGAGACGCTCACCAAAAAATGATCTCATTTAAAATTAAAGGATGAGAATGCTGACATGCCAGAAAGTTCGACAGAAATGGAAAAATAACACATTTCAATAAAGAGATCATGGATTTAAGAAAAAATTTTATTTCTGAATTGTTTCAAAAATCAAATATAGAAATATGCTCAGAGCAATATTAGGTTAAAATGGTAAATTTTATGTATGTTTTGCCTCAGTGAAAAGTATTTTTTCAAAACGTAATAAATTGTGTTCTAAGTCTCAAAACAAGTTTATCTCTTTCTTAAGCAGACTCTCCTCCTATCTGCACTTTAGAGACAGACAGCTTTAGTTTTACGAGTGATCAACATTTTTTAAGTAAGAATGCATTTTTTGTCAAAAAAGTTTTACAGCTCACTCCATCCCTTTTTACTTATTCAAGAAAGTATAAAGTTTTTATTACAGTAATAGTTATTACGAATGTACATGATGCAAAACAATGTTCTTAGATTCTTCTTCTGAAAAATTTCCAGTCAAACTAAATGGGCCTGGTATATAAAATGTCTGGATCTTTGTAACAGGTTTTTTATTTTTTTACTCATGGGTTAGACAAATTACTTAGGAAATACTTCCAAGAAACCTCATGTTACACTTAAGTTTTTCATTAGTTTTTAGAAACTTAAATTTGATAAAAGAAACCTTCCTCTGCATAAACACACACCTGAATCATCAGCTAATCTGCTGATTCTTTCCAGAACAGCAATGCACTCTCTCTCATCATCGCACACTTCCCTCAGCGTGTCCAGCAGACTCCGGGCCACCATCTGTCTGCACAGAAGAAGATTATACCATGGTCAGTGGCACCCAACAGTTAGTATTCAGGACTTTAAAAGTCAGAATCCATATGGATTTAAAAAGTTTTTCTCAACACATTTTATAAGTGACAATTTTCTAAGTGACAAATGCTGGTATGAATTTTATTTTAGTTAAGATGAGAGTGACCATTTACCAGAATGTTTCACTATTATCTGACAAATTTCTAAGGTCACTGAAAATTTGTCTTAAGTAGCTATTAATACCTTCAATTATCATAAACAGGGGGAAAATATAATTACTTTTCATTATATAAAATGTTATCTTTACATATTTGATTAAACGAGTTTCATACATCTATACTCAGAAGATGCTAGAAAGACTTCGATTTCCCAGCGAAGTCTGATCCAGGTGATCTGGGGGCTGCAGGTGGAGAAACAGTGCAACTGGGGAGAGTGAGCACTGGTCACTGCCGTGTCCGTGTCCCGCGCCCCTGACGGCCAGTCACCTGGTCCTGGACACACCGCCCCCTGCTGGAGCAATAGCAGATTCCTCAGTAGCCACTTCACATGACTGTCAAAACGATGCTCAATAGCAAGAAAGTAGTGGGGTTTTTTGGTTGCTTTTTGCCAAAAAGCCAAGAAAGAGTGCATTCTCTTACAGGATGGAGGAGTGACGAGTGTAAAGGCAGCCACAGCTGTGACCAGCAGTGAAGCTGGGTGACTCTCACTGCCGCGGGCACCTGCTTTAAACTGGGTACTTCTGTTAACTGAAATTCGCGCAATAAAAGACACCCTCCCGCCTCCCCCAGTGGACAGCACAGGCACATACCTGTTAAATACGTTCTCACTCGCAGCATACTTGTCCAGTCTCCCCAGCGGCGTCAGCATGTCATCTTGTGAGACAAAGTCCAGGGCTGAAGGTACAACAATCACATCAGACTCTGAGCTGCAGTCATCCACACCAACTATCAGAGACATGAGAACACTCCTCATACACTGCGCATGGAGAGGTGCCCGGGCCTCCCAGGCAGCACAGGTCAACCCGCCCTTCGCTGCGTCTAGAGGACAGAGAGTCACAGGAGAAGCCGGGTCGGAGGCCACGGATGACAAGGGGCTTCCTCTCCTCCTTTGATGGGTGCGTGCTGCCTACCCCGAGACGCACGGGGGTCAGAGGCCACAGATGCTCAGGCGTGTGACCGACGAACACAGTGACCAGAAAAGAGTGATCCCACAGACCTGAGAACCCACACGTTCAACCAGGACACTGACGACGTGTAAGTAAGTGAAGTGTCAGACCCCGACAGAGTTAATCCTGCCAGGCAGTCAGGGAACTCACACTGCATAGAGAGAAGAAAGACGAGAATTACAGCAGCCTTCTCATCAGGAAGAACACAAGCCAGAGACAGGAGAGCAGCGTCTTCAAGGGATTGAAAGAGAAGAAGCCAACCTACACCTCTAGACTGAGTAAACAGAAATCGCTCAGATATCTTTGAAATTCATGTCTCTTGAACATAAAGGTGAAATAAACTTTTTCTGACATACAAAAGCTGACAGACATCACTAGCAGCAAACTTTCAAGAAATACTGGAAGCCCTTCAAGCAAAAAGAAAATTACACCAGATGGAAATCTGAACCTACACAAAGGAATGAAGACGATCAGAAACAGTGAATATGTGGGCAAACACAAATGCCTCTTCTTATTGGAAAAAAAAAACACTCTTTAAAGATAATTGTTTAAGGCAAAACTATGCACTATAAAATAGAGAAAAAATACACTGTGAAGTTTATAATACGTGTAGAAGTAAAATATGACTGTGCGTACTCAGTTGCTAGGTTGTGTCCAACTCTTTTGTGACCCCATGGACTGTAGCCCACCAGGTTCCTCTGTCCACAGAATTTTCCAGGCAAGAATACTGGAGTGGGTTGCCATTTCCTCCTCCATCCTGACCCAGGGGCTGAATCCATGTCTCCTGCATCTGCAGCACTGGCAGGCAGATTCTTTACCACTGAGCCACCTGGGAAGTCCAAAACGTAAGATTACAACAGCTCACAGGCAGAAAAGGAGTGAGATATATTGTATACATATACATGAAGACTGACGGTAATGAGTCACAGGATCACACTAATTATAAACTTTTCGGCAGCTATTAACACCAAAAATACCCACCTGAAACATACAGTAAGCAAGCCAATAAAGGCCATTAAATGGAATCATAGAAAATACTCAGACCAAAAGAAGGCAGAAAAAAAGGATGAAAGGAAGAAAAAAATACATGGGACAAACAGGAAATAGCAATATGAGAGGAAAATCAAACCATATCAGTAATCACAGTGAGTGCACACACTCTAAACACCCCCAATTATAGGGCAGAGACTGTCAAGCTGGACTAAAAATAATACCAAACATGAAAATAATTTCTTACATACAGAAAGATTTTACCAGGTTATCCTGATCTACAAGTTACAGCAAAGTACCTCCTGCGTTATGAATCAGTTGTCAAACCACCCAGACACTATCATTTGGCCTGTTTCCTCCTCTAGGATTGTTGGCTGTCATGACCTGGAAGGTGCCTTTATGCAGGCTCTAGAATTCTATGACTATGACCAAATTGTTTCATCAGTTGCACACTTGTCAATTTTAAAGATAAACATGAACAATGTGGGTTCTGGTCCCTAAAAAGGCAGGGGCTGTTGGGAAGAGTGCCAAAACAGTGATAGTCACGCATGGCTGTGTTTAGGACAAGCCTGGAGCACTCACCCTAAAAGGCAGACCCCCCCACATCTCATATTCAGACCCTGATCATGCAGGTGTGGAGTGAGGCCCAGGAGCAATCATTCTTAATAAATACCCCCAACAGGCTTAAACACAGATTGTTGAACAGCTATATTTGAGAAACGCTGAGAGGGTAACAAACCATATTCTGTCTCCACTTGTGTTTCTGTCTATCTTCACATCGTGGTTGAGGATCATCTCTACGTGGAAGGGAGTGCTGTGCCCCAGCAGGGTGCTGGGGCAGACGTACGCTCCCCAGCGCTGCAGCCTCCTGTCAGCACTGCTGGACGCCCCCTGCATGTACATCCTCTCCAGGGTCAGGGCTTCCTCATCAACTCCTGACTGGACTAAGTGGCTCTGGATCTCCTCTTTATGGAGGCAGCAAGGATCTAATTACTGTGGCTACAGACTGCATACTTAAGTCTTTACCTAGCCATCCTGCAAATGCCTGCCACAGGTGATGAGTAGGAGAAACACACAAATAATCAATAAAGCTTTCACCACTAAAAAACAAAAATCCTACAGCATAAATGATGGTACAGTCAATAACATCCTCAGATAAAAAAGACAGAACGCAGAGCGTGAATGAAGTTATACTGCTACAAGGACTGTGTATAGCTTATGCAAAGCAGTACATTAATTTTAAGTAGATAATGGTGGATTAAAGATGCAAATTATAATCCTTAGGAGCCCTGGCTCAGACAGTAAAGAGTGCCTTCAATGCAAGAAACCTGGGTTCGATCCCTAGGTCAGGAAGATCCCCTGGAGAAAGGAATGGCTACCCACTCCCATATTCTTGCCTGAAGAATTCCAGGGACACAGGAACTTAGTGGGTTACAGTCCATGGGGTTGCAAATAGTCAGACATAACGGCACGACTAATACTTTCAATTCCAATGTGAAACATGCAAGAAAGGATGGCCAAAAAGGCAACTGGGAATTAAAATAGAATGCTAAAAAATACTCAGTTAATAACCCCAAAGAAACTCACAAAAGGAGCAACAGAGAAAAAAAGAGATGAAGAGAAATACACAATCAGATCAATAATTACATTACTTATAAACTGACTAAACATTATAAGTCAAAAGGTAGAGAATCACAAACTAGTAACAAGGGAACAACTACAGGTGTTCCTCAACTAGAGTCTATCGGAAATGTATTTTTAAAGTCCAAATTTCAACCCATGGGTTGAAAAGAAAAGGATTAAGAAAAAAAGACATAAAACATGACACAGCACGAGAAAGGCAGAGTGGCTATTTTATCATCAGGCAAAACAGACAAAGAGCATCTCAGGAGAGGAGAAGGGCCTTTCATCACCTGACCTGTGTGCTCCAAGGCTGCCCCTCCTTTCTGGATCATTTACTTGATTCTGGATTCTTGGACATTACACAGTAATAGCCCCTTACAGTGCTCACTGCTTTAAACATCCAACTTCCTCCACTGATGAAGTGAAGAAATCATGTTGGCTTTTAATGTCATTTGAAATTTCAAAATGACTGAAAAGCAATGAAAACAATGATCACTCTGAAATGTTTTTTCAAATTGTATCTATACTCCCCAAATCCCAAGGCTCCTCTTCCCTGTAAACCCATCCTGGGTAGCTGAAAGGGGATCAACGTGGAAAGCAAAAATGAAGATGCCCTGAATGATCAACACGAGACAGAACTCCTACACTTGTGCAGCAAACCTTCACTTCTCAAAATTTAATATTTAATTATAAAACAAAAGCTTCCATGAAGAAGCTACACGATACAAGTGTCAACCAAAACTCATGTTTCTTAGTGAATTCTAACAGAATTCCTTGCAGGAAAAGAAACCTATCCTTAAGGGTTAGTGCATCTTGTCTCAAGTCAGAGTCAACAGATCCTTCTAGTTCAAATCAGACCAGAATCGAACGTTACAGTGTAAATAAAGAGAACATCCAGAAAACGGGGACAAGAGAGAGAAGCACTAAGACAAGGGCGTTCATCTTGTTACGTATAAGTGAACCCCTCCCCGTGTGTGAAACTACGGGGCCCACAGCAGACGTGGCCGTCCACACGCCTGTGGGTCAGGAAGGCTCCGCCTGCTCTGGCCCAGCTCGGGCACCAGCAGAAGCCCAGAACCACAGGAACCAACACCCCAACTTCCAGCTGTTTCAAATTCAAGGAAAACGATGTCTCAAAACGTAAAAATTTAAAAGCTGGACCCATTTGAAATGTTAAAGATGATCAGTCCCTACATGTTTACGGTGACAGTAATGTGACAAGGACAAAAGCCCTTTAAAGTTAAGACAGTCTGAGTCCAAATCTCAGGTCCTGCTCCTCGTGAACTCTGCATGTGAGCTTGTGCAGGTCATTCATTAACTTGGCTGTGTTTCCTCACACAAACACGTGTGTGTTGTCAAGATTTTCAGACACACAAAGATAACATCTATCACACATCTAACACAGTATCAAGCTAGGACATCAATATTCCCTCAAACCTACAATTCACGTGTTTCTGAGACAACCTCAGCATGGTTTCCCTGAGTTTTAAATGTCTTCACCCCTCTCATTCAACCAGTAAGCAGGACGCTGTCTCCTGTTTACTGTGAGTGTCAGGCACTCAACAGAGAACAGAGACACAAAACCTAGACAGCGTGTACACACACAAGTGTCTATGCACACAGGTGTATATATGGGCATGCACAGACAAAAACATGCTACTAAGAGTACACACACAACGTGTTCTTCACCTTACACTGCTAGGTGTGCCCAGAGAGCAAGAGAAGGCCTCACAGTCCAGACAGTCCTGGGGGGACACGGGGTGCCCCAATGGACAGAGGGTGGGAGAATGTGCTGAGCTGAGAAGCCTGGGGACAGGGAGTCAAGGAAAACCAAGTCGCACAAGACAGAGGAGGGCTTCAGGGCACAGGGCTCACACAGACGTGAGCTGGGAGGAAGAGGAGGGCCCAGACTGTCCTGGCCTTCTGCATTTCAAAGGGTTACATTATTACCTTTTGCAAAATCTTCCTGACTGGCTGGAAAACCCGACTTTGAGACTTTCTAGGCAACAGCACAGTTAAATTCAACCATTACCTCCTTTGAGCAGTGGACATACTTATTCAACTATATGAATAAGTGGTTTAAATGTGATTTTAAATGATCAATTGTTAATTAAAACTATCTTTTTCATTACGAAAGAAGCAGAGCTCGTCATGTCTCTCCCAAGTGCAGGGTATTCTGAGAGCACCAGAGCCTAAAGACAAAGAAAATCCCTGCTGGAAGGTTGGCGTTAGATGATTGGTTGGGGCACCATGGGCTGTTCACTGGAGTGGGCATCTTTGCCTAGCTGGGAGTCAGGAAGCTTGCTGGGGATCATCAGGGGCTTTTGGCAACAGTTACAAAGGGGCTCAGCCAGCTTGAAGGTGACCTTGCTTCTGGGCTCCGATTCTGTGGCCTTGGTGCGAGGCCTCCCACCTGCGGCCTGGGGGCAGGACTCAACATCCCTCATCCAGACGGCTTCCTCTCTAGTTCTTGGATTCTCTGGGAGTATGTACTCCATCTTGAGTGTTTCCCACCTTTCTAGACCGTCCTTGCTTGCTTCTTTTACAACCTGTTGCGTAGGTGGTTTCTCTCCCTCGACTCTGTCATATGGACGCTATTCACACACACGCCTCTCCTCCCCTGGATAACCTGCAGCTTCACCGCACTCGCGATGCAGAGGGCCCCAACGTTCTCATGCTCTGGTCCCCACGTCCAGGGCTGCAGGCCCCTCAGGGTCTCCGCTTCCATGTCATGTGTTTTCTGAAAACCTAACTGTCCAAATTAGTCTTATAAAAAATCAGCTGCTCCTCCAGACTCTCTAATGACCGTCACTTCCCCAGTAACCTGAGTTCTCAGGCATGAGGCCTGCAGGTACTTTACAAAGCACTTTTCTTGCCCCCATTATCTAATTGGTCGCTAAGAACTATGAATTTGACTTCTAAAAAGTCTTCTCTATTCCCATACCTCTCAGTTTCCAATACCCTAACCCAGAGGCTCTGATACCGTCTGCTTAGGTATCTGAACCCTGTAAGGCGTGAGAGGGCTTCCCAGGTGGCAGTAGTGGTAAAGAACCTGCCTGCCAATTCAGCAGACTTAAGAGACACGCGTTCGATCCCTGGGTTGGGAAGATTCCCTGGAGAAGGGAATGGCAACCCGCTCCAGTATTCTTGCTTGGAGAATCCCAGGACAGAGAAGCCTGGCGGGCTACAGTCCGTGTGGTCATAGAGAGCAGGACATGACTGAAACACCTGAGCACACAGACACGGAAGCTCTCCTGAGCAGTAAGTCAAGCGGGGAACTTTAAGGACCATTCCAGACCTGTTTCCAGGAATGCTCCATCATAGATACGCACTGAGGGTGTGGACCCATGGTGTTCCCATCCACAATCTCCCACCTCCCTGAGCTCAAGACTGCATGGCTCCCAAGCAAAATCCCTCCACTCCACAGCATAGGGACCCTCTGACACACGGACGAAGGCGTTACAATACCAGCTCTCTGAAGGCTGTAATGCCTACTTTCACAAGTCAGGTACTCGTTCCACAATCCTTTACTTTAAAAATAACTGAATGACTGATAGCTCATTAAAAATAATTTTCATATTTTTGACATATAAGTTGGAAGAAATTCAAGAAAATTAGTGGCACTACTAGTAAAACTCTTTCCATCCACTTATCTACATCAACAAAATTTCTCTGTGCTTATAGCTCTGAAAATAAAAAGTAAAAGTTATGCTAAATACAGTCTCATTCGAGCAATAAATTACATTCACCCATGAATACAGGTTATTTTTTAAAAGCTCCACCTTACTGAGATGCTTATTCAATAAAATTTTGTTCATCAAGTGTTTATTATAATTTGTAATACATTCTGGTGGATCAACTGAGTATTAATAATAACAACAAAAACAAAGTTTTAAAGATTTTTATGCCCACAGGAAGTTAAAAGTTTCAATTTTTCCTTATATCTTTGGTGCCAAAAAAATGTGACAGGGTAATCAATAAAACTTTCAAGCATAAATATATATTAAGATAAAATTTTGTTAGGGAAATAGATCAAATAACAATGGAAAATCGTCAATTTAAAGAGTTTATTCTTGGATTTTTGAAAATGGCTGATAGTGTATATAAGTGCTATATTATTTAGATTCCATTTTTAACAGTGATATGACAGTTTCATTTTGAAAATACCTTTAAACTTAAAAAATATGAGTTTTCTAAATTATTTTAGAAGATATCCAGTAGTTAAGTGTGAAGACCACTGCCCTCCACCATCACAATGTCAACTGTCTACTCGTCTCCTCAATCTAACCAGGCTACCCGGCCTCCTCCTCCCTCCCCAGCCCACACTGGGGGCTCTTCTCTGCAGGTGCGGCAAGCTCTCTCCACCTGCTTCCCGTCTGCCCTCTTCACCCTCATCACAGCTGAAACTCACCTACTCACAAGTACCATCCAGGAAATGCTTCCTGCTCCTTCGGATAAAGATCTCTTCCCCCCATGAGCTGCCCCCAGTCTTGGGGGTGCCAGCACTTTTCTCCACCAGCAGCTGCAGTGCTTCATTTTCTTCTTTTTTCCTTTTCCCTCCAAACCAAATACGGATAAAGTCCCAGAAGGCAAAGCCTGTTTGCTAATCTTTTTATTAACAAACAAACCCAGATAATGGAGTCTCATGCTCCTGATGAATGCCTATTCACTGATAACTGTTCATGAGGAGGTGGTCCAGACACCCATGAGGGGACGAGGGTCCTTTAAGAGCATTTTACCCCTACACACACACACACACACACACACACACACACACTCCCAACATCATTAGCATATCAGCACCTCTGAGAAGCGCAGGACCAGAGAGAACTGTAGGTGTATACACCCTAACTTTCTCCAAGCTTGATCAAAAACTTCCTTTTATCCCCATATAGCCTCTAGGAAGAGCTGCTAAAACAGGAAAAAGCCAATGGTCTGTTCCCCTTCCATCTTCCCCTTGATAATGCTAAGGCCACAAGAAACTTGCCCAATTTTGTTGTTTCCCAAGTCCTTTATATCAGAAAATGGAAAATAACAAGACAAACCAGATTTAATCATTTTTATAAGAGCTACCTTAACATCTGGGGCTTTACACATTTTAACAAATAAACCAACAGAGAGGAAGGGCAAAATCTTCCTCAAAAAGCAGAAACTTAACTGATTCAGGTGAGAGTCATCAACACACACTAATGCCAAGAGGTGCGTAAAGCTTGCCTGGGAATGGAAAATCCCCTGGAGTCAAATCACTGCCCTTACTAACAGAAGGAAAAAGAAAGAATCTTCAAGTAGCGAAAGCTGGCAGGCATCACACCTTAACCGAGAGCAGAGAACTGACATCAGGTGCCTTCTGAGACAGGCACTGGGAAAACCAGGGAATGGCTTACACAGCATCCCTGGAAAGGGAGGGAGGGAGGAAGCAGCAAGCAAAACCTGAATTAAATCATGAGGAAGCATAAAACCAAGTTGACGCCTCAAAACTCTCCATAGTGAATGATAAAGGCTGAGAACTTTTTCCGAATTAAAGAGACAAGACAACTAAACGCAGCCCAGGGGCCTGGAAGGCAAGACAGTTGCTATAACTGATACTATTGGATGATTGGTGAGATCTGACAATGAACTACATATTACATAGTTATGTAATCTGTGTCAAAGTTACTCTTTCTGAACTTGCTGTCAGAGGAGCCTGGCCTTGCTCTCAGGAGGCACAGCCTAATGATCAGGTCTGGACAACTTCATCTTAAAAGGCTCAGCAAAGAAGATTAAGTATATATTACAGTTGTGTGTCTAATTACAACTGTAGAGAGAAAAAGAGCAAATTGCCAAAATGCTAACAAAGCTGAATGAAGGTGAAGAGTTTGAAGAATTAACTATGACACCTGTGCATCTTTTGTGTAAATCTGAAAGTTCTCAAAGTAACAAGTAATTGATTTAAAAATAAATCATTTCATTATTTTACTGCAAGTTAGGTTTACGGCCTTATTCAGCTTGACAGAAAAATCATGATTTATCTCAGCAAGTGTATACTGAATTCCTACGGTGTGGTGGGCACTCTGCAATGGGTGAAGAATAAAAGGCTCCAGGTGTAGATCCTTGAGCACCTGGTATATCCAGTTTCAATTTGTGACAATATAATGCTTATCAGAAATCTTTTCTTCAAATATTAAAGTTCTTAGAAATGATCTTTACTCCTAAGAATAAATCTGTCCTAGAGTATATTTAACAATTGAATTTCAGCTGGAAAAATGTGCTAAAATCAACCCTGAATATTAACTGGAAGGAATGATGCTGAAACTCCAATATTTTGGCCACATGATGTGAAGAGCTGACTCTCTGGAAAAGACCCTGTGGTGGGAAAGACTGAAGGCAGGAGGAGAAGGGGACAACAGAGGATGAGATGATTGGATGGTATCACTGACTCAATGGACATGAGTTAGCGCAAGCTCCGGGAGATGGTGATGGACAGGGGAGCCTGGGGTGCTGCAGTCCGTGGGGTTGCAAAGAGTCGCAAAGATTCAGACATGACTCAACAGCAACACTGAGCTAAAGTTCAATCTATGAATATTTCAAAAAACATTTCCCTAAAGTATGCACAGCTTCCCTGGTGGCTCAGAGGGTAAAGCATCTGCCTGCAATGCAGGAGACCCGGGTTTGATCCCTGGGTCAGGAAGATTCGCTGGAGAAGGAAATGGCAATCCAGTACTCTTGCCAGGAAAATCCCATGGATGGAGAAGCCTGAGAGGCTACAGTCCATGGTGTCGCAAAAAGTCAGACACAACTGAGCAAAGTATGCACATAAAAGAGGTAGGGAGGTGTCTACCTGGTCTCCGATTAGGTACCAAGACTTCATTGTCTGTGCAGCATCTGCGGGTCAGAGATGTGGCACTCGGAGCGCCCGCAGGTGTGGACTTTTGTACATTATAGATGGGGTGGTTGTTCCTACATGAGCAAACATGTCCCCTGCAGTCGTGCTAACCCAATTGCTCGATTAGTTTTGTTCTGTGTGTAATCCAAACGCAAAGGTCGAGCTAATTCAGGGCCAGACTGTCACCAATCCCCAGAAAGGAAGTGCTGAATCTACCTGGCGTCTTGAAGTTTATTTCCACCAAAAACTAACTTGATAGATGTAAATGTAAAAATAATTTATATCAAATCTGACTCTGAATACAACTTCCAAGCTGTGTATAAATTTCAATATAAATCCAGCCACAAGAGTTTGGACTGACCGCTTTGATAACCAGACACATCGTATCACACAGCACTCTTCCCACCTCTGCTCCAACGACTGGCTCCCTCACACACGACTGGGTTAAAATACAAATAAAAAGGGTATAGTGAGCCTCCAACATTCCCATGACAGGCAGGTGCTACTCGGAAAAAATGATTTTACCCACCAAATACTTGGAACGTGCTGTGACCTTCACATCCTCCAGAACCTTCAGGAGGGCAGATAATCTAAATCAGTGATAAATGAAGTCACAGCTGGCAGGCAGGAAAGGCATGGTAATAAGGAGTAACACAATAATAAAGACTGTCGGGGGTATAGGAAGATGGGGGGGTGAATGGAGAGTAGCATGGAAACATATACACGAACACATGTAAAACAGATAGCCAGTGGGAACTTGCTATATGATTCAGGGAACTCAAACTGGTGCTCTGTGACGTTAGAGGGGTGGGACGGGGCAGGGGTGTGAGGGAGGTTCAAGAGGGAGGGGACATATGTATACCCATGCCTGATCCATGCTGATGTATAGGAGAAACCAACACAATATTTTAATTAGCCTTCCACTGAAAATAAAGAAAGGAAAAAAAAAGAAAAAAGGCATTTAGTGATTGAAAGCAAGATACAATTGCCCTGTGACAAAGAAAAAAAAAAAAGACTGTCAGCCAGCTCTACATGGGACCTAACACTGTTAAGGCAGGTGACTGAACAAATCACTTAACTGTTCAGATGAGCCTCATCAGGTGCCACTTCCATGGTTAATAATTTGTGGGGCTACACACCTCACATGTGGAGTGTCAGCAAGGTTACAGCACAATGCCCAACACACAATATGACAATACGTGGTGATTTTAAAAAAGAACAAAATCCAGAAATTTCTCCCACTTCCCTTCTGCAGCAAGTTACAGAGCTATGTTAGTATTATGAGGCAGCTTGGATGGGAGGGCAGTTTGGGAGAGAATGGACAAATGTATGACTGAGTCCCTTTGCTATGCACCTGAAACTATCACAACACTGTTCATCAGCTCTACTTAAAAAAAAAACAACACAAAAATTAAAGAGCTATGTTAGATGATATTTAGGAAAAGAGCCTACAAGATCTGAATTGTAGCTGAAGCTCCAATACTCTGGCCACCTGACTGAAGAGCTGACTCATTAGGAAAAGACCCTGATGCTGGGAAAGATTGTGGGTAGGAGGAGAAGGGGGTGACAGAGGATGAGATGGCTAGATGGCATCACGGATTCAATGGACCTGAATCTGAGCAAACTCCAAGAGACAGTGAAGGACAGGGGAGCCTGGCGCGCTGCAGTCCATGGGGTCGCAGAGTGGGACATGACTTATCGGCTGAACGACAGCAAAGTCTGCCTCCACACCATCTCCATCTGCAAGAGCTTGGGTCTATACTTTTTCATGCTTGACATGAAAAGAACGAACATATAACCTGCCCTCTAGCTCCTGGTTTCTATAACCCTGGAACCACTGGCTCAGGAGACACAGCATAACTCACATCTATGTGATCCTTTGAATGATACAGCAAACCAATTTAAAACATAAAGTTTCACAATATTCTTGTTACCATTGAGGCTGACCCAAACGGCGAAATGTGCTTATTAGCAAGATGAAAACATGCAAACAAGCAAGATGTTGCTTCTTTTAATCTGGCAGTCAGTATTTAGATGAAAGTGAATCTAATAGTTATACAGATGAGCTTTATTACAGTAGACATGCACAGAAAATGTCTCAAGAATTTAACCACTTAAACTTTCATAAATTATCACACCTCACTACAACCTTAGATGTCATTCTGTCTGTAGATTAGAACATCAGACTTGTAAAAGATTTACAGTTAAAATAAATGACATCTGGGATGGCCTTAAAGCACTCTACTGCCTCCCCCACAAAAGTTCAGGTGTTAGAGGGTGGATAAGTGAAAGCTGAGTGGTGGGTTTATGATGGTTCATTTGCTTTTGTGTATTTTTTAAATATCCCGTTAAAAATATTAACAGTACCTACTTTTAAAAAATCAATGCAATCCATCATATTAAAAGAATAGAGAAAAAATCATAAATGCAGAACAAGCATTTGAAAAAATCCAACATTCAATTCTAATTTCAAAAAAGGTCTCAGGAGACTCAGGGGACTTTCTCAACCTGATAAAGGGCATTTGTGAAAAAATAATACATTGAACATCAAGATTCAAAACTTCCGTTCTTCAAAACACACTATTAGGACAATGAAAGGAAAGTCAAAGAATGAGAAGTGGCATTTGCAAACCGCGTATCTGAGAAAGGATCTGTGTCTGGAATACACAAAGAACTCTCAAAACTTAGGAAACAAATAACCCAATAAATAAATGAGCAAAAGATCTGAACAGACCCTTCACCAAAAAGGACAGATGCTGAAAGAGCCTTGAAAAAAAATGAGCATTATCAGACTTGATGGAGATGCAAATTCAAACTACAGAGAAGTGTCAGCAAGGGTGCAGGGCACCTGGGTTCTCCCACACGCTGGGGCTGGGGGGAGGGGTAGGGGGAGACTGCACAGTCACTCTGGAAAATGGTCTGGCAGCTTATAAAGTTCAGCAGCCAGACCACCCCCAGGTACATACCCGAGAGAAGGAACGGGTATGTCCACCCAGAGACTTGCTCCTGAGTGCTCAGAGCAGTGTGGCGGAGCCAGCCCAAAGCCCAGCAACACTGTAAAGACAGAAAATAGTTGAGGAAAGTAGGTACTCACTCAAGATGGTATGGATAGTGATACACGGGTAAAGGTCCACGGCTGGAGCCTGGAGTCAGCTCTGAGCTTTATGATGCCGGCTGCTTCTTACCGTACATTCAACTGTAAGCGCAGCATGATAAATGCTCACATACTACCTACACTGGTACCAATCAGGCAGGAAAACGAGTCTGCCCCTAGGTCTGGGGAGAAGGGGGCTAAAAAGACCGACTCAGGAGGGGAGGACTGTGGGGAGGTGGCTCGGGGGCCTGTGCTCAAGTCCCCTCTTGGCTCCAGGGAGCACGGGCCTTTCCACTGCCTTCCCCAAGGTGCAGAGATGTGTAACCTGCTCTTCTCTCAAAACATTAAAGCAGCTGTATTTTCAGATCCAAGTTCAAAGCCCAACGACTTCCAAATTCAAGGGTAGGAACTGACCACCCTATCATGTAGCTGACAGCAAACATTTTCCGTCATCAGGACAGAGAAATCCAAAATTCCAAAATATAAGGCAGATGTCGTGAAGCAACAACAGTTCAATAAACAAATACAACACCTTTGTTTGGATGAGAGGAGGAAACAGGGCACGGGCAGAAGAACAAACAGAAATCCCCGAGTTCAGCTGTCTGGGTTCCCCAATCCTGCAGCTACCAGCCCAAGCAGCCGACACGACGTGTAATTACAGAGAACAAAAATGACCCTCCCAAGAGGACTCTTTCTTCGAGAAATTCCACAAGGGGGATCACGATCCAAGGCATCATTAACTGATTCCATACACACGTGGGTGCCACTAAACCCATGTTTAAGCCCCTTTTCTAGGACACCAACTACATTATCTCCAAAGAGAGACTTCTCCTGTCCAGTCCAGTTGGAAGCAGTCGAAACATGCTACAAGTCTCATGACTCACTCTCCCAAACCCCCATATAACAACTCTTCTAAACATTATGGTTTTCAAGGACCCCTTCCTCGGGGTTTGTGACCCACTGACCAGCCGCCCGGGGACACACACTCTGGACTTCCCCAGGCGGTGTGACTCCCAAGAAGCTTATCAATCCCAGTCTCCCTAAGTAGCCTTGAGCACAGAGGCTGTGAAAGGAGTGAGGCAGGGTAGTTACATCCCATCAGCCCTGGTTCTATCACTAACTGCTTCAAACCGGAAAAACAGCATTGGGCAACAGGATTCCAAAACTTCAACAGGATAAAGTCATGCTATGGCATATTCCAGAACACAGCTCCAAGGCCCATCCACAGCACGCTAGTCACAGCTGAGAGAAATTAACATGAAGACTAGATTAGCTGTATTACGCATGAGCCTCATTCGAATCACCCCTCCCTACCAGGTTAAATTAAACCTCAGGCAGCATGCTACATGCATCTTCAAGGGTATTATTCTAAGTACAGGTTCAAACAAACTGCCTACACTAACTGGGGCCGCTCGATGGTGCAAACTCAGTAATCTAAAGGAAAAATGGTCTTTAATATAAAAATATTCTAAATATTAGAATCAGGAGGTTTGGCTTAAATTCTGGAAGGTACTTAGAGGAATTTTGTCCCCTGAGAGAATCATTTAGCCTCTATGAGTATCAGTTAACTTATTTATTAATATCAGAACACCAGAGTCTACAGGTCCTATCGATTCTAGGAAGAACAACTCACATACGAGAGCAACTGGAAACCACTAACCTGACGTCATCTTTCTTTTAGAATATTCTTCAACATATTACTTGAACCAAAATTTAAATTTTAATCAAACTCCTTCAGTGAAATTATTTTTACAAACACTAACTCATTAAATCCTACTGTATCTAAAGTCCCATCTCACCTATCCTAGAAATCCAGCAACTTAACTGTACACCAGAACTGCGTCTATGAAGAACTGATGACAGAAATTTAAAATCTCCTCCTCCGAGAGTCTATCTGTAACTCCACACTGGAACCCATCATCCCAGGAACATGAAGGGTTCACCCAGCTTGGAAGTCGTTCTGCTTTCTCTTTGAAATTCAAAGTGCGTCTCATCAGATGGTTAAGTATTGGAAGTATCACTTTTAAGCAAACTGAGTTTTTCAGTGGGCTATTCTCCTAAACATACTAGTTCCGTACAAAGATGTTATTTATTTACCGCTGATAAGGAGTCTGCCTGCAATGCAGGAGACCTGGGTTTGATCCCTGGACTGGGAAGATCCCCTGGAGAAAGAACTGGCAACCCACTCCAGTATTCTTGCCTGGAAAATACCATGGACAGAGGAGCCTGGCCTGCCAGAGTTCATGTGGCTGCAAAGAGTTAGACACAACTAAGAGACTTCACTTCTCCTTCTATAGGATCCTTTGAGGTGTACATACAAGGCACCATTTTTCACACATTAGGGTTTTTTTTCCTCCAAGAGTATCAGTCAAGTCCATCTCTGACCAACCCTTTCCTGTTCTACTCACATTTCTACTGATTCTACATAGAGACTTAGAGGCTTAAAATGAAACAAACCAATGAACGACCTGAGACTCTCATCTCAGGATCTGGTGATGGCCCCCTCTCAAGATCTGGACCTCACCTGTGGCCTCCCCCGGGCTCCCCAGCTGCTCATTACTTGTACAACAGCACTGACTCTTTTCTGTCTTAGTCTAGGATCTGCATTTAGGAAAGGCCACCAAGAATCTGGAGCTCAAGCAGCTGACTCAGCCATTGGTGTAGCTGAAGGGGCAAGCCCCCAGACAGCCTCCATCAGCACTGCCTGGGGCAGAAGACCTGGCTTGGAGACACAGTCCAGCCATGCAGGTAGCCAGCCCAACCCCACCTCTCCTCCACCCCAACATCTTTGGTCCACTCCCTGTCCAGGACATGCCGAGCCTCTCCATTTCCTCCCCAGCCATCTCACCCTGGACCAAGGCCTCATGGCTAGGTTCCCCTCTCACCACCCTCTCCCTTTACAACAGACTCTGAGGGGTCCTTTAACTGGCCGTAGGTAGTTCAAAGATGGCTTGTTCCTGAATATTCTGGATAAAGGCATCACCTGTAGAACCTGCAGCCACTAAGAAAAATAAGCAATTATTTCAACAAAGACTTCCACCAAACTATATGCAAATAAGCTATTTCTAAGGTCGAACATTTTATCCTAAATTAAAACACACTCGACAGCACTGTAAATCAACTGTACTTCAATAAAACACACACAAACACACATACAGGGAACAAACAGGATCTTAAAAAAGTTAATTGTGAGCACTAGCAGCACCTGTAAATATGTAAATTATGTGGCGTAATGTTCAACATCAGTATCCCCTCCCTGCACTTTCTTTCCGGTTTCCCTTATAACACCACCACCACATAGTAGTCACTATTTACCAGGTATTATTCTAAGTGTTTTATGTGAATTAATTAATGAAAGGCTCTGAACAGCTCTCTAGGGCAGCTAATATTAATTCCGCCTATTTACAAATGACCACATTTGGCACTGAGAAGTTCAAGTGAGTGGCAGAGTCTGCTCAGACGGAAGACGCCAAGACTAGAACTAAGCAGTCCTGCTTCTAAGCCCGGTGTGTCCACGACTGTACTGGGATGCCCGGACACCTCACTGTCACACTTACGTCATCAAAGCTGCTTGGGAACCGCTAGAGGGGCACGGAGGGTGACTGCCCCTGGCGGCTCTACCCTCAGCCGTCTGGAGGGTCCTGAAGAAATCAGGCCGAGTTCCACACTGGTGGGCTGCCCCTTCCAGACTGCGCTCCTTAACGGTGAAGGAGAAAACTGCAGCTCATCTCTTAGACTTTGATTGCCCGGGGCACCCAAGTGACAGTAAATGAATGAGACAGTCCTCGACACCTGCTGCAGAGGGGCGTCTTCCACCAAGAAAAAGCCTTGGACCTAAACACACGCCTGAGAAGGCCCTGCATGGGGACAGTCCTTAGCCAACTCTTCAAACCTCTCCAAAGCTAACCCTGCAGGAGCCCCAGAGCTGCAGGAACCGACACCTGAAACTTATCAGCAGGTGCGCGCGTCCTAGCGGACAGCACGCTGGGAGAGCCGGCCTTCACTACAGGAGCACTGCTGCCTTCATAAAGCCTTCTACTGGAAAAAGAAAAACAAAACTAAAACGTAAACCCAGACTGCACCAAACACGAGTTTACGTATGGTTCATTCACTTTAGAAATATTTTTTTCTAAAAGCTTCTTATAAAGAGTCAATTTCCCTCACGTCACTCAGAACACCCAGTAATTTTAAAAATGAGCTTAATTTGGGCAAGGAAACCACATGAGACAACGCTAGGGATCAGCTCCCGGCACCTAGAGGAGCGACGCCCAGGTACAACCCCCGGGGGACCCCCGGCGCGGTCCAGACCACCGCCCGGTTCCGGAGCCCTCACGTCCCCGTACGCCGCCCCAGCCGGAGCCGCCTCCCAGCTCCCTTCCGACCCCGGAGCAGAGCACGCGAGCGGGACGCCTCCTTCCCGACGCTCCTCCGGGAACAATGTCAAACTTTTTGTTTTTCCTGAAGCACAAGACTCCTCCGCTCGGAAACTTCACGGTCCCCAGGAAGCCAGGCGTGGAGGCGCGGGAAGGCCCGGCCGAGCCGCCGGCCTTTGCGCCGAAGAAAGGCGGTCGATGCTTGCGGGGTCGTCCCGCCCGGGCCGCCCCTTCCGCCTCCGCGGACCCGGGCCCCCGGGCCCCCGGGGCCCCGCAGCCCGGACCCCGGACCCGGGCCGGCGGCCTCGAAGGGGCTCCGGGAGGCGGGCGGCGCCCCGACCCCTGCCTGACGCGGCCCCGGCCCCGCCGACCAGCCGCCGCGCTCCCGCTTCCGCCGCCGCGGCTCCGCCCGAACGGCCGCCCCGAGCCGCCGAGGCCTGGGCTCCCCGCCGCCCGCGCCCTGCCTCCCGCCCGCCCGGCCCGCACTCACATCCGTCCGCGTCCTCCGGCAGGTCCTCCTGCAGCAGCGACAGGTCTGCGCCGAGGGAGACAAGAAAGGCCGTGAGCCCGCCGCCCGCCGCCCCGCGCCCTCGCGTCCCCGCCCGCCGCCCGCCGCGGGGCCCGTACCCGCCATCTTGCGGCGCCCCCTCCTCCGCCGTCGCCCGGGGACCCGGGGCTCCAGGGGCGGCGCGCGCGGCGGCCGGTGGACGCGCGCGGGGGGCGGCGCCGCGGGAACGCGCGGGGCGGGCCGAGGGCGGCGGGCCGGGGGCGGCTCCGGACGCCGGGCGGACCCGGCCCGCCCCGCCCGCTTGAGCGCCGCTCCGCCTCCCGCTTCGCTCGCTCCGCCCGCCGGCGCGCTCTCGGCTCGGCTGGCCCCTCGGTGAGCCGAGTCCGAGGCGCGGCTGCTGCTACAGCCGCCGCTGCCGCCGCCGGGGCCCCGCGCCGTGTGCCGGGCTCGGCCGGGCGGGGCCTCCCGTGCTCTTTGTTGGGTCACTGGCGCCGCCCGTCGGCCCGCGGGCCCCTGTCCTGGCACCTGCCCGCCCGTCTGCTCGGCCGCGCGGCGGGGCCACCTCCGGGCGTGAAGCGCCGCCTCCGCGCCGGCCGCCGGGCGCGGCGAACAAAGCCGCGGGTACTGCCCGGCTCCCGCGCTGGCCCCGGCCCGGCAGTGGGCGTGCGGCCCGGTTGCTGGAGGACCGACGAACCTCGCCCCCGGGCTCGTTGGGACTAAGGAAGAACGACAGGAACCGAGCACCGAGTACTGGGCGTCCTGCAGGTGCTGGGGAACGGCGCCTCTCCTTAGCTTTTGTCTGTAAATAATTTAAATTGTTGTAGCACTCGAGGCGCTGGGCTAAAATTTGCAGCACGCGTTCTGTTACTTCTGTCTTTCCACAAGTGCTCATGGATGCACGCAACCGCCCAGTATGGTGTGGGGGCCCAGCCCCAGTTCCCTGGCCCACTGCCTATTGGCCTCTGTCCAGGAGGTGGGCCTCAAGCCCACCTCCCGGTCCCCCAAGGCCTCCAGGATGGTCATGCCCCGAATGACCGTTACACAGGGACGTGTAAGTGATGCCACATTGGGGGTCTGGCCTCGGGGGAGGAGACGGAATTCCAAATGGTCTGCACGATGATCTTAACCAAGGACATTGTATTACATTTAATGCCGTGAAAGAATCAGAGCCTCTGAAATACATAATTATGGATAATAAAATGGGTCCCACGTAACTATTCAAAATAACTTCTCTCTCAGATGTTATAGGTTGCAATATGGATTTCATCAAGTGAAGTCAAAGTCGCTCAGTCCGGACCCTACTCTTTGCAACCCCGTGGACTGTAGCCTGCCAGGGTCCTCTGTCCATGGAAATCTCCAGGTCAGAATCCTGGGGTGGGTTGCTCCTTCCCTTCTCCAGGGGATCTTCCCAACCCAGGGATCAAACCCAGGTCTCCTGCATTGCAGGTGGATTCTTTACCAGCTGAGCCACTGGGGAAGCATGTATTCCATAGTATGTGTTAAATATTTTCTGAGAGAGAAAAACTGGAATAGCATCTCTAACTCTAGGTGTGTGTCTAGTGTAACAAAATAATTATAACTAAAAATCAAATGGCCACTATCTAGTTCTCTCCTTCCTTGCAGAACACTGGTATGTGAATTCAGCTGATACTCACTCTCAATGTGACAAGGAGTTAGAAATTCACAACTGTCACTTGACTCAGTCCATGAGAGCTTTGCCCTGCTAATGGTACCTCAGTAATCCTGGGTGGAAAGGGGAGGGCAGGGCATTGGGGTCTTTCCACTAGCTGGGGGTCTCCTTGCAGCAGCACAGAATCTACAGTGCCAGCTAGGCTTTGGCCCCCAGACACACATGGAGGTGAAGGGGACCATCTGGGCGATCCACCCAGTAGAGTAAGACTTAGTGATGGTGATAAAACAGATGTTATGTTACAAATACTTTGGCCACCTGATGTGAAGAGCCGACTCATTGGAAGATGCCCTGATGCTGAGAAAGACTGAGGGCAGGAGAAGGGGGTGACAGAGGATGAGATGGTTGAATGGCATCACTGACTCAATGGACATGAGTTTGAGCTAACTCCAAGAGAGAGAGTGAAGGACAGAGGAGCTGGCGTGCTGCAGTCCATGTCCGCAAAGAGTCGGACACGACTGAGCAAGTGAACAACAACCAAATGCTAACCTGGGCTATATAGGTCGACTAAAACTCTGCCTTGGGTAAGCAAGGCTGCACAGTGAGTTTTATCTCCCTTTCTCTGGGAAGGCAGCCAAGGAGGAGGGGCTATGTAATTGTATCCATATTGTTCAGGAGCTGTGCATTTGATTATTGTCTTACCTGTATCCCACATTACAGCAGGTCCCTGGAGGCAGCTGTGTTTAGACATTTCAGTGAGGACGTTCTTATTCATGGGTCAGCACAAGCACGTTTCTCACATGTGATTTTTCTCTCACTCTCTAGTCCTTGCTCAAAGATACAGCAAATGGTTTTTACACCAGTATTTGTAAAGGGTGCTCTGCTTCCTCCTCATAGTAAATGACATTTAAAGAACAGTCATTGTTGTGCTATGGCCTTACCCCAACTGCACTTACAGTGTAGACGGTGGATGCCGAGCTGTGTGCCTGGAGATCAGAGCACAACCCAGAGTCTGCGTCCTTCACCTGCTCTGCCCCTAAAATCTGCAAAACAGGGGGGATTCACATGTCACTGCTTTCAAAAGTGTTATCCAACCATGGCGACTAAGGCCTGGATTTTTCAGAAGTCCTCCTCCAAATGATAGTGGAGACTTTTATTAGTAGCCAAGGAGCCTTGGAAATTTATAAACTTGGCTCTTGAAACAATAAGTATGTTTACTATTGCAAACATAAGTATCATGGGAAAATATTGCTAATGAAAAACCTACCTGACATTGCTTGCTATGTCATTTATTAATTTTTGAATTGGTAATTGAACGGTTTACTTTTTCTTCAGGATGGTCCTTCCTAAAGTGGAAAGTATGTAAAAGGCAGATCTTTTAGTTATTGTTTTGAATAATAATAAATGAATCAATCTGATAATGGAGACATGCTTTTACAATAAAAATTGTTTTTAAATAAATTTTTTAACCTTTATTTTCATTCATCTCTGGTTTTTTTTTTTTTAAAGCCAGGTTTATTTGTTCTTCAAGAACTATTTGAAGAACAAGTATTTTCCTTTTTTTTTTATAAATTTCCAATCTCTTACCCAAAGCCTCCTGTACATATTTTGGCAAATTGTATAAAGATAAGTATTTGTGTGAAGTTTCTGTTATCTTTCTTTTCTATGCGTCTTTTAAGTCCCATTTAAGCTCTGTGTCAAGATGAAATTCCAAATTGTGAGTTCTTAGTTTTTCCTAGAGCTTTCATAGTTTGGTTTTGTTTTTCGAAGACACTGGTCTCTTTTTATTCACATTTTCTCACACCACCTTAGGAAAAGAAAGAATAAAGAAGAGAGGGAGGAAACAGCCACAAAACTGAGCCAGAGTTCTCCCTACTCAGGCTGTCCTTTCTCTGTTTATAGGGGTCCGAGGCTGCCCTGAGATGCACAGAACTTCAGCTCTGTCCACAGTCACCAGGCCGCAGGTTCCCCAGCCTAGGCTTGTTCTGAGCAGAACAGTGCAACCTGGAACCACCACTGTAACCAAGTAGAAAGGAAAGTAAACCCTGATTCTCATCCACCATGTTAAGGACTCCATTTCTTTCACCACGCTCCAGAAGAATAGAACCAAAAGGATTCTGCATCAAGGAATTCTGTAGTTATTCCAGCTGAGGAACGGCACCCGTCCAGTTTGTTCCACACATTTTAATTTCATTAGGAAAGCTAAGATGTGAAATAGCAAGCATTAATGGCAGTATTGGTTTTCTTTATGCCTTTCTCTCAAAATGCACAAGGCACCAGTGGCAATCAAGCTCAAAGCGATGTGGAAGAGCCTGTCCTTGGTGTCTGGTGGAGTACGTGCTTGAGGAAATGTTTATTATTCTGAATCTGGATGGATGAGTCACGTTGAACCAGGAAAAAATCATAAGCAAACTACATACTCAAACCCAGATAAGCTCAGTGATTAAACTATGTCTTGATTCTGAAGTCTTTCTCATACTATGGCTGCCCTCTGGTTCTGTGATTCAGAGGAAAGAGTTTCCATTCCAACTTCACTTCTGTGTAACTCCCTGTAACAAAATTCCTCTGTTCCTGGTCGTTGGTTCCTTTATTTGATTGAAAAATAAATATACCTATATTGGTACCATACAGAGAAGTGAAGTTTCTCAGTTGTGTCCAACTCTGTGACCCCATGAGCTGTAGCCTGTAATGTTCCTCTGTCAATGGGATTTACCAGGCAAGAATGTTGGAGTAGGTTACCATTTCCTTCTCCAGAGGATCTTCCCAACCCAGGGATTGAACCCAGGTCTCCTGCATTGCAGGCAGACTCCTTACTGGCTGAGCCAGAAGGGAAGTCCACTGGTGCCATAACACAGTGAAATTCATACAAAAGATAGCTACTCCATTTTTTAACTTTTTATTTTGAAATAATTACAGATTCATAGGAAGTTGCAAAAAATTTACAGGATGGTCCTGTGTACACTTCACCCCTCCCCCAATGGTAATAAGTACATCCTAAAACATTCTTTAGAGGTATGTATTAGATATTATGCTAAGTGCTTTTCAGATTTAATCCTTAAAACAACTCTACGAAGTAGGTATTGATATTTACCTATTTTACATTTTAAAAATAAAAGCTCAAAGAGGTTAAAATTTTATGAAAGTCAGAAAATATCAGAGTTGGAATTCAAATGTTGGAATCCTAATTCTAAATGATGCTAATGGGATCTGTATGTCATCATGTTCATGACTTTTCCATCAAATTTGTCTCTCGGCCAGCTGGCCGAGAAAGAGAAGGAAAAGGAAAGCCTCAGGAAAGCCTCTGTCATTTCATATGTACAGTCTTGGGATCATCTTAACTCCAGTTGGGTTGTCTCTCTGTACCCTCCTGATTTTGACCACTGAAACATTTTAGGAGTCACTCTTTCCCTTTGTTCTCACCTAACACCCTAAGGGATAAGCTGCTTGAAAACCATACTAGCAACTTCCTAACTAGCCTTTTATGATTTCTTCTGGCCAAGGATGCAAAAATTATCTTTCTTATGTAATATTTTGCTTGTATCAGTTCTGGGCCTTAGTAGTGACCCTCCACCAGATGTCCCATGTTTCATTAGAGACTGTTTGGGCTTCTCTGGTGGTTCAGCTGGTAAAGAATCTGCCTGCAATGCAGGAAACCTGGGCTTGATCCCTGGGTTGGGAAGATCCCATGGAGAAGGGACCAGCTACCCACTCCAGTATTCTGGCCTGGAGAATTCTGGGTCGCAAGGAATCGGACACAACTGAGTGACTTTCACTCACCATCTTTTCACTTTTTTTTGGCCCTGCCCTTCACCTTGAAGGATCTTAGTTTCCCCATCAGGGATGGAACCTGGGCCCTGTGGAGTGGTCCACATGTGTGGATGCCTGATAACAGTGGCGAGCTAAGGTGGTAAGAGAAAGACAAAAGCAGAACAGCAGAGCTGGGAGCAGAGTTTCCAGGTATTGGTAACATTCCATTTCTTAGACTGCATGGAGGTTGCCCGTGCATGAATGCTTTGTGATCATTTTTCATGCTATGTCTTATGATTTGGGCCGTTTTTTTCTGTATGCATGTTTTACTTTTAAAAGCTTACTAAGCACAGTGTGTGCTTAGTAAATACACTGAACTCTTCAGAATCGTACACTTAAAAATGGTGTAAGATGGTAAATTTAACATTATATATCTTCCCCTTGCACGCAATTTTTTAAAATTTTATTAAAGAATTTGCCTCTTCCTGAAAAATTTGGGTCACAAAATCTAACCCAGCACCTAAAATTTTTAAATATTCTCAGTTTAAGCTGTCGGTCGTGTTCGATTCTTTGCGACCCCAAGGACCTACCAGGCTCCTCAGTCCTTGGGATTTTTCAGGCAAGAACACTGGAGTGGATTGCCATTTCCTTCTCCGGGGGATCTTCCCGACCCAGGGATCAAACCTGGGTCTCCCGCATTGTAGGCAGACGCTTTTTACCGTCTGAACTACCACGGAAGCCCATACCTTCTTTAGGCAAAAATAAATAAAGAAGTGTGGGGGGGGGGGGGAGGGAGAGAAAGGAAGGAAACGGAGAGGAGGTGGGGAAGGGGCGGGGAGGAGAAGGAAAACGAGGAAGAAGGGGGGGGCGAGGGCGGGGAAAGTGAAAGAGGAAGCTTTTACCTGATGTAATTTGATTATTCGTGCTACTTTTGATTTTGAAGCCGTGTTTCCCAGGCAGGTGAGAGGCACCGCGCGCCCCTAGTTTCTCCCCTCCCCTCCGGACTCTCGGCCGCCCGTTAGGATGCACAGCCCGCCGCCCGCCCCGCTCCTCCCCCACAAGCCCTTCGGGTGAGAGTCCGCGAGCCTTGAACTGGAGAGAGCGAGAGGCGCGCGCCTCTACCCAGAGGCCGGGGCTCCGCGTCCTGGGTCGGTGGATGTGGATCGGTCGCTTCAACCCCTTCCGAAGTGGCTCCCAGGTTTGCACAGTGCAAGTGGTAACCTGCAAGTGCCTTTCCCGCGGGCTACTGGCAGGGTCTCAGCAGTGAATCCCTGTAAAGTGCGGAGACCTTGTCTACACGTGGTGGGACGCACAGAGAGCCCCCGGGTCCCCTTCCGCTGCGCGCACCTGCGCGTCCCCGTCGCAGCCGTCGGGGGCACCGAGGGTACCCAGGGGAGCGCCAGGGCTTCCTTTCTGCAGATGTCAGTGCGCGTACGCAATCGGAAAGGACGCCTATCCCCCCAGTTTAACGCAGCTCGGGACGGCACAGCTCTCACTTCCATGTTTCTGCCGGTTTAGACATAAATGAAGCGTATCTTGGGGAGGTCACGGCGTTTGACTCTAGCCTTGGTGCTGTTTAACTTCAGCGGGCTTGCAGCATGGGGGTGGGGTGGGGGGGGGTGGGCAACTCTCGCTGCTCCTACGTCATTTCCGGCATCCCCGAGACTGCGCTGCTCAGTGACCACCTGTGCACTTCCAATAGGGTGTGACGTTGTCAATAATGGGAATAACGGTGAACTGGTTTTGTTACTATTATCAGAAGATGCCGTTTCAAATATAATCAAGCAGTCTAAACATGGAGGAAAATCTCCTTATATGCTTCCTCTGTTGAAATTCTGTCAAAGAGCTCTTAATGCATAATACATTTATAACTGCCAGAGTCAATGCTGCAACGTTAATGAATATCGTGAAAGCTGTTATTTTATAAAGACTATTTTAGATAGTTAATTTGAGAAAGAACATCATATACTTTTGAAGCCAACACATTTTTATAAACATCTGATTGCTAATGCAGGATAGTAGTGATGACAGTGATTCCAAACTTGTCAGTTTTGTTGGTGTCCGACTCTTTGCGACCCCATGGATCCCTGTCAGGGATCCATGCAGCAGGCCAGGCTTCCCTGTCCATCATTAACTCCAGAAGCTTGCTCAAACTCATGTCCATGGAGTCGGTGATGCCATCCAACCATCTTATCATCTGTCATCCCCTTCTCCTGCCTTCAATCTTCCCCAGCATCAGGGGTCTTTTCCAATGAGTCAGTTCTTCGCATCAGGTGGCCAAAGTATTGGAGCTTCAGCTTCAGCATCAGTCCTTCCAGTGAGTATTCAGGACTGATTTCCTTTAGGATTGACTGGTTGGATCTCCTTGCAGTCCAAGGGACTCTCAAGAGTCTTCTACAACACCACAGTTCAAAAGCATCAATTCTTCAGCGCTCAGCTTTATTTATAGACCAACTCTCACATCCACACATGACTACTGGAAGTAGCTTTGATTAGACGGACCTTTGTTGGCAAAGTAATGTCTCTGCTTTTTAATACGCTGTCTAGGTTTGTAATAGCTTTTATTTCAAGGAGCAAGCATCTTTTCATTTCATGGCTGCATGAAATTGTTTCTTGTAATAAACTTAAAAATAGATGCTACAAGAATACTTCCAAAAATTCTTGGAAGTATTCCAACAATTCCTTATAGATTTAAGCCTATAGAAACTACACATCAAAACAAAAAGCCTATCAAAATATTTGCTATGGTGTGCCAGCCATTTTTTTTTTTTTGTAATTGAAGATATAAGATAGTTTTAAGATTTTCCTAGGTAGTCAATACCTTGAAGCAAATAGGTACTGAAAATCATTTTCCTGAAATAATTATGTTATGCACAAAGGTTGTATTTCCTACATGGCGCAGTGGTAAAGAATTTGCCTGCCAGTGCAGAAGATGCAGGTTCAATCCCTGGATGGGGAAGATTCCTTGGAGTGAGAAATGGCAACCCATTCCAGTTTTCTTGCCTGGAGAATCCCACGACTGAGCGACTGAGCACAGGCACTCGTGCACAAAGAGTCATGCTGTCACCAGTGCACTGGTGACGATTTAGTCTCAAATGTTCAGCAGAGTGACTGTGAAAGTGACTTTGCAGATGACGACATTGACAAGTTTTGTTTCTACACTGAAATGTCAAACTTTAAAATATAGGTTACTAAGATATTTAAGGATAAAATTATAATCCTAATTAAATTTTTTATAACATGCCATTTATTTTTGTATTTCAGAAACTCAATCTGTGATGGTGATATTCATCTTCTGGCTTCTGTGTTGGCTCAGACATAAGGAATCTGCCTGCAGTGCAGGAGACCTGGGTTCAGTCCCTGGGTTGGGAAGATCCTCTGGAGAAGGGAATGGCTACCCACTCCAGTATTATTCTTGCCTGGAGAATTCCATGGACAGAGGAGCCTGGTGGGCTGTAGTCCATGGGATTGCAAATAATTGGACATGACTGAACAATTAACACTGGAGTGAAGTGGGAGTTCTACCTTTGGTTAAATGTTGTTTTTAAGATTTGGTCATTAGGTGTTTGACCGTGATATATATTCAGGAGATTGCTCAAATGTGCATCGTGAATAAATATGGTGTGTGTGTGCCTTTTGACGTGTGTCATGTGATTGTCTACAGTTTCTTAATATTTTTCAACATCTCCCAAATCAGTGTGGGTTGATAAGAGACAGTAGCCTCTGATAAGATGAAAATATATGGTCTATATATTAAAGAGCTATAAGAAATGAGTTCTCTTGTTGTTGTTCTTTGTGACCCAATGGACTGCAGCACATCAGGCTTCCCTGTCCTTCACTATCTTCCAAGGTTTGTTCAAACTCATGTCCATTGAATTGATGATGCTATCTAGCCTGAAGGGGCTCATCTTCTGGTGTCATATCTTTTTGCCTTCTCATACTGTTCATGTGGTTCTCACGGCAAGAATATTGGAGTGGTTTGTCAGAACTCTTCCTTTGAATTACAGTAAATAAAACATATTTTACATGTTTAGTGGGCAACAGACATAGAAGATACATGAATGACCAATAGGCACATGAAAAGATGCTCAATATCACTAATTACTAGGGGAATGCAAATCAAAGCTACAATGAGATACCACTTCACACTTACTAAGATGACTATTATTAGGAGGGAAGGGAAGGAGGAAGGAGATTGTGAGCACTGACAAGAGCATGGCGAAACTGGTGGGACCCCAATGCATTGCTGGCGAAAATGTACAATGATGCAGCTGCTGTGGGAAACAACGTGGCGGTGTTGCAAAAAAAATTGAACATAGAGTCCCCAGATAATCCAGCAATTCCGCTTCTGGGTATATACCCCCAAAGAACTGAAAGCATGGACTCAGACAGATATTTGCACACTCACATTCATAGCTGCATCATTCATAAAAAGCCAAGTCCTTCTGGGCTTCACAAACCCAGCCCTTCCAACTCAGTCAAAAGTTTTCAAAAGTAGGTGTACAGACGATGTGGAAGCAAGAAGGAACTTTTTAATTTTGAGTTTTAATAGTGGTCATCATTTCTGACTTAATTTCAATCTGTGCTTAATGTCTTTGGACTGACTGGTACACATTTTTGGCATGATTCTTTTCCCTTTTATTTTACATAAACATCTCTATGGGATCTGATTTACCGATGGCCTGGTTCTCTTGTCCGTTTATAGGTTTGCCTCCAGGGAAAACTAGTTTGGCAGGATGAAGAGATTCCTCATCAGCATATTTTGGTTAATCCGTGATCATTGACCAAAGTCAAAACCTGTTGTGACAAACGTATTCAAACGGCACACCTGACGTTTATCTGCAGGTCTGGCCATGCAGTGAAAGGGTTCCTGGGCTGTGTGTCCAGTCCTCTCGTCTGCCGGCCACGCTGCTGCATTTGTCTCGGACCAGAGGACCAGCACCAGGGGGGTGTGAGCGATTTCTGTATCGTAGTTATTTAATTGTTTTGTTGACTAAGTTTAGTTCAGTTGCTCAGTTGTGTCCAACTCTTTGTGACCCCATGGACTGTAACAGGCCAGGCTTCCCTGTCCATCTCCAATTCCAGAAGCTTGCTCAAACTCATGTGCATGGAGTCAGTGATGCCATCCAAACATCTCATCCTCTGTTGTCCCCTTCTCCTGCCTTCAATCTTTTCCAGCATCAGGAGTCTTTTGCAATGAGTCAGTTCTTTGAATCAGGTGGCCAAGTATTGGAGTTACAGCTTCAGCATCGGTCCTTCAGCCCCATTTAGTCCCTGTTTGTTGACTAAAGAGATGATTATTTAAGGGCATTAGCTATTTTGACAAGTATCATATTGAGAAGAGTACACAACTGACATGCTTGGGTTTACAGGACTCCTCTCTCAGGTTAGGGAGCCCTGCTGCCTGCTGAGTGCCTTTCGTGGTTCTTTCATCAGTGGTCTTGCACTGTAACTTTCTAAGAATTCCCTGGAGGGCTGGTCAAAGCTCAGAGTGCCCGGCCCCACCCCAGAGTTTCTGAGTCAGTAAGTCTGTGGTGGGGCCTGAGGCCGTGCATTTCTGACACCTGCCAACGCTGCTGGTCTAGAGGCCACACTTAGAGGACCCATGACACACAGAACGCTTGTGGTGAAAGCGTGGACTCATCTCACAAGTTTGCATTAAAAGCCATGGCTTCTTTACAGATTTTCAAACTTCCTCTTCTGAACACATACTACTGTGCAATGAAAAAGTTTAAAAATAGGAGGGGCACCTTGAGATTTTCACAACTTCATGTCATAAGAATGTATGCTTGTTTTCACAGGAGACACCTTTGAATTAAAAAAAAGGGGGAACAACAAATCGAAAGGCCCGTGAACTCTTTCAGACCTAGCTCAGCAGCCCTGGGATGAGGAAGGCTGGGAGAGGCTGCAGGTCTAGATCAGAACCGAGGGTCCAAGTTCTTCTTCCCTATCTCACAGCAGGGTTTATAGCCTTATGTTAAGAACAGAAAAGTATAAACAACAAGGACCTACTGTATTGCACGGGGGGCTATACTCAATGTCCTATGATATACCATAATCAAAGAATATGAAAAAGAATATATATATATATTTATAACCGAAGCACTTTGCTACAGTAGAAACTCACACAACATTGTAACTCGACCATACTTCAATAAAATAAAATTTTAAAAAAGAATGCAGATGAAAAATACAGCAAATGAAAGATGCTGAATTAATCCTTCTCAAAAAGCATCTTCAAAAAAATAAAAAATATAAAAATAAAAAGCATCTGTACCTGTGGGAATGCTGAAGTGACATCTAGAATCTGGTCTTTCTCACCTCCCCTGCAAGGCAGGGGAGGAGCAGACAAATGTGCTTTCGCAAATTAAAGAACAATGCTATTGCTCTTTCTGGTAAGATTCATATGTGAGACATAGTGTCTGAATTGAATCAGTCAGTCATGGGGCATAGTCTTAAGTCAAAGGAGGAGAAAATTCCCTGGAAGATCCCCAGTGTTGCTGATCTCATCCTGGATTAAAAGCCTTCTTTTGAGTCCTACACATCAAGCAACGGGGCTGAGCTACTTGCTGCTTAAATACCACAAGCAACCTGCTCTGGTCATGTATAATCAACACAGAACACGTGAAACTTGGGCTTGAAAGGACAGCGCGGCCCTAACCCTATCTGCCACCTGTCAGCTTTGTTGTTTAGTCGCCCAGTCGTGTCTGACTTTGTGACCCCATGGACTGCAGCACGCCAGGCCTCTTTGTCCCACACCATCTCCCGAAGTTTGCCCAAGTTTATGTCCATTGCATCTGTGATGCCATCCAGCCATCTCATCCTCTGACCCCCTCTTCTCCTTCTGCCCTCAATCTTTCCCAACATGAGGGACTTGTCAGCTGCGTGACCTTAATTCACCTGTTGGTTAACTGAGAAAACATGTCATTATTAAGGACTTGTATCTGCCAGGCACATCGTTTACAAAAGGGACTTAACAAGCTTTCTTTGTGAAATAGGGATCGTGATGCCCCTGCTATCGGGGACTACATTCTGGAAACCTCCAGGGTCTCTGGATCCATGTGCTCTTCTCCCTCTGCCCCCAAAGAGCCACCCCATGACTGTGACCTCCTGCAGAATGGCCCTCTGAACTTTAGGTGTTTGGGAAGCCCAACAAGATGCAAAGCTGTGAAAGCATCTGGGAATGGCTTCCCCGGGTACCAGACTTCAACTCACAAAGCCACTTGAAAGAACTTCCTGCATGAAACACACCCCAGCAGTGTTGGGCAGGGCATCCTGTCCTCTGAGGTTGGTCGCAGGCATGATTACAAAGCGAAGGCCTTCCTGCAGTCCCCACAAAACCCCTGATGAACTGCCTCACACTTTGGGGGCACTCCACTGTTTACTGACTCAGACTCAGCACCCTCAGATCTAACACTTTCAGGCAGCTATTGTCCAAAGGAATTTGCAAGTGATTTTAAAGAAGGTACATGTTAGTTTTCTCTCCTGTGGCCTAGTTTCCCCCAATATTTGAAACAAGCAAAAATGTCTCTTGAGTTAAGCGTGGAATGAATATGTTCCATCTCATGCTGACTTGGTCTTTAGAAGTGAAATTACAATTTATTTCCGTAGAAAAAAAAATATTGGTAGAGGTACAATTAAGGAGGTGCTTCCCAGGTAGTGCTAGTGGTAAAGAACCTGCCTACCAATGCAGGAGACATAAGAGACACAGGTTTGATCCCTGAGTTGGGAAGATTCCCTGGAGGAGTGTATGGCAACCCACTCTAATATTCTCGAGTTTTTGCCTAGAGAATCCCGTGGACAGAGGAGCCTGGTGGCTATAGTCCTTAGGGTTGCACAGAGTCAGACACAACTGAAGCGACTTAACACACACACACAATTAAGGAGAAAGATGTGAAAGGTAAAGTCCTTAAACTCCAGAAATCCTATCTTTTGCAAATAGCGGTCAATTCAGCTGATTGGAGGGGCTTATAATAGAGCCAGACCACAAGTGTATCCCTACCTGGGGTCTGTGGATTTGAATTTGCAGCCACAAGAGCTCCTTCATCCCAGGCAGCTAGCTGTCTGTCACTGCTTCCTCTGGGAACGTCTGGGAAAAGTCTGGCTGGCAGACTAGTAGCACTTACTTTGTATTCTCATAAGTGGAGCCTCATTCATGTATTATACAAAGTGATTAGGATCTGAGTGGTCTTCGGTCAGTAGGTGACCCAGCAGGAGGTAGAAACCCTTCTGATGAGAACCTGTGTGAGCACTGGACGTGCCAGAGTCACCCAACGCCTTCACTAAGAATGTATTTCCTGGTTTCTTCACTTCCCTAAACAGAAAGTCGCTGACAAAGCTAAATGTCTCGTTAGTGTGGGTAACACCTTTCTGTAGAAAAATCAGGGTTACATAATAGAACAAGAAGGTGTTTAATCTAAATATAATCAAATGTTAACATCTAACTTCCAGATTACTGGAAATACAGGGAATGAAGGAGCAGGTACCCAGCCTCTGGAGAAAGCAGAATTCTAGAAAGCCGAAGATTAAATGGGGCAGCAGTTCATACCAACGGGTAAATGTCATGGTTAAGAGCAGGGAGAGGAATACTGTTCTAGATTAAAGGGGGAATTTAAAAAGTTTTTTGAGCAACCAAATTTAAGGTATGACCTCAATTGGAGTTTGGTTTGAATAAATCAGCTGTCAATTTGGTGCAATTGTAGAAATTTGATTATAGAAATTTGATTAAATTTGAGTGTTAGTGGGTCAGAGGAGAATTATTGCTAATTAGGTTTGGTGTAATAATGCTGCTACAGTCAAGTAAGAAAAAGTTCTTTAAAAAAAATCTTTTGGCTGCACTTCACGGCATATGTAATCTTAGTTCCCCAACCCGGGATTGAACCCATGTCCCCTGCATTGAAAGTATGGAGTCTTAACCACTGGACTGCTGGGGAAGTCCCTGAAAGTCCTTATTTTTCAGAAGTACATTCTCGGTATCTGAAAGTGAAATGACACGTCTATAAAAAAAGAAAACTTTCCAACAAAAGAAAAGAAAAAGATGCAGCAAGCGCATTGAGTTGCTGTTTTCAGTCGCCCAGTCGTGTCCGACTGTGACCCCATGGACTGCAGCATGGACCCCATAGACTGGCTTCCCTGTTCCTCACCATCTTCCAAGGCTTGCCCAAGTTCACGTCCATTGCATCAGTGATGCCATCCAGCCATCTCGTCCTCTGACGCCCTCTTCTTCTTCTGCCCTCAATCTTTCCCAGCATCGGGGACTTTTCCAATGATTCAGCTGTTTGCATCATGTGACCAAAACATATTGAATATTAACTGTTAAATCTAAGTAATGAGTAGATCACATTATATTCTTCTCTGCACTTTTCTGATGTTTGAAAATTTCTCCGAAAGTTAAAAACATACTAGATTTCATATTTTGTTTAGTTTCCTAGCTCTCTGATGTGCTATCCATATGAGCCTATACAAGTTATTTAAATTCTCTGAGGCTCTGGTCCCTCATTAGAAAGTTGGTGATAGAGAGAAATTCAAAGTTGCATGAAGATTTAATCATACGTGTGTAAAAATGCTTTGTAAATGGGCAAAGCTCACAAATTTTGCTCCTTCTTTTTTATGCACTTGGCTTTTTAAAGTCTTGAAATAAACTCCAGATCGCATAGGACTCAGCATCTCTCAAAGTGATGCAGGTTCTTGCATTAACCAGGGCTCTCTAGAGAAAGAGAACCAATAGGATATATTTATATATCTATAATTCATCGAATGATCAATCTACCTATCTAGTCCTCCTCTATCTATTTACCCATCCATCCATATCTATCCATCTATCTATCCTTTTACCTATCTATAGAGACCAAGAGAGACCAAAAGAGAAACAAATAGAGAGACAGAGGGAGAGAGATTTTACGGAATTGGTTGCTATGAAGGCCAGCAAGCTCACATCTGCAGGGCTAGCAGGCTAGCGACCTGAGGAGGAGGTGGTCCTGCAGATGGAAGGCCAGGACTTGCAGGATCCCCTCGTCTCTGCAAGACCTCAGGTTTTGTTCTGAAAAGGCCTTTGACTAGTTGGATGAGCCTCAACCACATTTTGGAGAGTCATTCACACTATTCCATCTACTGATTTAAAACATGAACCTTGTCTAAAAAATACCTCCACAGCAACATCGACAGTAATATTTGAGTAAATATCTGGGTACTGGGGCCTAACTAGGTTGACACATAAAATTAACCGCTGCCATGTTTCAAAAATAATTGATTAAAGAGATAGCTAGTGTTTTGCTCTGTATAATTCTGTGCTGCTGCTGCTGCTGCTAAGTCACATCAGTAGTGTCTGACTCTGTGCAACCCCATAGACGGCAGCCCGCGAGGCTCCCCCGACCCTGGGATTCTCCAGGCAAGAACACTGGAGTGGGTTGCCATTTCCTTCTCCAATGCATGAAAGTGTAAAGTGAAAGTGAAGTCGCTCAGTCGTGTCTGACTCTTAGTGAACCCATGGACTGCAACCTACCAGGCTCCTCCATCCATGGGATTTTCCAGGCAAGAGTACTGGAGTGGGGTGCCATTGCCTTCTCCCAGCAGTTGCCTAAAATTGGCCTACTGTTGTACCATTCTGAGTCATTCAATGTCGTACCTTTCCAACTGGCAAGAAATATTTAGGGGTTAAAAAAATACACCTGAATTTAATTGGCACTTTTCCTGTAGCTTCCCTTGTGGCTCAGCTGGTAAAGAATCTGCCTGCAATGTGGGACACCTGGGTTCGATCCCTGGGTTGGAAAGATCCCCTGGAGAATGGAATGGCTACCCACTCCAGTATTCTGGCCTGGAGAATTCCATGGACTCTATGGGGTTGCAAAGAGTTGGACATGACTGAGCAACTTTCACTTTCACTTCCTGTAACTTTTTATCTAAAATTTATCCTTAAACAGAATATAGTAAATTTCTTGTTTTCTAGGATGAGAATGTAAGATGCATGAAAACAAGGGTCCTTCTGTCCCCACACTGTTGTAACCATGGTTATTGTAGCCCTGGTAACAAGGGCTATGCCTGACAGAGGAAGTGCTCTCCACAGACTATATTGAAGGAATCCATGATGAGAGGACCAAGCAGGTATCAGAAGGGCAGTTAGTAAAGTGTGATCAGGATATTACATGGATAGCTTCTAGGATCAAATTTGGCTGCAGTCCACATGCATAGAAGAAATTCCATTTCAGTTTAACCTGAAACATTTTTCTGCTTGCCCAGACATTTGGAGACCAGGGTTACTGAAGTAGCAAATGTTAAGTAAAATATGAAGATCCTGTTCAAGTATGCTCTGCGTGGAATCTTTCACATGGATGGAATGACATGCCAATTATTTACATAATCTAATTATCTTCAGTGAGAATTCTTAGAGCCAGCACTTGAACTTTCTAGTGGGCAACTGTAGAGGGTGTGGAGCTGACTTTCCCAAAATAGCTCCCTGTCATCTCAGGGCATAGAATTTCTGAAGGGCCACCACATGGGGCACACTCCTTAAATCTTGAGAGGATTTAACTTTCTAGCATGCTCAATCAAGATGCAAATGCTTCACTAGGATAATATGTGAAACCTGTCAGGTTACTCCTTCAGCAGGGATCCACTCAGTCTATTAATTGACTCAGCAATTAGTAGATTCTCACATTTTTTTCCTTAGTGATGATTTTCTCAGTTTTGACAATTCAGAAATATCCATAATCAATTCTGCCCTTGTAGCTGTTGAGTTGTGTTGTTCTTCTCTCAGTTGTGTCCGACTCTTTGTGACTCTATGGACTCTAGCCCACCAGGCTCCTCTGTCCATGGGATTTGCCAGGCAAGAATACTGGAATGGGTTGCCATTTCCTTCTCCAGGGGATCTTCCCGAGCCAGGGATCAAACCCACGCCTCCTGCGTCTCCTGGGTTGGCAAGTTGATTCCTTACCATCTGAGCCACCAGGGAAGCCTCTTGTAACTGTAGAGGAATTGAATTCCATGGAAGCCACAGGGTTTGTGTTTAGTGTCTCTCTTTCCCCTTACACGATTAGTTAGATGCACAATAGAAATAGTCTAATTGTTTCCACGTTCATGAAGAGGAAGGGCAGTGTTCCGGGCTCCCGCTCAGGGAGGGGTCAGGCCTGTGGAATGCCGTCGGATGACTCTACGCTGACGTGTCTGTGGTGGTTGCCAGGGTGTCGCCCATATGTTTATACACTTATATAAAAATGACCTAAGGGATGAAGAATGAGCAGCAGCACTTCAGCATTTGGAATCGTTTCCATAAACCTATTAGATTTCTTTCATCAATCCTTCCAAAGTCAAAAACCAAACGTTGTACAGAAAACAAGACCAAGAAATGTTTCTATAAATTCACAGCTGTACTGTTGGCCTCTCATAGAATGTTATCATGTGAGCAGATATGACACTAGGAAGTATCATTTCAAATATAAGTGTCATTTTAAAAATAAATAAGCCCCAAACCTGTAGGAAAAATTTAATGTTTCCCAATTGGATATGAAGGTCTATTATGAATGTCTCCATCTCATAATATCCATCATTTAAGTTACAACCTCAAGCTGATATACAAGTTGCATTTTGACTACAGAAACTCCTCTTTGGTTCCCTTTCATGGACAAAACTTTACCATATTACACTAGTTTTCAAAATTACTCAAGATATAAATGGTTTACCAGCCATATTCTCTGAGAAGAGAATTTCATGCCCTATTTCTATATTTTGGTAACAGAGACACTAGGAGTTGATAGAAAGAGCATCTTATCTCTGCTGCAACCAGCAGCAGCACAACGTCACGTTTTCTAGGACAGTTCCTGACGCACAGCTTCTGGAATCATGATGAAAATTAAGTGGAACAAAGTGTCCAAGTTCTCAGCCAAAGGTCTGGCATATTTCACTCTCCACGTCTCTGTTTCTCTTGCTTATCCTTAGGGGATCTGAAATTCGTATATGGAAGACCTGAAAATGCTTGTATAGATGGGGATCTCTATGAAGCAGGCAAAATTCTTCTACTACAGGTCATGTACTTTTCATGTGTTTGTATTTTATATTAAATCTATCAAAACATTTTCTACGAAGAAACTGAAATCCTTTCTCTTCTTCTTCTAAGAAGGCCAAGCTCTTCCAAGAAAGTATCCACCCAGTATTGTCACATTAATGTCACATATGTATGTATTGCTGCCCTTTTGTCAAGGTAAAGAACACATCACTTGCTACAAGTTCAAAGGTGCATCTGCAAAGCAAATGTGCCTGTAATCAGTATGACCAACATTATTTGTAGGCAGAAATACAACCATCTTGTCCCCTACGCTGATACTCAGTTGTTTGGGGGAAATGATGACTTTTAGACATCTAATAAATCACTCGCAGAATTATGTATCCATAAATCGACAAGTCAGCACACTTCTCTTTAAAAATTTAAAACCATCTTCTAGTAGTAGGACAGACTTCCCTGCTAATTACTACTGATACTCACACAAAGCCACATGAATTGAAGGAAAATCTCCCACCTTTTGCAGCCTCCTTCTCACACTTCCTTTTCTACTAAATGTTTGCTGTGGCTCTGTTCTGATGTATGTATGTGTGTGTGCGCTCAGTTAGTTAGTCATGTCCAACTCTTTGTGACCCCATGGACTTGTAGCCCATGAGGCTCCTCTGCCCATGGAATTTTCCAGGCAAGAATACTGGAGCAGGTTGCCATTTCTTACTCCAGGGGATCTTCCTGACCCAGGGATTGAGCCCTAGTCTCTTACATCTCCTGCATTGGCAGGCAGATTCTTCATCATTTGTCCACTTGGGAAGTCATCTGACGGATGTATAATCTCTTAAAAATGTATTCTGTGCTTTCTAACCATTCTTTTCACTGAATAAAGGTTTGAAACCTTACTGGATGACATGGTGTTGCCTCTTGTTATAAAGATTCTGAGTTATCCACTTCCTTTCTCCACAAATGACCGTTGTCCCCTACTGACCAGCCCTCAACCCCTGCTTTCAGAATTCAGGCCCAACAGTGTCAGAACTGTACTTGTTGGTAGTCACCTGGGTAACTTCAAAATGTCCATCTTTTAGAATGCCCCCAAAGTGGAAGGTCCCAATATGAGATTCTCTTAAATAACAGATAAAAAAAAAAAATCAGGCAAGATACCACCATCTCAGTTTCTGTAAAATAAAACCCAGACACTACCAAAAATGATAGACTGGCACCAAAATCAAACCATTCATGTCAAAAGAAGAGTACTGACTCTGGCCCCTTTAGAACAGGTGCTGCTATGCGGCATTCACAGTTGTCTTTCCTGGTTTGTCCTCTGTTATATTTTTCCCTTGACCTTATGCCTCTTCATCTTGTTTAAAGTCTGCTTGATCATAGTTCTCTGCACAACTGTATCCGTGTTTGCTGAAGACTTTGCAAAAGTTCACTGGGCATGGGCACCAAGGACAAGTGAGTTGCTGAGTATCTCTCATTTATTCCCTCCGGCCAGGAGAACATAAATGCTTGGTAGCAAGTGTGCTCCAGGGAAGTCCAGGCAGTGCAGAAGGTTATGAGGTGGCCATGTGTAGCTGTCCCGTGAAATCTCAAAGTGTAGGGCAAGTAATAGGGATGAGTGACGTGGTTGCTCTCCTGTCTCTCATCAGAAATTTAAATGTAAATTGACTCAGAATTGGCAGTGAGCAGAAAGTGGGCTGGAGAAGCTGAGGGGGCTGCTCGAAATGAGGGGGACATCCCCACAGTCCCTCAGCCCCCTCCTAGCTCCCACAAAAGGTGACTTGCATGAATGCAAAATAAAGAAATGTACTTGGGGCTGTCTACCACTTATTGATACCCTGGAGCCAGCCAAGATCCTTCCAGGCTACACTCAGTAAAGAAGTACCCAAGGCTGGGTGTCATAGGATGTGCAATCCCACTGCGGACTGTGGATAAGAGCAAAGAGAAAATCATTTACTGAGCATCTTCTGTGATCCAGACCCAGTGCTCAATGCGTGGTGTTCACAATAATACTGTGTGGAAATGCCAGCTCCAAGGAGAGAAAGTTGATGAGAAAGTTGAACCTTAGAGAGAGTAAGTAGCCTGCCCAATTTTGCAGCATTGATAAGAGTCAGCAGGAAGGGTCCCATCCAGATCTGTCTGATTATGAAGCCTTTACCACCTTTAATCTTGAGGAGCATGGCTGGGGTAACTGAAAAGGCGGAAGACCTCAAATGCACAGAGTCTAGGTAGAGCTCCAGTTCCCTCACCCACCATCCCTCCCTCCCCATCTCCTTCTCCCTCTCCAGCAGGTCCAGTGTTGAATCAAGACCTCCAGCTGCCCGCCATGTTGCCTGGGCCTGACTTTCCTTCTCTGTAAACAGGCGACTGGACAGTGGCACTGACCCAAGAGTAGGCCTGTTGGGGTGGCGCCCACACTCAGCCTGCCTTGCTCCGGACCCACTGAGCACTTGGTTCTCTCTGCACACGGACCCGGTGTTTCCTGTCCTGATTTGACTTTATAGAGACCCTCCCATGGGTCACCAATTGTGGTTCTGGTGATACTGTTCAATACAGTCTGAACTGGGTAGTCGTTTTTCTAGCTGTTGTTCTTAACAACGTATGGAATGTCTCTCTTCTTCAACAAGTGCCATTTCATTTCAGACCACTTTGAGAGCGAATGTGCTGGCAGCAGCTTACAGACACAGTGGTGCAGCCCTGTGATGGTGAGGCCTGTGGGGCTATATCTCGGCTTTATAACTATTCCTGAACACACCTGTCCTTGTGCAAACTGTACTAGGAGCGGCCTCAGGCCAGAACACCCTGTGATGTCTAAGGTTGTTAACAAGGCAGGGAAAGGAAGTTAATTCCGCCAACTCCCCACCAGGCCTGTGGGGATAAAAACTTCAGGGATCCACCTGCTGCAAGAAGTACAATTGGTACAAAAGAACTGCTTCCCTATAAGAAGTTTTTGATCTAAGACCAGGACATAGAGCAGCATAAGTGCTCTTTTGCTTTTCAGTTTCCTGATATTTGATTTTATTTAATTTTTTCACTCTTCATTTTGTTTTGAAAGTTAAAGAAGTTACTCTTTTAATACCACTCAGCCATAAAAAAGAACGAAATAATTCCGTTTACAGCAACATGGATACAATTAGAGAAGATCAAACTAAGTGAAGTAAGTTAGAAAGTAAAAGACAAATACCACATGATATCACTTATATATGGAATCTAAAATTTGTGTCAACAAATGAACTTATCCATGAAACAGAAAGAGACTCACAGACATAGAGAACAGACTAGACTGGTGGTGGCCAAGTGGGGGAGGGAGGGTGGGGGAGGGATGGATTGGGAGTTTGGGATTAGATGCAAACTATTGCATACAGGATGGATGAACAACAAGGTCCTATTGTGTAGCATAGGGATCTGTATTCAATATCTAAGATAAATCATAATGGAAAAAGAATATGAAAAAGAATATATATATATGTAAAATTGAATCATTTTGCTATACAGCAGAAATTAAGACAACATTGTATATCATTTATATTTCAATTTTAAAAAATTTACTAGAACCACGCACAGAAAAAAAGAAAAAAAAATACTTCTTTATTTTTAGCAGTTCAAGTTGTCTCAGAGCAACCTTGCTCCTGATAGTGAAGATGTTTAAGAGAATGGGGACATTCTCGGTCCTGCCGGTCAGTCTCAAATCTCTGGCAGCTCATTTTTCCTGCCAGAGACTGGATGACCACTTCATCAAGGCACCTTAGAGTAGGTGTGATTCCACAGACTCTAAGGTACCTCTGCCTGAAGCGTAATCATTCAGACAACCAATATTCACTAAGCCCTTGCTCTGCCCAGGCCCCAGTATTCAACACTGTGGAGGATGCAAAAAAACAGGGTCAAGATCCCTTCCTAAAGAAGCTTAGGGATTTCACTGGTTATTGAGTGGCTAAGACTCTGCACTCCCAATGCAGGGGGCCCAGGTTTGATCCCTGGTCAGAGCATTAGATCCCACACAAAGCAACTAAGATGCAGCACGGCCAAATTAATTAATTAATATATATAAATTATATATTTTATAATTATATATATAATTATATATATATATATAAATTATATATATATATATATATATAAAGAAGCTTAATTTCTTTTGGGGAGGAGAAGAAAACAAAACAAAAGCCTTCGTAGGGCATGTGTTTGCTTAGTCGCTCAGTCCTGTCCAACTCTTTGAGACCCCCATGGACTGCAGCCCACCACGCTCCTCTGTCCATGGGGATTCTCCAGGCAAGAATGCTGGAGTCGGTTGCCATGCCCTCCTCCAGGGGATCTTCCCAACCCAAGGATCAAACCCAGGTCTCCCACATTGCAGGTGGATTCTTTACCAACTGAGCCACCATGGAAGCCCAAGAATACTGGAGTGGGGAGCCTATCCCATCTCCAGGGGATCTTCCTGGCCCAGGAATTGAATTGGGGTCTCCTGCATTGCAGGAGGAATTCTTTACCAGCTGAGCCATCAGGGATGCCCCTTCATAGGACATATACCATACAATTAACTCCTAGAGAGAAAAGTGGTTAGAAGTTCAGATGAGAGATGGACCCCTGACAAATTTCATTCACTAGATCACAAATTCATTCAGTCACTCTGCCAACAAGGATTTATGGACTTGTGTTTAGCCGCTGAGGGAATTTCAAGATGAATGAGAAAAGGCCCTTCCCATTGGACTTGCAGTGAAGTAGACAAGCTGAGTCATGTTCCCAAATAACTATAATTCAAATGAGAAGGTATTATAGTAAGTGTCGCAAGAGATGTAGAGATAAACGTGTTGGAATTTCAGATCGCAAGGGGACGGGAGCTTGGAGCCAGTGCAGGGAGACTCACAAAGCAGATCCTCAGGCTGAGCCCTGCAGCAGGGGAGGGTCTGCACACGTGCAGGTGGTTATAGTCACTTCTGGCAGTGGTGCCCAGATAGCATCATCTTATGTTGGCCATTGGTATTTGGAACATATTTTGTATGGGAATAATATTCTGTCTGGTCTTGGTTTCCCCAGCCTGTCCTCAAAGCTCATTTAATTCACAGTGTACGTGATGAATATTGTCAACATATTCTTTCAACTACACATAGGTACTATGTCAGGTTTCCTATGGGAAAATTCCACTATGCAAATATCTGAAGCCAGGCACACACTTCCTGCTGCCCCACTGTGGGGTCCCCATTCAACATTGCCCCCAGACCCCTCAGGCCTCTAGCCGACAAAGGAGAACCACAAAGGTGTCTGGGAACAGGGAGGTTTGCAAGGAGGGTTCCTGGTCATGGGGCCTGGAGCTTACATAACTCCCAGGGTTTTTGTTTAAGAAAAATAACTTAGAAATCACTGACTTTTGCCAATTTTATGAAAACATAAGCCTGTGTGGACATTTCAAAAGGGCCCCTCCCAGGACCTGGAGAGTCCTGGCAATGAAAGCCCATGAATTCAAAGCTTCATTAACTTTCTGGAAAGTTGAACCCTGAGATTTGAGAAGCTTAGAGGTGAGGACTCTGTTTACTCTCTATGCATCACCGAATTGTGGTGAAGTGCTCTGTACTGGGGGAAAAGGGACCGGGGTTCCAGCAGCCACCCCCCTTGCTGGCCGTGAAGTGGAGGGCAAAGGTGGTGAGGGAAGGAAGGTGGGAGTGGGGGAGGCCTGGGGTCATCCATCAGAGCATGGGTGTGGGAGCCAGACCAACCAGGGCTGGTATTCCGGGGTGTTCTAGAGTCAACCCTGGCAGGCGTCTCTACTTTTTGATCCTGAGATTGCTCATTTGTAAAACGGGGGAATTGTCATTGTCATGTGTAATGGTGCCAACTTCAGAGGAAGGTTTCAGCGAAACATTTAACATATCTAGCCCAGGTGGTCCAGCAGTTAGGACGGAGCTTTCAGGGCTGATAGTGAGGGTTCAATACCTGGTCGGGAAACTAAGATACCACAAGCCACGTGGCATGGCCAAAAAAAAAAAAAAGTATTAAAAATAAATAAAATACCTAATCAATGCCTGGCTCTCCACAAGTGTTTAACCACATGGAGGGACGAGTGGTCTGGAAATTATGATGCTATCTATTTCAAATAACTTTGCAAAAACCCACTTTCCTGCCGGTAGCTCGAGTTCACTTGTTTCTACCCTGGAATGAAGAAGGGACTGCAAGATATGTGGCCAGACCTGGCTGGACTCCAGAACCTCCTGGAGACGAGGGACACACTCACGAGTCCTTTGTGAATGGTAAGACCAGGACACCTGGCAATCTGTGTTGATCGGAGCCTGGCTGTCAGAGGTGCTCCCCAGATGTCCCAGCCAATGGCCAATTACAGCGCTTCCAAAGTGAAGGAAAGCCAGACAGCTGAGAGGGACCGGAGAAGCAGGCTGGGTGAGGGGGCTGAAACACAGATGCTAGGGTATTTTTATTTAAAACTGGTCAGGTAGAGCCTTCACCTTTTACAGACAACGCTGAAACATTTAGAGATGAAGTGATAGGTCCTCTGCGACTTGCTTTCCCGGGGGGAAAATAGTTGAGGGTGCAGATAAATGGGCCATGTCTCTTCTTTTGTATAGGTCTGACATGTGTCATAGTAAAAAGATTAGAAGTGACCAGATAAATAAAATCACTTATGCTATAACTGGGCAAACGTCCGCATGTGTCCTGCACTGTACCCTCCCCTCTCCCCCCGTCCGGTCAGCGAGGTTCACCTGATTAATATCCTCCTGCGTGTCTGGCCCAGTCCAGCCTCTGTGTCCCCGGAATGGAACGGGCTCTTCCCCACTGTGGGGGGTGGGGGGTGGGTTTGGGTGAGAGGCATTGTGGTGGAGGTGGGTGGTCCCCACTGGGTGCTGCGAGTCTGCTGTCTTCGTTTTCCTCCTCTCCTGACCCAGCCTCGAGTTCAGGACACCTGTGTGCTCTGCTTCCTGGGCCCAACACCTGCCCGGACAGTGCCCTCCGTGAGATCTCCAGGAACCACGCATGTTGACCATCCTGACTTCTCTCTTGTATTTGGAACCTGGTGCTTGAGCTCAACCCAGTTTCATTCCTGCGGCTTCTTTCCCCATTTTTCTCTCAGTTTGGGCCCCTCACCCTGTCTCCGTGATCAGCTGGTGTTCTCAACTCAGAGTGACAACAAAAGATGGAATAATTGTCTTTATTCAACCCAATAGAACGTACATTTCATTTCCCAGGATTTTTATTAAGGAATTTTAAATTGACTATTTATGTTGCTTTAGATGGATCAATTTCAGCCACCCTAACAAAATCACTATAGCAAACCCCTGAAGCATTAGAATACATGTCATCTACTCATTTCCTACTACTGCTGGTACAAGTTGCCACATGAATGGCTTCAAAAACATGCATTTCTTCTCTCACAGTTCTGGAGGCCAGAAGCCTGAGGTGGGTCTTCCTGAGTCAGAATTGAGGTGGCAGCAGGGGTGTGCTGGTCCAGAGGCTCTGGGGGAATCTGTTTCCTGACCTGCCCAGCTCTTAGGGCCTCCTGCACTTGCTGACTCTTGGCGCCTTCCTCCGTGGTCAAAGCTGGCAGGGCAGCACCTTCTCTGACTCTGACCCTTTTACCTTCCTCTTCCCCTCCAAATGACCCCTGGGCTTACATTGGGCCCAGCTGCAAAATCCAGAATACCCTCTTTAAGGCCAGCTGATTAGTCATCTTAGTTCCACCTGTAACATTCATTCTCCCCTTGCCTCAAAACCCAACATAGACACAGCTTCCAAGGAATACTGTGTGGAAGTCTTTGGAGGGAGGGTGCTTTATTCGGCCTACCACACACCACTGTTGTTATTTAGTTGCTAAGTTGTGTCCGGACTTTTTGAAATCCCATGGACTAGAGCCCACCAGGCTTCTCTGTTCATGGGATTTCCCAGGCAAGAATACTGGAGCCTGTTGCTGTTTCCTTCTCCAGGGGATCTTGCTGGTCCAGGAATCGAACTCATCTCCTGTGCTGCAGGCTGGAAGCCCAATAAAAACTGTACAGATGACCAAGGTACTCTTCAGTTAAATTTGTCCAAACAAACCAGTGATTGGACTTTCCTGGTGGTCCAGCGATTAAGAATCTGCCTTCCAATGTAGGGGACATGGGTTCAATCCCTGGTCCAGGAACATCCTAGGTACCTCGAGGCAACAAAGTGAATGTACCACAGCTACTGAGTCTACACGCCCTAGAGCCCCGTGCTCTACAAAAAGAGGAGCTACCTGCAACAAGGAGTAGCCCCTGCTCACTGAAACTAGAGAGAACGCAAATAGAGCGACGAAGACCCAAAACAGCCAAAAACAAGTACATAAATATATACTTTATATATATATATATATATAAATGGTGATTGAACGTCTCACGTCCCACACCATCTATTTCCACCTCAGCCTTTCCAGGTTTCCAGAAAGGGCATCCGGTGATTTTGTGTGAACTCCTGATCTTAAAAAATGGCCTCTTGGGTGACAGTACCTGGCCTACACCTGTCATCTATTGCTATCTCAGCACCATCCCGCTCTCCTTATAGCACCAGGGCCCCAGTGAAGCTGCACTAGGGCACAACCTCAGAATCCAACAGTCCTGCGCCTTGCTGGTTGCAGGAGACCCTCTGGCAGAGAAGAGAATCCTGAAGCTGGAGCAGAACCAGCTTCTATTTTTCCAGCTTGTTTCACAGATGAGGAAAACAAGGCCTTAGGATGCTAGGTGACTTCAGAAAGACGTATAGAAAGTGGTGTTGGGGTTCAGAACCAGAAGTAGATCTTGAGGGGTAAACAGAGCCTACCTCAGTTTCTTCCCAAATCACCACTCATCACATCTGTAATTCTTTTAGAGGAATACTTGCTTTAGATTCACAGACATACAGAACAGATCTGTGGTTGCCAAGGGGCAGGTGAGGGGTGGGGAGGGATGGATTGGGAGGTTGGGATTAGCTGATGCAAGCTCTTACATATAGGATGGGTAAACAACAAGGTCCTACTATATAGCACAGGGAACTGTATTCAATATGATAAACCACAGTGGAAAAGAATATATTTTTAAAAAAGATGTATATATACATATAACTGAATCACTGTATATACATAAAAGGAGAAATTAACACAACATGGCAAATCAACTGTACTTCAATTTAAGAAAAGAGAACACTTGTTTTTAACAAGAAGGTCAATGTCACTTACAAGTTATGAGACTAGAGCCCCATGATAGTAGAAGAATGAAAGTCCTTTGTTCCAAAAGAGATAAGATGTGGAAACACACTGAAGAAAAGTAACAGTGAAGACAACAGTTAAGCCTGAATTCAGAATAAGCTCCTTTTACACGCTCAGGCCAAGCCTAGGGAGGTGGCACCTTCTCTTAGGAGTTGTCCCAGATGTGAGAGTGGGTCCAAAAGGGGTGTAGCCCTCCCCCCAAGGCAGTGGAAGCATGAGGCCGACAGCACCCAGCCCTGGCAGTCCAGCCTGCTGGCCCACAGGAGCGGGGACACAGGCTGCTCGCGTCCTGCCCACGCCCTTGCTTGTACTGTCTATACTCTCTGATTCATTCACTCATCCATTGGTTCTCAGTAGGGGTGCCTACGCTGAGAGCCAGTGCAGCAGGGATATGAGAGAAAGAAAAGGTGAAGAATTTCCCGGAGCCCAGCGTCCAGGAATGTCGTTCACAGAATTAAACTTTCATACTCCTGAGCTCTGCCACACCCCACAGAGGTAACACGGCCTCGGAAATGCCACAGCTGGAGGTGTCTAAGCACTCAGAAGGTCCTCCCATGGGAAAAGTGCAGAAACAGGTCAGCGCTTGGCCAGGAGCCCGAGAGAGGCCAGGGGCACAGCCTGGTCAGAGGTAGGCACCGTGGTCAGGCCTTCAGAGCAAAGCGAGCATCCGTCATGCTGCCTGGGGCCAGCTCCTTTACCTCGAAAACAATTGTCATTGCTCAATGGACCACATGCAGTCAGTTCATGTCTGTCTTTCTAGTGAGTGGATTCTCCTACTTCTCAGGTGAGCAATCAATGCGTACATATTGATGCCTGGGAGGAATGTGGAGGGTGCCTGTTTGTGTGCTAAGTCGCTTCAGTCGTGTCCGACTCTATGTGACCCTATGGCTGTAGCCCACCAGATTCCTCTGTCCACGGATTCTCCAGGCAAGAATACTGGAGTGAGTGGCCTTGCCCTCCCCTAAGGGATCTTCCAGGCCCAGGAATTGAACTTGTGTCTCTTACATCTCCTGCATTAGCAGGTGTGTTCTTTACCACTATCACCACCTGGGAAACCCCCAGTGGAGGGTGATTCCTTATTTAATAATTCCATTTGTAAATAAACCCAGATCTTAACAAAAGGAAAACAGTGATATACTTTCTCTGTGTCGCTATTGAAGGGACAGTTGATATTACAACTCTTCTCTCTACCTTGTGTATTTTTAACTGTGAGGCATCCTCTTCATTGGGGGCTGGCAGTTTAATTCAACAGTCTTCTGTCAGTTGGTTCCCCATAATCAGACATCTGAGTAAGTCTGTAAAGAGAAATGTCTCCTGTATGGAGGATATTGAAATGATTTCTTTGTCTTAAGTGTATAGAAGTGATATTTAGTCAAACAGTGAATCGTTTTGTGTGTTAAATAATGCAAAATGAATTCTGACAAATGCATGTCAGATTAAAAAAAGATGTAGGTGATTTAATTCAATTTTGCATCATTTAACTTTGCTATTCTAATTCATCGCCACATAGAATGAGCTTTCATGAGAGGGGCTGATTTATCACCATTGCTTTTCTTCCTATTTTCTTTCCTTTTTTATAATACTCCTGAAATAGGACTGGAGAGTTATTTTTTAAAATGGCTCTTTGTGCTTGCCAGATCAATAGCAAAATCATTTAGAATTTTGAATAAAGTACATTTGAGGGTCCTTAAAAACCTCACCATGGAGACCAGAGAGTGAACGGTTACCATGGAGATGTGTGTGAGTCCATAGTGCCACAGAGTTATGATCGCCCACAGCCAGACATGACTGTGAATCAGAAATCGCATGTAAAGCATTTTCAGTTCCTCACTGCAAGCCTGGTGACAAATGAAATGAATATGAAGCAGACTTTAGTACCCTAGAAGTGTGCTCACCCCTGAGATAGGAAGAGGGAATCTTGGCACTCCGACTTCACCCAAATTCCTGACTCAGTTTGGAGAGGAGGCTGAGCAATCATGTCTTAAACAAGCTTCTCCGGAGATTTTGAGAACCAGCCCAGCATGAGAATCTCACAAACCAGAGTTTCTGGGCAGTTAGTCATCAGGTATGGGTTGGCTGTGGTTAAACAGAGTTTTTGCTGATCTTTCAGGGATTTACTTTGATGTTAAAAGTTAATTGCAACAAATTAAAATTTGTAAAAACCTAGTTCTTTCTTAAGTATTGACATCCAATTCACATATGTTACTGTCTTTACTAATTTGACACATTTTAGCCATCATTTTCAGAGGAGCTTTTACAATTTAAATTCCCTTTGTTATGATTGTAGTATACTTGATTTTTAAAAATATACCTAAAACTTTAATGCAACAAAACTGTCTCAAGTTCTTAAATAGCTAATTAAAATGTTAAACTAAACAGATAATCTCTTCAGTATTCTAATAGTGTAAAAGCACAGTGAGATTTCAGTCAAATTATCACAAAGAAAAGTTATATATTTGAAATCTGAATCACTATGCTAACTTCTCTGACTCTAATAACCCAATTATTAAACACTTCGAAAATGTATGAAATGCAAATCCTCAGATTCTGTAACACAAAAATACATTTATTAGACTCTCTGGGTTTAATCTTCTTAAACATTTTTAGACTTAATGAAGGGCAGGGAAACCCACTCCAGTATTCTTGCCTGGAGAATTCCAGGGACAGAGAAGCCTGGTGGGCTAGAGTCTATAGGGTCCAGAGAGTCGGACATGACTGAGCCAATAACACTTTCACTTTCTAAATCTTCTCAGGGAGAACATTTCCTCCTTGCTTATGAAGGAGAGGCTCTGGAAGGGACGTTGACGGAAAGGTTGTGCTAAATGTGAGTTTTCACCACTACGTACGTGCTGGGGTTCGGGGTTTTCACCTGGAGCTCTCAGACGGCAGGTGTGACAATCACCACTGCTGGAGATGGTGACACGCTGTGGGTCACCACCTACTAGTGTGGCTGCATGTCTCAGCCACTGACCTGGGCATCAGAGAGTAGGATGGGGGATTGTGACACGGTCTGTAACGTGGTCTTCCTGCTGAATCCTGCCTGGGGACTGAGATGGGGGAAGTATGAAAAGGGGAGGAAGGGAACTGGACACTAGAGGTCTCACCCAGTCAGTGGATCTTCTAGGGGCAGATAATCCATGGGGTTTCCCTGTAGGGAGAATGGCAGATAGTTTCCAAATAACAGGGGTCTGAGAAGTAGGTCCCCACCTGGATTTGGTGGAAGAGGCTCATAGTCTACATGTCCACCTAGTAGTAATCTGTACTAGTTAGTACAAAGACTAGGCTGCTGTAACAAAGAGCCCTCTATTGGCTGGTTCACTGAACAGCCCTGTGGAAAATGCGCCAGACTGACGGGGAAGCTGTGCTCCTCACAGTGGTTCTGTGATCTAGGTACCTACATGCTGTTGCTTCATTGTCCCCCAGGGCTTCCTAACCTGGGGTTCTCAGACCCCCAGAGAGTCCATGGATAGAGTTCAGAGGCTCCATAAACTTGGCTTGGGAAAAAAATCGCATCTTTATATTAACATTTCCTTCAATTATGAACATAGGAAACAAACCTTGGTACTATTAGCCATACTACTTGTGAATTCATCTCCTATATGAATAATAGATATTTTATATAGGTTTCAGTTGTCTTGATAATTTATATTCATCATTACCTTGAAATTATGGACATGAATTTGAGCAAACTCCAGGAGATGGTGAGGGACAGGGGAACCCGGACTGCGGCGGTCCACGGGGCTGCAGAGGTGGACACGACCTATCGAATGAACCACAGCAACAACACCAGTAATGGTTAAAACTGCTGCTACTTATTATTAGAGAGCTCACTAAAGCGTATATATCACTATATCACAGATTAGTCTTTAAAACATAGACAACATTTTAAGCATATTTCAAAGCAATTTATTTATATTTCAATAATTTTATTTTCTACTTACATGTGAAATCTGCTTTTTCACTGAGTTACAACATATACACAGTGTCTTAAATACACACAAGCGTGAAGCGTCTGGCTAGCTGAAATTATACATTTTAATGGTACCAAAATGTAGAACTTCATCACCAAAGAACATTTCCCTTTGGTTTTTCCCAGTTTTCTTTTGGTGATGCTCTTGCAAAAGTAACTATTATTCAGACTACTGTTACCACTAATTAGTGTTATTTGTTCTTGACATTTAAATGAAATCATATAGTATGTGCACTTTTTTTTAAAGGACAATTGTTTAGAACAGTTTTAGGTTTACAAGAAAACTGAGAGAAAGGCACAGAGAACCACAGACCCTGTTCCCACATGCATAGCTTCCACCTTTATCAGCACCACTCTCCAGAATGCTCCTTCTTTTTTAAACCAACACGGGGGTTTTCCAGGTGGCTCAGCAGTAAAGATTCTACCTCCCAGTGCAGGAGACATAAGAGACATGGGTTCAATCCCTGGATCAGGAAGATTCCCTGGAGTAGGAAATGGCAATCCATTCCAGTATTTTTGTCTGGAGAATTCTATGGACAGAGGAGCCCAGTGGGCTTCAGTCCGTGGGTTGGCAAATAGTCAGACATGATTGAGTACGCACACATGCAGGAACCTACATGGACATGTCATAATCACCCTAAGTGCATAGTTTACCTTAGTGTTCACTCTTGGTGTCGTACATTCTGTGAATTTGGACAAATGTATAAGGATATATCTACCATTATGGTATTGACTGCCCTAAGAATCCTCTGTGCTCTGCGTTTTTCCCTCTCCCTCTGTCATCTGAACATTTTTTTATTAAGATATAACTGACATATCATATTAGCTTCAGGTGTACAAGGTAATGATTTGATATTTATTTGTGTTGTGAAATAGTCACCGCGATACATATGATTAACATCTGGACACGTTCGTGTTGGCTTCCTTCACACAGCATAATGTCTGTGGGGTTCATCCATGATTTTGTCTATGTCAGCAATCCACTCCCTTTCCTGCTATGTAGTGTTTCATTTTATGAATAGAAACAATTTCTCTGTTCTCCTGTTAGACATATGAGTTTTTTCTTGTTTTTGACTGTTAGACATAGAGCTATATCTAAATGTTTTTTAGACTATTGGACATAAAGCTATGTCTAATAGTCAAAAACATTCTTATATATATCTTTGCCAACATATGGACTCGTTTCTCTTGGGTGGGATTGCTGGGTTGCAAGGTGATCACATGTGTGGTTCTTGTAGATTCTACTGAACTATTTTTCAAACTGGTTGAATGAGATTATGCTTTCATTAGGAAGCAATGTTTAAGTGTTCTAGTTGCTCCACATTCTCACAGATATTAGGGATTATCAGTGTTTCAAACTTCAGTCACTCTGCCTGCCTGATAAGTCACGTCTGTTATGTGCTGCTGTTTACAACCCCATGGACTGTTGCCCACCAGGCTTTTCTGTCCATGGGATTCTCCAGGTAAGAATACTGGAGTGGGTTGCCATTCCCTTCTCCAGGGGATCTTCCTAACCCAAGGATCGAACGTGGGTCTCCTGAATTGCAGACAGATTCTTTACTGTCTGAGCCGCCAGGGAAGCCCATTCAGTCAATGTTTTAAGGTGTATTTTATTTCATGCACTTAAACCTGTCTTTCTGAGAAGGGATCCACAGGTACAATCAGACTCTCAGATGGTTTCACGGCATGAAGGGTTTCAAATGCGTGGTGAAAGCTAGGCGATTTGATTTTCTAACTCGAGGGAAGGGCAAGAAGCAGAAGTTCAGGATAAGCAACTTCCTTTCGACAACGAGGAGGAAGTTGCTCATGGCTTTGTCGCTTAGTCACTTGGTCACTCCCAGCCTCAGCAGTGTCTGGGAAAAATAGTCTCTGGTGGAGCAGCCCAATGCTGGGGCTAAGCTCTACTAATATGGAAGACGGGTGTGTGGCAAAGGTAGCAATGTGTGCTCAGTCATGTCCATCTCTAAGACCTCCTGGACTGTAGCCCACCAGGCTTCTCTGTCCAAGGAATTCTCCAGGCAAGAATACTGGAGTGGGTTGCCATTTCCTTCTCCAGGGGATCTTCCTGATCCAGGGATTGAACCTGAGTCTCCTGCACTGGCAGGCGGATTCTTTACCACTGAGCCAAATGTGGAAGAAGAGATGATTAATTATTGGCAGTCTCCCCCAGGATTGACAGTCCTGGTGATTTTTCTGTGGAGTGGACTTTCAGCGTAAATGGACCGGCACCCGGGGTGGGGACACCTAGCTGCCCTATCCTACTTTTCAGGTACATATTAGGGTTTGGGGCACTGGTTTCAGGCCCTCATGTTGAGCTTGCCCCCAGGCAAACAGGTAGGGGGATGAGGTCCATGAGGCCCTCCAGTGGTGGATGTATAAGACACGCTATTTCAGATGTGTCAGTGAGTAAGAGCATGATCCAAGGGGGACTGAAGCAACTTTCTTTGGAGAGAACGCTGAGGGTGTTGGTGTGATGGTGGCTTGAATCATGCCTTCCTCAAGTATAGGACCTACCTGACACTTCACTCTTCAATAGGATTGCCAAAAATATGCTGAGACTTTCCCAGGAAGCTGTCACAGTGTTTCAACCAAGGTCTCTTGGGTCATCCCTGAGTGTGGCTTTTACCCACTATCTGACTGATTACAGCAGCCACTGAAGGACATCTGTGGGCCTTGGGGTTGGCTGCCCTGTTTATTCACTCTACACAGGACAGCAGTTACGGAGGAGAACAGAGAATGAGGCGGGAACAAGTGCCAACGTGTCCATTGAGGAGATGCACAGACAGCATCCAAATGAGGTGGCTGGATGGCTCAGGAGTTAGGGAAGGGTACTCCGGCCTGGCTCCTCCCAGTGCCAAAGTGGTGGATGGGCCTCTGCCACGTCACTTGAGGTCAGAGCAGAACCAACCGTCTTTCTACATAGTGAACTCACACACGTCAGCACTGGTTGACATGGAGATTTGAGTCCATATGGAAACCAAAGAGGACAATGATAGGATGAATTCTTACAGTGATATGTGTGTGTGTGTTGTGTATGTATAGTGTGTGTACCAGGAAACAAGCAAAGAAAAGCAAAAAGTCAAACTATCCGGGATGTGGAGAGCCATGCCAAATCCCTTGCACCCCTTCCCTATCTCATCTTGGGCTCGTGTGTGTGTGTGTGTGTGTGTGTGTGTGAGTCACTCAGTCATGTCCACACTTTGTGACCCCATGGACTGTAGCCCGCCAGGCTTCTCTGTCCATGGAATTCTCCAGATGAGAATACTGGAGTATTGGGTTGCCATTCCCTCCTCCAGGGTATCTTCCCGACCCAGGGATTGAACCTGGGTCTCCTGAATTGCAGGCAGATTATTTACCAAATGAGCCAACAAAGAATATCTTCCCCCTATTTGGCTGGCAGCAGACTCAGGTAGAGATGAGAATAGTTTTGATTTACAACTCCAGGAGGGGACTGGGAAAATTTATAAGATGCCAGAGAAGGTTTGGGATCTGCTAACATCTGGTGTGGGTAGACAGTGCTACTAAGAAATGGAGGAGGGAGGAATTTTGAGAGAAGGAAAGGAATTAAAAAGATGAATGGCATTGAGGGAGGAAAAAGTGTTGCTTGGGAAACAGAGTGTGTTTACCTGATGAACATCTATTAGAGGAGTCTGGACAGAGAGCCTGGGTTTCCAGCAAGACGCAAAGGGACACATTAACGAGGACAGGCCTCCAAATGCTGCACTGTGGGGGTTTGCATGTGGCTGGAGTCGTGTATGATGTGTGTGAAGGCATTGGACGTCCATCCGCCCACTGCCCCAGCCTGGGAACACCGGCGATGTGGTCTGTAGGCCGCACAGGTGTGCACGGTTTTTAAGCGTGCTTTGTGGAGAGCCATACTCTCTGACTATTACAGCTCCTCAATGAGTTACAGGGGTGTTTAGATGGCACCTAAGCTTTGAACCTGTGAATTCCATCCAGACCTGTCCAGAAATTCTACTTTGGGGAAAGTTATAAATAGCATTCTCATGAACTCTTATGAAAAAACACACAAGTGAAAACATACCCACAGGCTAAGGCTGAGCAGACAGACCTGAATAAAAAGTTCTTAGTTGGCACGAAATACACTGGGATCTTTTGAACCAAAGCTCACGCCTGCTTGGCAGAACATGAATGCTGAGTGTGCACCAAATAGGCATATTATCCACACTTGGCAGCAGACAAACCAAGTGTGCTTCCTGGACAACACAGTTCTGATCTTATCACTCTTCTTTCCTCATTTATAATATCTGGTTTAATGAAGAAGGGTAATAGGGAATATTTTCTTGGTAATTTGACAATAAACATAGACATCTGTATTGAATATAAAGTTCCATTTGTTGGAACTCTGCTTAACGTTATGTGCCAGCCTGGATGGGAGGGAGATTTGCGGGAGAATGGATACATGTATATGTATGGCTGAGTCCCTTCACTTTTCACCTGAAACTATCACAACACTGTTAATTGGCCATACCACAATACAAAATGTTTTTGGTGTTAAAAAAAATTAAATTTAATTTAAAAATGGCCCCCAAGTATAAAAAAATAAAATAAAATTCCATTTTGTGTTTGGCGGTGGAGTGACTAGTTCGTTAACGTGTGGGTGAAGTTTCTTGTGGGTGAAGCTCAGGGTTGAGGACCAACCTTTTTCTTAAATGTAGTCATGCTCTGCGCTGTGCTGAGCAGGGGCAGAAGGGGGAGGCTTGCCAAAACTCTTCATGGACTAGGCTTGAAAACTCAGGCATAGGGAGGAAATTGTTGATAGCATCGGAAATCCTTCTCAAGGGTTTTTTCATCAGCAGGCTCCTTTCAGCTGCAGAATATGGTGAGACACAGCCTCCATTTAAAATATAACAGAGGGGAGTGTGGGGTTTTTAACCATGAGCCGCCTGTTCTCCTTGCTCAGCCTTGCAATAAACCTTTCTCTGCTGAAATATATATATATACACATACATATATGTATGTATATGTGTATGTGTATAATATATATATGCATAGGACCTCCCAGGTGGCGCTAGTGGAAAAGAATCTGATTGTCAATGCAAGAGATGCAAGAGATGCAGTTTTGATCCCTGGGTTGGGAAAATCCCCCGAAGTAGGAAATGGCAACCCACTCTAGTACTCTTGCATGGAAAATTCCATGGACAGAGGAGCCTGGTGGGCTACATTCCAAGGAGTTGCAAAGAGTCGGACATGACTAAGCATCGGAGCACATACATGTATATGTGTGTCTGTGTGTGTAAATCAGAGGCTTGAGACTTCCCTGGTGGTCCACTGGCTAAGACTGCAAGCTAGCAATGCAGGGGCCAAGGTTCGACCTCTGGTCAGGGAACTAGATCCCACGTACCACACCTAAGAGTTCACCTGCATGCTGCAACAAAGATTGAAGATTCTGCATGTGGCAGCTAAAACCTGGTGAAGCCAAGTAAATAAATATTACAAAAAAATAAAGTTGGGACTTAAAGGGAAAGGCATTTTTCCTGCCTCCCTGATGGGTTGTGTCTCAAAATAAATAATAGTTGATGGAGAAGGATCAGAGTTAATGATCGTAGGGGAAAGCCAGAATAGAAAGTCATTATGCATCTCTTCTAATAAAGCAATAATAGATGTAGGCAAAGAAGAATGGCCTCTGAAGCCAGCAGGTGCACAGCAGATGGGGACCATTCTGCTGGATGGTCCGGCTGGCCACACCTGAACCACTGATCAATCTTGATGTGACAAAAAGTGAGACAACCAGACCTGAGTGCTCTTCTTCTTGAGACACAGTAGGAAATGCACAGCCCCACCTTTCATGTATTATTGCTCCCAACCAAACTGAACCTGAATATCAACAAACTTTTGGATCTAAGAACCCATTTATAGGAAATATTGGACTATAAAGAAAGCTGAGCTGGGAAGAATTGATGCTTTTGAACTGTGGCGTTGGATAAGACTCTTGAGAGTTCCTTTGACTGCAAGGAGATCCAACCAGTCCACCCTAAAGGAAATCAGTCCTGAATATTCATTGGAAGGACTGATGCTAAAGCTGAAACTCCAATACTTTGGCCACCTGATGGGAAGAGCTGACTCATTTGAAAAGATCCTGATGCTGGTAAAGATTGCAGACAGGAGGAGAAGGGGACGACAGAGGATGAGATGGTTGGATGGCATCACCGACTCAATGGACATGGGTTTGGGTAAGCTCTGGGAGTTGGTGATGGACAGGGAGGCCTGGTGTGCTGCGGTTCATGGGGTTGCAAAGAGTTAGACACGACTGAGCGACTGAATGGAACTGAACTGACTAATACATCAACTTGGCTAAACAGAACTATGTTTTCCAGAATTCTCTTCATAAGAGATTTCTGCTTGGGGTCAGCATGAGAGAACTTTGTGAGAGTTTCTGAAGCAGCTGTGCTCACCCTGAAAGCCAGTGTAGGCTGTCGGAGCTCCAGGACATCTTGTGGGTCTGCCAGTCATCTGTTGGGGTGGGTAGCTTCTCAGTGCTGAGTCCTCCTCTCCTGGAGGATCCTGTTTTTCGGCTTCTCCAAATTCTGGGCCAGATGTGAGAAGAGAGTAGGGGGAAGATGGCTCCCATCTCAAATGCATCTTTCCTTCTGTCTGTGGCCCTATGACTTCAGGCTTAATAAAGGTGCAGAATCAGGAGCCAGATGAGACTGGTTGGCCAGATTCCCAGCTGTGCAAGTTCAGAGCTTTGTATAGAGTCTTTCACTCTATGTCATTTCTAGGGGTTCTGGTTCTTCCACTGATTTATGACTGGTACATATATGTACACACATCATATATATGTATATATACATGACTCTCTCTCTCTCTCTCTATATATATATATATATATATATATATATATATACACACACACACAGACATGCATATGTGTATTTATGCATATAGATAACAATATAGTTTAATCTTTCTTTGTGACTGTTTCTGTACCAAATATTATGTATCGGGTAAAACATCTCTGCTCTATGACTTGAAATACCACTTGTTTCTTACACGAAATTTTCACGTTTATTTGAGTCTGGTCTGGACATCATGATATTCCAGCCCACTGAGGTCTCTATTCACGTGTCAGTTCTACACAGTTTTAATTGCTGTAGGTTTATTTATACACACACACACACACACACACACACATATTCTGTTTCTTTATTATTATATTTATTTATTTTAAATTTTTATTTTTTTTGGCTATGCTTTGGGTGTGTGGAATCCTAGTTAGCTGACCAGAGATTGAACCCAGGCCCCGTGCAGTGGAATTGCAGGATCTTAAACAGTGGACCATCAGGGAAGTCCCTGCTGTAGGTTTCTAATATTTTTTAATATCTAACATGTCCCCTCTTCTTATATTATTTTTTAAAATTTCACATTTCTCCTAGTCATTATTGCTTATCCTTCCTATGAAATTTAGAATCAGTTAACTTTTAAATAATCCTGCTAATATTTTAATTGGTTATATCAGTTTTGATTATTTTTGTTTTCTTAGAAAATTATTCCACACACATTAAAATTGTTTTTCACAGAAACCTCCCGTGTTAACTGTGGTTAGAGTCCCTTATTCTTTCCTAATGAAATGATGTTGAATCATTGCTTCTTTTTTTGTGTACATCTGTCCACAAATTCTTTCTTTCAAAGTTTTGGATCTGTCTATCAAATGTATCATCTTACATTTTAATTTGTTCCTTTTTGCTTTTGACTTTATGATTTTTTCCCTTTGCCTTCCTTAGAGAAAAAGAAATTAGAAGGAAAAGTGATTGTGTATGAAAAATATCTGTTTTTAGTATAAAGGGGAAGTGTTTCTTCCATTCCTTCACTGAATAACATTTAATGCTTGCTATGTTCCAAGTTAGATACTAGACAAGAAGAAAACAAAAGTACCCTTTTTCTAGGGAATAGAAATCACTTCAGCATATAAATACTATCAGATTCACAGGAAAGCTTTTCTGGAAATTCTAAACCTGAACCGGCAGGCCCTGCCTCTTCTCTGGCTCTGTTTATCATCACCTGGATGGCTTCCCCAGGCAGGTCCTCTCTATCTCTAATGGAATGACAGAGTACTTAGAAATGAAGTTACTAATTTACATACATTGGCCTGAAAGGCCTGGGTCATTGCTCCTGCTCTCTCAGTGGCTTCTTCAGATTTGCACCACCTCTGAAGCCATGCCCTTATGCGCTAAGAGGCCTTACAGTCAAAAGGCCATTAGTTTTCTAGCAACCAAGATAAGGCGAGCGGACACTAACAATAGGAACATCTCAGCCAAATGGCACACTCTTGCCTCTATGTACACCCTGTTTTGGCATATACTTCCTCAAACAATTCAACCATTTCTCTTATGTGTAGCAAATGGGTATCAACCAGAAATAAAACTCCCTACCCGAGAAGTTCTTAAGGCAGTAAAAGATGTTCCTTTCATCTCTCAGTTTCCATAGTGCAGGAGGCATCTTTTCACAGCTCCACGTGAGCACGGTGGACGTACAAGGGCCTGTTCGTTTAGAGTCACCACCAACAAAGGTTAGAGGTTAGAAACCACCTAGAGGTTGGTCCAAGCCCTTTGCAAACGCAGAGCCAGTGGACCGTCTGAGGACATGGTGAGCTCAGGGAAGAGGGTGGTCCAGTCCCAGGTCCCTTGGCCTCTGCTCTTCCTATAGTCTCTCATTTCCTCCTCTGAAAGGAGACACTTTCAGACACTGTTATGTGAGTACTAAGGGTTAACACACACAAAACGCTTAGTACAGTAACTGGTGTAGCACAGTTAGTAAGTGTAGGCTCAAATTTTGAAAAGATAACAGACACCTGCATACCTGGAATCTTCAGCATTCCAAAGGTCATGGTGTCCCCAGGTTCCTAGGATTAGATGGGAAAGAAAATAGAGCAGTCTTGGATTACAGAATTTTAGGTACTTTTTATTTCAAAGAACAATAAATATATCATTTGCTCTTTTCCCTTTTTAAAATTTATTTTTAATTAGAGGATAATTGTTTTACAATATTGTGTTGATTTCTGCCATATATCAGCATGAATCAGTCATAGGGATGCATATGTCCCCTCCTTCATGAACCTCCTTCCCACCTCCCACCCCATCTCATCTCTCTAGGTAGTCACAGAACACTGGATTTGAGCTCTTTATGTCATACAGTAAATTTCCACTATCTAATTTTACATATGGTAGTTTATATGTTTCAGACTTCTGAAACCAGTGGGTGGCTGCAGCATTTCCACCTAAGCAATGTTTACAGGTAGCAGTTGGCTGAAATCAGAGAGTATCTCATAGTTAATCCACAGTTGTTACTTAGCTATCATATCTCTTAGCACATCATGAAAATGGCATAGGTTTAATTTTTACAGTATTTTATAGTAATTATATTTCAATATAATATTGAGAAAAGGTTCAATTTTTCCATGCAAAAAATATCATGCTGTGGATTCGCCACTGGGGAGATGCTGTGAAGATGACAGGGCACTGTGAGCCCACCTCAGCTCCTGTCTGTTTCCTCCACTGACCTTAGTTCCCAGACCAGGGACTGAACTCAGGCCTTCAGCAGTAATGAGACAGAGCAGGACCATATGGTCCTTGCCCCACCACCACCCCCCATGTCCTCTGCCTGCCTTTTGCCTGTGGAAAACTTCAGTCAAAGAATAAGTTTAATCGGAGAAGTGAGAAATGCTGAAACAAAGGAAAACAGCCTAAGGAGACTAATCATCATGTAGTCGTTAAGCATAGTCAAGGGCCTTCAGTCCTTTCTCAGGGGCTAGAGACAATATTCTGAGCCGTATCCTGTGAGCTGCCTTATAGATACCAAAGCACCAGGTGGAGATGTTAAATACATGATGACCAGAATGTACTCAGGACTTGAGCTGCCACGATTCTGAGAATTGGCCACAAAGAAATGGGAATAAGTGCACCCCGGAACTGGAGATTAACTGTACCTAATACAACCAAGATAATGCTAGTTAGACCAGTGATGACCAATCTGAAGATGACTGTTAGAGATGACTGCTGTTTCTGCATGTAACCACCCCTATTTTGTCTATAAAAACTCTCACCCCCTGTTTGTCAGGGGCGAGTCGGCCTTGGGACAGATGTCCGCCATCCTCCCCCGCCAGTTGCCCGCATCTGAAATAAAGCAAACTTTCCTTTCCACCAACCTGACCTGTTTACTGGCTTTTGAGTGGCAAGCAGCTGGACTTGCCCACACATACCTTTCGGTAACAGTAAGAGTGCCAAATTCTAACCACTGGACTGCCAGGGGATCCCTTGTGCTTTCTCTTAAAACAATTCGATGCAGCAAACTTATTCTAAACCAAAGCTTTAAGTAAATTACTCCCTGGTCCATTATTTTTTCTTCTCACAACATTTGGTCAATGAGAGAATTTCAGTGTCAAAGTGATAGATTTTTTACCTGAGGGACCTACAGTGACCTTTCAGTATCCATCTGGCAGAAAGCACCTGAAAGCCCCCGATTGGACCACGGATCAGTGGCATTTCTTCTTTAATGGTAACAGATAAGGCCAAGGTGTAATGAAAATACTTGGGGAAAATGGGTTCCATCTGAAAACAGGACTGTTGGATGCCAGAAAAGGAGGGAGCTCCTCTCCTGATGCGATGGGAAGTGGAAGACTGGCCTGGGGGGACTGGAAGTCACTTTCAGCTCCCAATTTCTGCTCTTTGAACTGCCTACCCAGCATGGCTCAGTGTGCTGCTGCTTGAAAAGCCTCTTTTTCCACTTGAATGGAACTCCGAAAGAGATTTCAATGGATGCATAGCCTGATCGGACATGGCCTGTGCCTCTATGTTTGCATTGGATGAATAACTCAACTCAGTAGTTCATATCTGGGTGGGAGGGGTTGGAGTGGGCAGCAGACTTGGCATATACACCCCCAAATAGGAAATCGTCTGCTGTGTCTCCCAGGAATTCTGCGCACATAATACTTCTGTGCTGTCCACACTGCTTCGATTCAGACACGCTGATCACCAAATGTGTGAAGTGTTCTTCCCATACCAAGAAACTCCCTGGCACCCCTGAAACTCCAATACTTTGGGCCGCTGATGTGAAGAACCGACTTATTGGAAAAGACCCTGATACTGGGAAAGATTAAAGTCAGGAGGAGAAGGGGACACGAGAGGATGAGATGGTTGGATGGCATCACTGACTCAATGGACACGAGTTTGAGCAAACTCCAGGAGATGGTGAAGGACAGGGAAGCCTGGCGTGCTGCAGTCCATGGGGTCTCAAAGAGTCGGACACGACTGAGCTACTGAACAACAACAGCAATAAACTGATGTCCCACAGTTTACTCAACTCTGATGCTTATTCACCAGTAGAGAGCACTAGATTCCGGAGGTGAAGGGTTCACAAGGCTGCCTCCAGGTCTGATGACAATCTCAAGTCCAGGAGGTTGCCTGTGCTTCCAACCGACTGGCTACAAATCAGAGGTTCCACCTCCCTTCCTCAGGTTTGGTTTTCTCCTTAGGAAGCTCTCCCTTGCCTGGTGCTCGGTCCCATGAGCTTCCCACCCTGTTCTCCATAAGCCAGGGAGCCCACCAGGTGTTGCCCGTGTTCCCTGCTCTGCACCGCATCCTGGAAGCTCTCGGTTTCCATGGGATGGGGCAATCATAGAGCTCACCTCACTGCTTTCTCATCTCTCAGGGGCTCACTGTTCTTTGTTGCCTATATCCAGGGTCTTAAAATATTTTTTAAAAACCAGTTTCATTTTCTGTGGAGGTGGTGTTTCAGGCAGGTACATAAATCTGGTCTGTTACTTTATCTTGGCCAGGAGCAGAAATCTACAACTCCCTTGTTAATTTTTATATTCCTTTCTGAATCCAGCAAGTGAAACCCTATTAGATCTACATGCTACTAAGAAAATAAAAAAGCATACAGAGTAAGGTTCTTTTATGTATAGACAAGAAAAGCATCTGGACACACACGTTTTTAAAGACATTAAAAAGTAAATGCAATGACTTCACTGATGGTCCAGTGGCTAAAACTCCACGCTCCTAATGCAACAGCCCTGTGTTCGATCCCTGATAAGGGAACTAGATCTCATATACTGCAAGTAAAGATCCCACATATTGCAACTAAGACCTGGCACAGCCAAAGAAAGTTTTTTTAAAAATTCCTATGAAAAAATATTAAATGCAAATAGCTTATCTGGATAAATTCTAACCTCTAGTATTAGGTTGTTCTTTGTGGAAATATCTCCAAAGCCAACGACAGAAAAAGGATATAGTGATCACTTAGAACATTCAAGAAAAACATGCAAAACTGCCTCAGATTTCCTCTTCATTTGTGGTGTGGTCTTTCTCTCTGGTTCTCCTTCCTTTCCTCTGTCTAAAATTGCAGTATCTGAAACTGGCTTTGGAGTAAAAAGGAAGACTCATTGAATTGTTTATGTTAGTAACTGAAAATTTGGTTTTACTTTAAAAGGAACTCTTTACATAAAATAATAATATGAAAAAATAACATAATCAGTATTTCAAAATGTTTCTATTTCAAAACCCAAACAAACGCCTTTGAAAACTCTACTTTTCTAGTTCTGTTTTTTACCAGACATGGAAAACATTGAAACCAAACCAATCCCTCAGAAATGTATTCCTAACCACAACTCCATGTAGGCAGACAAACAGAATTGATGTCAGTTCCTGGAAAAGTCAGACTCGGGAGCCACATTAACTATTTCACCTCCTCTGCTCCTCATTCCTGGTCTGCTCCTATTCAGAGAGAGTGACGGCCAGACGAACGTATTCCTTCTCTTCCTGCCTCTGTTCTGGTTGTGCTTCTGGGTTCTGGAACATCTGCCCTGGATTTCTAGGATGCCTTTTGCTGGTCCCTGGTTCCTTTGTAAGAAACCACCACACTCTCTTCCAAAGTGTGCATGCTCCCTAAGTAGATTTAGTAGCGTCTGACTGTTTGAGACCCCATGGGCTGTAACCTTCCAGGCTTCTCCGTGCATGGAATTCTCCAGGCAAGAATACTGGAGTGGGTTGCTGTTCCCTTCTCCAGGGGATCTTCCTGACCCAGAAATCAAACTGACATCTCTTCTGTCTCCTGCACTGACAGGCAGGTTCTTTATCACTAGCACCACCTGGGAAGCCCCTTCCAAAGTGTACCATTTTGCATTCCCACCAGCAGTGAAGGAGGGATCCTGTTGTCCTACATCCTCATCAGCATTTGTTTTGATTTTGCTTTGAATTTTAGCTGTTCTGATAGATGTGCAGTGATACCTTGTTTTAATTTGCAATTTCCCAGTAATATACAACATTGAGAATCTTTTCATATGTCTGTTTGTCATCTGTGTATCTTATTTGGTGAGGTGTCTGTTCAGGTCTTTTACTCATTTTTAAATTGGGTTGTTCTTTTTTTTTTTTTTTTACTCTTGAGTGTTAAGAATTCTTTGTACATTCCACACTTGCTTTTGTTCAACATCATGTACTAGTACCAACTGAGTGATTGAAGAAGTGAAAGCAAAATGGCAGATAATTCAAGCTGTGGCTAAAGATTAGTTATTGAAATAAAAAGTTTAAGAGTGAGTTGAGAAGAGAATATTAGGACCAAGACTGTGAGGATTTCTCTCATTTAAATGCTGGATAGAAGAAACTCTCCAAATGGATGTTTGGAACATAATGCAACTCGACCTCATTAACCATTAGAAATGCAGATTATAACCACGATGAAATAGTACGACATACCCGCCAGAATGGTTGCAATTCTTGGAAAGGATGGAATTACCAAGTCTGAACATCTGGAATGCTCATACTCTGAGGGAACTGTAAATTCATACAAACAACCTGGAAAACCAGTGGCATCAATTAAAGCTGAATGTAGGGGGGTGGGAGGAGGTTCAAGAGGGAGGGAATATATGTACACTTACAACTGATTCATGTTGTTGTACATTGGAAACTAACACAACATTGTAAAGCAATTATACTCCAATTAAAAGTAAATTAAAATTGTATTTAAGTATTTAAAATATATGATTAAAAATAACAAACATTTAATACTGGGTAGAAAAAAAGCTGAATGTATTTACGTTTTATCACCTAGGAATTCCATGATTAGTTATATAGCCAACTGACTGATATATAGAATTTCATGATTCTATTTATAAAACATTCAAAACCAGGCAAAATGAATTTCTTGCATTAAAAGCCAGGATAGTCATTATTTCTAGAGAAAAGTACTAACTTGCAGGGGGACGGTCAAGGTGAGGATGAGTCTAAGCTGCTGGCATTTCCTGATCTGGGAGTTGGTTTTGTGAGTGTGTTCAGTTCATGATGATTCATCAAGTTATTCACTTTATGGTTTGTGAGCTTGTGTTTACACATTAATTAAAAATGTATTTAAAAAGAAAAATTTGGAATCCTCCAAAAGGAAGTCACAATGCTTTTTTCCATCCCCTCAGTGTCTGAAAAACTGTGAATCTATGAGCCATTATAAGAGCAAAGGAATTTGTTTGTAAAAACTTGTCAACCGTTTTTAGTCTTGATGCTTCAACTTAGAACCTAATACTATTGTCAGGAAGAGACTTACTGGATTGTCATGGAATGATAAAAATATTTGGGAAGTTGTCTAGGATATTTTGGAGAAGGAAATGACACCCACTCCAGTATCCTTGCCTGCAGAATTCCATGGACAAAGGAGCCTGGCGGGTTATATATAGTCCATGGGGTCACAAAGAGTCAGACACGACTGAATGACTATCACTAGGATATTTAATGGGTCAGGAGAGAAAACACGTGGGCCTCCAAATTGCGTTCTGCTATCGGTTCTTATCAACATAAACTTCTTTAGCCAAGACAGTTGTAACACATAAATGAAATGATTTATTGCCGGGATGCTTGCTCTTGGTGTTTGTAAATCCACTGTTGATGAATAGCAGGGTCACGAGGAGCTCTCAGCTGAGCTTTAGGAAATTGCTGAGAAATGCTGCGACAGTTTCCACCTCTAAAATGGGTTGAGCATGGGAGATTGTCCACAGGGCTGGGTGGATTCTCAGCTCTCCTGCTTCCTGGAGAGAGGTGATTGTTAGTGCCTTGAATTGAGGTGACTGGGGTGAAACAGTCAAATTCTAGCAAAACAAAAGTATGCCAGAATTCTGACCAGAAGAAATGGTTTGTGCTCTCATCCTGACACTGGCTATGTGACTGTGGGTCCTCTCTGCACCCTGGGGTCCTCATCTATAACCCAGGAGTGATTCTCCAGCTCCCTGGGTGGGATGATGGCCTCACAGATGTGAAAGCATTTAGCATGTGGTGTTCAATAAACATTCTCCTTGTTCCTTTCGTAACTGAGAAATGAGGGGGGAAAACACGTGTTGTACAGACATAGAGAAGAGACTTGCGGTCGCCAAGAGGGAGGGGATGTGGGAGTAAAGGACGGGGAGTTGGGGATAGCAGATGCAAACTAGTATATATAGAATGAATAAATACCAAGGTTCTACTGTATAGTATGGGGAACTATAGTCAATATCCTGTGGTTAAACCGTAATGGAAAGAATATTTAAAAAAAGAATATCCATATGTGTATAGCTGTGAAAAGAGAAGCAAAAAGCAATGGAGAAAAGGAAAGATATACCCATCTGAATGCAGAGTTCCAAAGCATAGCAAGGAGAGAAAAGAAAGCCTTCCTCAGAGATCAATGCAAAGAAATAGAGGAAAACAATAGAATGGGAAAGACTAGAGATCTCTTCAAAAAAGTAGAGATACCAAGGGAACATTTTAGGCAAAGATGGGCACAATAAAAGACAGAAATGGTATGGACCTAACAGAAGCAGAAGATATTAAGATGAGGTGGCAAGAATACACAGAACTATACAAAAAAGATCTTAGTGACCCAGATAATCATAATGGTGTGATCACTCACCTAGAGCCAGACATCCTGGAGTGTGAAGTCAAGTAGGCCTTAGGAAGCATCACTACAAACAAAGCTAGTGGAGGTGATGGAATTCCAGTTGAGCTATTTCAAATCCTAAAAGATGATTCTATGAAAGGGCTGCACTCAATATGCCAGCAAATTTGGAAAACTCAGCATTGGCCACAGGACTGGAAAAGGTCAGTTTTCATTCTAACTCCAAAAAAAGGCAATGCCAAAGGATGTTCAAACTACTGCACAATTGCACTCATCTCACATGCTACCAAAGTAATGCTCAAAATTATCCAAGCCATGCTTCAACAGTACACGAACCATGAACTTCCAGATGTTCAAGCTGGATTTCGAAAAAGCAGAGGAACCAGAGATCAAATTGCCACCATCTGTTGGATCATTGAAAAAGCAAGAGAGCTCCAGAAAAACATCTACTTCTGCTTTATTGACTATGGCAAAATCTTTGATTGTGTGGATCACAACAAATTGTGAAAAATTCTTCAAGAGATTGGAATACCAGACCACCTGGCCTGCCTCCTGAGAAATATGTATGCAGGTCAGGAAGCAACAGTTAGAACTGGACATGGAAAAACAGACTGGTTCCAAATCAGGAAAGGAGTACGCCAAGGCTGTATGTTGTCACCGTGTTTATTTAACTTATATGCAGAGTACATCATGCGAAATGCTGGACTGGATGAAGCACAAGCTGGAATCAAGATTTCTGGGTGATATATCAATAACCTCAGATACGCAGATGACACTACCCTTATGGCAGAAAGTGAAGAAGAACTGAAGAGCCTCTTGATGAAAGTAAATGAGGAGAGTGAAAATGTTGGCTTAAAACTCAACTTCAGAAAACTAATATCATGGCATCTGGTCCCATCACTTCATGGCCAATAGATGGGGAAACAGTGGAAACAGTGGCTGACTTTATTTTTGGGGACTCCAAAATCAGTGCAGATGGTGACTGAAGCCATGAAATTAAAAGGCGCTTGCTCCTTGAAAGAAAAGCTATGACCAACCTAGTCAGCATATTAAAAAGCAGACTCATTACTTTGCCAACAAAGGCCCATCTAGTCAAAGCTATGGTTTTTCTGGTAGTCATGTATGGATGTGAGAATTGGAGTATAAAGAAAGCTGAGCACCGAAGAATTGATGCTTTTGAACTGTGGTGTTGCAGGAGACTCTTGAGAGTCCCTTGGACAGCAAGGAGATCCCGTCAGTTCATCCTAAAGGAAATCAGTCCTGAATGTTCATTGGAAGGACTGATGTTGAAGCTGAAACTCTGCAATACTTTGGCCACTTGATGCAAAGAACTGACTCACTGGAAAAGACCCTGATGCTGGGAAAGATTGAAGGCAGGAGGAGAAGGGGACAACAGAGGATGAGATGGTTAGATGGCATCACCGACTCAATGGACATGAGTTTGAGTAAACTTGGGGAGTTGGTGATGGACAGGGAGGCCTGGTGTGCTGCAGTCCATAATGTTTCAAGGAGTCAGATACAACTGAGTGACTTAACTGAACCGATATGTATATAACTGAGTCACTTTGCTCTACAACAGAGATTGGCACAACTTTGTAAGTCAACTATACTTCACTAAAAAAAACACACATGTTGTAATCTATATATTTTTCAGTAACATACACTTTTTGTTAGTAGAGTTGTTGAATATATAACTTATCCAACGGCGTAATCTCCTGAAAAGGGCTTCATCCTCAGAAGACCTTGGTTAAGTCCGTCTTGCCATTTGTTAAATATATTACTTCCAGGGTTTCCCAGGTGGCGCTAGTGGTAAAGAACCCACCTGCCAGTGCAAGAGATGCAGGAGACACAGGTTCAATCCCTGGTAAGTTTGATCCCTGGGTCGGGAAGATCACCTGGAGAACGGAACAGCAACCCACTCCAGTATTCTTGCCTGGTGAATTCTGTGGACAGTGGAGCCTGTTGGGCTGTTTTGCAGTCCTTTGGGTTGCAAAAGAGTCAGATCAACTGAGCATCTGAGCACACAAGTTACTTATGGTATGTGTTAAATTTAGTTTTTTTCCCTTATAAAACAGCAAAATGTAACTAGTTTCCCTACAGGCTATTGTGAGGGTGAAGAGTGATGTGCAGACTAGTCAGGGGTATTTGTTTGCAAGTGAAGCCCCCTCCCCTCATCTCAACCACAACAGGGGGTGTACTGGCTCTTGCTGCCAAATTCAGGCCAAGGCAGAGGTGACCTGGTCATGCTGTAACTGCTACTGTGGACCCATGTTGGCACTTCTATTTTTCTGCAACAGACACCAATAAAGAGGTCCATGCTAGGCTCTCCAGGCTTAAAACCAACATCAATGCTGGGACATCCCTGGTGGTCCAGTGACTGAGACTCCACTCTCCCAGGGCAGAGAGCCCAGGTTCCTTTCCTGGTCAGGGAGCTAGAGCCCAGGTATTGCAGCTAAGAGTTCTCAGGCCACAGTTAAGACCTGGCACAGCCAAATAGCTATTAATGACTGAAAAATTAAATATTAAAAAAATAATAAATGCTGTCTCCTTTGAGAGTTTCCTAGCCACCTGCCCATGCTCCCTCACGGTAAAGTCTGTGACCCTTGGCCATTTCCCTTTCTTCCCTGTGGATGTTGGTGGGGTCATCACAGCTCTTCCCCTCCTCTCTGAAATGGGGAGAATTGAAGCAATCTTGAGCTTTCTTGGACTGACTTGGGCATGTCAATTCTTTGTCTCTTAAGGGTGAGTTTTTTTCCAGCAGACACATTGCTGGCAGACTAAAATAAGGGGTGCCTTTAAGGGGGGTCTTGGTGTTGGGGATTGACTTTAACCCCAGTGCACTTCAGTCATGCTCTCCTCCTTATGCATATAAATGCAAATCAACCTGTTCATTTTTCTTTATGTATATGAGAAATAGTATCATATATTTGTATTTTGCATATTTATGTTTTATATTGTTTATAAATATATAGTGAATAGTTTTTCTACAGGCTCACTGAAATCCTTATTAACTGTTACTATTCCTTGAAGTATAGCACAGTATTTAAAAGCATATGCTTTGATCTAGGAAAAAAATGTGACTTTCAATCATGGTTTCATCACTGACTGCTGGTCTTGAATATTTTAGGTTAACCTCTGTTTCAGGCTTGGTTTCCCTACAAAATTATCTCATATGTGGCATAACCAGTGACTCAGAGGTTAAAGCATCTGCCTGCAATGTGGGAGGCCTGGGTTCGACCCCTGGGTTGGGAAGATCCCCTGGAGAAGGAAATGGCAACCCATTCCAGTATTCTTGCCTGGAGAATCCCATGGACAGAGGAGCCTGGTGGGCTACAGTCTACAGGGTCGCAAAGAGTCAGACACGACTGAGCGACTTCACTTTCACTATGCTGAGACATCTGGTCCATATATGCTTGCCTATTATTTTTATTATTTATTTGTATGTTCAGTCAGGCCAGGACCGTAGTCTTCTAAAGAAATGGATGCCTCAGATTCCTATAAGAAACTAACAATATATAAAAGAATAAAGCAAAATGTATCACTCAACTCAGATTGTCACAGCAAAGTACAAGAGGTGGGGGACTTAAACAACAGAAATTAATTTTCTCTCAGTTCTGGAAGTTAGGATCGGATTGGGGTTCAGCCAACTCCGATTTTGGTGAGGGCTCCCTTCCCGGCTTGCAGATGTTGCCTTCTCGCTGCCTTTCTTCCGTATGTTTACAGAGAGAGTGACTCTATGTAAGGACACTAATCGTAACAGATCAGCGCCCGATCCTATGACTTCATTCGATCTTAATTATCTCCAAAAAAAAAAAAAATTACCCTTCCCTGCTGACTCAGTGGTAAAGAATCTGCCTCCAGTGCAGGAGACCAGGGTTCGATCTCTGGGTTGGGAAAATCCTCTAGAGAAGAGAATTGCAAGCTACTCCAGTATTCTTGCCTGGAGAATCCCATGGACAGAGGAGACTGGCGGGCTACAGTCCATGGGATCACAAAGAGTCAGACATGACTGAGGGACTAACACTTTCACTTTTCACCTCCAGGAAAGCCCCATTTCCAAATGCAGTTACACTGGGGATGGGGCTTCAACATATGAATTTGGGAAAGGGACAGAATTTAGTCCATAGTATTAATACAAAAATAACAAAATTAACCTAAAATTGAATAAGCTAGAAACAAACAAAAACTAACTGCACATTAAATAATTACACAGCCACACAGAAGAAATAATTAATTGAATTAACTTTTGAATCAAGCACTCTGATTGTGTACTCTTAGTAGACAGAAGGAAAAAAAAGAACTGCAGAGAAATTGTGAATTTCCTTAGTAGTTTTGTCATTGAAAAGGTATTGATTTAGTGATATTGGAACTATTTTGTATGTATTGAAGGATACATGTGTTATGTGTTGTTGGGAATCATGGGAAAGGGAAATATAATTAAGTCATGAGAAAGAAGAGCTATGGTTGTATTAGTTGTTCACAGGTTTATCTAGGCAAGAATACTGGAGTGGGGTGCCATTTCCTTTTCCAGGGGATCTTTTCGGCCTAGGGGTTGAACCAGCGCCTCCTATGTCTCCTGTGTTGGCAGGTGGATTCTTTACCACTGAGCCACCGGGGAAGCCCTGGTGTCTAAGTACTATTCCCTATTAAAAGGAATCAGGGCTGCTTAGAGAAATAGTTGACTGCAGGTCTGGGGCAGGAAGTATTATAAAAGTGAATCTAAAACCTTTATTGGGTTAGATAACTTATTGAATATAAAGGGAAAAGATGTCTTAAATGGAGAAGTCTGGTGGACACCACCTGCACTGAGTTAGCGTCACTGATAATGGGATAAATTGACATCTGTGTCTCATGCCAGGACGCAGCGGGGAGGACAGAGCATTACCTTTGTAGTTTTCCTGCCAAAACATTTAACCTGAATCTAATTAGGAAGAAAGAAAGATTCATAGCCAGATTGCGGAAGATCTTCTACAGGACAACAAGCTCTTCAAAAATGCCAAAAATCTGAAAGATAGAAGAAGACAGGAAACTGTAGATTATGTAATAGAGGTCAATTAATACAAAGTTAGTTATTATAATTGTTGCCACCTGATATGAAGAGCCAACTCATTGGCAAAAGACTCTGATGCTGGGGAAGATTGAGGGCAGGGGAGAAGGGTATGACAGAGGATGAGATGGTTGGATGGCATCACTGACTCAGTAGACACGAATTTGAGCAAACTCTGTGAGATAGAGAAAGACAGGGAAGCCTGGAGTGCTGCAATCCATGGGGTTGCAAAGAGAAGGACATGACTTAGCGACTGAACAGTAACAACATGTTAACTACCTCTGGAACAATAATATTACTGTAATTTTATATAAGAATGTTTTGTTCTTGGGGAGATACAGACTGAAGTACTTAAAGGATGGTTAATTTACTTTACTTAAATTTATATATATATATATACATATATATATATATATTTCAGTACTTCCAGACTCCTGGATTTCACGGGCCAAAATAAATTTAAAGAAAACAATATACACACACACACATATAAAACAAAATAAACAGGGGAACTGATACAAAGCTGATGTAAACAATTTTAAAAACTCATCTATTATTCCATCTGTTATGTCATTTAAAATGTCATTTTAATGAAATAATGACCTCAAAGAAAAAGGCATTCTATTATCTCAGAGAGAAAAATTTTTAAGCGGGCTGCCTTCGTCCATGTGAACACACACATTGTTCTTGTGCACTGTGGACAAATGAAAATGGTGGCGGCTGGTGTGGCCCCTGGACAGGTGATGGGGGCCTCCTGGCGAGGAATTGCATCACCAACATTCTGGCCGGGCAGCTCTGCTTCCAGCCTCCAGGAGAGAGAGGAGGAAGTGACATCCTTCCTCCGGAACCTACCCCACTGGACAGCTTGGAGAACATGAGTCTTGTGTGGGGAGCTGAAAGCGGCTGCTCAGGGCTCCAGCTCTGCTCCTCTGCTTCCGAATGCAGCACATCAGAATTTAGCCAGTTCAGTTTTCCCCCTTGGATGAGGTAAGATATGAATCCAGAAAGCAGTAAGCTGGGAACCTGTCTTTCCCCCACTTTTATGAATATGCTTGTGACATCTGAAGGCTGTCATGTTTTCCTCAGTCATGTCTAGATCTAACACGCCCATCTTTCAAACATCCTTCTTAAGCTGTGGGTTGGTTACTTGATTTTTTTTTCACTTTTAAGTTTTCTTTATATAGCACTGAGAAGGTATTCCACTCCATCTGTAATTCCTCAAAGTCTAGACTCTGAGATCACTCGAACTATTTATACAGCTCTAGTTAGTGCTTGTTTGTGTGTGTTGTGTGAGTGTTTCTGTGGTTGTGCACATACGTGCTAAGTCACTTCAGTTGTATCCGACTCTTTATGACCCCACAGACTGTAGCCTGCCAGGCTTCTCTGTCCGTGGGGATTCTCCAGGCAAGAGTACTGGGGTGGGTTGTCATGCCCTCTTCCAGGAGGTCTTCCCAAACCAGCGATTGAACCTGCATCTCTTACGTCTCCTACATTGGCAGGGGGGATCTTTACCACTTATGTCACCTGCGATGCGCACATGTATGTTAAAATCATGAGGCTGAAATGCAGGTTTGCTTTCTTTGAAAATGCTTTACATCATGCGTGTTGGAGACCCTCATCTGCTCAGCAGTGGGGTTTCCCTATTTTCCATCTTTCTCTTTCCTAGCTGAGCTCTCTAATCTCTGGCTCCTGAACTATGCAGAAATCAGGTCCTCCTGGCTGTCCCAGAGTGATGCTACCAAACGCCCCTCTGGCAGAGCTTCTCCTGACCCCAGTGTCTTTACAGGCCAAAGGTTCCCAGACAGAGCAGTTAAACAAGGATATCTTATATCTGATGATAGACTTATAAACAACAAGGAAAACAAAAACTAAAAAATCCAAACATCTCCAGTATTACTACTGTCATTCATAAAAGAAAGGATATTTTAATATCCACAGAGTACAGAAGTCATAGTCTTGGGATAACTTAGGAGCCATGCTTTCAGCTGTGACATTGATTGAGGCCACAAGAAAATGCCACACTTGCATTTGGGAGCTCATGCCCAGAACCTCAGCCAGAGACAACCTTCAGTGTCTCCCTGGACAATGTACTTCTTGGGGTTTAGATGAGATACATTACTCAGGTGATGTCTAGTAATGGAAGCACAGCTATGACACAGTGTAAAAAGTGGGAAATCCTCTCAAAAAAGAAGGATGATGTCCAATGGGAGATGAGAGGACAGAGAAAGTAGAAAGGCTCAGGGTGCAGCCTAAGAAAGAGACTTTAAGAAGTAACGCAGTTGAGACCAAAGTTTCTCAAATTTCAGTGTACATCAGCATCACTCACAGGGCTTGTTGAAACATAGAATCTGGGCTATGATTCAGTGATTTGGGAAGGGGCCTGAGAACTTGCATTTAGGATGATTTCCCAGGTGATTCTGGTCTGGGGACCAGAGCATTAGAGATGCAGAGATTGAGGCCTAGGCACAGGTGCAGAAGTAAGAAAGCAGAGTGGGTTGGTGCAGGTAAGACAGTCAGCAGGATTCTGCAGAAGAGCGAATGCCATGTGAAAGAGCTTGAACTTCTCCCAGACAGGCAATGTGGAGCCATGCAAGGTTTCCGAGCCAAAGAGTAGAATTTAAAACAGAAGCGCATAAACAGAAATGAAGTGCTGACACAGGCTACAGCAGGGACAGACTTTGAAAACATTATGCTCAGTGAGAGAAGCCAGTCACCAAAGACCACATATCCTATGATTCCATTTATGTGAAATATCCAGAGTCAGCAAGTCCATGGAGACAGAAAGCAGATTAGTGGGTACTAGGGGCTGGGGAGAGGAGGCGGTGAGGAATGACTGCTTAATGGGAATGAGGTTTCCCTTTTGAGGTGATGAAAATGTTCTGGCATTAGATCCTGGTGACAGTCATAACACTGTGAATGCGCTAAATGTCACCAATGGGAAGTTTTATGTTACGTGCACATTTATCATCATTTAAAAAAAAACACCCAGTGTCATATTTATTAGAAAATTAGGTTATATCACAATGAAATACCCTAGATATAATTTTAACAGTTAAAATATGTAAATTTGCATATAGAGAATAGTTATAAGCATTTCTTTTCTCAGCTCTTTGTAAGGCCTCCTCAGACAACCATTTTCCCTTTTTGCATTTCTTTTTCTTGGGGATGGTCTTGATCACTGCCTCCTGTACAAGGTCATGAACCTCTGTCCTTAGATCTTCAGGCACTCTGTCTATCAGATGTAATCCCTTTAGAATTTATTTGCTTTGAATCTATTTGTTACTTCCCTTGTATAATCACAAAGGATTTGACTTAGGTCATACCTGAATGGTCTAGTGGTTTTCCCTACTTTCTTCAGTTTAAGTCTGAATTTGGCAATAAGGAGTACATGATCTGAGCCACAGTCAGCTCCCAGTCTTGTTTTTGCTGACTGTATAGAGTTTCTCCATCTTTGGCTGCAAAGAATATAATCAATTTGATTTTGGTATTGACCATCTGGTGATGTCCATGTGTAGAGTCTTCTCTTGTGTTGTTGGAAGAGGGTGTTTGCTATGACCAGTGCATTCTCTTGGTGAAACTCTATTAGCTTTTGCCCTGCTTCATTTTGTACTCCAAGGCCAAACTTGCCTGTTACTCCAGGTATCTCTTGACTTCCTACTTTTGCATTCCAGTCCCCTATAATGAAAAGGACATCCTTTTTTTGGGTATCAGTTCTAGAAGTTCTTGTAGGTCTTCGTAGAACTGTTCAACTTCAGCTTCTTCAGCATTACTGGTAGGGGCATAGACTTGGATTACCGTGATATTGAATGGTTTGCCGTGGAAACGAACAGAGATCATTCTGTCATTTTTGAGATTGCACCCAAGTACTGCATTTCAGACTCTTTTGTTGACTATGAGGGCTACTCCATTTCTTCTAAGGGATTCTTGCCCACAGTAGTAGATACAATGGTCATCTGAGTTAAATTCACCCATTCTAGTCCATTTTAATACACTGATTCCTAAAATGTCAATGTTCACTCTTGCCATCTCCTGTTTTACCACTTCCAATTTACCTTGATTCATGGGTCTAATATTCCAGGTTCCTATGAAATATTGTTCTTTACAGCATCAGACTTTACTTCCATCATCAGTCACATCCACAACTGGGAGTGTTTTTGCTTTGGGTCCGTCTCTACATTCACTCTGGAGTTATTTCTCCACTCTTCTCCAGTAGCATATTGGGCACCTATTGACCTGGGGAGTCCATCTTTCAGTGTCATATCTTTTTGCCTTTTCATACTGTTCATGGGGTTCTCAAGGCAAGAATACAGAAGTGGCTTGCCATTCCCTTCTCCAGTGGACCACATTTTGTGAGAACTCTCCACCATGACCTGTCCGTCTTGGGGATGGCTCATAGTTTCATTGAGTTAGACAAGGCTGTGGTCCATGTGATCAGTTTGATTAATTTTCTGTGCCTGTGGTTTTCATTCTGTCTGCCCTCTGACTGATAAGGATAAGAAGATTATGGAAGCTTCCTGATGGGAGAGACTGACTGGGGGCGGTGGGGGGGGGGAGGGTCTTGTTCTGATGGGCTTGGGCCATGCTCAGTGAATCTTTAATCCAATTTCTGTTGAGGTGTGGGGCTGTGTTCCCTCCCTGTTGTTTGACCTGAGACCAAACTATGGTGGAGGTACTGAAGATAATGGTGACTTCCTTCAAAAGGAAAACTAAAGAGCCTCTTGATGAAAGTGAAGGAGGAGAGTGAAAAAGTTGGTTTAAAACTCAACATTCAAAAAACTAAGATCATGGCACCTGGTTCCATCACTTCATGGCAAATAGATGGGGAAACAATGAGAGACTTTATTTTGGGGGGCTCCAAAATTACTGCAGATAGTGACTACAGTCATGAAATTATTATGTTTTTTTTTTCATTTATTTTTATTAGTTGGAAGCTAATTACAATATTGTAGTGGTTTTTGTCATACATTGACATGAATCAGCCATGGATTTACATGTATTCCCCATCCCGATCCCCCCTCTCACCTCCCTCTCTACCCGATCCCTCTGGGTCTTCCCAGTGCACCAGGCCCGAGCGCTTGTCTCATGCATCCAGCCTGGGCTGGTGATCTGTTTCACCATAGATAATATACATGTTTCGATGCTGTTCTCTCGAAACATCCCACCCTCGCCTTCTCCCACAGAGTCCAAAAGTCTGTTCTGTACATCTGTGTCTCTTTTTCTGTTTTGCATATAGGGTTACCATTACCATCTTTCTAAATTCCATATATATGTGTTAGTATACTGTAATGGTCTTTATCTTTCTGGCTTACTTCACTCTGTATAATGGGCTCCAGTTTTATCCATCTCATTAGAACTGATTCAAATGAATTCTTTTTAATGGCTGAGTAATAGTCCATGGTGTATATGTACCACAGCTTCCTTATCCATTCGTCTGCTGATGAGCACCTAGGTTGCTTCCATGTCCTGGCTATTATAAACAGTGCTGTGATGAACACTGGGGTGCACATGTCTCTTTCAGATCTGGTTTCCTCGGTGTGTATGCCCAGAAGTGGTATTGCTGGGTTATATGGCAGTTCTATTTCCAGTTTTTTAAGAAATCTCCACACTGTTCTCCATAGCGGCTGTACTAGTTTGCATTCCCACCAACAGTGTAAGAGGGTTCCCTTTTCTCCACACCCTCTCCAGCATTTATTGCTTGTAGACTTTTGGATAGCAGCTATCCTGTACAGTCAAGAAATTAAAAGACCCTTGCTCCTTGGAAGAAAAGCTATGACCAACCTAGACAGCATATTAAAAAACAGAGACATTACTTTGTCAACAAAGGTCTGTCTAGTCAAAGCTATGGTTTTTCTGGTAGTCATGTATGGATGTGAGAGTTGGATCATAAAGAAAGCTGAGCATTGAAGAAATGATGCTTTTGAATTGTGGTGTTGGAGAAGACTCTTGAGAGTCCCTTGGACTGCAAGGAGATCCAGTCAGTTAATCCTCAAGGAAATCAGTCCTGAATATTCATTGAAAGGACTGATCCTGAAGCTGAAACTCCAATACTTTGACCACCTGATGTGAAGAACTGACTCATTGGAAAAGACCCTGATGCCGGGAAAGATCGAAGGCAGGAGGAGAAGGGGATGACAGCGGATGAGATGTTTGGATGGCATCACCAACTTGATGGACAAGAGTTTGAGCAAGCTCCAGGAGTTGGTGATGGAAAGGGAAGCCTGGCATGCTGCAGTCCATGAGGTCACAAAGAGTCAGACATGATTGAGTGACTGAACTGAACTGATAAGCATTTCAGGATTACAACTTTATATATAGAAAAAATATCAGAAATAACTATGTGAGCATGTGTGTGTATTTTGGATGATGAATGTAATGTGATTTCCCTTGTGTTAAAGTTAAAAAATTTTTTCAATAAATATGCAGATGTGTGTGTGTGTGTACACACTCAGTCCTGTTTAATTCTTTACCACCCCATGGATTGTAGCCCACCAGGGTCCACTGTCCATGGGATTCTCCATGCAAGAATACTAGATTGGGGTGCCATTTCTTCCTCCAGTGGATCTTCCTGACCCAGCGATCAAACCCGAGTCTCTTTTGTGTCCTGCATTGACGGGCAGATTCTTTACCACTGAGTCACCTGGGAAGCCCTATATGCAGATCAGTTTAGTTCAGTCACTTAGCCGTGTCCAACTCTTTGCGACCCCATGGACTGCAGCGTGCCAGGCTCCCCTTTGTTGGCAAAGTAATGTCTTTGCTTTCTAATATGCCGTCTAGGTTGGTCATAGCTTTTCTTATAAGGAGCAAGCGTCTTTTAATTTCATGGCTGCAGTCACCATCTACAGTGATTTTGGAGCCCAAGAAATTAAGTCTGTCACTGTTTCCATTGTTTCCCCATCTATTTGCCATGAAGTGATGGCACTGGATGCCATGACATTAGTTTTCTGAATGTTGAGTTTTAAGTCAGCTTTTTCACTCTCCTCTTTCACTTTCACTGAGAGCCTCTATAATTGCTCTTCACTTTCTGCCATAAGGGTGGTGTCATCTGAGTATTGAAGGTTATTGATATTTCTCCCGGCAATCTTGATTTCAGCTTGTGCTTCATTCAGTCTGGCATATTGCATGATGTACTCTGCATATAAGATAAATAAGCAAGGTGACAGTATACAGCCTTGATGTACTCCTTTCCCAATTTGAAACCAGTCCATTGTTCCATGTCTGGTTCTAACTGTTGCTTCTTGACCTGCATACAGATTTCTCAGGAGGCAGGTAAGATGGTCTGGTATTCCTATCTCCTGAAGAATTTTCCACAATTTATTGTGATCCATACACTTAAAGGCTTTAGCGTAGTCAATGAAGCAGAAGTCGATGTTCTTCTGGAATTCTCTTGCTTTTCCTATGATCCAAAGGATGTTGGCAATTTGATCTCTGGTTTCGCTGCCTTTTCTAAATCCACCTTGAGTATCTGAAAGTTCTCCATTCACGTACTGTTGAAACCTAGCTTGGAGAATTTTGAGCATTACTTTGCTAGTGTGCAAGATGAGTGCAATTGTTCATTAGTTTGAATATTCTTTGGCATTGCCTTACTTTGGGATTGGAATGAAAATTGACCTTTTCCAGTCCTGTGGCCACTGCTGAGTTTTCCAAATTTGCTGGCATATTGAGTACAGCACTTTCACAGTGTCATCTTTTAGGATTTGAAATAGCTTAGCTGGAATTCCATCACCTCCTCTAGTTTTGTTCATAACAATGCTTTCTAAGGCCCACTTGACTTCACACTCCAGGATGTCTGGCTCTAGATGAGTGATCACACCATCATGGTTATCTGAATCATGAAGAACTTTTTGTATGGTTCTTCTGTGTATTCTTGCCACCTCTTTTTAACATTGTCTGCTTCTTTTAGGTCCATATCATTTCTGCCCTATATTGTGCCTATTTTTGCATGAAATGTTCCCTTGGTATCTCTAATTTTCTTGAAGAGATCTCTGGTCTTTCCTATTCTATTGTTTTCTTCTATTTCTTTGCACTGATCACTTAAGAAGGCTTTCTTATCTCTGCTTGCTATTCTTTGGAACTCTGCATTCAGATGGGTATATATTTCCTTTTCTCCTTTGCCTTTGGCTTCTATTCTTTTCTCAGCTATTTTGAAGGCCTTCTCAGAGAACCATTTTTCTTGGGGATAGTATTACTTATATAACTGAAACATATTTTAAAGAAGGAGAAACAGGAGAGTACCAACTCCGGTGTAATCTAACCAAGAATAACTCAGAGGCAGGGGAAAGGGGTTGAGCCTGAGCTTTGGGCCGGGTCTCAGATGTGAGACTCTGGAGGGCACAGGAGTGAGGAGACGAGACATCTTGAACAGAAGTGATGATCACCCACCACCAACCCTCAAGAGGACACACCACGATTTCCCCAGAGACCTCCTCCAGGATATCCCGCCTCCCTCTGGTACTTCTTTGGGTGTTTTCCTCACTGAGGTGTCAGCACGTCCTAGGATTTCATTCATTCATCCATTCATTCAGTTCAGTTCAGTCTCTCAGTTGTGTCTGACTCTTTGCAACCCCATGAATCACAGCACGCCAGACCTCCCTGTCCATCACTAACTCCCGGAGTTTACTCAAACTCATGCCCATCGAGTCGGTGATGCCATCCAGCCATCTCATCCCTTCTCCTCCTGCCCCCAATCCCTCCCAGCATCAGAGTCTTTTCCAATGAGTCAACTCTTCGCATGAGGTGGCCAAAGTATTGGAGTTTCAGCTTCAGCATCAGGCCTTCCAATGAACACCCAGGACTGATCTCCTTTAGGATGGACTGGTTGGATCTCCTTGCAGTCCAAGGGACTCTCAAGAGTCTTCTCCAACACCACAGTTCAAAAGCATCAATTCTTCAGCGCTCAGCTTTCTTCACAGTCCAACTCTCACATCCATACATGACCACTGGAAAAACCATAGCCTTGACTAGACAGACCTTTGTTGGCAAAGTAATCCATTCATTACTCAGCCAGTATTTACTGAGCACCTACTGTGTGCCCCCAGTGCTTCATCCATGGAGTCAATGTGCAAGCATGCAGCTGTGTGAATCCAGCCAGCGGGGCTGGAGTTTTTCAGGGTTTCTCTCTTTCATTTTCTAAAAACAGATTTTTCTCTCTTCCTGGTCTGCGCTGCAGCCCCCTCTCTCAGTTCCCTTGGGTGGGGAGGAAGTATTTTTGCCTTTTTTTGTTTTCACTTCTCTGGATGATACCCCGAGTCAGGCTGGACACTGCAGGCAGGACAGGTTCTGGAGTGATGGTTTTCTATGAAGTGGTGTCGTCTATGAAGTCTCGCTAAGCGGTGACTCCTCCTCCTGGGTCCTTACCCTACGCGGGAGCCTGGTTGTTTACTCTGAGTGACTCTTGAGTGCTGATCCACCTCTGCACCAGCCCTTTCTCTCCAGTTAGGACACTTCCTGGTCTCTGGCTTCAACCTCACAGGCCATGTCTTTCCTGCTCTGGGCCTGGATCTGTTATCTCCCAGTTAATTTTTCTGTCATTATTGCCCGCTCCTCACAACACTGACGTGGCCCAAATGGACATGCATATTCATGGGTTCTCACATTCTGGTATGGCCTTAGAGGTTCAGGGAACAGTCTATTTCTTCAAAGGGTCAAAGCCAGAGGTAAGTCTGGACTGTGGCCTCCTGATTCCAGGGCCTCTTTGGTGACCTTCTGCATCTCTAGCTCCTGGCCTCGTGTCTGGCACACCGTGGGTGCCTGGTTTACACCTGGGGAAACAAGTGTATGTTTCCAGTATGTAGGTACACTGGGTGGCAGACTCAGGGCAAAGAAAAAATCAATTAAGTGTTGTATTAATTGTTGCTGTTCAGTCACTCAGTTGTGTCCGACCCCATGGACTGCACACACCAGGCCTCCCTATCCTTCACTATCTTCCAGAGTTTCCTCAAACTCATGTCCATTGAATTGATGATGCCATCCAACCATCTCATCCTCTGTTCCCACCTTCTCCTTCTGCCCTCAATCTTTCCCAGCATCAGGGTCCTTTCCAATGAGTCGGCTCTTTGCATCAGGTGGCCAAGTATTGGAGCTTCAGCATCAGTCCTTCCAATGAATGTTCAGGGTTGATTTCCTTTAGGATTGACTGGTTTGATCTTCTAGCTGTCCGAGGAGAAACAAAATCAATAAGATGTATAAATACAGAGAGATTTACTCTAAGGAATCTGTAGGGTTGGCCAGTAGGCTGGAGACTTGGGGTGAGTTACAGTTCAAGTCTGAAGACTGTCTGCTGGCAGAATTTCCTCTTCCTTGAGGAGATCAGTCTTTCTCTATTAAGCTCTTCAGCTGACTGGATGAGTTCTGCTCACATAATGGAGGGTTATCTGCTTCACGCACAGCCTACTAATTGAAATCTTCATCTCATCTAAAACTACCTTCACAGAAACATTGAGAATAATTTTTAAATTTATTTTTATTAAGGTAACATAGATTTATAGCATTATATAGGTTTAATGTGTACAACATTATATTTTATACTTCTGTGTACAACTGTAGCATGCTCACCGCTAGAATGATGTTTGACCAAACACCTGGGTACCATGGCCTTGCCAAGTTGACACATATAATTAACCATCTCGAATATTATTGTTGGGTTTGCTGTTTGCTCTTTAGGTAAGAGCACCAGGGCGGTAAGAATAACATGTGAAGTGGAAAATGTTGTGTTTCATAGACATGATCTCATTTGTTCTCCTTGGGAGGGACTTCCCAGCCTTGCAGAGAATTCTAAGACATTCCGTGTGCTTTCTAGTCTCCTTGGCGCTTCCAGTCAACACTCAATGACAGCAAGTATGTAAGCATGCTGCTGACAGCACTGCCTCTCTCATCTTTGAAGCTAATTCTTCTTATTTATTTATTTTGGCAGCATTTCACAGTGTGTGGGATCCTAGTTCCCCGACCAGGGATCGAACTACACCCACCTGCAGTGCCCATCAAAGGTGGAGTCTTAACCAACAGATAGCCAGGGGAGGCCCTGTAGCTAATTCTTGATTCTCTGTGTCAGCCCTGGTATTTCCCTTCCTGCTCTGCTCAGCATGTTCACCCACATGCCCCGTCAAAGGCTCAAACTAAAAACCAAGTACGCCTAAACGCAAGATGTGGCAGTCGAGTCATTAAGTCATGTCTGACTCTCTGCAACCCCATGGACTGTAGCCCACCCGGCTCCTTTCTCCACGGAATTCTCCAGGCAAGAATACTGGAGTGGGTTGCCACTTTTTCTCCAGGGATCTTTCCAAGCCAAAGACTGAACCTGGGTCTCCTGTATTACAGGCAAATTCTTTACCATCTGAGCCACCAGGGAAGCCTGCAGTAGTTAAAGTGCTCGCTGAATAGCCTGTCTGGGCTGGAATCCTAAGCTGGCCGCATGGGCACGGCTTCACAGAGACTATCTGGCTCTGTTGCAAGGTCAATAGCACCTTCTAGGCAGGAGGAAGTGAGATACTGGGCAGGGTTGCACCTGGTACCTAGCTGGCAGTTGACACTCAGTAAGTGTTCGTGCTCATTGTTAAGGGTCATTCTCCCTTCCAGACTTCCACGTTCAAAGGGGAGAATCTCACCAGTGACCCTGACCTAATCTTTCAGGTCCCGTTTCCTCCTCTCCTATCCTCTATATAAAAATGTCATATTTTTAGCAGAGAGCTTTCAGATTTTTTATCCTTCTCCCCTACCAGAATCCAAAACTAAGCTTGATGAGAGTATAAATTTGCTTATGGAGAGTAACAGAGAAAATAAACAAATATTGCTTCAGAGAAACAATGTGTGACACCCCTGTGGCAGAATGACTGTGAGGATACAAGCATGTGTATGTGCCAAATCACTCAGTCATGTCTGACTCTTTGTGACCCTGTGGATTGTAACCTGCCAGGCTCCTCTGTCCATAGGATTCTCCAGGCAAGAGTACTGGAGTGGGTTACCATGCCCTCCTCCAGGGGATCTTCCCTACCCAGGGATTGAACCCGCATCTCCTGCACCTTCTGCATGGCAGGTGGGTTCTTTACTGCTGAGTCACCAGGGAATCCCGGTGAAGATATATAAACATATATAAACAAAAACTATGTAAAGACACGCATACACACATAAAGAAAGAATGTGTGACTCCAAAGGTCAAACAGTGGAATCCAGCCAGTGTGAATGGGCACTGCTCCTTCTGCCCCACTCACTGCAGCATGGAGTTCTAGGTTTTATGATTTGCTGGTTTAATAAGTGGAAAATGATTTCTTGATGCTTTAGTCTGTATTTTTCCTCACTTCCAAAGTTGAATACTTTCTTCATATATTCATTTCCAACTTGTGAATTGCCTGATCATGCCTGTTCATTTTTTTAAGACTTTTTTTTTTTAAGAGCAGTTTTTGGTTCATAGCAGAATTGAGAGGAAAATACAGAGATTTCCCGTATGCCCTCTACACTGACACATGCACAGCTTCACCCTTATAGACATTCCTCAGCAGAGAGTACGCTTGTTACAACTGATAGACTACATTGACACATGATAATCATTCAAAGTCTGTCTCTTTACATTTTACTCTTTGTGTTGTTCATTCTATGGGTTTGGATAAATGTATGACATGTATCCATCATTATAGTTTCATGCAGAGTATTTTCACTGTCCTAAAACTCCTCTGTGCTCTGCCTGTTCATCCCTTCCCCTCAACCCCCAGTGACCTTTTACTGTCTCCATAGCTTTGCCTTTCCTTGAATGTCATAATCATACAAATATACAGTCTTTTCAGATTGGCTTCTTTCACTTAGTAATATGCACTGAAATTAGCTCCATGTCTTTCATGGTTTGATAGCGCATCCCATTTTAGTTTGGAATAATATTCCATTGCCTGGATGGATCACAGTTTATTTTATCCATTTGCCTACTGAAGGACATCTTGGTTGCTTACAAGTTTTGGCAATTACGAACAAAGCTGCTATAAATAACTGTGTACAGATTTTTTTTTGTGGATATGTTTTCAACTCCTTTGGGTAAATACCAACAAGCATGACTGTGAATTGAATGCTAAGAGTATGTTTAACTTTATAAGAAACTGTCAAAATGCCTTCCAAAGTGGCTGCACCATTATGCATTCAGCGATGCAATGACATTCTAGTTGCTCCACACCCTTGTCAGCATTCAGCGTTGTCACTGTCCCCGATTTTGGCTATGCTGACAGGTATGCAATACCAGTACCGCACAATCCAGCAGTCACGTCCCTTAGTGTGAGTTGTAACAAGCTGGTGTGACTTAACTGTTTAATGTGCAGAGCCGATTCTTGCATCATCTTATACTCATGGAAACTTATTTACTGTAAATGTCTTTCTAAATCTACCTCACGTATACATTTTATATATTACCTAAATGACCTATACCATTGCACGTTGTTAAAGACAACTGAGTAAAGATATCCATTTGCTTAATCATTCCCAAATGTGAAGAGATTTCAGTTGTTTCACCCCTTTAATATCATGATGTACGCAGCTGTCCTCTTCCATCTCAGCAGAGATGGCTTTTTGTTTTTCGAAAGTATCTGTTTCTTTGTGTGCATGTCTGTTTGTGCACAGTCAGGCTTCTATTTGCTCACTTTTCTGTGTGTTTTTCTATGTTGTTGTCTGAAAGAGGATTTGCTGGATCAAGGAACATGGTCAGTTTTATGACTGTTACTAACCAGATTTAAAAAAAAGAATGGGGCAATTTTTCCTGTCCCTTGGTAGACTTTTACTAAATCATATTTGTTGGTGAATTGCTCATTTCTTTTAGAAGAAATCCCCACCCAGAACCTTCTGAGGTGAGGTCCAGGGTGAGTATTCAGGTCAGCCTTCCTGTTATGTGGACACATCGGTCCTGGGGTCTCCCAGATCTCCAGACCCACCAAACAGGAGTCTCATTTGAATTACATGAGAGTCCAGAGACCCTGCAGGAAAAAGTCCTACATAGACTGAGGTGAAAAGATTAATTTCTAATCACCTTTCTTTTCTGAGGCATAGCACCATTCTTCCCCCCACCCGCCCCCAGTCTAGTCATTTTCACATCCTGGTGACACAGAGGTGACCCCAGCTTCATCTATAGGCACCTCTCATACAGATAGATAATTCCATTATAAGTTTAGACCCTGACCAGTTGTAAAAGGGCTTTAGTGGCTAATTATGTTTGTCACCAGCAAAGTCCATTAACAATAACTGGGAAATAAAAATAGAATCTGGGTGATGAAATAAAGCCTAACCTTGTTTCTGTGCTGAGTCTAGTCCCCTGGCTCCCAGGGCACTGTGTGCAGAAGCCTGGAGCCAGGCACCTCAGACCAGGGCTCCTGGTGCAAAATGGTGGCGACGCCTCAGTGCAGAAGCTCCACCCCCAACTCTGAGTTGCCGATGGTGGGCGGGCCATGTGCAAAGATGCTGCACAGGGCACTGCCATCTGGAGCGAGGGCAGCAGCTGTGCCTGGGTGCCCGAGAGAACCCCGCTCCCTCCCCCCAAAGCAGCCCAGCCCTGCTGTCAGCAGAGCGGGTGTTCTGGAGCATGACCTCCCATCTCACCATGTTTTGATTGAAGAGTCAAGCCCTCCTTTGCTGCTGAACTGAACCTGGCTTCAGTTCTACTGGCTCCAAGGACACTGGGCAGGACCCTCACGGGGGACTGGAGGGCAAGTGAGCTGCTGAGTCAATGCTAGAGAGCCGTGAGTAGAGCTCGTGCAAGCCCAGGCAGAGACCTCCCTGGGAGGGGCACCTGAGCACGTCTCCGGAGGTTGATGGGTTCTACCAGCAGGCAGAGAAGAGGCTGGTTTTGGCGCAGTGTTATCGCAAGATGTACTTAAGAGTTCAACTGCATCTGCCACCGAGGACTTCACAGCAGCAGAAAAGCATAAATTCAAATTAGCCCACTGACCTTTTGGTTTACAAAGATTTCACGGGACACTTCTGCCTATTCCATCTTTTAAAAATTTGATAAGCCCTCGGTTACATACCATTGGATTTTTATTTCTGTTTAAGTTACATCGGAACCTCTTCGCATTTGCAGAGAATTCCAGAGGAGTCAGGCTGGGCCCTACCAACAGCCATCCTAGACTATGATAAAAACATTCCTAGGGAATATTGTACCTTTAACAAGTGGAGACTTACCCTGGACAGACACTCCCTAAATGCATCCGGGAGCAGCCACCATCTCTCCTGCCTGGGACAGCCTGGTGCATCACTTTGGGGTGGTCCGTGGGACCAGGGTTTCCTCAGGGCCAGTTCTTAAGCCCCCAAGGATGATTTGGCCCAGGAGAGGGTAAAAATCCATGATGGTGGTCCACAAAGTGTAGGCACTTTGTGAAGTGCTTGCCTGGTCAGAATGAGACATGAGTTAGGAGATTTTAATGGGGTGAGTGTGGGGAGAATAAAGCATGTAGGTGATTCTCAGGGGGAAAGCCTTGGGGGGAACCCAGAAACCACACAAGTATGGCAGACACCGAGGCCAGCGCAGAAGCAAGAGGAACGGGAGGAATGAAGGGAGAACAGGGGATCAGATGAGAAATTCTGCCAGCCCACTTGTCTGGGGTGGTCCTGCCCTTAGGGACCTAATGCAGTGTTAATGGAAAAGCCTCCCACCCTGGTTTGGCTAACTTTCAGGAAGTGAGAACTGGTTTGGTCGACTTTGGGGAAGTGAGAAGCAAGGCCAAAGGGAAGCACTAGGACGTGGAGATTCAAGTTGTTCTGCTGGGGATGTGAGGTGGCCTTGCCAGAGCTGTTGGACCACGGCTGCTCTGTGGCTGTGTGGCGCTTATCCTCTGCTCAGCGGATCTGAAGACAGGAGGCCCAGTGCCCAGTGCTGGGAGACTCTGGGCAGGCCTCTTCTCATCCTGTCCTTGCTTTAGATACTAAACCAAGGACAGGTATCGATACAATAATCTCCATGCTGAATAAGACCTGTATTTCATCCATGGCTACTTTTTGAAAAATTTAGTCCTGATTTATGTGAGTGGGTAATCCTCCAAGCCTGCCCAAGCCAGGGGAAGCTACTGCACTGAGGGATTCACTGCCAACTGTCAGGGCTTTTCTTTGAGAGAAGGGCACTATTTTGACTCCAGCTTTTTAGAATTTCTCTCTGGAGGTCGTGATTGGACGTTCCCACGGCATGGGGTCACCTGGGTGGTGGGTAGCTTCAACGTGGCCTCACTGGGAGCAAAACCCAGATAATCAAGGTGGGAGGGTGGTTCACTGGAGAACTGCAAGGTCAGGACAGAGGCCTGAGAGTTTGGTTAGGGGATAAACTTTAAAGAAAGTTGTTTCCAATCTGAAATGCCACACCTAACTCAAGTACCTATGTCCCAAAAGCTGACATTTCTGTAGTGGATGAGGTGCGCGGGCCACTGTGGAGACAAGCCCGCAGACCCCCAAGCCTGCCTTGGAAGGATACAAAAGTTCCGCCAAGCCGCCTGTTTCTAGCTGGGGTCTGAGGCCGGGGGTCTGACCCCGAGTTGCAGCATTTTCTGTGCCCTGCGCATCAGCTTCCTGCCTACAATGCGCTTCCCCTTTCGGAGGCGGACCAGCCTGCTCTGGGGGAAGGAATAGGCCTTTCTTCTAGAATCACTTCCGATGACATATGGAAAAGCGAACTTGGGGCTGAGGCTGGCAAGCGACCTGGGGGTACACTGAAGCCCCTTCCCCACAACACGAGCAGCTGCGGGAGAGGCGGGCTGCATGGTCAGACCCTCCTTCCTTCCGACGGCCTCTGTCCAGTGCGCTTAGGCCTCAAAGTGCTCCCCGCAGATCCCGGTGGACAACATCCCCTTTACCGAGGGGGATGCAGTGGCCAGTCGTGGGCCGCCGCCTCCGCGGGCCGGACTGGTCCTCCCTCCACCCCGTGGCCTGGGAGCCGGGGGTCGGGTGAGCTCTGTTGAGCCGGGTCCGAGGCCGGGCTGGCCGGAAGAAGGAGGCCCGGTGCCAGGACGCCAGGGGCACGCGGGCGGGGGCCCGGGGGCTGACGCCGTCAGGGGCGGTCCTGGGAGCCGGCGGGCGAAGTTCCCCGCACCCCCGGGAGGAGCCGGCGGCGGCCACGTGACCCTCGGCGCGGCCAGAGGCCCAGAAATAGCAGCTGCCGTGGATCCGCCCGCGGGCGGCGCGAGGGAAGGCGGGGACCGCAGGAGCCGGCTGGCGGGGCGCGGAGCGTGTCGGCCCCGGAGGATGCGGAGCCCCTGCCCGGCCCGGCCCCGAGCTCATGATGGCCATCCGAGAGCTCAAAGTGTGTCTTCTTGGGGTGAGTCCTGCGCCCCTGGGGCCGCGTGCCCCCTACCCCCAGCGTCCTCTTAGTCACCCTCCTCCCTGCGCCCTCCTCGTCCCCGCTTCCCCGCGCCCCCTAGTCGTCAACTTCCCCCGCCCCGCCCCCCAACCAGCACCCCCTCCACCACGTCCGTGCGCCCCCGTGTCCCCTGCGCGCACCCCCCTTCGCCGGCCCGCTCCCTGTCCCGGCCCCGCCGGGTCCGGTCCGAGCCTCTCTCGGGCGCTTCCTGGCTCGTCCCCTCGCCGCGCCCGCGTTCCCGGAGCCCTCGTCCTCTCGGGCCGCTCCGGGCCGGGGACCCCTCCGCGGTGACACCAGGCCAGGACCCCGCCTCCGTGGGCTTTCTCCTTCGCCTTTGATAATTTCCTTCCGGCGGAAACTTTAAGTTACTCAGCCAAGGCGCGGAATCCTTTTGCCTCCTGGGGGCAATTAGTTTACTTAAAAACAACAACAACAACAAAGCTCAACTCGGGGTGAAAAAATACGCGAGGGGACGACCTGGTGGGAATGTAGAGGGACAACCACCGTCGAAAACTTTTCGTGCTGCGGATCAGGGCAGGACGACAGAGTCCTCCCCTGTCCCCACTTCCCCTCCCGAAGTGGGTCCTTCTGAGCCCAGAGAAACGTGGAAGAAGCCGGAAACAAAGACAGACACAAACTCCCCAGTGGTGGGGACCTGCCCCCGGGGAGTGCTCAGGGAATTCAGCTGGCCTTTTGGATCGCTCGCTCTTGGGTACCCACACCGCATTCCGGAATTGCTTCCTTGGGAAGAGCTGGTTTTCAGCCCTGGTTTTAGCAGCTTTTGGCACGGACGCCTAGTGTTCTGCCCTTGGCACTTCTGGTCTCCCAAGAAAACAGTTTCCGAAAAAAGCAGCAAAGGTTGGACCGGTTCTGTTTATATCAAAGCAGTGCTAACTGGTCTGTCAAGAGGGCTGTGCAGAAGCAGATAAAGAAGGAATGGTTCCAGGTTAGGGACGGATTGCCCGGGACCCTGAATGCTGGGAAAGACTGAGTGCAGGAGAAGGGAGCAACAGAGGATGAGTTGGTTGGATGGCATCACGGACTCAATGGATATGAGTTTGAGCAAACTCCAGGAGATGGTGAAGGACAGGGAAGCCTGGGGTACTGCAGTCCTTGGGGTCACAAAGAGTGAGTGACTGAACAGCAACAACAGGGGGCTGTCTGGACTCCCTGGAGGCCATTCTGGAACCTGGGGAGGTCTGCCCTCACTGTCCTTTGCTAAAGTCCCATTCACACTAGGTTGTCCGGTTGGCCTTGGTCTCCTGATTCATCCAGGGGCATCAGGCAGAGGCCCTCTCTTCTCTGTGCCTGCCCCCATGTTGGGCCATGGCCTGGATCTGGTGGATGCTGTCCCGGCCTCCCTCAGTTGACCTTTGTCAGAGTTGCAGGGGTAGGTGTCACCAACTGCCAGGCTCTAACATAAGCCAGACACAAATTCCAGGAATCGCGTGTTTTCCTCCTGAGGAGTCATTTCAGCCTCCAGGAAGCGCTTCAAACACTCAGAAGGTCGGGTCCCCAGGAACCAAGAGGCAGCTTTGACTTGTGTTGTGTGTGTTGGGATTGGCTTTGGGAATAAAGAAAGTCAGAAATGATATGCTTGTCCCAGCACATTAATTATGTTCAATTTTTCTGCTTATAGATAAGTCTGTTTCCTTCTACAATCAGGTAGGAAGAGCCCTAATCCAAAGCAGCAAGCCTGGGTTTTTATGCTCTCCTGCTCACTGGCTGTGCGGTTCTGGAAAAGTATCTTGAACACGGCGTCCATTAAATACACGTGATAACATCCTCCCGTTTAAGGCAGAGGACTAGAGCAGGCGATCTCCTAAGATACTCAGCGCCATTTCCTCTTACCCAGGATGATAATTAGCAAGCCTGGGAGATGAGAAAGCTGGGGGAAGCCCCTGCACTTCTTTTTGCCTTATCTCTAAGGATGGAATGCACTTGTTCAGTGACTTCCTGGAGACAATGCCTCTCCTTGTGTGCTGGTCCTTTGCAGAGGCCCAGAGGTAGGAGGCTGGGCTTGAAAGAAAAGAACAGCCCCACAGCCGTTCAGGAAGATAAATCTGAGCAGATGAAGACTTTGAAGTTTCAATCCCATCACCGTGTATCTGTGGTCTTCTCTTTTTGAGAGGCTCTAGGTTTTATTCTTGTTCAGATCAGAAGCCATTTATTTGAAATCTCAGAAAGGGCCATTGCTCTTGTTATCACACTGAGTAATGTGTCTTAAGTCCCCCAGTTTGGCTGGTCCCATCCTGTGTGTGTGACAGCTAGGTTCTCAGCTGCTCCTCAACAGGGCGATGCTCTGGGTGAGATAGTGCTGGTGGTGATGGTGGTTTAGTCGCTAAGTCACGTCTGGCTCTTTTGCGACCCCATGGACTGTAGCCCGCCAGACTCCTCTGTCTATGGGATGTCGCAGGCAAGAATACTGGAGTGGGTTGCCATTTCCTCCTCCAGGGGATCTTCCCTACCCAGGGATTGAACCCAAGTCTCCTGCATGGCAGGCAGATTCTTTTATCGCTGAGCCACGAGAGAAGCCCTGAGATCTCACTGGGTGGGGCCAAAGCCAGTCTAACTGCTGGTTTGCTCTCTTGGCAGATCCACATGAGAGAGAATCCTGTGGATCAGCCCCAGGAAAAGAGATTTGGTGCCAAGCTCATGGTCCTCTCAGAATTTTAACCGGAGCCCTGGTTCCTCTGTTCTTTGTATGGGCGGCCTGTCTTTTGTGGATGAAGTCTTGCATGCAGTCAACACTCAGCTTCCTGTTTTCAGCCACTGCCACACCTTCCTGAAATCTCAGGCCCTTGCAGCCACGCCCGCTGCCAGCATCACTGTCTGTCAGCCCAATTGAGCAGGTGATGGGAGCAGGACCATTTAGCTGCCGCCCTCCTGGCTCACCTGAGAGGCTGAGGGGCTGGTCCTTTAATCACCGAGTGATTATCCCTGTCACTCGGTGATCGCTGGGGGACCTGTTTCCCATTTAAGGCCATGGTTGTGCTCAGCTTGGGTGGTGCAGGCGTACCCCACTCTGAGCTAAAGGTCCTCACGTGGGTGAAGATTCCTGACCTGAGGGTCACTTGCAGCAGGTGATAGCGGGGTGTGCCAGGTGGCATGCACCTGTGCCTTTCAGAACCCTGCTGTTAGGCCCTGGGGTTCAGAACCCTGAGCTCACTTCTCTTGGTGCGTGCTCCCACATGGAACCACAGCCATCTGTGGAGCATTCCCCGAATGCTTTGTGCTCTTGGAAAAATGAAGGACTGAGAGTGTGGGGTTTATTTAGGCTACCTGTTAGAAATTCTTGGCTCTTGTTGTTTCCATTGGAGGACTTGGTCATATTTCTCCCGTGCCTTCGTGAGTTCCCTTCCCTGGGATAAGCCTGGCTGTCTTGGGATTGAGCTGGGCAGCAGACTGTCGGAGTTGGACTCTTAGGACCCATGAGTCTCACTCTTGCCAATTAAAGTGCCAGTCTTCCCGCTTTGTGAATCTCAGCTAGTATTATGAAACACGTAGTTAAAAAACAACTCCATTAAAAACAGCAAAGTATGTTTAAAAAAAAAAACTAACAAAAACAATATTGAGGCAGCAGCTGTTCCAACCCCAAAAGTGGAAAGCGTCCCAGTTTGCGTTTTTAACACACATCACCACGTGGCAAAAAGCAGGAGGGGGGAGAGAGAGAGAGAGAAAGAGGAGGGGAAGGAGGGGTTGGGCCAGGGGATGGGGAGAGGCGCTTTCTTTTCTTTTATTATTTCCTCTGGGTGTGCGCACTTAAAAACTGCTTCCGAATGGAATCCCAAAGAGATTTATATTTGGACTTAGGTTGTCTTGACGACAGTTTAGAGATTTCTGCCACTTCCTCTGCAGCCGTCAGGGGCCTGGTGAGGCCTCTCCTCTGGCCTCTGTTCGAAGAGCAGGCAAGTCCCTGGGATTCGCTGTGACATCTGGGTGGTGAGAACTTCACCAGAGAGGGCTGAGGGGTCCCCGGGGGGAACCAGGACCCACAAGGCTGCTCGTAAGAAGCAGATCAGCCTGACCCGTGGACCCTGGCCTGGCTGCTCTGGGTGAGGGTGAGCACCCATTACTGACAGTATTCTGTAAGGTGGTGTGAACGTGTGGGGTCCTTGAGGAAGGAACACATGCATAGCGTGGGGAGGAACCGCCCAGGCCACCATCAGCGTTGCCTAAGTCTGAGGTTCTGTTGGTGGTGCTGCTGCTAAGCTGTTCAGTCATATCCGGCTTTTTGCGACCCCCGTGGACTGTAGCCTGCCAGGCTGCTCTGTCCATGGGATTCTCCAGGCAAGAATACTGGAGTGGGTTGCCATTCCCTTCTTCAGGGGATCTTCCAGACCAGGGATCAAACCCGGGTCTCCTGCATTTCAGGCAGATTCTTCACCGTCTGAGTCACCAGGGAAACCTACTCCTTAAGGTACCAGGATGTGAGGAGATTTGAGCTCAGGCTTTAGAAAAGGTCTTCAAGTCCAGTTGTGTCTGACAGGTTAGACTAATGTCTAACTAACTCCACTTCCTTTTGTCTGAGTTTGTACAATTTGTCACGTGTGTTAGAAGTTGGAATAGGCTTTCCTTCCCTCGGGGTTCCTTGGTGGCTCAGCTGGTTAAGAATCCACCTGCAATGTGGGAGACCTGGGTTCGATCCCCGGGTTGGGAAGATCCCCTGGAGAAAGGAATAGCTACCCACTCCAGTATTCTGGCCTGGAGAATTCCATGGACTATATAGTCCATGAGGTCTCAAAGATTCAGACACGAATGAGCGACTTTCACTCATTTTCCTTCCCTCAGTTAGATTATCGGCAGCTTCTTTTGTGCCAGGAGCTGAGGGTGGCGGCGGGTCGACAGGACAGCCACGAAAGTCGTTCAGTCGTGTCCGACTCTGAGATCCCATGGACTCTATAGTCAGGGATTGCGTGTTACATTTGCTTCTCACCTTTTTCATCTGAGACAGTCCCTCTCTTTTTTTTCTCACCATGACACTGGCACCTCTGAAGCATCCAGGCCAGTTGTCTTGTACAAAGCCCTGGGATCTCAATGTATCTGTTTTGTTTCCTCGTTGCTTCTTCTGGGTTCAGGTGGAAAGACCATGTAGGTGATGTTGAACGGCCTTATTTTTTTCTGTGCTCATGTATAATGTGGAAACATCTTTCTTGTTTAGCTCTATGGCTCTCTCCCAGTGAACATTCCTGGCCTCTCTGACTGTGCAGTGGTGTGTCTGAACAGCACAAAGGGCCTTGACCTTGTGGGTCTGGCGCTTTAGCAGGGACTGAAGGTGTAGATTGAAATCTACTGGGGGTGAGGGAGATGCCGAGCCCGCCCAGTTCTCCCCTCGGGGCTCTGGGCACGGTCTTTTTCCGTGAGCACTGACCACCTCCTAACAGACCAGATGATTTATTTTCCTCACTTGAGTGCTAAAGCTGTTGAGAGTCACAGGTGTCCTGAGAAGTTTGTTGGCAGAAATACAGAAAAGTGGGATTTAACATCAGGCTCCCCTGGAGAGCTTCTCCCCGCAGAACCTTCGGACTCCAGGAGTCTTTTCTGATCAGTTTCCTTGCTCCTGAGGCCCAGCCTTCTCCCAGTTCTCTGGAGGTCACCACTGTGCCTTCTGCTTACCCTAGATCTAAGCTAGAATGCAGCCCGGGCCACTTTCAGTCTCCTTGGAGGCATCTGGATGACTCGGGCTGGCAGAACCTAGGGGAGGTCACGTCCCCCCTACTTTCTTTCCCTTGAGCAAGATCTGGGGAGCTGGATCCCTTTGTATCAACAGTCTGTTTTTCTGGAAGAAACAGACACCTGAGTTTTCCAGAATAACTTCCTTTCTGCTCTCATGGAGTCGCTAGCCTAATAAGGACACGCAAATGAGATCCTGGTCCTGAAAAGTGCCTCTTCACCAGCCAGCACTGGAAGGGGAGAGGGAAGGAGGGATGGAGGGTGGGGGAGGGTATGGGGAGGAGAAGATATGAGGAAAGACAAATGAGTGAGGGAGGAAGAGGATGAAGACCTAGGCTTACGCACACAGACACACACACAGGGTCACGTAACATTTGCCCTCTGCTGGGAAGAGAAGAGAGCAAAGCCTTCCTTGTTCTCCTCCTTCCCTTTCTTATCAAGCAATTGGCCAGGGCATTTACATTTATAGCAAGCTTACTTAAGAAAGTCTCTTTGTGTGTTTTTGAAGAACATCTCATAGCATCAAAGTTAAATACTTCACAGACCCCTTTCATTTTAGGAGCTAAGATACTTTCTAAACTTTTTCATAACAAACTTCTGAAAAGCTACTTTTTTTTTTTTCATTGTCTGAGTTTGTCTTCATTGAATTTTGAATCTAATGATGAGGTTGGGGAGGGATTGGGGTGAGATGGCAGAGACGGGGTCCTCATCCAGGATGACGCCTTGAACTTGAACGTCTCTTTATTAGGACACGGAACTGTACTGCCTTGCCCGAGTCTTGATGCCTCAGGGTACGATGGAAGTCCCGCAGGCAGCTGCCCTCCTTCATCTCACGGCCACCTCCTGACGGTTCTTCTCTCCCTGTCTTTTATGTTCAGGTGACTCCTTCACTTCATGATCAGCATCCAGCCCGCCGTCCTGCTCCCTGGTTTTCTCTGTGCTTTTCAGCCCCACAGTCTTCCCTCATTGTGCTTCCTTATTCTCTCCACTTCTCGTGGGTGAATCATCAGTCTGTCCTTTAAAGAGACATCAGGGCTGGGCTCTTAGAGGAAAATGTTTCTGACTCTGCTTTCCAACCCTCTGAGCAGGGGGTGTGCTGAGTCCCAGTGAGTGACCTTTTCTTCTGCTGCCAGTATAGACCAGAAACCCGGCCAGCTCACCCTGTGGGGAGTAACGCAGGCATTTCCCGAGGCTTCTTGTTTTAGTTTTAAAAAAGGGATCAGTATAAAGTAAGCGGGGAGTTCACTAATGGGACGAGTGCTGTGGGGTTGAACAGACACCCTTACAGCTGTGTGCGTGTAGGCAGGTATGAGGGCTTGCCACAGAGCTGGGGTGCTGAGGGAGGCTCTGTCCCTGGGTTTCCAGCCCAGCAGGGTCCTTGGGCTGATAGAACTGGAAGGGGGTGGTGAAGTAACAGCACCAGGCGACCCCTGGGATGTCACTTGACATCATGTCACATGATGCTCAATTGCCAGGTAAGGGAGTGGAGCTTGTAGAGCCTTAAAAGGGCCCCAGAAGCACAGTCCAGAGAATATTTTTTTTGAAGAAAGACATTGCTTTAAAAAGATGGAGTGTATTATTTCTAGATCTCCACCTCAGGTTAGGTTAATCTTAGTAAGATAACTAGTGGAATCTTTTTTCAATAAGGATAGAGATATTTTTGAAAGTCTTGCTAGAGTTATAATCGTATAATTTATGATTTGAACATGTTGCTGCTATTGATGTGAATTGCATGATTGTGCATTTTACTCCTGTCAGCCCAGTGCTTGCAATTTGTTAATGGTAATTATTGTGTCACAACTAACCACGTGTACACCCTGAGTCTTGCTCGTGAGCACTGTAGTTACAGACGCTCCGCTGGTGTCTTCTCTGTACGTCCTTGACTCCTTCTTTATTAAAATTATCCATGGGTAGAAAAAAACAGTGATTATAAACTTACAAGCACCATAATAATTTGCAGTTGCCCTCAGCCCTGATCACAACAACAGCGACACCAGTAACAGTTGAGGAAGATTGAACACAGGCCTGGAATTGAAGCCAAAACTTACTCTGTTCTTTCTCAGGCAAGAAAGTGCTTTGAGAGAGTAGCATTGAAATAAACACATTACCCTGTGTAAAGTAGCCAGCTAATGGGAAGTTGCCGTATAACACAGGGAGCTCAGCCTGGCGCTCTATGACAAACCTAGAGGGGTGGGATGGGGTGGGAGGTAGGAGGGACGTTCAAGAGGGAGGGGACACATGTAACCCTGTGGCTGATTCATGCTGTTGTCTGGCAGAAACGAACACAACATTGTAAAGCAATTATCCTCCAATTCAAAATAAATTTAAAAATTAAAAAGAAAAAAAAGGAAAGCACTTCAGAATGCCTTGGATGAAGAGGGATGTCTTGAAATTACTCTAGTTTATGAGTATTTCTGTAGTCAGGACAGCTGACATATACCGAGGGTGACTCACATGCCAGACACCGTGCTGAGTGTTTTGGCTTTCCGTTGCTTTGCACCCCAAGTTGCTTTGCTTAAGCACCCCAAACTGAGTTCCTCCTCACCGACTGCCCTGGGGGCTGACTGGGCTCAGATGGTGGCCGGGGCTGGAGCCGAAGTTGTGGTTGCTTGGGCTGGGCTGGCTGCACCCAGTGGGTGACCAGACATCTGTCTTCACGTGGCTTCTCCATGCCGTCACGTGGACTTCCTCACAGTGTGGAGTCTCAGGGCAGTCAGACTCCCTCCATGGTGGCTGGCCATCTCCAGATCAGGAGTTGTGTTGTGAACTCAAGTTTTCATACATGACACACAGTGAGGCCAAACAAACTGAAATGTCACAGTTTGCAGCAGAGAAAGGGGTATTGCAGGACTGAGCAAGGAGAACAAACAGCTCATGCTCAAAAAAGTCTGCACTCCTCAATGGTTTGGGGGGAAGAGTTTTATAGGAAAATTTGGGGTAAGGGCAGGAAGCAGGTTGTGCTCCAGGAATCTGTGCTCAGCCTGAAGTTAGCATCCTCCACCTGGGTGAGAGGATTTTGAGCATGACCTTGCTAGCATGTGAGATGAGTGGTAGTTTGAACATTCTCTGGCAACACTTTGGCCACCTGATGCAAAGAGCCAACTCATTGGAAAAGACCCTGATGCTGGGAAAGATATAAGGCAAGAGGAGAAGGGGGCGACAGAGGATGAAATGGTTGGATAACATCACTGACTCAGTGGACGTGAGTTTGAGCAAGCTCTAGGAGATGGTGAAGGACAGAGAAGCCTGGTGTGGTGTGGTCCATGGGGTCTCAAAGAGTGGGACACAACTGAGCAACTGAACAGCAACAACAACCTGGGTGGGGCCTTAGTTCCTGCAGAAGAGCTCAGAGTTATTTTCTGGGCATCCCTTGAGGAGGAACCAGGACCCTGCCCCAAGGCTGGACTACTATTTCCTGTGTGCTTTTCCTTTGTTTCTGCATCTCCTCCTTTCCATAATTAGAAACTGCTAGAGTCTGCCCTTTGGAACGCTGGGAAGGTCTAGGAGGCCGAAGCCTTTTTCCTACAAACAAGAAACGGGGGACAAAGAAAGGCTTTTGTGCCCACGAGGGTCCCACAGGGTCCTGCTCGGTTTCTGTTCCATGAGCTTTGGGTGGATGCTAACAGGCTCCTTGCTCATAGATCACAGAATGTCATTTCTGTCACATTTCACTGATCGAGTCGCACGGCCAGCCCAGGAGCAGAGGGAGGATTAGACTCCATCTCTTTTTCAGTCTGTTGGACTGGACGAGCGTTTCACCCGCATCATGCATTAAAGAAAACTGAAGCTTGGGGCCAGATAACAGCACAAAGACTCTCAGCTGATAATAATAATAATAATAATAAGTGAGCTTTCGAGGATTACAAGCAGCTCTGCATGACCCTGGAACCAGCGCACGCAGCCTCTTTGCTGGGCTGCAGACTTTCTCAGTCATAAATTACTTGTTCAGACTGGCATGTGGCACAGTAGAATGGGGTCACAAAAATAAAGAAATAAAACAATTCATCAAATTGAACCAAGTTTGAAGTACTTCCCTGGATAAGAAAGTGAAAGTGTTAGTCGTTCGGTTGGGTCCAACTCTGGGCGACCCTATGGAGTGAGTATCCTCCCTGAAAGAAAAGGGAAATACACTCAACATCAGGGTTCTGGCCAGGGTGGGGGAAGTGAGATGAGTGGCCTGAATGAGCCGTGAAGATGTGAAGTGGCGTCTGCAGGGAGGCCGGGACACGTGCAGGACACCCCGTGCCTGCGACAGTGGCGCCGGCCCGCCCTGGATTCCCTTAGCGCCTCGCAGGGGCAAGCGTGTGGTCTTTTGTTGCGTTCGGTCCTCGGTCAGCCCTGCGTGGCAGCCCCTGCCTGTGCTCTCTGTGGGGTGAGATGAGCTTTGGTAGGTCTCAGGCATCCCGGACGTCACAGGGCTGTGTGTGTTGGGGGACCTTGGGCTCAGCTTTATCCATTGCCCCTTTTCCAGCTCGTGTTCAGGAAGCCCTGGATTCCAGGCCTTTTTTCCTTCACTCCCTCAGGGGATATGTGTTAAGTGCTATAATTGTTTCAGAAAGTGTTGGTTCGCAAACTGTGATCAACCTGCTGGATGGTGGAGTTGAAGGCGTTAGGAGTTTCTAGGGCTGCAGTTCAGCTGTCTTCACAGCTAGATGGGCCTCCTGCCAGCTGAACACAGTGGACCCTGGGTCACCCTCGGGTGGGCGGACGTGGCTTGCTCTGGCTTTGTCACGTCCTAGCTCGATTCCCCTGGGAGATCACATAGCTACTGGCGTCCAGATTCCCACTTTGTAAGATGCTGGCGGTTTTCGCAGACGAGTCCTCTGACCCGGCCTGGCGTGTCATGTTGAAAATTCCTCTTCCGAAAACTATTTTACACCTGATAATCTTGAGGCTTAAGAGAGTCTAAGTAGATTCTTTGCACAAAAGCATCTCCAATTAAGTTTTATTTAATCTGCTTAGCCATGGGATCTGGCAAGGCATAGGTGATAAGTAATAGCTTTTGATTTACTGTGTGATGTTGTAGAACTTCATCCTTTTCATGAATTTGACCTGATTTGTAACATACTCTTTAATTTAAAAAATAAATAAATCTGACATTAACACTGGATAAGTTTAAGGTATGAGCTCAGTCGCTCTGTTGAGTCCAACCCTTTGCAACCCCATGGACTGTAGCCCACCAGGCTTCTCTGTCCATGGGATTTTCCAGGCAAGAATACTGGAGTGGGTTGCCAGTTCCTCTTCCAGGGGATCTTTGTGACCCAGGGACTGAACCCGAGTCTTCTGTGTGTCCTGCCTTGGCAGGCAAATTACCACTGAGTTTAAGATTAGGTGTGTATACACTTTCATGTTGTAATATGATTGCTGATGTAGTCATATTTGTCACATTGCATAATTATAGTACAATTTTTGTCTATTCATCATACTGTGCCTTAAATCTCAATGGCTTATTCACTACTTGTTACAACTTTGTGCCCTTAACAGTAACAGTCTTCCCCGCCCCAACCCCGCTGAACCCCCATCCCCTGGTTACCACCATTTTACTATCTGTTTTTTACAGGTTTAACATATAAGTGGTAGCACCCAGTACTGGTCTTTCTATGACTTATGTCACATAGCATCATGTGCTCAAGGTCCATCCATGTGGTCACGGATGAGAGGATGTCCTCCTTCCTCATGGCTGAATAATACTCTCTTGTCTGTATGTACCACATCCTTTTTAATTCATTCATTCATTCATTTATGAGCATTTGGATTGTTTCCATATCTGGGCTCTTGTGAATAATATTGTGGTTAACATGGGGTACAGATATTTCATTGAAATTCTGTGTTCATTTCCTTCGGGTATAAGCCCAGAAATGGAATTACTAGATCATATGTTAGATCTATTTTTAATTTTTTGAGGAACCTCAATATTATTTTCCATAGCGTTAGACCAATTTACATTCCCTCCACAGAGCACAAGGGTTCCCTTTTCACTACAACCTGTTGTCTCTTGTCTTTTTGGTGATGATCATTCTAACAGGTGTAAGGTGATATCTCATGGTGATATAACATATTCTTTACATTTTTGTATTGAAGTGTCACGTTCTTGCAAAAAAGCTCACAGATCTTATAGTATGCATGGATTTTTACAAATTAAACTGACCTATGTAAATGTCCAGTTCTAAAAGCAGAATATTCCTGGGAATTCCCTGGAGGCCTTATGGCTAGGACTCTGTGCTTCCACTGCCAGAACCCAGGTTCAATCCATGATCAGGAAACTAAGATCTCACAAGCTGTAAGGCATAGCCAAAAAAAATTAAAAACCAGAATATTCCCAGTAAGTGTTTATGAATGATTTTCTGCACCTTTACCAACACTGAATATCATCAAAACTTTTTATCTTTGGAGATGTTATAGATCAAAGATGATAACCTGTTCTGGTTTGATTTCTTTAATTATGGATGATTCTGAGCATCTTTTGATGTTTATTGACTAGCTATATTTCTTGTTACTTACACATTCACATCATTTACCTAATTTTTATTGGGTTATTTTTCTTATTGACTTGTGAGAACTCTTTGTATATTAAGAAACCAAACCCTTTGTCATTTGTATTGCACAAGCCTTTCTTCAATTTGTTGCTCTCTAGTTTACTTTATTTTTACTGAATTGAAAATCATATTAATATTTTAAAATCTTTATTTAGTCAAATATATCAATGTTTTCCTTTATAGTTTTGGTGTTTATGTCTTGCTTAGAAAGTACTTCCATATTCTAATATTGTAAAAATTTTAACCTGTATTTTAATTTTTCTCTTGTTCATTCATAGTGTCTTAAATTTTTTTCAATTAAAAAATATTTTTTTATCATGTGAAATTTATTTTGGTACAAAGAGTCAGGTTGGGATTCAGATTTTTTTTTCTTTACTCCAAATGTCTAGGTAGTTGTTTTAATGCTGTTTATTGATTAGTTCATCATTATTCACTGGTCTGATATGTTATTTTTTTTATCATAAATGAAGTCCCCATATGTATTTGGGTCTGTTTATGGACTCTGTATTGTTCTATTAAAAAATGCACTGATTTCCTGATTCAGGAAAACTTAGAAATCGTGTGAAGGAACCTGCTTTTGGGGACTGAATGGTGCACAGGTCTTGGACATCCAGGGCTGCAAGTACGATCTAGTTGATTGGTTTGCTCATGGAACAAATATTAATATTAATGAGCACAAGCTTTACTAGGTGCTGAATGTATTGCGAGTTTTGTTCATCTGTGCCAATGTTCATCTTACCGAGAATGATAATCTGGAACATTGTATATATGGAATTCATTCAGTGGTTAGTGGAAGATGCTTTAATGAGTGAAAGATTTGAGAGAAGCTAAAGGGAAAGAGTGATATTGTGAGTTGAGCTTTAGTGGGGTGGTACCCATCTCTGAAGTACAGTGGCTTCTGTGTTTGGACCAGTTTTAGAAAAATAAGTAGGCGAAATGATGAGTTAACAGTTTCCACCATCTACAGCACTGGGGTATTTTCCATGCTGTGTTTCTTTATTTTCCCCCCTTCAGTATGAGTGGGATTACTTCTACTGGAGTTAGTCCAGAAAGTGCTATGTCAGTGGGAAAGTTAGTGATACAGTGAGCTTAATGTGTAACACAGTCCATTTAAAATGATCCTGGATCCTGGATCCTTCATCTCCCACAAATAGAGCAGGGCTGGAGTCCTTCTTGTGACAGGCTGAATCTTTCTGATGCCTGTGGTGATGGACTGTAGGGCATACTCTCCGGTCAGTGAAGCAATGACCCCGCGTCACAGCGGGTCCAGCACTGCTTGTTGCCTCTCAGGAGGGGCAGAGGCTACTTTCAGAAGGACACTCTTCAGTATCAAGTGTGAATCCAGAGGCACAGGTTCTTCTTCTTTCTGGAGTCTGATTCCTCCTCTCTGCCAGGAGTCCCAACCTGAACCCCAAGTGTCATCCCATTCTCCTGGGCACCCATCACTTCCAGGAGTCACCCAAGAGGGGTGTGGACAGAGTTCCTGGGGCCATGGGCTGCCACCTGCCTCCCAGCTGGTAACCTCTGCTCCTGCTCTGGGGGCAGATCCATATGTCCTGGGCGCTGTGTCCCAGCCTCTCTGCCGCCGGCCCCTCCTCTGTCTTTAAACTCACCTTCCCTCCCATGAGCCCTCATATGTGAATCCACGCACATGACTGGTGAAATCTCATGGGTGTGAAATGGGCTTATTGCTCTCTGATTGACAGAACTCCCTTTGACTGGAATGTTAACACTTCTGTTGCCCGTAATCCTCAAATATCACGGGATGGAAGACTTCCTTGGGTTAGTTTCCAGTCACATGTAGAGTGGGCAGGATTCTCAGAGCCCTTGCAAAGTGCCCGAGGAAACAGCTGCCTCTACCTGAGAACTAAACTGAGTTTCGTCTGGAGTTGGGTGTGGCGCCCAGTCTGAGTTGTAGAAGCCACTGAATTAGCCGGAACGAGTGTGGTTGGTGTTTGTGTGTTATTTTAGGAAACTCCTTAAAGTCTTAATTTTGGAGGGAAGGAGATCATGCCTCTGAATAGACTCAAAGAGTCCAAGTACCTCTCGGGCAGCTCGGCTGTGGGCAGGTGACCCAGTTTCAACAGCCTGAGGTCTGAGCCCCAGACCTGGCCTGGGAGCCAGGCGACAGTGGGGAGCTGCGCCCGCAGACTCGTGGTTGGCCTGGGGTTGAGGCGTGATTTCGGCTGTGACCACGGCTCTCCAGTTTCCTGAGAATCCCGTGAGTAATCCGTGCGGCTCACCGCGCCCCGCAGTGGTGCTCTTCTGGTCCTGAGGTCTTAACAGAGCTCACGCCTCACGGTGCCAGGTGATGGAACTGGCGGTCTCACATCTGCAGTGTGTGCCGGGAGTCTTGTGTGTGATCTTATTCTCACAAAATCTGTTTCTTCTTTTGAAAAGGGGCACTTTCCCTCACTTGATGTAGAGAGTAAACAGCATCTTCTTTGCCATTAAGATGTTTGAGTCTGGACTTTGGATCTTGAACCCAAATCTGAAGCTGTGGAAGCTGGCTGCCCACTGTTGTCACTGCTGTCTCCCTGTCAGGTCTGCAGGAGGACCGAGCTGGCCCAGGGCCTCCCCATAGGTGGTGCCCTGTGATGCTGGAGGGAGCGGAGCCTTTTCTGTGACTTGAGAGGGAGTTCCTGCTTGCTCATTCATAGTCAGAACTGAAATTTGTTCATTTATAAATTTCTTGACAACTCAGAATACGAAAATAGTGGCATTCAACCTGGGAGCTCTTGGTAAATATTTACTGATTGTGTTAACATGATATCGGGTGTCCAAAGGCAATTCAGCAAATGTTAATAATTAATTAGACTTACCAAAGGCAAAAGAAGTCTCCAGTGGGTCACGCTTTCAGTTTCTAAAAAGCCTTCAGACTCCGGTGGTGATAAATTTGCTTGAAATATATAATCTGTGTTAGAATACACAAATGTATATTAAAAGCAGAGTACTGTTTTATGTGAATTTCCAAGCTTTCCCCTAAGACTAAAAGGCAGTGCTTTGAAGTATTGGATGAGAAGAACCAGAGGTCATTATTTTTGTTTTTAAATCTGTGTGGTCTTCACTTTACTCTTTCAAGTGTCTATTAAAATGTATCACCTATTTGCACTTATGAATGTTTTATATGCCAGTTGTAAAAATGGATCAATGGATTTATGTGTCTAGCAGAAGATCAGTTAATTGGTTTTGAATGGTGTGCCAAGGTGACACAGTCAGTTTTATGATTTCCATAGATGATGGATTTTGCTCCCGTGACAAGGTCAAGCACATAAAAATTCCAATCAAATGCCATAAAAAGCATAGTTCCATATGCCAGTCTGATTCTGTAGGAGTCTTTTTGTGGCAGGGCTGGCAATTCCATCTCTCACAGCTTAAGGTCAGCCCCAGTCCTGTCTCTGTAGCAGGTGATCACACACACAGCTTCCTGATGCACATAATATAGTGAAAATACATGGATAATATGGATTTACATTATAGGTCATTTAAATCTGAGAGCATCTTTATTTTGATTGTAGTCGAGGCTGAGGGGGAGGTGGAGTGTAGTGTAGCTGCCATAATTCAGGAGGGCAAGGGCGGTGTTGGTCTCTCTTGGTGATAGTCTATTTTCCCTCTCCTGCTTGGTATCCCGGGGAGGGTAGATGCTGCTGTTAATTACGTGCTGCTTCTAATGGGCAGATGTCTGTCGTCCCCGACAGCAACTCTTGATCAAAAATGGAGTAGCCAACGCGAATAGCTTGTGTTTATTATTCTGGTCATGGAAGACAGCAGGTGTCACAGCAGATCAATCTCAGATTGGTAATAGGTCGTTGAGAAGGCAGAAAATGGCAGGCTAGGACCAATTGACCCGTACCTGTCATATAATCTCAGGGAACGGCGGTTGGTTGATTATGTGTGCTGCAGCTGAAATATATAGCTTAAGGCATCTACGTCAGGGTCAGGGGGTTCCAGCAGATACCCCACCCCCTTCTGCTTCTTTCAAGGGCCCCTGTTAATGCATGGTCTTAAAAAGAGTTTTGTCTGCCCTAATGGTAACCAACAAGACAGGATTACCAACGACTTGGTCTTGGCAGGCAGCCAGCGTGTAAAGGATGCTTGCTGCCGTGGCAACCCTGCTGGGCCTTATGCGTGGAAATGGATGCAACTGCTGAAGAAGGGACAGAGCTGCCCTGTGGGGCAGAGAGTGCAACCCGGGTCAGATGATGTCCTGCCAGCCCCTGGTGGTGGGAAACTAGGTCTGGGCAGATAGAGCATCTGCCCAATAACTAAATGTGGGTAAGTGGTATTTTCCAAAGAAGGTGTAGTCTAGAAAGAATATGGGTTTAAAGAAATGGTATACTGTCATACTTTTACATAGATATACAAGTAAAGCTTATAAATTTAGATTTGGAAATTGTGAGATTTTAGACACAGGGCCAGAATGAATCTACCTTATAAATGAATGAGGAATAAGCAGATGATGAGGTCTAACAAGCTCTAAGGATAATTCTCAGCCTGTTTAGAGGGATGTGTGGGTTTTTAAATTCCTTAGATGCACTGTGTTGATGAGGATACAGGCTGAGATCCCAAAGTCCAGGGACTTAGGCAGGAGAGAAATAATTTCTTTCTTCTTGGTCAGCTCTGGTAGCTGATTCAGGACTGCTCTGATGGATTTGGGGGTCAATTTATTGCCTCTACTTCTATCCCGTTTGCTGGAACCTAGTCTCCTGACCACCTTGACAAGCAGGGGTGACCTGCTATCTCAGAGCTCTTTTTCCAATGGATGAACGGCAGCAATGATCCTCTCCCATATGCCCCTTTCATGTCTTAACAAGGTCACTGCTGGCATATGAAATTTGAAAACAGCAGGTTTATTACTTGACTGGATCTTTGACATGAGCCATTTCTCAGACTCTGGATTCTAAGGAGAGAGAAGCAAGTGGTAAGCTGCTTTGTGGAGCCTCTTAGACTCAGATCCCTCACTTGTATAATGTTGGTAACAGTGTCTGTTCCAGCGAGTAACAATCACACAGCACAGGTAACTTGAGACCACAGGGGCCCCTGCCTGTCATGTGATAACTTCTCAGTAGAAGGAAGTTCTTCCTCTCCAGGAGGACTGGTAAAGGTCATCTACTTCCCCGATGCTTCTGGAAAAACAAGTTGATTTGCTCAAAAGTTACCTTAGTTTGCCTTATTGCACCAGGATTACACCATGTTACTGTAAAAGTGTTTTTACTTCTCCAAATGCAAATTTAAAAATTCTGTGATGAGTGAACGTTCACCCAGAGGCAATTCATACCATCCAGACACATCTTCTGGCCCCATTGCACCAGTGCTAGAAAGAAGGGACAGTAGAGCAGGTGTCTGGGGCATGAGGCATGCCCTGTGAGCTACAGTCCCCGAGGCAGAGCGGATATTCTCCACCTGGCCTGTAGCCCGGTCCCTGGCTCTCGAGCACAGACCCTGTCAGGCGAGCTGCTGGTCCTGGGCAGGCCCCTGGCAGGTGCTGCTTTGGGGCAGGTGTGATTCCTGCTGGGGAATCTTGTGCTGGAAGTGTGAGATGGCCAGTGGCACCCTGGGACATGGCAGCTCCAGATTTAGGGGGACATCGCTAAGTGATATATCACAGGGACTGAAGTCCTGAGGTCGGAATGGATGAGGCTTTAGTGGGAGGACCCGCCGTTTGGGAAGCCATGTTCTTTCCCATCACTGCCCCTCCTCAGCGGTCCCACGTGTGGGCTCCCAAAGCAGCTCCCCCAGTGCTTTGCTGGCTTCCCTGGGCTGTGCGAGGGGCGTTGCGGAGCTTGGCCTTTAGGCGTGGGCTTCAGTAGTTGCAGCCGCCAGGCTCTGGAGTACAAGCTCAGTAGTTGTGGGACACGAGCTTAACCGCCCCACTGTTTGTAGGATCTCCCCAGATTAAGAAGGGAGCCCATGTCTCCCATGTTGGCAGGCGGGTTCTTTACCACTGAGCCACCAGGGAAGCCCCTGAATTGTTCACTTTAAAATGATTGATTTTGTGTTATGAAAACTGCACCTCAACAAAAGCAACGAGTGTAGACAACTTCCACATGTGATACGGTTTAAACGTGAGTAGTTAGGAGGCAGAGGGTTTAGATCACGGTATTAACATTTTGTTATCAGAGACATGTGACACATAGGATGTCAGCGACGGAGCTGGTTTCCAGAATGTTCCTATAATTCCACCTTTGTTTTGCTAACTCTGATGAGCACAGTCACACGAAGCACACCCCATAGAGGCCAGAATCTGTGACTTGGGTGATGGCTGTTTAAAATTTGGATAACACAAAGGAGTGTGGGGAGAACATGTTAGTGGAAAAAGTTACATTTATACAGAGAAGCTTAAAGAAGAAAACAGAATGTGTATGCTGATTCCTCTACGTAGGAGCACATCTGTTCCTACTTCAAAATAGATCCAAGGAATCCTTTGTGTAGAATTACAAAGTTCAAAGGCTACAAAAAGGCACAGCCTTCCCAATCCTTGTTGTTGTTCAGTGGCGTAGTCTTGTCTGGCTCTTGGCGACCCCATGGACTGCAGCACACCAGGCTTCCCTGTCCTTCTCTATCTCTTGGAATTTGCTTCCAATCTTGGGTGGCCACTGTTAAGGTATCTGTGTGATATTTTTTTTTTAAGGATGTGTTTCAGGCTTGTGCTCACACACCTAGATATTTTTTTAAAATGAAGTCATCACAGATCTGTAAACGGATTTTTTCAATCTGTCGATCTTGGAGCGCTTTCCATACGTAGCAGCTCCTGCAGGCGGACTTCATTCTTTTGAATGGCTGCATGATCGCCGTGATGACAGTTGGCCAGCTCCGTTCTCAGTGCTGTGGATGTATTACCTTATTTAATCTTTGCCACAGTCCTACTTGGCGGGCCCTGCTACTGCTCCTGTTTCATAGAGGAAGGAACAGAAGCACAGAGAACTAGTAAGAACATTAAATCTCGTGTGTCAGACCCCAAACACACACTCTGACCACCCCCAAATTCTGCTCCCTTGAACAGTTAGTTTGTGGGTGGGCGGGGGGCTATCATGAGTTCCGGTTTCCCTACAGGCCACCCCCTGACAGCTATTTTCCTTTCATCCTTTGTCACAGCATCTCCTAGGATGTACGCCCCATGTGTCTCACACGCTGGGTTGTGATCTCTTGGGGTCTCTGTTTCCTTGGAGTTCTCTTCATGTTTTCCTCCAGTTAAAAGAGACAGGGAACAACTCAGAAGAGCAAAACAATTATGATTAAGGTTTACAAAATTATTCCCGAATAGCTATTGGATTCGGATCTTTTAGCCTGGAAAAGAGAGCATGCATAATTTCTGTGGCTTGGTGTGTGCACAGGAAGAAATCTCAGAGACTCATCTCCTGTAGGGGAGGCAGGTCCTGGGTGTCCCCCTGGGATTCCGTCTGGTTGAGAACCACTCTGAGATTTTCTGGGTGCCACTGTCTGCCCTGTCACGTGGTGAGTGGACTCCAGGGTATACAGCGGGGCTGAGGAGTACCCCACCCCAGGTGCCAGGGCCCTTGCTGTTTATTTCTTCTTTTTATTGGCACTGGGTTGTTGTCTACCATGCTGAGCTCCAGACTGAACAGTAGCTGGTAACCCAGCCCATGGATCAGAGGGTAGGACGTCTGGTACTTGGTGACTTCATGGCATTATCAGATGTGGGATGTTGCAGAGAATAGATGTGCACTGGGCATTGGTGTTTCACCTTTTTTAGAGAAGCTAATAAGACACCTGGGACTTCCCAGGTGGCGCAGCGGTCATGAATCTTCCTGCTAACGCAGAAGACTCAGGAGATGTGGTTTGATCCCTGGGTCGGGAAGGTCCCGTGGAGGAGGGCATGGAAACTCACTCCAGTATTCTTGCCTGGAGAATCCCATGGACAGAGGAGCCTGGCGGGCTACAGTCCATGGGGTGACAAAGAGTCGGCCATGACTGAGCAACCGAGCACGCAGGCAAATGGACAGTACAGTGATGCTGGACAGCCTTGTGGCTACTGTTTTGAGGAAGCATGAACATCGAGCTGGTTTGGATCTAGAGTCCAGATTCAACGTCATGAGAAAACTCAAGTTCCAAAATGTTTTCATTCAGTCAGCAGAAGGGCAGAATGCTGCCGCTGTCTGCTTGTCCTGGCTGACTCTGTGTTCCTGGTCGCCAGATACAGTTTGCTGTTTAGACCATTTAGCAGAAAAGGATTCCGTCTTGTGAAAACACAGGCTTGACGTGCGCCGGCACTCAGGAAGCTCAGTTAAATATTCTAATCCTTTTCTGGGATAGAGGCAGGCACAGAAACGGGATCGTGTCACAGATTTACCCGTGTGTTTCTGTACGCGTCAGACCTTGGGCAAATCTCTTTTGTGCTAGATTGGGTAAGGCACCAGATTCGTGGGTAGGAAAGCAAAGTTTGAAATGAGCTGCTTGGGTCATGTGGTCAGGTCACAGTGGAACAGAAGTTTGTGCGCTCAGGTCAGAGAAGGTCTTTAGTCCCATCTATGACCCCTCAAGCTGTCCAAACCACAGAGTGAAGAAACACACTTCCTTTGGTTCGTCTGACCAAATTGTTATCTGGCAACTTCTGGCCTGGTTGCCGCAATCAAACTGCAGTCTTCCTGCCTGCTTGAGAGAAAGTCCAGTGGGGGAGGCGGGGGCAGCGTGGATGGGTCCCCAGAGTCAGAGCCTGAGTGGGCTGAAGGGTCCAAGTTGAAACCTCAATGGTGAGCTCACCCCAGGAACAAGTCATCGTCTTTCCCAGACCATTGCTTTTTCTTCCTTGTTTTGCTTTTTATTTTTTAAATTTTTTTATTTATTTTTTTTTCCTTTTTTTTTTTTTTCCTTTTTTTTTTTTTCCCATTTATTTTTATTAGTTGGAGGCTAATTACTTTACATCATTACAGTAGTTTTTGTCATACATTGAAATGAATTAGCCATGGATTTACATGTATGCCCCATCCCAGTCCCCCCTCCCACCTCCCTCTCCACCCGATCCCTCTGGGTCTTCCCAGTGCACCAGGCCTGAGCACTTGTCTCATGTATCCAACCTGGGCTGGTGATCTGTTTCACCATAGATAATATACATGTTTCAATGCTGTTCTCTTGAAACATCCCACCCTCGCCTTCTCCCAGAGTCCACAAGTCTGTTCTATACATCTGAGTCTCTTTTTCTGTTTTGCATATAGGGTTATCGTTACCATCTTTCTAAAGTCCATATATATGTGTTAGTATACTGTAATGGTCTTTATCTTTCTGGCTTACTTCGCTCTGTATAATGGGCTCCAGTTTCATCCATCTCATTAGAACTGATTCAAATGAATTCTTTTTAATGGCTGAGTAATATTCCATGGTGTATATGTACCACAGCTTCCTCATCCATTCGTCTGCTGATGGGCATCTGGGTTGCTTCCATGTCCTGGCTATTATAAACAGTGCTGCGATGAACATTGGGGTGCACGTGTCTCTTTCAGATCTGGTTTCCTTGGTGTGTATGCCCAGAAGTGGGATTGCTGGGTCATATGGCAGTTCTATTTCCAGCTTTTTAAGAAATCTCCACACTGTTTTCCATAGTGGCTGTACTAATTTGCATTCCCACCAACAGTGTAAGAGGGTTCCCTTTTCTCCACACCCTCTCCAGCATTTATTGCTTGTAGACTTTTGGATAGCAGCCATCCTGACTGGCGTATAATGGTACCTCATTGTGGTTTTGATTTGCATTTCTCTGATAATGAGTGATGTTGAGCATCTTTTCATGTATTTGTTACCATCTGTATGTCTTCCTTGGAGAAATGTCTGTTGAGTTCTTTGGCCCATTTTTGGATTGGGTCATTTATTTTTCTGGAGTTGAGCTGGAGGAGTTGCTTGTATTTTTTGAGATTAATCCTTTGTCTGTTGCTTCGTTTGCTATTATTTTCTCCCAATCTGAGGGCTGTCTTTTCACCTTGCTTATAGTTTCCTTTGTTGTGCAAAAGCTTTTAAGTTTCATTAGGTCCCATTTGTTTATTTTTGCTTTTATTTCTAAAATTCTGAGATGTGGGTCATAGAGGATCCTGCTGTGATTTATGTCGGAGAGTGTTTTGCCTATGTTCTCCTCCAGTTGTGTTTTTGTAAAGCTAGAGTATAGAAACGGACATTCTCGTCCTGTCACTTGGGATTCTGAGTGCATGTGTAGCAATGCCTTTAAGCCATGACTGTGACGTGAGATGCATATGACATATGCCCGAGGTTCGTGAGTGGCTGAGGGGGTGCTCCGGCTGGAGGCAGCCAAACTTTGCTGCTGATCAGGCCCAGACATCAGGAGACATTTTCCAGCCTCCTGTTTAATGGGAGAGCAGCACTTGAAGCTATGGTTTGGTTGTAACTGCCTGCAAAAAACAGTGGGTGTGATGATGTGATGGCCTAGTCCAGGGGTGGGAGGAGTGGGCCTGGAGGTGGTGGGAAGTGACCGGGGTCAGCCGTAAAATCCTTGCAGATGCTTCCTCCTGGGGGTCCAGCTTCGGAAGGGCAGCCTTCTGTTGTGCTTCCCATGGCCAGTGGGGGAGGTTCCAGTGTGCCCCGTGCTAAGTCACTTCAGTCACATCTGATTCTTTGTGACCCCACGGACTATATAGCCCGCCAGGCTCCTTTGTCCATGGGATTTCCCAAGCAGGAATACTGGAGTGGATTGCCATTCCCTTCTCCAGGGGATCTTCTCAAGCCAGGGATCGAACCTGAGTCTCTTGGGTCTCAGGCAGGTTCTTTGCCAGGCAGGTTCTTTGCCACCAGTGCCACCTGTAGCGTCCTGCTGCTTCCCGTGGCCGTCGGGGAGGTTCCACATGCCCTGAAACCCAGTTAAAAAAGAAGAAAGACACAGAGTGTCCCATAGAACCCAGAGTAGGAATGCAGTTGGGCCTCAGGAAGGTACCAGAACCAGCTTTGGGCCACTTGGCTTAACTTCTCTCTGCATAGCTGGTTCCGCTTTCCAACCCAGGGAGTTGAAAGGTGACCACCTCCAGCCTCCCATCCACACGATGTGGTTCTTGCCTCCAGGGGCCTTGTCCCTGTGTTTCCTGGTCTCTATGTGTCAGGGAGGTGGGAGGGGATACTGAGATGGAGTCCTTCCCCCCAGCGCTGGACTGTATTGATTGTAAATCTGTCTGTGACACCCGACGAGGCTATTTGGTTGAACAAAGATGTGAGATCTGGGAGCTGGGGCAGTAGCAGCTTACGCCAGCCTCGGTGTCCAGGGATTTCTGTATTTGGTGGCACAGTATTGAGAAGATCCTAGTAGATCATTCTTTTAAAAATTTCTACTCCTGATTATGTCTTATAGGTAGTCTAATATCTTAGTACAGTGTTGCATGTGTGCAGTTTGTAAATAGATACACACCTATCAGAAGATTCTCACCTCGTTTTCTGCAGTCGGGGATGTGCAGTCAAAGCGGCCTGAGACTCATCCTTTATGAAATGTTCACAGTGCATGGAAGGTGTTTACCCCCAGCGTCTCTGGGAATATTCTTTTCTGGGAATATTCAGTGATTCATACAAGGGATAGTTCCTATCTTGGGAAGCATAAACTACGTATTTTCTTTCTTGACACTAAAATAAACTTCTTAAAGAGTTGTATGTCCACAAATCTTGATTTATCCACAAGGACGACTTCACATTGTTGGTACATGAAGTTCAAACACGTTGATCCCCTCCTATCAGCGTGAAGAGGTGGGGGTTCTCCTGGTAGCCATGATGTGGGCAGCCTTGTGTTTCCTGGTCGAATTTCTGAAACTGAGTGTGCTAGTTTAGCATTTATTCCCGAAGAGCATAGATGGAAAGTGAGGGGGGCAGTATTAATTAGTTTCCCTCCCAGTTGGAAATTCACTGCTGCCTCTCCTGTGTGTTTTGTAAAGTCTCTGAAATGCTCGCAGAGGTGCTGGATGACCAAGGGACCGAGCTGTGAGAAAATCAAGCCGGCGTGATGGCTGCGGGAATGGCTCTCCTTGCGCTCTGCAGGCTCAGCCCCCGCCTTCCGATGCCCAGCCCCCCTCTAATACATCTCCTCCCTTCTGTGACCTCCCCTCCTGAATCTAGCATGGGCATCAAGTCTGGGTGGAATCCAGTTGACCCTCAGACATATGGGATGATTCCTCACCTGTCATGGGTCAAACACTGTCACTGTTTATGGGGAACAGTGACAGTCAGGAAGGTAGGTGAGTTGTGAGCAGAGGCTGGTGTTTCAGCTCATCAGTACCTCGCAGGTATGCTGACTGTTTGCGCCTGTCCAACGAGGGAGCGTGTGTAAGCGCTGCAGTCTAGTGTCATGACTAAGGATCACAGCAGCTAACTTTCTGCATCCCATAGGAACTCGGCTTGGGGTCAGCAAAGTGTTGAGTGTTAACTCAGGCCAGTGAGTGCTCTGAGGACAGCAGCTGTCAGGCTTGTCAGGGTTGGGATATAGGAAGGATTCCATCTGCCCTCCCTGCAGAGCTGAGTGTGAGTGCCTGTCGAGTCTCTATGGAGTCTTACCTCTGACATGATAGACTGGCCACCGTCATCTGTGAAAACACCTGGCACGTAGCAGGTGCTCAGTAAAAATGCAGCAGATGTGTGCAGTCTCCTGAACGCCTCTGTTTCCTGGTTTGGTTTCCTTCTAGTCCTCTTAAAGTTCCGCCTGGGCTGGGTCTCCTTGGTTCCACTGCCCTCGGGACGAAGCCCAGGCTCCAGGGGCTGGAGGGGAGGAGGGCCATGCCTCCTCACCCAAGTCCGAGATCCCTTGGGGTCCACGGCTGTGCTTGCCACTTGAAGGACAAACTCACGGTGTGGCGGTACCAGCTGATCCTAAGGATAGCAGAGCGCCCTGGATGGTCACTGAGTGCTGTGGCTCCGATGCTTCTGTTTCCAGGAGCCCTAGGCCGGGGCAGGCAACCTGGTGAGAAAGGGGACCAAGTCTCAGTGTTCTAAAACCTAACATGGGGGCTGACATCTGTCACTGTCACCATTTTTCTACTTTTTAAGAGCAAGTTGTTAGGTCCAGGCCACATGTCTGTGCTAAGTCACTTCAGTTGTGTCAGACTCTTTGCAACCCCATGGACTGTGACCCACCAGGCTCCTCTGTCCATGGGATTCTCCAGGCAAGAATACTGAAGTGGGCTGCTATGCCCTTCTCCAGGGGAATCTTCCTGACCCAGGGTTCGAACCAGCATCTCTTATGACTCCCGCAATGGCAGGCAGGGTCTTTACCACTGTGCTACGTGGGAAACCCCCTAGCCTACACGCAGGGACCAAATACCAGGTGTCAGGAGTCACTGGGAACCACATTAGAAGCTGCAATTATGATCATTCTGTGTCCTTATTTGCTAGACCTGCAACTTGGGAGGAGTGAATATTGGGTGTTTTGTAAGAACGTTACAGAACAATAAAATCCTGTGTCGGTGCAGGAAGCCTGTGCAGGCCAGTGGGTTCCCCCCTGGGTACAGGGGGCTCGTGTCTCTGCCGTTTGTCCGGAGAACCTGGCTTGCCCAGTTGCCACCCCACACGTGCGCTGCTTGAGTGGAAAGAAGGGTGACAGAAGAGCAGGTGGTTCCTCTGGCAGGAAGTGAGATTAAGTAAAACACCAGATTAGAAAAATTTTTAAACAGTTAAGGTCACACTTTGTAAGACTCAGACACACAGAAATGTCTGCTTGGCTGCACAGAGTCTGTGCATTGGGATGAAGGGCTCTCTGAAAAAGCCGAGAAGCAGTGGGGCTGCTATGTCGGAAGTGGAGGGTGATGGGACTTGCCCTTCTTCCCCTTTTAAGAAGCATCTTCCTTGTTCTTTTCCTTCTTTAACTTGTCTGAGGAGTGAGGCAGAGGGAGGACTTCTTTCAGAGCCGGGCTGGTAGAGGGATGGAGCCCCTGGTGCTCACCTTTTCCCACGCGAAATACTCGACTTCAGTTTCCCTAGATCTCCTAGGACATGCCTTTGCCACATGCAGGATCGAGAAGCCACCACCAGCTCTAGTGCCAGAGCACTTGATGATTGATGGAATGCTCGACTCTGGAATCCACTAGATCTGCCAGTGTTGGAACAACAAGAGGCAGATAAATGTAACGGCAGTAGAACGGGACGGGATTTAAAAATAGCATAAATATTTTACTAGGAACATTTTTTTTGGGGGTGGATGACATCCCAGAATCGAGGCCACCTTTTCTTTTTAAACACCATCCCAGAGTCAGAGAAGACCTGGGGGGGCATCTTGTGCTCGGAGACATATCCCTGGATAGGCTGCTCTAATTCTCTGTTCTTGGGTGATGCTTCCAGGACTTAAACTTGACCAGTGATAGGAGGAGACAGGGCAATTCGGCTGAAAGCTTTTTGACAAATAATAGAAACCAAACTAGAATCTAGATAATATACTTTAAACTGGAAGATCCTTAATGATGCCACGAAGATCCATCATGCTGCAGCTGAGTCCCAGCACAGCCAAATACATAAATAAAAATAAATATTAAAAAATAAAATAATAATATATGCATGTTTATTATGTTCAAGGAAATAGAAATCATAATTTCAGACTTTGGCATGCCATCAAAAATGGTACTGTGAAAATTTTATGGTGGAAAAAATGCAATAACTGATATCAGAAAATCAATAAATGGGTTTATCATCATGTTCAATACATCTTTAAAAAGAACTGGAAGATAGTTCAGAATAATTCCAAACTGAAACTCAGATGAAAAAAAAGATGGAAAATAAAAGAAGATGAAGACGTACATGGTACGGTGAAAAAGTATAGTATTGACACAGCTGGAGTCCCAGAAGGAGAGGAAACAAAGCTTCAGGAAATGATAGTGGACATTTCTCCCTAGAGAATGCCCGGCTGGGTGCCGGGAGCCTTTATGAGCTCAGCTTTTATTATTATCGCTGTGAATGTTTAGTCCGCTCCTGCTCTGAAGAAGGGTTGGGATTATTGGCAATATGCCTGGAGTCCAAATGCAGGAGTCCCCCAAGGTGGCGGGGGGCGGTGACAGAGGATGAGATGGTTGGATAACATCATCAACTCAATGGACTTGAATTTGAGCAAACTCCGGGAGATGGTGAAGGATAGGGAAGCGTGGTGTGCTGCAGTCCATGGGATCGCAAAGAGCTGGACATGACTTAGCAATGGAACATCAAATGTTCCCCAAAGATCTCTTCACTCCTGGGGTGTTCTGCTTGGACTTCAGGCCTGAGAGTCTGGTTGGCACTAGCTGAAATCCCCAGTTTGAAAGTAGAATAAAGCTTCCTAAGGAAATAATATTATAAATAGATGTCGCGGTCTTCATTGCAGAGAGCTATAGTGCAGGGGCAAGCTTGGGAAAGAATCATGGTTTATTTAGAGCATTATGTCAACAGAAAGATGCACGCCTGAGTTTCAAAAGTTTGGAACCTAGCCATCAGCTGTCCTGTTGACGTGTTGGGGTGGCCTGTGCCGCCTTGATCACTCTGACTCTTGACACCCGGTCTGATTCCTTTGAAAGCTTAGGTCTGAATGTGTAAGTGACCTGGGAGCTTCCCAGGTGGTGCTAGTTAGAAAGAACCTGCCTGCCAATGCAGGAGATGTAAGAGACCCTGGTTCGATCCCCGGGTCGGGAAAATCCCCGGAAGGAGGGTATGGCAACCCACTCCAGTATTCTTGCCTGGAGAATCCCATGGACAGAGGAGCCTGGCGGGCTACAGTCCATGGGGTGTCACAGAGTCAGACACGACTGAAGCAGGTTAGCACACAACACAGCACAACCTATTAGGGAAAAGACTCTGACCAAGAATAGATACAGATACAGATGTATGTGTGTGTATGGCTGAGTCTCTGTGCTATACACCTGAGACAACAATGAATGGCATTTTAAATCAACTATACTTCAATAATAATAAAGGGAAGAATTTATGCTGATACTTCCTCAGTAGTTGGTAGTATGTCCCCCTCTTATTTGGGCAAGACCTAGCCCATGTGTCTTTAGGATGGATGACTCTCTTATGGATAGTGAACCTGGAAAGCAGTAGTGAAGGCCTTCCTCGTGGGTTCGAGAAGTGGACTTCTTTTAAGAAGACATTTACATCTGTCGGGAAGTTGATGTACCTGGTGAGAGCCTTTAGGGGTTTCACGGGACTCAGAAAATTGTGCTCTGACCAGCCTGCTGTGTGACCTCAGGGAAGCCACGCAGCCTCCTTCCCTGCAGACTCGGGGCTGGATGGGCTGTGACAATGTCCTGTCATCTCAGGAAGTGGAGCCAGCTTCCTTCCAAGGGCATTAAGTCCCCCGGAAGTCACAGGGCCCAGGAGAAGGGGTGAGCAGCCTGTGCCTCCTGGCCCTCCTCTTGTTCCTCTGATGCCTTTATCCACCCAGGAGTTGCTGCATCAGAGCTTTGCAATTTCCTGTGGGACAGGCATGATCCGGGGCGTTTCCCTCCTGCCTGTGTGTGTGTGTGTGTGTGTGTGTGTGTGTGTGTGTGTGTGCAGGAAAAGGAAGTCACTCAGCCCAGTGATTCATGACAACTGCCCTGCATCCTGCTCTGCCATCCTCTGCCATCTGCGGGCAGGGCCTTCCCCTGGTGGCCGGTGGGGGAATGGCAGGCCCGGGAGCAGACCGTCCCCAAGTTGTCACAAAGCCTCTGACCCTACAAGATGATTTTGTTGTCGTTCAGTCGCTCAGTTGTGTCCAACTCTTTGGGACCCCATGGACTGCAGCACGCCAGGCTTCCCTGTCCTTCACTATCACCCGGAGTTTGCTCGAACTCATGTCCGTTGAATCAATGATGCTATCCAACCATCTCACCCTTTGTTGTCCCCTTCTCCTCCTGCGTTCAGTCTTTCCCAGCATCAGGGTCTTTTCTAATGAGTCGGCTCTTGGTAGCTGGAACCCTTGGGTAGAGCAAGTAGATGGGCTCTGAAACGTGCTCAGTGGAACAGAGTCCTGCCCATGAGAATGCCCCCTCGGGCCAGAGCCCTAGATGCCAGCCTCTCCCTTAGAGGACAAGGGTTCTGCTGCTGGGGGGAAGCTATCAAGGGGCCATTGTCCCAGCTGGGTACGGGGGAGGCCTGGGTGCAGCCCAGTTCTTCCTGTCCAGAGTCACTGGGGCTTCGAGGGCTGCAGGGTGGCAGAGGTCTGCTCTTTCACAGGGACTTTAAGCTCAGCTGAGATGGGAAGGACGGGGCTGTGGTTTGGGGACACTGAGAAGCGTTAGCTGGAGTCTTTCCTGGGGATGCAGCTGGAAATAGCAGTTGCATCGATCTGGAGTCCGAGGGGCTGGTGTTTCTTTTCCGTCATCACCTCTTTGAACTCTGCACATCGACCCAGTGCTGCAAAGATGCAGCATCTGGTGAGGCTTTTTCCCGGAGCTCAGAGCCAGCGCCGGCCACGTGCTCCGGGAGGTGATACCTTCTGGACAGTGACCTTCTGATGAGGATCCCAAGCCTGAGGCCTTCCTGCCCTGGGTTTGCTAGGATTGTCACCTGAATACAGGGGCGAGAGGGGACGCCCATAATTCAGATGCCGATGGTGTTTCAAATCTCATTTCATATTTCATTGTCTGGAGAAAAACACGTTTATCTGAGTTTCAGCATTTTCTCCTTGATCTGTGGGCTTTTAACGTGAAACTTTGAAGAGAAGCTCATCACTGTCTTTTCCTTCTTGGGCTAGGTGTGTCTCTTTCCCCTCTCACTTTTCTGTCTTGAGTCTCCGCGGTCCTCCCAGAGCAGATCTTTCCACGCACCCTGCATCTCCTCACTGTGCGGCCGGTCTCAAAGGGCAGTGGGAGGCAGGAGTTTTGTTCTCCTTCGTCCTGCTTTCTGGGAAATCTCTGGACTTCACCCTGAAACTTTTCCTTTGAAATTTCCATTTCTGTCATCATGTTCTTAGTTTCTGAGGGTCTGTCTTACTTTCTGAATGATCTTTTAAAAATGCATCTTGCACTTTTCTGTGGGTGTAAATCTCTGGTATTTCTTAGATGAGTATTTCTTTTTAAAAGATTAAAATGCATCTCCAGGGACTTCCCTGGTGGTCCAGTGGTTAGGAGTCCACACTTCCAATGCATGGGGCACAGTTTTGGTCCCTGGCCAGGGAAATAAAACCCTGGCATTCTGCATGGCTTGGCCAAAAGAAAAAAATAAATAAAAGGAGAATGTTTAAAAAAATAAAATGCCTCCCCAAAGCTCTGTTTGCACAGGAGCTGGTGGGTGGGGGCACACGTGGCCTCTAGTTGGGGAACTCCACATGTTTTTAGTTGGGTCTGTGGGGGTGGGGGGACACACTTGCCTCTTCCATCTGGGCTCGCATAGGGCGGGGTGGGGTGGGGTGAGTAGCGCCCCCCCCCCCCCCCCGCCCCCACGAGCTGTGTGCAGGGTCGTGGGCCAGCCTATGTCTGACACAGGTTTTCTGGAGTCAGCCTCCAGCATCCTCCAGCTTCCTCCTGGAACATTCCTTCTCTGGTCCTGTGGCTGGGGCACCTAGGTGTGATTCTCTGCAGTGTTGCCTCTGATTCCAATATTCTGATTCCATTATTGCCTCCAGCTCTTGGTACCTTTGGGGAACGTGGGCGGGACTGACTTGCTCTCCCTGCTGCAGGCCCTTAGGCTCCGGCTCCTTCTTTCACAGTGACCTCACCCTCCCTCCCCCAGCTGTTCCTCTCTGTCCTCACTTGTCTGATGGGTTGTCTCTTCTCCCATCTCTTTGACCTGAATGTGTTTTTTTATTCCTTAAGCCATTTGACAAGGGATTTGGAAAGGACTGGAGAAAAATGCACTTGGGACTTCCCAGGTGGCACTAGTGGTAAAGAACCCACCTGCCAATGCAGGAGACTAAGAGATGCGGGTTCGATTCCTGAGTCTGGACAATCCCCTGGAGGAGGAAATAGCAACCACTCCAGTATTCTTGCCTGGAGAATCCCTTGGACAGATGAGCCTGGCCGGCTGCAGTCAGGTCGCAAAGAGTCAGACATGACTGAGCAACTTAGCACGCACACACAGAGAAAAATGCATGTGTCTGTTTCCTGTGTGTGAGTGGACCCCTTTCCTAACAGCTTTACAGAATTATTTAACAGAGAAAGAGCTGAGATGAGACCTTTATACAATTGAGCAAAACTGGAGGTTCTTATGCAGCCGTCAGGTTCTGGAGAGAAAATGATAAACATGCAATAATTAGAATTTATCATTCTTACAGGATGATACCTAGAAAAATAGGTTACGTCTTTTTATTTTATTTATTTTATTTTTATTTTTATTTAGATTAGGTCTTTTTAGAGTGCTAAAGGTTTGAATAAAATCAGTCTCTACCAAAACAAAGTGATGTGTCGCCGTACTTCTTAAACCCCTCCCCAAATTTCCAAATTTCTGGAAAAAATGTATTGGAACATGCCAGTTCTAGGTTAATTATTGTGTATAGATGGCACATGTTTCTGAAACTTACTTTTAGCATACTTCTTTTATGAAGGCAATACAACTTCATTGTCAGAAATTCTGGTATGAAATAGAAAATATCCCACGTCCCCCCAGCTGGAAGTAAGCTCCCCTGTACTGGGTTCTGTTTATACTGGGTCAGAATCCATGCCCATGGATTCATGGCTGTGTTCTTGTCTTCTTTCAGGACACTGGTGTGGGGAAGTCCAGCATCGTGTGTCGATTTGTCCAGGATCACTTTGACCACAACATCAGCCCGACCATTGGGTAAGTTCTCATCTGTTCTTCCGATTCACCTTTCATCCTTTCTAAGTACCCAGAGAGGTCACAGTGTCGGAGCCTTCGGGGGTGTTTATCCCAGCCAGGGATACTCAGTCCCGACTGTGAAGACTTGGATACAACTCAGGGACTTGGGCAGTGTGTCCAGTCCTCCTGTCCCTGCAGTCCCCTTCACCCGGCACCAGCCGCCCTCACTGCCGCCTCAGGTTGTTTCCTTGATCTCTGAGTGCATTACTCTGCAGATCATGCCGACTTTATTTCCAGATGGAAGTTGAGATCTGGGACGAATCCCTGAAGGTCCTGCCTGAACTTGCCTGCCAGGAAACCTGGGAACGCGTCCACTCACAGCAGAGCCGTCTGCACGGCTCCTGGGCAGATTGATTTTCCTTTCCTGGCTTAATTCAGTGTCGGCATCTCTGTTCTGATGCTCGGGAGCGGAGGGGAGGGTTGCCCTCCTACCCCCTGCCCTGCCCAGACCCCAGCCTTGGGACGTAAGAGCACTTCCTGTTCGCTTTCTCCTTGCTATGGATGCCTTCACCAGATGTGCTTCTGCTGTGCTGTTTTGCAGGTGGTTAATTTTTCACCATCTTAGTACTTGGCCCAATGTGTTTTTCTCCATGAAGACAGCATGCACTCTGCAGAGAGCAAGGTTTGGTTTTCCTCAGCGGGGAAACAACGGGTGTATCAATTTGGGGAACTGGGTAGGATGGATGAGGTCAGGGCAACGGCCTCCATCAGCCTTGAGTGGAGAAGATTCACGACAGGGCACACAGCAAGCTTCTGACTCACAGCCATCGAGTCCACTGGGAGTCCACCCACCTCCCACAGTGATCACTGCCTTGGGAAAGACCTCAGGCTGTGAAAGGGCATCGTTTCTGCACCGAAAGTTCATCCTTGTCGCCCAGTGACTCATGAGAAACCCTGACTGCTATTCAAGCAGATTGTCGGCATCATGAACAGACGTGTGCACCTCTCTTTCTAGTTTGACCTTTACAAGGACATCATGTTTCTTCTCTGCCAGATTTCTGCTTCCCGCAGGTAATGAAGCCAGTTCAGCATTGCTCACCCCCACCACTCGGGAAGCGAAGACGCCTGAGAGTCTGAAGTTGAAAGCTAGTAAGGAGGCTGAAAAAAAAACACAAAAAGAACAAAAACCCAACCAAAAGAGCAACGGTTGTCAGTCTTCATTTCAAACAGTAATCTTAGTGGCAGGAAATCAGGAACAAAGAGAGGTGTGTGCATGTGTGCACACGTGTGTGTCTGCACATGTAGGGGTGTGTGTGTGTGTGTGTGTGTGTGTGTGTGTGTGTGTGTGTGTATGCTCAGCCATGTCCGACTCTTTGTGACCTCATGGACTGTAGCCCGCCAGGCTCCTCTGTTCCTGGGATTCTCCAGTCAAGAATCCTGGAGTGTGTTGCCATGCCCTCCTCCAGGGGATCTTCCCGACTCAGGGATCAACCCTCATCTCTAGCATCTCCTGCATTAGCAGGCAGATTCTTTACCAGTTGAGCCAGCAGGGAAGCCCCACATATAGGTGAATACATACATACATATGGTATGATATGCATTGCTACTTTCATTAGAGCTGTTTCTCGCGGGCTCACTGTGTATCGATGGGGACCTCAAAGCTGTCATTTCCTCATTTGACCCTGAAGCAGCCCTTAGGTCACGCAGGGTGGATTTGGGGCCTATTTCACAGATAAGCAAATTGAAGGACTGTGACCCTCATCCCCCAGAGTGGCCGTGGGACTCTGTCTTCTCCCCTGACTGTGCTATCAGATTCTTTCTTGACCAGGGTCAAGGCCGTCTCTACGGTCTCAGGCTTACCTCCGTCTTATCTGTAAAGTGAAAAGCGTAGCCTGGGTATATTTTTTTCCCCTAGCTCATAAAAGTCTAAGATTTTAAAAGCATGAACTTAGTTTTCTAAACCTGAGAACTTTTTCTGAGCAGAGTTGCTGTTATTATTTACCCCATTGCCTAGAATATATTGAAGAATAAATGAAAATCTGATTTGTTGTTTAGTTTCTAAGTGACTTGTTTAGTTGCTAAGTGACTTGTTTAGTTGCTAGGTCGTGTCTGATTTTCTGCGACCCCATGGACTATAGCCTGCCAGGCTCCTCTGTCCTTGGGATTTCCTAGGCAAGAATACTGGAGTGGGTTGCCAGTTCCTTCTCCAGGAGATCTTCCTGACCCAGGATTGAACCTGCATCTCCTGCATTGTGAAGCAGATTCTTTTCTACTTTACCACCGAACTACCTGAAAAAATCTGACTTACATCAATGTAAAAACAAAAATAAGCATCAAGACAAAATGTTGATGTAGCGGTCTACATACAATTTTAAAAAGCATTTTTGGAAAATGTTCCATAAGCCAAGTTAAAGGGCAAAGGTTAAACTGGAAAAAATTTTTTTTAAATATATTGTTACAAAAAGTTGTATAAAATAGTCAAAAAGGACACAAGAAGCGGAATGACCATTCCTGCTTAAAAGTAGGCAAAGGTCATGAACTAAAGATTCACAAAAGGAGAACAACTGAACAGTGAACCCTAAAATGATGTTCAGACACACAGATTTCCTGTGTGTCATCCTGGAGCGGATTCGAAAGGCTCTTGTTTGGGGAAAAAGTCATCTCATACATTTCAGTGGGTGTATAGGTACGTACAAGCTACCATTCGGTGAGCATAGCAATGTGGAGAATATATGCTTCTAAGAAGTCCAAAGAGTAGTTGTATGAGAACACAAAGATTCAGGTACAAGGATATTCACTTAACCATTGTCAGAATAGTGAAAAATAGGTGACCCTGACATGGTGTGTAATATGCAGTCACCAGGTAATGATGCTGTATCTATAGTCACAGAAATAGAAAGATGTCCACGATATATCAAGTGCAGGAGAAACGAAATGGGGATAAAAGTTGTGTCAACACCATTTGAAAGACAATACCAATTTATTAGCAGTGATTATGGCTGGGTAGTGAAATTTTGATTTTTGGAGTATATTTGCTCTGACGAGTAAGCTGGGACGTACAGTTTAAGAACTCTTTAAGAAATGAAATGTCATGCAGCAGATGCGATTTTGATCATGTTAGGTTAAATCACTTAGAATATAAGTGATATTGCTTAGAATATCGCTTAGAATTTCCATCTAATGCAATTGTGTGTTGATAATTAGAGCTCGCTGACTATTCACCTTGGTGTTGAGTCCATTGTGGGGACAGTCATGGGACCTGCAGGGACAAATATCTTCCTCCCTGGAACTTCTGTGGTCTGCCCTTAGTCTCAGGGAAGAGTAGAAATTGAGGAAATTTTACCAGGATGAGCACTGAGTGGTTGCAGGCTTGGACCCTCGCTGGACCGTGAGGGCCCTTGGGGTCCATGAAAGTGAGGGAAGACATCCTGATGCCTTACCCCTGCAAACTCCAGTGTGCATCCTGAGAAGAACAACAGGAAGACACCTTTATTGTCCCTAGAAAGTGAATTTGGTTCAGTGATCATATCTGACATAGAGTCTAAATTTCCATTTTTCCAGTTGTCCTCAAAACGTCTTTGGAGTGCTTTTCCCACTAATCCACGGTTCAGTCAAGGTTCATACAGCGCATTTGGTGGGTTTGTCTCTTTCCTCTCTCTTTATCTAGATTCTAGAACAACCCCCCATCTTTGGTTTTGTTCACTTTTCATGACAGTGACTTACTCCAAGCATTCGGGCCTGTCATCTGGTAGAATGTTCCCTATTCCAGATTCACTGGATTGCGTCCTCTCAGTTAAATTCACATTAAACATTTTTTGGCAGGAACTCTGCACAGGTGAACAGGTGATGCACGTACTGACCACACCACATCAGGAGGCTCCTCGTGTCTGCTTCTCCCACAATCAGAGGCTTGCTGTTGTTTAATGAATGGGAAACTTTATCACACAGGAAAAAAACAAAAACAAAACCAAGGCTACTCAACATTCCTTGTGTTAGACTTTTACATCTTTTCTGAGCACTGAGGAAAAGCTTAAGAGGAACTATGCAAAAAAGAAAGTATCAAGTGTTTCATTATCTACTGAGAGTTTCAAATCCTCCGTTTTTCGTGGAGAAAACAAGTATTTGTTCATCTACCCATCTTTATCCCTGCATTTGCAGAAGCAGGATTGAGAATGAGACACAGTGTTGTAGTGGTTGCTGCCAGTGCTGGGGTCGTAGAGCAAGGAGTATGCACCACTGTTTACACCTCTGCAAGGCCCACACTCTCATGTGCCCGGACACAGCCGCTGTTTTCACTCTTAATTGTGGTGATGATACATTTTTAAAATCTAAGGTTTTCTTTCCTGATTTCAGGCATCTAATGTCTTAGGACTGTTGAAGACAAGTGTTTTGAAACACAGTGTTCTGAATACACTTTTTGCCTCCCCCCACCCAAGCCCCCTGTTGGACTAACAGAAGAGGTGGGATTTCTTCTTTGGGGTAACAGGTCCTCTTTCCTCTCCACGGCCTCTAGAGGAGAGCCGATGGGGTCCTGACAAGGCCCCGCCATCACAGGAGTCTTCGTGAAGGTCGCAGGGGTGATCGGTAATGTGCCAATGTCGCTTCTCTTTTTCAGGGCGTCTTTTATGACCAAAACTGTGCCTTGTGGAAATGAACTTCACAAGTTCCTCATCTGGGACACTGCTGGTCAGGAACGGGTAAGGACACGCTGCTGCTCGCTTCCTGGGGAAATGATGCCAAACAGCACTGGTTTCTTTGTATCTGGCAAGACTTGGTGACTAGTGATAGAAACCCAGCTTCAAATGAGTTAAGCAGGAAAGGAAACGTGCTCTTTAGGCATGAGGAACAGGAAGGGGCCAAATCCCATCCCTGCCAATGTGCCGGCAAAGCTGCACGACTCTATTCCATGTTCTTTGCTTGCTGACCTTGAAATTGACTTCTTTTTAGGCGGACCCCCTGGCCATCAGCACCCCCAGAAATAGAGCAGCTTTTCCCAGGCCTGCCCTGGGGGCTCCTCCTCTACCTGGTCTGAGCTATGTGCCCAGGGGATGTGGCGCCCCTGCTGGCGGGGCCAGGGAGTGCACTTGCCCCTGGCAGTGGCTGCCTCAGTTCCACCCGAGTCCCGTGGCCTGGGAGCTGGACAGGCTTTGTTCCCTGAAGTCTGGGTTCCCATCCTGGGAAACGGGGGAATGGGTACTGGGTTACCAGGAACAATGGACGACGGCTTTCTTATTCCTGTTGTTGTTGTTTAGTCGCTAAGTTGTGTCCAACTCTTTGTGATCCCCCCTGGACTGCAGCATGCCAGGTTTCCCTGTCCTTCACTATCTCCTCCCATCTCTGATTCCTAATTCTTTTTATTTCCTGAAAATGTTTATGGAGACGATAACTCAAGAAGCGCACATCTCTAGATTTTAAAAAGTGAAGTAATGATACCTACAGACTGTCTCAAGCAGGGAATGTGTGTAATAACTAGGGCATATGTTATCAGAGTTGAGAGGAGTGGCCTGGATGGGTGAACACAGGGCTCACCAGTACCTTCTCTTAACCAATCAAAACTGGCTCCAGAGCTGGTTATCGCAGAGTAAGACGGGTTGGACTTGCCCTGGTCTGTTCCCAGCTCAGATGTCACCATCACTGCCCACCCCATTTAGAAGGTTGGCACTTCCTCACTCCCCACCCCAACTCACTCCCTTCTTCTCCACAGCCCTTACTGTGTGTGTTCAGGTGCCCACTTGTCTTTGGGACCCCACAGACTGTAGCCTGTCAGTCTCCTCTGTCCATGGGATTTCCCAGACAAGCATCCTGAAGTGGGTTGCCATTTCCTTCTCCAGAGGATCTTCCCAACCCAGGGACTGAACCCATGTCTCCTGCATTGGCAGGCGAGTTCTTTAACCACTGCACTACCAGGGAAGCCTCTTCACAGCCTTCACCACCCTCTAATATGCGCCTCAGTTCGCTCATAGATTCTGTCAACCGTCTCCCTCTCACAGGAGAATCCAGGACTCAGGATAATCCATCGTTTTCATTATCAGCTCCTCACACAGCAAGTGTGTGTGTATATGAATTTCATTTTCTATAAATCCCCTCTTAAAATGAACATTCCAGTGTTTGTAGATGAAGCTGTCTCAGAGGTTTCCTTTCCTTTAATGAGGATGAATCTTCTGGCCTCAAATGGTACCTACCCTCCGTTAGAACATCTGCTACTTCGCTGTGGAATTGAGAACTCAGATTAGCACACAGGAAGCTGCTACCTGGGGCCCTTCTTTCTCTCTGACCGTGGGCCATACCCACTCCCAAAATTAGGGGGCTGGAGTCCAAGGGAAGTGAGCATAGGAGTCTCTTCTCTATGTCCCTGTATGTTCTCTGTAGCGATTGGCTAGATTTCTGTTTTTGGAGTTGGGGGTTTGTTCCTTAAGCAAAGAGATTTTCTTCTTCCCCATTTTACTTTTGCTCATGAAACAGTTGCTTATGCAGCTGCTTTTTCAAAAAAATTTTTATTTATTTATTTTTGGCTGTGCTGGGTGTTCCTTACTGTGCTCACGGGCTTTTCTCTAGTTGCAGTGAGCAGGGGCTACTCTTTACTTCTGGGGCACTGGCATCTTACTGCAGTGGCTTCTCTTGTGGCAGCTCCTAGGCTTTGGAGCGCAGGCTCGGTAGTTATGGCCCGCAGGCTTAGTTGCTCGGCGGCATGTGGGATCTTCCTGGACCAGGGATCGTAGCTGTGTCTCCTGCATTGGCAGGCAGATTCTTTACCACTGAGCCACCAGGGGAGCCCCTTCGGCGGCTCTTCCCAAGTGTCATAAGTCAGTTTTACACAGAGGCAGCGTTGCGGCTCCTCCTGCCGCTGCATGTCCTCTAGGCTGTGCTCAGGGCCTTCTGTGCACTAATGCGTGTGGCTCACTCATGGCACTCGGCTGGGGACTGTCTATTGCCATTTACAGGCGAGGTCACCCAGACTTAGAGAGGTTGAGTAACCTGATCAAGACCACACAGCTAAGAAGGTATAAAGCAGAAATTTGAATCCAGCAGTCTGGATCCTGTGACTGATAGTTCTGTTTTGATGGGAAAAAATCGCACAAAACCACACAATTAAAATTATCCCAAATCCCACGGCCCAGATATTTCTACTGTTGACATTAGGTGGCCATTCTCCAGGTAGCTCACTCTGTGTGTGTGTGTGTGTGTGTGTATGATTATTTCTTATCGATGGAATCCTGATTCTTTATAACCTGCCGTTTTCACTTGTGTTGAAGTGTCCCTAGAGGGAGATTTCTGTGTGATTGAAGCAGGGCTCTTGATCCTGACTTACCTATTCTAATAGTCATGAGATCAACTACTTTGGGTGAAATTTGGCTCTAACGTGACTATCAGAGTTTGGAGTCTGGCCCACTTAGCATTTCAAAGCAAAATCACCGTAACATTTCTTTCATAGGCCTGTATTTTTAATTATTCTAATTGCTTTTCTAAAATTTATCTCTCAGGTTGTAGATACCTGTGATTATATCACTGTGTCTATAATTTGAAAAGCATAAGCCTCGTATTAGGGATTCTTCTTATACTCCAGGGAAGAGGGCTTGGGTTTGGGTGGTCATTTCAAGTGAATCCAGGTTTGTGGAGCGTGAGTGGACAGAGTCCGCCTGACCTCGTGACTGTGGGTCCCTCTGGCCCTCGACAGCTTGGCGTGTTACCCCCGGGCTGACCTTGTCTTGTCCCTCCATGCAGCCTGCTCTCGCGCCAGTGAGGGCAGTTTCTCAGTCGTTTTGGCAGCTTCGTGCTGGACTTAATGGTGCTTGTAATGACGTTGCCTCATGTTTGAGCTAAAAATAAATTCCCTGCTGTTGCTGGTGCGGATTGCAGTCGGTTCTCTCATTAATCGTTCGAGTCCAGTGCATTTTATTTTCCCTCCTTATCATTGTAGAAATCTACTGCTGTTCTCCTTAGTTTTCACAATGCTAAACCCAATCTCTTTGGATTTATGAGTTGACCGTATCAAGACAGATTTAACTGCTCAGCCCGGTGCTCTGCGTGTGATGATTCCTCAAAATGGGACCACGTCTGCGTCTGCCTGGCACACACAGCAGTCCTGTCAGTGTCCTACTTACTATGGTGCTGAGTCTACATTAGATGTGGCACCGATTCGTACTCTCCAAGGATGAGTTTTCCCTCTGAGCACTGAAGAAGTAAAAGGATCCTGGTCTCCTCTTCTTATAGAAGAGTGCATTCATTCTTTTTTGTTTGTTGTAAATTTTATTGAAGTGTAGTTGATTTACAGTGTTGTGTTAATTTCTGCTGTATAACAACGTGGCTCAGTTATACACACACACATATATATTCTTTCCATTTTCTTTTCCATGATGATTTATCATAGGATATTGAATATAGTTGCCTGTGCTATACAGTAGGACCTTGTTGTTTATCCATCCTGTGTGAAATAGCTTGCATCTGCTAATCCCAGACTCCCAGTCCATCATCCGTCTTCAGCCCTCTGTCCCTCTTGGTAACTGCAAATCTGTGCTCTGTGTCTGTGAGTCTGTTTCATAGATAAGCTCACTTGTGCCATGTTTTAGATTTCACACATAAGTGATAGCACATGATATTTGTCTTTCTCTGTCTGACTTACTTCAGTTAGTATGATAATCTCTAGGTTCATTCGTATAGCTGCAGGTGGCATTGTTTCATTCTTTTTTATGGCCGAGTAATATTCCACAGTATATAACTACTGCATTTTCTTTATCTGTTCCTCTGTTGACGGACACTTAGGTTGTTTCCATGTCTGGGCTGTTGTGAATAGTGATGCTTTGAACATAGGGGTGCATGTTTCTTTTCCAACTAGAGTTTTGTCTATGTATTAGAGCGCATTCATTCTTGACATGTCGTATTTTGCTTTTAGTTCAGTCCTATATGATGGACGTCCTCCGATTCTTTCAGTGGCAAATGGTAATCCATCGAGTGCCTCTGTAAAAGTAATGGTTAAAAAAATGTAAGCATTTCCAGTTGATTGTTGAATCCAATTTTTTAAAAGCTTACTGTTTTGAGATTTGTGAATTGACTGTGCTGCTCCCCAGGGGGGTGTTTCAAGAGAAGAGTGCCCTGTTGGGGCTCGGAGGCGGCTTCTGGGGTGTCCATCCTGTCCTGTTCGCAGGGGTTGTCCTGTTGGTTTCTGCTTCATGCTGACGGGTGAGGAGGGGCAGCGGTAGGTCAGCAGAGCCTCTAGCAGGATGCTCTCAGGGACTGGAGCTCAGAGAGAGCCCCAGGGAGAGAAGGGAATTTATCTGCTGAGCTCTGTGGTCCCAGCTCCCATTGTCAGGATTTGTGAGGGGAAATGAGACTTCTGTGCCAGGGTGTCAACTCATTGCTTCCTCCTGAGTTTCCTGTGATTTCCTCCTTTGTTCTTTCATTTCACCTGGGGACCGATGTATCCTCATTGCTACTGAATATCATAATGTGAGATTTACCTTTCTAGATGTATACTTCCAAATCTTTCTGTGACTGCTTTAAAACACAACCACAATCTATAGAATAACTCTATTAAATATGTCAGCATCCTGGGAAAATGTCAGGCTGCCTTCTCCTGGTCTGATCCATCAGAGCAGCATTATGTTAAGAATCTAACCCAGGGAAAAAATGAACATCATCATATTCTTTTGTTTCATTTGGTTAGAGTCATCATTGTAGTTGTTTATCTTTCCTAGTGGGCTTGTTGTTTAGTTGCTAAGTTGTGTCCTACTCTTTGTGACCCCATGGACTATAGCCCACCAGGCTCCTCTGTCCATGGGATTCTCCAGGCAAGAATACTGGAGTGGGTAGCCATTCTCTTCTCTAGGGGATCTTCCTCACCTGGGGATAGAACCTGAGTCTCCTGCATTGCAGGCGGGTTCTTTACTTGCTGAGCCACCTGGCAAGCCTGCTCATTCCCCTCCTTGGGCTCATTTCCTCCCATCTCCCATAACTTGGAAGCTTAGGTAATGGGGTCATAGATGCTAGGATGCAGCTGAGAAAGCCGTGGCCTCAATATTGGGTCTGAATGGGTCCTTGGGTAGGAAAAGAGAATCGAAGACAGCAAGTTCAAGGTCAAGTTCAGGCTCTTTACAAACATCAAAAGAAACTTCTGCTCTGTTTCCTTCTTTCTTAGGGCCCTGGAGTTCGTGGTCAGGAAAGTGGTTCACTATTCATAGGCTGTGGCTTAAGTCAGAGGAAAGTTTGACTTTCAGGCGTCGTTGAAGAAAGAGGCCTCTTACAAGCTCTGAATGAGCTGCTCTTTGTTTTCTCCCTGGCTTGCCCTACAGCCCCTGGAGAGAGAGGCCAGCTCCCAGCGCTGCTGGAGGGCGAGGGGCTTCACCCTCAGCACCTCCTCACAGACTTCCATGGGGGGGGGGAGGTCTGCCTTCAGTGGGAGGAGGTAGGGTCCATGCAACGCCCCTTCTTAGAGAACAGTGCTTCCACAGTGTGGACTGAGGTCTGAATTAGGGAACTATGCCCTCCCTCCATTGCCCCCCACCCCCGCAAGAAGGCTCTCAGAAAGGAAAAGTGGGTGAAGGTTGTGTGTGAAGCTGATGGCTCAGAGGCCCGCAGATGTGCTGTTAAATGAGAGTAGCAACTGTCGATGGGGCCCAGGAGCCTCAAGTCACCTTTTAGTGAAAAGTCACCCAGAGGGGCAGAGACTCGGCGACAGAAACCGAGGAAGAGTGTGACAGTGGTGTTTGGGCTGGGGCAGAACTAGCTGCTCACTGACCTGGCTGCCAGGGTTTGTTCTGTGTGGGGGTGTTAGCGTCATTTAGGAAAACACGATTTTAGGTGCAGAATTGTCCTGCGGGGTGTCAGAATGTCGCCAACAGGAGAGAGAGAGGAAAGACATGTCCATCTACTGAAAAAAATAAACCCAGTAAGTCCTTCAGGAAACCCTGCAAAGTCTCGGTGGGTGGGATGGGAACGCTGGGAAGGGGGAAGGGGTGGGGAGTGGGGACTCAGGAGCCACGGTGGGGTGGGAGGGTCTCAGCCCTGAGCTGGTCTGAAGGGACCCAGCCCCTTCCTCTGGCATCCTCCCCACCACCACAGACCCTCTGCCCCGCAGAGAGCATCTCCCCCTCCTGGGGACTCATGTGGCTCCTCTGGATGAAGACTCTTGGCTCCTAGGGCTTTCTCTGTGTCTTTAGTCTGGGATGTGATGCCATAAGGTCTTCCCAGGTGGCGCTAGTGGTAAAGAACCCACCTGCCAATGCAGGAGACGTAAGACATGTGGGTTCAATTCCTGGGTCACGAAGATCCCCTGGAGGAGGGCATGGCAACCCACTCAGTATTCTTGCCTGGAGAATCCCATGCACAGAGGAGCCTGGTGGGCTACAGTCCATGAGTCGAACACGACTGAAGCTACTTAGCATGCATCCACATGATGCCATAAGTGACCTCTCATTGTGAGGCAGGGTCTGCACCTCTTGGCTAAAGGCCAGTCTCCTCCTGTGACTCTCAGGGGGCCTGGGGCAGAGAGCCCAGGTGGTGGGGCGGGAGGCAGGACTTTGGGGCCTGGCTGGGGTTGTGCTTGTTAGGAACCTGAGATGCCCTTTACCCGGTTGGCCTTCTCTCCTCCCCTGTTTTCCCTCCTTTCCTTTTACACAGCTGATTTCATACGTCTGGTTAAAATACAAGCGATAATGTCATTCCTGAGAAGGAAGTTAGACAAGGAAGTACAGACTTTGTGTAGCATGGCAAAGCATGTCTGTGAGCCCCTGTAGGTCCTGTTATGGGGACAAAGGCGTGTCCTCTGAGCGGGAGCTTACCCTTCAGAGCAGCCCCTCCCAAGGAGCCACCTCCTCCATCCACTCTGAGGAGAGTGAGTGCCTCTGAAGGACAGGGATTTGTAGTCGTCTTCGCCGTCTCTGTTTCCTGTGGCTGTTGTAACGCACATGTGAAGTGAAGTCGCTCAGTTGTGTCCGACTCTTTGTGACCCCATGGACTGTAGCCTACCACGCTCCTCCGTCCATGGGATTTTCCAGGCAAGAGTACTGGAGTGAGTTGCCTTTTCCTTCTCCAGAGGGTCTTCCTGACCCAGGGATCGAACCCGGGTCTCCCGCATTGCAGGCAGACGCTTTACCGCCTGAGCTACCTGGGAAGTCCTTAACACACATGTAGTGCCTTCTAACAACCTGGGTTCACACCCTCCCAGGTCTGGAGCGTGGGCTGGCAGGTTTATTTTTGGAGGCTCTAAGAAGAGTCAGCCCACAGTCTTTGCCTTGTGGCCCATTCATCCATCTTCAAAGCAGAGCATCTTCAAACTTCTCTGACTCCCCCGCCTCCCTCTTCCATCTGAGAGGACACATGTGGAAGACGCTGCATGATGCCACTGTCCCCACGTGGTAGCCTGGTGTAACCTCCCTTCCCAGGACCAGCTGCCCACCTCTGGCCGCCCTGTGCTGTCACAGGTCACAGGTCCAAGGGTGAAGCTGTGGACATCTTGGAGGACTATTGTCCTATCTGCTGACCCTCTGTCCCCATCGCTTAGAATGGCCCTGTCATGTACCAGATGGGTGTTGAATGAATGAGTAAAGTTAGTGCCAGCCCATGTCTTCATTACACCTGTGAAAGTGATGCTCCATTTCAGAGAAGAAACTGAATAGTGGAAAAAGAGTGGCATTTGGGGTCAGAAGATCTACATTTAAGGACTTTTAAGAGCTGTATGTCTGTGGGCAGTTTGCTTAATCATCCTGAGCCTTGCTTTTCTCATCTGTACAATGGGACACCCCACCACCACCACCATCTAGCCTGCCCATCCACACAGGGTTATTGGCTGTTTCGTTGTTGAAAGTTTGTTGAGTTCCTGCTGCTGCCCAAACAGGGGGTCACAGAAGGTTCTGGGTGGAGTTGGCAGCTGAGAAAAGGTGTGAATGGAGGAGGGGTGAGCTCTGTGGATGTGATTCCTGAATGCTGAGGAAATCCTTTGGCATTGGCACTTTAAAAGAAAAAAAGAAAGCAAAGGGGGAAAAAAATCCCCTTTCATTGCAAAAATAATGTATACAGTTAACATTTTAAAAGAGTTCTTTCAGGAAACGTGAAAAACAGGTGATGGGTTTGCCTGTAATGGCATTATTCAGAAATAGCCATTTTGATAGGTTTTTCTATTCAACTTTATGTATCTATTACTGGGTTTTTAGGACATCTGAGTAGACATATTAAATAGGCCTCTGCTTTCTGTGCAGAGAGAGGGTCTGTGTAAAACTCAGAAACCTTCTGAATGGCACAGAAAGTACATTCAGTGATGATTTTTCCATTCAGCCTCTGCCAGCTGGGAATGTCGGGAATGTCAGGAATGCCCTTCCCCCCCTTCCCCCTTTGTTTGAATCCTGAGGGACCTCGGGACGTGTTCTGGCTTCTGCCCCAGACTGCCCACTGCCCTGGCATTCTGGGGGAGGCGGAGGATTTCTGCTTGTGTGCTGCCCCCGCCCCCACCCCAGGACAGACTGGCGCTGGCCCCTGCTATGTGAAAGCATCTCACAAGGGACCGGCACTCTCTGAGATCCTCAGACAACCAAGCCCTGCAGCTCGCCGGCCCGATGCCAGTGCTCTCAGCTGGGAGGCAGAGCCCAGCTGGGGTTGGTCCTTTTTAGGAAACTTCATGTATTTTCCATCACTGCTCCTTCTTGACATGCAGAACATTGCTGCTGTGGAATTTATGATGCCACAAACCTGCGTGTAAGGAATTTTGCCCGAAGTCGACTGGGTGGTCTAAAGAACTGGGTTTCCTGGAATGGTACTTTCCACTGTGTGCTGACTGTGTGTGTGTGCGTGCACACACAGGATGCTGTGGGATGGGATGAAGGGAGCCTTGTGGTGCAGCTGAGGCAAGAGCAGGGTGAGAGTTCCATCCAGAGTCTGTCTGACCTTGACCATGAGTGTCCTCACAGAGCTGGGAAAACCTTAGCTGTCACCACCCACCCACCCCCACCCCCACCCCAACCCAGACTGGTACTGAGCCAGGTGCAGGTCAGCACCCTGTCTTGAGTCGAGATCTCTTCATCCTGTGCCCCTAAAGTGGTTCTCAGGATACTCACTAGGTCCCTAGATGTTAAGAAATATTACTTGAATAAAGGTAGAAAATAAAGAATTCTGAGTAAAAGCAAAATAAATAAGTTTCTTTACTATAGAAAATTTCAGAGCCTTTCATGTACCAATAATACTTTGTGAACTCCAGGTAAGTCCAGGAATATAACAACATTATAATATGTTGTTGTTCAGTTGCTAAGTTGTGTCCAACTCTTTGCAACCCCATGGACTGCAGCATGCCAGGCTTCCCTGTCCTTCACTGTCTCCTGGAATTTGCTCAAACTCACGGCCATTGAGTCGGTGACGCCATCCAACCATCTCATCCTCTGTTGTCCCTTCTCCTCCTGCCTTCAGTCTTTCCCATCATCAGGGTCTTTTCCAATGAGTCGGCTCTTCACATCAGGTGGCCAAAGAATTGAAGCTCCAGCTTTACCATCAGTCCTTCCAATGAATATTCATGGTTGGTTTCCTTTAGGATTGACTGGTTTGATCTCCTTGCTGTCCAAGGGACTCTCAAGAATCGTCTCCAATACAAGGTTTGAAAGTTTTAGTATGTAGTGGTTCCTGAAACTTACTTGGCCAAGAAACCTTTCTCTCCAAAAAGCACTTCGAGGGCACAGGGTTCTGCAGGACACCCCTCCTTGGGAAATACTGAGCCATCTTGCCTTCTATGCCGTTTCATATTTTTCAGAAACTTGAGTTTAATTGCTGCCCAGTATTCCAGCAGGTAAACCAACTAATTATGGTTTCTTTGAGGCCACCTCTGATCACCCCCTTCAGAAGTGAAACTGTTGAGTCAAAGTGAAGGAATGTTTCAAGACTTTTTTTAAAATTTTAATTTTATTGGAGTTGTTGATTTACAATGCAGTGTTAGTTTTAGGTGTATAGCAACATGATTTAGTTACATTCATTCGTTTTTAGATTCTTTTCTCTTGTAGCTTATCACAGAATACTGAATACTGTTCCTTGTGCTATACAGTAGGTCCTTGTTGGCTATCTATTTTATATATAGTAGTGTGCGTGTGTTTATCCCAAGCTTCTGATTTATCCCTCTCCCTCACATTTACTCTTAGGTAATCGCAGGTTTGTTATTGATATCTATAAGTCTGTTTTGTAAGTCAGTTCATTTGTATCTTTTTAAAAAATTAGATTCCACATATAAGTGATATCATATGGTATTTGTCTTTCTGTGTTTGACCTGCTTCACTCAGTATGATAAAGTCTGGGTCCATCCATGTTGCTGTATTATTTTGTTCTTTTTTTAATAGCTGAGTAATATTCCATTGTGTATCCCAGGGATCAAACCTTCATCCCTTAGTCTCCTGCATTGGCTGGTGGATTCTTTACCACTAGTGCCACTTGGGAAGCCCATATATATACACCACATCTTCTTAATCCATTCCTCTGCCAGTGGACTTGTAGGTAAGCCTTTGCAAATACATTGTCCAGATGCTTTCCAGAAACGCCATGCCCATGTATCCTTCTGCTGGCTGCTGGAAGTGGGCAGCACCTGTGAAAGCTGAGGGTCTAACACACTCAGAGGAGGGCAATCCCTTGCCCTCACCCTATAGACATCCAGCAATTACAACACAGTCACACACACACGGACATAGACAGTCATTTCTTTCGAGCGAACACATTGTCTGTTCGCAGCTCCCTGTGCTTCTTCTAAACGATTAAATGTCACCTGAAAGTTATCTGAACTTTTTAATGTGGCATTCTAGATATAGTTAGGGAGGAAGGGATTTCGAATTGGCCTCTATTGTGCTGATTTTTCAGAGAAGGCAATGGCACCCCACTCCAGTACTCTTGCCTGGAAGATCCCATGGACGGAGGAGCCTGGTAGGCTGCAGTCCATGGGGTCGCGAAGAGTCGGACATGACTGAGCGACTTCACTTTCACTTTTCACTTTTATGCATTGGAGAAGGAAATGGCAACCCACTCCAGTGTTCTTGCCTGGAGAATCCCAGGGACGGGGTCGCACAGAGTCGGACACGACTGAAGTGACTTAACAGCAGTAGCAGCAGTGTTGATTTTTAAATAACCTTTCAAGGTGAGTTGTTTTGATAAGTTTTGTCAACCTCCTGTGATTGTGCACTTTGTTTCTAGAAGAATCTTTTACTCAAGTGTTTCATCAGTCTTAACTCCGACCTCATGGAAATGGAATGATGTCATGTTGAATACTGAGGCTGTTTGTGGTGCTTTTGTTTTATATTTGTGGGGGAAGTATACACGTTGTAGGCAAGAGGTGATTCATCTTTTTGTCCTCCACAAACATCCTTTGGTCAATGCGTTACTGGGTTTTAGAACTGAGACTCGAACTTTAGCTCATTAAAACCCCCAAGTCCCCGGCAATAAAGTTGAAGTGGCTTCACCCCCGGATTTATTTCAAAATGATTCCATTTGGAGGAAGGAAAGAGCAAGTAATGCATTATATAGAAAGCTCTAATCAATAATTCATGAGACCTGTAGACCAGTGATGCTTCCAGATTCACTTCATGGCGTTACTGCTGAGAACTATTTTAGAAGATCCACAGTTTGTGTCTGAGTTTGCAAGTGTCTCGATTTTCGAGATGTACATTTGGGGGACTGCCTCTCCTCCTTCAGGTGTTTAAGTGGACTTTTCTTAGATGGAAGTTGTTTTGGAAAAATGAGCATTTTATGTAATTGGACTGCAGGGACATTTTATTCCTTTCCATTAGCAAAGCAGGAATGTCTAGCAAACACATGGCTTTTTCCTCCTTTATGGCAGGAATTCTGATTTTGGTTTCTGCATCTGGAGTGGGTTGCCAAAAAATGGACTAAAAATAGATGTTTGAGGGCTGACCAGGACAGCCCAGAGCTGGGTAGTCAGTGCTGATGGAAAGCTCTGTCCTCAGTGAGTCATGGTCAGTAGCCAGGGCCCTCCTGCCAGGAACTCCTGTGTCCCTCCTGAGCTCCATGTAACACGTGCCCCCTTCTGAAAACCACATGGGTGCAGGGCAGCTTCTCATGGAATGGAGACTTGCCCGATGGCCAGAGGCTGGGACAGGGACCTGCTTCCTTGTACACTCTGGTGAGGCTATGCTTGCATCCTGCAGTAGAAGGGAACCTCGGGGCTGGACATGCGTCCAGTTTCCAGATAGGATCATTTCAACTTGGCCAGTGTTGGTTCAGTGAAGAGCATTGCACAGGAAGTAAACGAATGATGGTCTTATTGTTTGCCAGGAAAATGTCCGTCCTTCCTCCCCTCCCTGCTACCCCCCACCCCAACTCTAGTAAATATGGCTGCTTTTATTTTTATTATTTTAAATTTGATTTTTATCTCATATTGGAGATTTACAGTGTTATGTTACTTTCGGTGTACAGCAAAGTGATTTTTATACATATATATAAATCCATATAAGAGACATGGGTTTGATCCCTGGGTTGGGAAGATCCCCTGGAGTAGGAGATGGCAACCCACTCCATTATTCTTGCTGGAAAATCCCATGGACAGAGGAACCTGGCAGACTATGGTCCATAGGGTCGAAAAGAGTCAGACATGACTGAAGTGACTTAGCAAGCACATATCCCTCTGAATCCACTGTTTTATGTATAGTAGTGTGTATATGGGGCTTCCCAGGTGGCACTAGTGGTTAGAATCCATCTGCCAATGCAGGAGACACAAGAGATGCAGGTGTGATCTCCGGGTTGGGAAAAGCCCCTGGAGGAGGAAATGGTGACTCACTCCAGTATTCTTGCCTGGAGAATCACATAGACAGGGGGACCCTGGCAAGCTACAGTCCATAGGGTCACAAAGAGTCAGACATGACTGAAGCAACTTAGCATGCATGCACGGTATGTATATGTTAATCCAAAACTCCTAATTTATTCCTCCTAGCTTTCCTCTTTGGTAACCATAAGTTTGTTTTCTATGTCAGTGAGTCAGTTCATGTTTTGTAAAGAAGTTTATTTGTGTTATTTTTTTAGATTTCACATATAAGTGTTATCATAAGATGCTTGCCTTTCTCTGTCTGACTTTCTTTTTATTTTTTTCTCCTTTAAATATTTATTTATTTATTCATTTACTTGGCTGCACTGGGTCTTAGTTGTAGGTTACAGGATTTTCGTTGTGGTGTGCTGGGTCCCTAGCTGTGGCATCTGGGATCTAATTCCCTGACCAGGGCTCAAATCTGGGCCCCCTGAATTGGGAGGGTGAAGTCTTAGCCACTGGGCCACCAGGGAAGTCCCTCGGTAGTCACGTCTTTAAATACATTGCTGTGGATGAGTGAGTGCCTCCCTCCCCAAAGCCATACCAACTCCAGTTATGATGTCTTTTTTAATACTTAATAAATAGCTCATCATTGGTTTTGTTTTAATTTCTTTTATTATCATTGAACATGTTTAAAAATATTTATTTGCAATTTATAAGTCTTCCTCTGTGATTCATCTATCTATATCCTTTGTTCATTTTTCTATTGAGCTGTTATCTTTTTCTCATTGTCTTTCAAAACTCCTCTGTGATGTATTCTTCAAATATATTCAAATATGTTTAAAGGTATATTCTTCACAATAGACATAAAATCTGTGTGTGTCCCCAGGATAAGTATCTATCCTACTTGGGGATAAGTGGTTCTGGTGACCAGCGATGCTGGCTCTGTTCACATTTGGAGCGAAGCTCATCTCTCTCACTGTTGAGAATTTGCAGGAATTGCCCAGTCCCGAGGGCAGAGGCCGTTGTGCCCCAGCTGCGGTGTTCTGCCCTAGAGGCTGGCCCCAGACTGTGTGATCTGTGTCCTTAGTAGACATCTTCTTATTGTTGTATCATCCTAATGAGATTGTCCTGGTTCATCATATCAGATAAACAAAGAGCAGTAAAGAAAAGAAAATTCCTAGGATACCACACTGATAATAACGTTTACTTTTGGTCGGGCCTAAGAGTGAATTTCCTGGTCTGTAAACCACAAGGGTATGATCTGTGGTGGAGGAAAATGTATTATCTGAGTCCTGGGGAGTCCTAGGGGGCGAATCCAGGCATCCTATGGGGCTGATGGAGGACGATAGTTTTATGGTAATGTGGGATTGTATAAAATATGCATACTTTGGCCTAAAACTGTCCCTTGTTCCTCATCAGTTCCATTCACTGGCCCCCATGTACTATCGTGGATCTGCGGCAGCTGTCATAGTGTACGACATTACCAAGCAGGTAGGAACGCCCCCTTTAGAACTCTGGTGCCATTTATGGCCTCTCTCTGTTCTAGAAAGACCGAAGCAGGGACTTCACTGCCTGAGTCCTGCCTGGAGCCTGGGATGAGGTTGCACAGTATGGTGCAATGGTGGTTGCTGGGAATGAACGCTAAATGCTGAGTTTATCTTGTCTATATGCAGCAAGTGGAGGAGATGGGAACCCAAACAAGTATTCTTACCTGGAGAATCCCATGGACAGAAGAGCCTGGTGGGCCACAGTCCATAGGGTCGCAAAGAGTCAGACACGACTGAGCAACTAAACAACAACAATATGTAGCGAAGCCTTTCAAATATATTTGCTAAATTAAAGAACAGTCATCATTCATTTTTAAAATTGATTGTTCGTAGGGGTAAGGTCATGCCTGCTAATACTGTTCTCCAGAATGTTCAATTTTTTTAAGAAAAGGAAAAGTATTTTTCAGTTTTGCATCTTTGGTTATTGTTGTTGTTTAGTCACTAAGTCATGTCCAACTTTTTTGCAAAAAAAAAAAGATATATACATATATGTTTTTGCTTTTCTGATAAATCATGAACAACATTGTTTCAGTCCTGTAGCTTCATCTTATTCTTGTTAAGGAAAGGCTGTAATTTAAAATTAATGTTATTTGTAGAAGGAAATTACTAACATGATTATCTTAACTTCGTCAAGTTTATGTTTTAGAAAAGGAACCTTTTACAGCCTATGTGAGTAAAACTTAGCTAATACTAAATTTTGTGCCAAGATTGGGGTAGTATGTTCATCTCTGTGTGTGTGCCCCCTGAAAATATTTTTCTTCAGTGGATTATATTGGGTTTGTATTTCTATGTGGTTGAGATATTACGTTGATGGGTCTTTCCCAAGGTTGACTACACTTTTGGTTTAGGATTCATTTCATACCTTGAAGAAATGGGTGAAAGAGCTGAAAGAACATGGTCCAGAAAACATCGTGATGGCCATCGCTGGGAATAAGTGCGATCTCTCAGACATCAGGTGAGAGGAATTTAAAAGATGTGTGTGGGGCTCATGTCTTCCACCTTGAATGTCTGTGCTTGAAACGCTGTCATACCCATGTAGTTAAGTCTGTTCTGTCATCATTTAACCCATGTCATCCATTTGTGGTCGTCAAGGTGTTATTTATTCAAGCAGAGTAGAATTGAGAGGAAATAATTGTGAAATGCAAATATGAGGGAGCACTCACTCTTGAATATTGCCATCAAGTCTCCTGTACAGAGCACAGTTACACTCCTGACTCTACATGTCTTTGGGCTAAATGGTTTCATTATTTTTTAAAATAAATAAATTAATTTATTTTACTTGGCCTCACCAAGAGGCTTGCAGGATCTTAGTTCCCCAATGAGGGATGGAACCTGGACCTAGCAGTGGAAGCTCGGGGTCCTAACCTGTGGTCCACCAGGGAATTCCCTTATTATTGTTTATTGTTACCTTTTCTGTTGTTTTTGTCATTATTACTACCATTACTGTTTTAGTAACATTTTCATATGGGAAGGAGTGTTAGAATTCTTAACATTTTCCATACCGTCCTGTTCGTTTTCTTTCTAGACTTTAATTTAAAGGATGTGGCCAGGTCAGTATGAGCTCACTGTTTTGTTCCAAGATCTGAATTTGGTGCCTCATGTGTGAACACTTTGGCTTCCCCCAGAGAGAGTAGAGTGTCTGCCCTGGCTATTTCTGGGCAGTCATTGTGAGTAAAGAACAGATAGGAAAATAGGACCCTAAAGCGTGTGTATGTGTGTGTATACACATATGTTTTTTCTTTTCTGAAAAATCATGAACAACATTGTTTCAGTCCTGTAGCTTCATCTTACTCATATTAAGGCAAGGCTGTAGTTTAAAATTAACGTGATTTGGATATTGAACTTCTGCTGGAGCAAGGTTTGTAGGAGCCTAGACTACGTAGATGAGAGCTATGATGGTGGCTTTATCTAGCCTGATAAGCAAACTATTTTTACTAAATAAAACTGAAATTAAAAAGGAAACGGTGAATTTGCATTGTCTCCCTCCCCTAGTTAATTTAATTCTCAGCAGTGCGAGTACTTGATTTTCATAAAGACCACGACCCACGTTTCAGGTTTTGCTAATCCAGACATGATGAAACCAAAGCGTGATGAATGATGAAAACAGACCTTGTGGAAACCCTGAAGGTAGTCTCTGCCAGGTTGCTCTGTTTCTTTGGGATTTCAAAAGCTTTATATCGCATTGCATCAGGTTGGTTTGTAATCACACCCGTAACCACCACTCAATTGTTTGTTTTTCAGGGTACAAATCTTTAAACTCTCTAGACTTAGTTTAGGTCTCTGCCTTCTTTATTGTAATCCTGAGACAGCCTGATATCTAGAATGCCCAGCCGAATGGCTTTCACTTCTGTGGTTGGAAGGAGGTGGGGTGGGCAGATGGAGGTGGGCTCTGCTGAGAGAAAGCCTCTGTTAGCCGACACCACGGATTGTGGTAAAGGTGTGACTTTCTGTGAACTAAGCCTTGAAGATCGTGGGAGAACTGATGGGTGACAGTTTAAGCAAAACATGATTTAAACGTGAATGAAATTAGGACTCTTGATTACAGAGAATTGAAACCCAATTGAAATTAATTTCAGCAAAGAGTGGAATTTGTTGCAAGGCACTCATGGCTCAGACGGTAAAGAATCCACCTGCAATGCAGGAGACTCGGATTCGAGTCGTGGGTCGGGAAAACCCCCTGGAGGAGGACAGGGCAACCCGATCCAGTATTCTTCTATGGATAATTCCGTGGACAGAAGAGCCTGGTGGGTTATAGTCCATGGGGTTGCAGACAGTTGGATATGACTAAGTGACTAACACTTTCAGTTTTCACTGGTATCCACATAGTGAAAAAACAGAGGTGCCTTTAGCTCTGATATTTGGTTTGTTCCATTTTTGGTCTCTAGAAAGATCCTGGCCTGATGCTCTATCTGTTTCTAAATTGCCGTGGAAGGATTGCCCCACTTCATAACACAGCATTTGTGGCCGAGGAAGAGGATGTGATTGGGACGTGATTTACATGAATATAAAACTCTGGAAGACAGTTGGGCAATCTCTTTTAAAACCAAGCATGAAATCATTGTGTGTTTAGCAATCACACTCTTGGGGCATTTATCCCAGAGAAATGAAAATGTGGGTTCACAGAAAACCAGCATGTGAGTGTTCATAGAAGCCTTGTTAGTGGCAGAATCAGTCCGCCTGTCCTTGAGTGGACACAGCAGGTGAGTCACACTGTGCAATACTTCTCAGCAATGTAAAGAAACAGAACAGATGCAAGCCACCTGGACGAACCTGCAGGGAAATACAGCTGAGTGAGTAAAGCCAGTACCAAGGGTTTCATGGTGTATGATTGGTGTATGATTCTACTTTATAATGTTTGGGGAGTGAAGCCATTTTTGAAACAGAGGGGGATTAGCAGTTATGGTCGGGATGATTGTGGGGGGTGGGGGGAGGAAGGGCCTCATGGACATCCTTGTGATGCTGGAACTGTCTCCTCTCTGTGGGCGGGGGGGACACGCAAACCACACGGGTGACAAAACTGTGTAGAGCTTAATTCATACAGAGGAGCACCAGTAAAACCAGGAGAATCTGAACGAGATGGAGTGTGGGTGTCAGGATTCTGCAAAATGGTGCCGTTTGGGAAAACAGAGCAACGTGTACAAGGACTCTCGGTATTATTTCTTGTAACTACGAGTGAATCCACAACTACTCTAGTAAAAGTTTCAATTCACCAAAAACTAGATTTAGATTTAAAAAAAATTAAATCTTAGGCAGTGGTGTGTGTGTGCATATGTATATGTGCACATACCTGCATATTATATATATTGTATATGATGAACTAAAGCTTTGTAAACACACTGAGCCAAAGAATGAATTTAACCACTCCCTGCCCCCCTCCATGCACACACATGCTGTACAGAACAACAGTGGAACTATATAAAAACTCCCATTTAAGACAGCCTGGAGGGGGAAGCCTGGTGGACGGGTCCTTGCCCGAAGGATAAACTTTCTGCCTCTAGACAGAAATAGTCTGGTAAGTGATAGGCCTGTGAACCTAGCGGGCACCTGCTGTTGATTCCTGTCCATGGCAGCGGAGTCGAGTTCTTGGTCAGCCAGTCCAGCTGCTCCGGATTCCGCCTGCTGGTACGACTTTTCTGGGACATTAGCCAAGTATACACTCGAGACCTTATTTAGAGCTTGACCTTCTTTTACTTTAATCTGAATTACTTGGCTTCTTCTGTAATTGCCAGAGACTACAGTTTGGTTTTCACTGGGAATTGGAGAAGGAGCGTATATAGATTTGGGGTGTGTGTGTGTGTGTGTGTGTGTGTGTAGGGGGGACCAGGCTCACCTAACAGACGAGAGTAAATAGATTTGGGGTGTGTGTGTGTAGGGGGAGCCAGGCTCACCTAACAGATTTTGGTTGGTTGTGTAAGCCTTTTAATCCTTGTGCTGAGCTATGCCTGGCATAGTTTGAAAGTACCCTGGAATTGAATTGGGATCAACTTCCTGACTTGACTCAGCCCACTGGAGGCCCTGTGGGAAGTACATGGAAAGAGAAGAAAGTGTCTCCTTAGAGCTCTTTCCTTTGTTTGGGGAGCCAAGAGGCCCACACGGTGGGAGAGGGGGAAAGTGCCTAGTGAGCAATAAAAACTATGTTAATAAAGTTCCCTGTTCGGGTGCAGGAGGGCAGAGGGATTCGGGAACAGGAAAGCGCACAGTCACGGAGGTGATGGGGAAGGCCTTGGATACCACGTGTCGCACACTGGGCTGTTCAGGAGGAGCGGGTAGGAGGCGATGCCGGGAAGGGAGGACAGTGGACAGAGGCAGGCACGAGGGAGGGCCTTTGACGGGTGTCATGGGGGCCTGTGACAGGCCTGCGCTTGGGAATGGGGAGAAGACGGTGGGTGGTATGGGGACAGTCTGTAAACAGCTTACAAGTGTGTGGAGTGTTTGGGTTGATGTGCGTGGGGTCCTGCCTCCTGCTTGGGTCTCTCATACCCGGGGCTCCATTGTCTATCAATCACGACTCTGTCTTCTCCTGAGCCTCTGTGGCCTCAGCTTCTCAACACAGAGCTTCGTGGAGTCACCAGTAACTAAAGCTGGGGAGCTTACCTGCCAGCCTCGGGGCAGGCATGGGGACCACTGAGGTTCCTGCAGTTCCCTGGGTAACAGCCAGACCGAGAGCCTGGGCTGAGGGCTGGATGGTGCAGGCTCGGCCCCCCATGCAGCTGCCCGAGACACACACCAGCCCCATCAGAAGTCACCAGGCACCAGTGCTTTCAAGTTTGGGGAGAAAGGCAAGGGCTGTAGCAGATGAGAAATATATTTGGAAATACATATTTTTGACTAAGAAAACACAAATTGCTTTCACTGCTTACATGTGACTTTAAAGCTCATTCCAGTCTTCACAGTGGGCCAAAAATGGTCTAAGTGTTTCTTTAAAATTATACAGACCAAATGATAGGACTTTAGATGTTGGGTGGTAAAAATCCAATTTATTCCAAATACCGAAAAGCACAAAAGCCAGTGAACCAGTACAAAACCCAGTACAGTAGTCAAAAACCTCTACTGTACAAGATGTGGAAATATGCCGCAAGTTTTAAAACCCAACCAGGGAATTCCCTGGCAGTCCATTAGTTAAGACTCTGAATTTTCACCACCCTGGGTTCAATCCCTGGTCGGGGAACTAAGATTCCGCAAGCCTCAAGGTGCAATACAAACAAACAAGTAAATGAGTGAATGAATCAACGGACCCAGCATTTTCCTTACGTGAGATAAGGAGGCGTAGAGTCTGCCCTGTTACAGCGTGTGCTGTGAGCCCTGAGATGCACGATTTTCTGTGCTGTGTGGGGGCCAAGCCTGCATCCCTCATCCAAGCAGGAGGAAGGAACTGATGATTGTCCTTCCCAGACAATGGTCTGGGATTGCTTTCCATTTCAGTTATAAAAGTACTCTTAATGAAGAGACGGGAGGAGGGGGCGGCAGAGGAGGAAATGGTTGGATGGCATCACCGACTTGATGGACATGAGTTTGAACAAACTCCGGGAGATAGTGAAGGACGTGGAAGCCTGGCGTGCTGCAGTCCCTGGGGTTGCAGAATCTGACAGCACTTAGAGGCTGAACAACAGCAACAACTTAATGAAGAGTCTATAAAACATTCACGTGTATCTTAAAGGATCATATGAATTTTAAAGAACAAAATGAACAGTTCTGAACCTACGAGTTCTCCAATCACATCCCCTTCTCTCCCTGCAGAAGTCTCTGCTGCTGACTTCTGCGGTAGCCATCGTTTTTTCCTTTGTACTTTGCCGCCCATGTTTGCCCTTCTAAACATTAGGCTGAGGCTTGCCTGCTTTTGAACTTTGCACAAATGAAATAACCTATGTGTCTTAGATGATGTCTTGTTTCTCACCCTGGGAGATGTCCTGACAAAAGTTAACTGTACTTTGCCCGTTTCCAGCACATGGTTCTGTTTGAACTGAGTCCCCATCCTGCAGTGGTGGGTATTTCCGTGATTTCTGGCTTGTTGTTACTATGAACAGTGCTTCTTGAATATTCTTGCACGTCTCTTAGTGCCAAGTGTAAGCACTCCTCTAGGCTCGAGTGTGTGAGGGCCTAATTGCTGAATCATGAGCTCAGTTTTACCGAGGTGACACCAAGGTTTTCCAAAGGGGGCACCGGCTGTGCAGGAGACACCTAGTGCTTTCTGCCCTTAGTGCTGTAAGACGCCAGGGCGAGGAGAGAGAGCTGATAAGAATTTCAGTTTGCTTTTCCCCAGTTACCAGCCAGGTTGGCATGTTATTGTTTATTGGCCATTGAGACTTCTCCTTGTGTGAAGAACCTGTTCAAGTCTTTGCCATTCTTTTCTGTTGGGATGTTTGCCTTAATCTTACTTACTCATAGCATGTGGTGGCTCACCGACCAATCAGAAGACATGGGATCCATTCCTGGGTTGGGAAGATCCCCTGGAGAAGGGAATGGCAACCCACTTCAGTTTTCTTGTCTGGAGAATCTCATGGACAGAGGAGCCGAGGGGACTACAGTCCATGGGGTCGAAAAGACTTGGACACGAGTGTTAACAACATTTGTCTATCTATGTGTTATCTATCTTTGATAGTATATGCTGAAATATCTTCTTTAGGTTTATGTCTTATATTTTCACTGTCTTTATATTTTTACATCATCAGAAGTCTGTAATTCCTACCTAAGAGAATTAATCTTTTTTTTTTTTTCCTTTATACTTTTTTTTGACATGGAGGGTGGAGGGAGGATGAGTCATTTAAGAAATCTTTCCACACCCCTAAGATCAAGAAGATATTCCCTGTGTTGATTATCTTTGAAAAGCTTTGCAGTTTTGTTTTCCCGTCTGTCCTTAAGTCACTTGGCCTTGATTTTGTACATGCTGCTTCGGTTCTCCTATGTAGACGTCCAGGTGTCTCAGGACTGCTGGTTGTAACGTTCGTTCTCTCCCCTCTGCAGTCTCTCCATCTCAGTCCTAGGTCACGTGCCGTGGTGCACAGGTGTGTTTCTAGGGCTCTCGGTTCTGTTTTACCAGCCTGCTTAGTCATCGGCACACCTATACTCCTCTGATTTAATCATCACAGCCTTATCGTGAGTCTTGGACTTCTGATATGGTCTGGAATCTCTGTAACCGATACTTGTTGGCCAAAGGAGGTTTCATGAGAGTGTATGGTGTGACTGTGGATTTGTGTGTTGTGTTCTGCTGGAGATTAGGAGAGAGTTGGGGCCCAAATCTACATGTGTATATTGAGGAGTGGTTATTTTTAGAGCTAATTTTAAACTTAGTAGCGTGTGTGTTCAGTGGTGTCTGACTCTTTGCCACTTCCTGGACTGTATCCTACCAGGCTCCCCTGTCCATAGAATTCTCCAGGCAAGTATACTGGAGTGGGTTGCCATTAACTTCTTCAGGGGATCTTCCTGATCCAAGGATCAAACCCTGGTCTGCCCATTGCAGGCAGATTCTTTACTATCTGAGTCACCAGAGAAGCCCAGTCACCAGGGAAGCCTAAATAAACTTTATTTTAGAATAGTCTTTATTATTACAGAAACATTGCAAAGTTAGTATACAGTTCTCATATACCCCACATCTAGTTTTCCCTATGTAAAAAATATTTGTTTATTTATGACTGCACTGGATCTTCCTTGCTACATGCGGACTTTCTCTAGCTGTAGAGAGCAGGGGTTACTCTCTGGGTGCGGTGCAAGGGCTTCTCAATGCAGTGGCTTCTCTAGGTGCAGATCACAGGCTCAGTAGTTGTGGCACACAGGCTTGGTTGCCACACAGCATGTGGGATCTTCTCAGACCAGGGCTCAAACCAGTGTCCCCTGCATTGGCAGGTGGATTCTTATCCTCTGTGCCACCAGGGAAGCGCCGATTCCCCTACTTTTAACATCTTACAATGATTACTGTGGTACATTTGTCACAACTGAGCAACCTATCAGTTCAGTTCAGTCACTCAGTTGTGTCCGACTCTGTGACCCCATGGACCATAGCACGCCAGGCCTCGCTGTCCATCACCAACTCCCGGAGTTTACCAAAACTCATGTCCATTGAGTTGGTGATGCCATCCAACCATCTCATCCTCTGTCATCCCCTTCTCCTCCTGTCCCCAATCTTTCCCAGCATCAGGATCTTTTCAAATGAGTCAGCTCTTCTCATCAGATGGCCAAAGTATTGGAGTTTCAGCTTCAATATCAGTCCTTCCAATGAACGCTCAGGGCTGATCTCCTTTAGGATGGACTGGTTGGATCTCCTTGCAGTCCAGGGGACTCTCAAGAGTCTTCTCCAACACCACAGTTCAAAAGCATCAATTCTTCAGCACTCAGCTTTCTTTATAGTCCAACTCTCACATCCATACATGACTACCAGAAAAACCATAGGCTGACTAGACGAACCTTTGTTAGCAAAGTAATGTCTCTGCTTTTTAATATGCTGTCTAGGTTGGTCATAACTTTCCTTTTAAGGAGCAAGTGTCTTTTAATTTCATGGCTGCAGTCACCATCTGCAGTGATTTTGGAGTCCAGAAAAGTAAAGTCTGTTTATTTTTTTACTGTTTCCACTGTTTCTCTGTCTATTTGCCATGAAGTGATGGGACTGGATGCCATGATCTTAGTTTTCTAAATGTTGAGCTTTCAGCCAACTTTTTCACTCTCCTCTTTCACTTTCATCAAGAGGCTCTTTAGTTCTTCACTTTCTGCCATAAGGGTGGTATCATCTGCATATGTGAGGTTATTGTTATTTCTCTTGGCAATCTTGATTCCAGCTTGTGCTTCTTCCAGCCCAGCATTTCTCATGATGTACTCTGCATATAAGCTAAATAAGCAGAGTGACAATATACAGCCTTGATGTACTCCTTTCCTAACTTAGAACCAGTCTATTGTTCCATGTCCAGCTCTAACTGTTGCTTCCTGACCTGCATACAGATTTCTCAAGAGGCAAATCAGGTGGTCTGGTATTCTCATCTCTTTAAGAATTTTCCACAATTTATTGTGAGTGAGTCAAAGGCTTTGGTATAGTCAATAAAGCAGAAATAGATGTTTTTCTGGAATTCTCTTGCTTTTTCGGTGATCCAGCACATGTTGGCCATTTGATCTCTGATTCCTCTCCCTTATCTAAATCCAGCTTGAACATCTGGAAGTTCATGGTTCACATATTGCTGAAGCATGGCTTGGAGAATTTTGAGCATTACTTTAACTAGTGTGTGAGATAAGTGCAATTGTGCAGTAGTTTGAGCATTCTTTGGGATTGCCTTTCTTTGGGGTTGGAATGAAAACTGACCTTTTCCAGTCCTGTGGCCACTGCTGAGTTTTCCAAATTTGCTGGCATATTGAGTGCAGCACTTGCACAGCATCATCTTTTAGGATTTGAAGTAGCTCAACTGGAATTCCATCACCTCCACTAGCTTTGTTTGTAGTGATGCTTCCTAAGGCCCACTTGACTTCATATTCCAGGATGTCTGGAGTGATCACACCATCGTGATTATCTGTGTTGTGAAGATCTTTTTTGTACAGTTCTTCCTTGTATTCTTGCCACCTCTTCTTAATATCTTCTGCTTCTCTTAGATACATACCATTTCTGTCCTTTATTGAGCCCATCTTTGCATGAAATGTTCCCTTGGTATCTCTAGTTTTCTTGAAGAGATCTCTAGTCTTTCCCATTCTATTGTTTTCCTCTATTTCTTCGCACTGATCGCTGAGGAAGACTTTCTTATCTCTCCTTGCTATTCTTTGGAACTCTGCATTCAAATGGGTCTATCTTTCCTTTTCTCCTTTTCTTTTCATTTCTCTTCTTTTCACACCTATATTCCTTAGTTATTGATATTTCATTATTGATACTCTTATTAACTTTATTGATTGTATCGATACTTTATTATTAACTACAGTCCATACATTACTGAGATTTCACTACTTTCCCCTTATATCCCTTTTTTATTCTGGGATCCCATCCAGAACACTATATCACCTTCAGTTGCCAGGTCTCTTTAGGATCTTTGGGCTGGGACAGGTTCTCAGACTTCCTTTGTTTTTGATGACCTTGACAGTTTTTAGTACTGGTCACATAGTTTGGAGACTGTCTCTTCTTTGGGGTCTGTCTGCTTGTTTCTCATGTTTGGACTGGGGGCGGGCGTATGTTTAGGGGAAGAAGACCACAGAAGTGAAGTGCTCTTTTCCTGACTTTGTTACCAGTTAAGCAAGGGTTTGTGTTATCAGCATGATAAAATCCCTGGTGAGGTGAACCTTGACCTCCTGGCCGAGGTGGTGACTGTAAAGTTACCCTCCCCCACTCTTTGGAAGGCGGTCCCTGGGCACAGCCCACACTTGAGGGTGGGGATTGTGCCCCACCTCCTTGAGGGAGGAGTCCCGATGTGAGTTATTTGTAATTCTTCTGCAGGTGAAATTCGTCTCCCCTCCCTGATTTTTATATTTAGTCATTTATCTGTATCAGTGTGAACTCACAGATATTTATAAGCTTAAGTTATAGTGCAATATTGTGTTACTTAATTTGTTGCTCAAATTGCTCCAACTTTGGCCACTGGGAGCCCTTTCAGTTGCTCCTGTGTTCCTTTAACAAATTCCTGTCATTTTGGTTCTTGAGCATTTCCTTACTTTTTGGCACAAGGAGATGTTCCCGCCTCATCTTGTGTGTTTTAGGCTACAGCTCTAGACTCAGCCATTTCTGCAAGCAGCTCTTGTTGCTTCTACTGGAAAAGGGTATTTAGAAACCAAAATCTGGGATGAGTGTGCTCATTGCTACTGGAATGTCGTTAAGTCTAGGTAAACAGACCTAGGAAATATGTGTATGGATGCTAACTGGAGTATACACTCACATGTATCTATAATTATTTCTATAATCATTCATTTGTATCTGTATTAAGATAAATGTGAATTTATACTGATGCCTCTGATTCTAATCCAAAACCACAGGACTTTTTCTAACCTTCTTAAGGGGTTGGGGGAGAGATTTTTTAAAAGTCAGCAACTAACACACATTTAAGCAGAGGGACAAGCTTTTGTTCCTGGAGATTTTCTTAGAATATACTAGTCTTTCGTCTTTCACTTTACATATTGCCCAGACCTTTCAGAGCTCAAAATGTAACTTCTGTGAAGATTTATAGCCATGTCAGTGGTTACTTTCAAATGGCACAATATTTACTTAAGTACTGTTCACTTAAATAGTGGACTGAGTCACACTGCTAACCTGAACTGAATGCTTACTGTGTGCCAGAAACTGTTATGAGTAGTTTATCTTAATCTTCACAGCCCTGTCTGTGAGAGTTACCATCATTCTCCCAACTTGCCAATAAGGAAGCAGAGACACAGATTGAGGAGCTTACCCGGATCCTGTGGCTGAGAAGGTGTGGGGTCCAGCTTCAAACCCAGGTATCTGTCCCAGACATCACTTTGCCGACTAAGGTCCGTCTAGTCAAAGCTGTGGTTTTTTCAGCAGTCATGTGTGGATGTGAGAGTTGTACCATGAAGGAGGCTGAGCACTGAAGAATTGATGCTTTTGAACTGTGATGCTGGAGACTTTAGAGTCCCTTGGATAGCAAGGAGATCAAACCAGTTCATCCTAAAGGAAATCCACCCTCAATATCCATAGAAGGACTGATGCTGAAGCTGAAGCTCCAGTACTCTGGCCACCTGATGGGAAGAGTGAACTCTTTGAAAAAGATCCTGATGCTGGAAGATTGAGGGCAGGAGGAGAAGGGGGCGACAGGATGAGACGGTTGGATGGCATCACTGACTTACTGGACATGAGTTTGAGCAAACTCTGGGAGATTCTGAAGGACAGGGAAGCCTGGCGTGCTGCAGTCCATGGGGTCACAAAGAGCTGGACATGACTTAGCGACTGAACAACAACAGCATCTGTCCCAGAGCTGACGTTCATGCTTTATTCATCTCTTAAGAAGTAAGAATAGTATCCAGGAGAGACAGTGATTTCTGAATTACCAAGAGAAAATAAATGGTGACTGATTTGATAGAGAATTTCAAGCTAATGACTTTTTCCAGTGGTTTCCCTGGCCTCTTGGGACTAGCCTGTTTCTGTCTGGAGAAGGCGTGTTAGGAGGTGGAGGAAATGGCCAGGCCCCCCCTTGAGACCCTGTGTTTTCTGCTCAGTCTTCATTCAATTCAAATTGTGACATTTTCATGAGAAAACAGTCCGTCTAAATCTGTGGCAGGAACCCGACACTGGCTTGTTTGAACTTGACACCAGGAATGTGACCTGGTGGATAGCATTTACAGGCACATATTAACGAGCAGGCTTGGCCTCCTGGGAGCAGAAACCCTTCCCAGGGTACACATGCCAAGTGCTTTAACTGTAAGTGCTTAGAATCATTATAAAGAGTTATTGTCCAATCAGATATTTATTGCAAAGGTAGGAATTCTTTTTTTTTTAAATTCATTTAAGTTTTAGTTCCACCTTACAAATAAGTCAATCTGAGAATCTAAAAGTACTGGCATGTTGAGCAGAGATTTTGTGGCTTCACTTATTGCTAAAATGGTTGCCTCTCTGGGTGTTACACAAATATCTTGGATATTTAGATAAAGTACGAGCTGGTGGGAGCACAGTAAGCCTTGATTATTCATTTCAGTGGCTGCTCGAAGGAGCTGGGGAGACGGAGACCACTTCAGGGCACATGACAGCCTTTGCAAACAGCCTGCAACCTGCCTCTGCTGGGTCTTGATGGGATGTTGCGATTTCCATTGCTTTTGGCTAGAATGCCTTAAACACGAGGGAGGTTTTGACAAAAGTAATGCCAGCAGACAGTCGACAGCCTCTCCCACTCATGGTGCCGTGTTGTGTCCTCATGGCCAGCTGAGTTGGTGGTATAAGCTTGACCTTGGAAGGGGGCTATGATTGGAGGAGAGAGTAAACTTACAGGGCAGACATTTTTCAGTGAAATGGTAGCTGTCTTATCCCAAGTGGTTGGCAGAATATCAAATGCTTGCTCAGTGCTGGTATGGTATTTTAGAAATATAATGTACACACTAGAACATACCAGAACCACTTGCTCTTTGGGAATAGCTCAGGAGTCCATTTTTCTTTTATCACTTATAAAACGGTGTCTGATAAATGTATACTTTATTATATCCTGGGTATATAGTCATCATAATATAGATAACCAAACTCTGGACTTCATAGTGTCAGATTATGAATCACATAGACTGCAAAAATATCAAACTCAGGATCTTACCTCTACCTTCTATGAGAGTTGTTCTCAAGCTATCAAAAGTGTAAGAAGATATTCAGAAGTTGCTACAATGCCCATTTCTGAGATGAGCCCACTAAACATTCTGGTTCAGTAGGTCTGGACACAGGGGTCTTCATTTCTAATAAGCCCCAAATTATCATGGAATCGGAGGTCTGTAGAACATACCTGACACTGACGCCCTTCAAGATGCCCGGTGGCATCCTCTGAAGACATCTCGAGAAGCTTCGTGACTATTGTCATGAGACAGGAGAAGAGCAGGAACCTTGGATGTTTGTCATTTTGCTTCTTTGTTTTTGGAAAATCCCATGGATGGAGGAGCCCGGTGGGCTTTAGTCCAAGGGGTCGCAGAGAGTCGGACACGACTGAGTGACTTCACTTCACTTCACTTCTTTGTTTTTAGCATCAAAGTGTTTTGTTTTTTAACATATGTGTTTACTCTTCTGGGAGAATGGAGACTTTGTGCATTTTCTCTAAGACACCTGGGAACGTCTTAGAAGATGTGGTTGGGTTGTTCTGCAGTTACCCACGAACTTTTCGGAATCACATGGTGACGCTGCCTGCAGAGTTTGAGCCTTCCTCTCTCTCACATGCTAACACTACAGATAGTAGTCATTTCATCTTGACCAGTCTGATGTGTGAATAATGTGATCCTCATTTTCATGTGCATTTCTTTCATCGCAAGCAGGATTAGGAAAACTAAGATTATCAACTGAAGAACTATTCTTTACTTATATATAATAAATAATCAATTAGGAAATCAAGCTGAAGTGAAAACACTCTTTAAATAACAATGTATATCTGAGTAATAGACTTTTTTGCTGTGTGTGTCATTTTAAAAATTTGAAATATTGTTAATTCCTAGGAATGAATTTAGCAAGAATTGAGCTAGACCTACATAGATAAATGTTACAGTTCTAGGTAGGATAAAAAAGGTGCTTTTTCCTTGGATAGTAAAACTGAGTAGTATTGTAGAAATGTCAGTTTGTTCTAAATTAAATCTTGAATTCACTGAGATTCCAGGTAAATTACCTCAAATAATTTGAAGTAACACTTTAGAAAGGGTTTTACAAAATTATCCTAAAATTCACCTAGAAAGATAAATAGGCAAAAATAGTTAGTATTGGAAGGACTAATCTCAGCATATATTAAAATATATTTTAATAATTCAGTAATAAAACAATATAGCATGTCACAGAAATGGACAGAAAATCAATAAGCAGACTACAGAATCTAAGACATAGGGTGAAATATGTAGGGGTATTTAGTATACAATAAAGGTGATCTTTAAACAAGTGCAAAAAAGGGGATAGTTCAGTACATGGTTTGGGGATAATTAGGAAAAAATGAGAGAAAATAAATTCAAAACGGATCAAGGATTTAGGTGCCAAGTAACAAACCATAAAAGTTAGAGAAAGCAGTTGAATTTTTAAAAATAACCTTGGAATGAACTATTTAATAATGATACAAAACTCAGAAGACATAGAAGAAAATGATCAGTAAGTCTGATTATATAAAAACTCCTGTATGGAAAAAATGCCACTGACAATATCTAAATACAAATGGTAAGCTGAAAGAAATGCAGAAAATATATTACAAAAGGCTAGGTTCCTTAATATGCAAAGAGCACTTACAAATAAATAAGAAAAATCCAAACAATCCAAACCAAAGTGTGCAGAGAACAAGCACAAGAATTTCATAGAACAAAAAAAAAAAAAAAAGAATTTCATAGAACAAGTATCTGTGGCTTATAAAAAGTTATGTTCCATCTCTGAATAAAAGTTACTCTGAATTAATGTCCGATTTTTCTCATGGAGAAAGAACTTTATAATGTAATTTTACTCTTGGAGTGATTTATGAAAGTTAGTGTATCCAATATTTTGGCCACCTGATGGGAAGAACTGACTCATTGGAAAAGACCCTGATGCTGGGAAAGATTGAGGGCAGCAGGAGAAGGGGACAACAGAGGATGAGATGGTTGGATGGCTTCACCGATTCAATGGACATGAGTTTGAGCCGGCTCCAGGAGTTAGTGATGGACAGCGAGGCCTGGTGTGCTGCAGTCCGTGGGTTTGTAAAGAGTTAAGACACGACTGAGTGACTGAATAACACCAACAAATGTATTTAATGCTGTAGCCTGTGTTCCCTGTTTTTCTGTGGAGTAGTGACGCGTTGCCTGGGAGCCTTTCTGGGTGATTAAACAAGGGTCATGAGTCAGATAAACCTCCTTGGGCTCGGATGTACTTTGGGCCTTCTGTTTGCCTGTTTCCTCCACTTGATTCATTTCCTCAATCTTTGGGACGTTTGCTAAGAAAGTTGTACCATCTTTGTAAAGATTTATTCTGGAAACTTTGGTCTATCTTGTTTGTGTGCCAGGCACTGTTTTGAGCACTTTATGGTATCAACTTATATTTAACATGGAAAAGTGTTCATGCCATCTGGCAGCAAAGGGGGCTTAGACCTGAGCGAGGGAGACGTGAAGAGGCTGGTCACTGAAGGAGAAAATCTCACTCCCGTAAGCAGCAGGCTGGGCTGCCTTTCTGACGTGAGTGCTGTCCCGTGACACATTGTGAACGAGAGTTCAAGGCCAGAGCATTGCACTTCTGCACGGGAGGCCCACGGAGGTCACCGCTCCCTGCTGTCAGGAATGGCACCCAAGGGCGGGGTGCTGGTCTGCCCCGGCCTGCTGACTGGACTCCCCTCCTCACGGGCGGGGCCCCCGGAGTGCCTTCTTGGGGTCCCTGCCCCCCCTCCCCCGCCATCCATGGAGGAGGCTCGCGGGGAATTAAATAACCCCAGACTGGAATGAGTCAGCTGCTGCGTTGCTGGGTTACACCCGCCAACAACAAAACAAGGACCCTCGTTGGGCAGCCCGGCCTGTGGAGACGTCTGGAGCCACAGGAATGTGGGTTCCCGCCCTCCTCCCCCGTGGGGAGCCTCCCAGAACTGGTGGCCTCTGCCTGGATGGCTGGTGCGTGGACCTCCCTGCAGTGTGACCTCTGAGGACTGTTGGAGCTTGGGGCTGGGGGAGATGCCCCCTCTCGTGTGTTTTTCAGCCCTACGTCTCCCTCCTGGCTGGGTGAATCTTCGCTCCTTCCCTGCCCACACTCCCCATACTTCCCCTGAAGGCTGCTTGGACCCCCTTTACCTGAGTTCTCCTCTCTGCTGAAGGCCACTCCCGGTGACGGTCACCCTGACATTCAGCAGGTGCTGACTGATTGCCTCGTAGGTGCCCGGCCCTGTTAGGATTCCTGTGTGTGTCCTCAGGCACTCAGTCATGTCTGATTCTTTGCCACGCCATGGACTGTAGCCCTCCAGGCTCCTGTGGCCATGGGATTCTCCAGGAATACTGGAGTGTGTTGCCATTCCCTTCTCCAGGGGATCTTCCTGACCCTAGATCAAACCTGGGTCTCCTGCATTGCAGGGTGATTTCTTATCATCTCAGCCACCAGGGAAGCCTCCCCAAAACAAACTGTGGTCCTGATCACAAAAATCCACAGCACATTCAGGTGACAAGTCTCACCAGGGCTCTGGGCTCTCAAGGAGGGGATGCTGCGCTGCACTCTCTAGGAGGCCTCGTGTGGACGGTCATCAGGGGGATGCGGAAGGGTGTGTGAGAGCAGAGACCCAGAGACAGACGTGAACTCCGGAAGCACCCAGAATGGCTGTCGCCTGGGCATGAACAGGGAGGTCTAAGGCAGGAAGCCAAGGCAGTGGGTTTTACAGGTTAGAAGACATGGATGAATTCTGTTCACAGGAACATTTGGTGGATTTGTGTGTTGATCCCCTCGGTGGGTCTGGGGGTGATGACTGCAAGAGCTGGAGGACCAGTCAGAGGCACCCACAGGAACTTAGTTGAGGCACAGCATTTTTGGAAGTCCTGCTTTCCTGGATGTAACTTCATCTTGAAAGTCTAAAAGTACTCTTTCTCATCAAAATCGACCTGCTGTGTGCTTATGCCTTGGCTTGGGTGGACTTGCTTCAGTTTCCCTATGGAAAGCCTAACAAAGCACCCAGCCTATGGCAGACACTTGGTAAATGTTTGTTGAAGGAACTGAAGGAAAGTTACGGATGCCGTGGTCTTTTGTGAGGGTGATCGCAGAAGGCCTGTCTCCAAGGTGCCCTCCAACCCCCTCCCCGGGCTGTGCGTGACCTCTCCTGACTCAGCTGAAAGGCTTCCCAAGGCCACCTGTTGGTCGCGCGTCTGCTGGAGGCCCGAGGCAGCACACGCTCACCTTCCCAGGGTCTGCTTTCAGATTGTAGCTGTACTGTTTGTTCCAACAACAGTTCTCCGACACCCATTGGGTGTCCTGCAGTCCAGCTCATTTCTGATGCTAATCTCAGTTCACTGATGAGGGAGAGGGATGCCCCTGGCCCCCCAGGCTCCCAGAGCGGGAACCTGTTCTTCAGGACAGTCCACACTTGGCCCCTGTCCCCAACCCTGCCTGCACCGTGCCTCACTCTGGGGACATTTCTTTGTAAAGACTGAAGGAACAGCCTCAGGAACGTGGGTTCCTATTGGGTGGTTGGATGGGAGCAGTGTGAGCAGAACCTGCTGGGCTGGCCCTGCCTCCTCCCCGAGTCATCACGTCACCTTGGCAGGTCATCTGTTTAACGAGACCTGTTTCTAAACCTGGGGGAAATCGGAGGACACGCTTGTCCTCTCTCCACCTTCCAGGGCCCAGCGTTGTCAGCTGTGAGAGCATCAGCCCTCCTCGAAGTCTTCCCGTCACCCTCAGGGTGGGTGGTTTGGATTTTGTCATGAGTGACTTTGTTCTCACCATAATCCTGGTAGACAGTATTCTATTCCTCTTGGTCACACTGGACACACTGGAGCCTGAACTGACCTTCCCTCCTTTGAGGGGAGGGTTCTCCGCAGCTTCCTTGTGGCCAGAGGGCCCCCCCACCACACACCTGTGAGCACACACAGTCTCCTCTGCTCCACCTTAGGGCAGGGAGGAGCCCCATCCTTTGAGCTTTGGTTTGATAAAGACGGCCAGGAAGAAAAAGAAAAAAAAGTAGAGTAACTTGCCAAACTGAACCTGAAAAAGCCCTCTTCTGGGATATTTCATCTGTAAAATTCATCGCCACCAAAAGACTGAAGAGTTTGGTTTTTTTAAACAACTGAGAGGCCTGGGGGCTTGTCTGTTAGAAACGAGGAAGAGAGTAGATTCAAAAGGGTCGTTTTGCCCGGAGTGTCCTTGGTGAGAATGATAAGGCGAGTGTAGAGTCCAGCCGACATGGCTCAGGGGTCCACGTGGCAGTGGGTCCCACACCACGTGAGGGGTGAGGGCGCACCCCACCTGGGGGACCACTGTCACTGCCCCTGGTGGCCACACTTCAGTGGCCTCCTCTGTGGCACCTGCCCAGGTTCTGTGGATCAGACGCTCAGCTCTCCACCCCTCCACTCCTGAGCACTTACTTTGTTATCTCCGTGTTGCAGGCATTGTAATAGTGTGGCTTAGTGTGTCCATAGCTGTGTGTGTAGGTTCCATAAGGCAGGGACTGCCTACAAGAAAGAGCTGGCATCCAACCGTTCTCTCTAAATATTGGTTGAATCAATGAATAAACTTCTGGAGAATAGGAACTGTGTCTTTTTTAATCTTTCAATCTGTCGCAATATCTTCACCTGAGAAAGTACATCAATAAATGTCTTTTTAGATTATTCATCTGGATTGAGTTCATGTCCTAAACCTTTGCAGTAACAGCCTTTTAAAGGAGAAAGTTCAAATACGCCATTGGAACTGTAAATGTGTTCATTGCCAGTCTTCCAGATCACGTCATGTATTTTCTCTGATTTGTAAAAGGCAATATACAGAAAGTGTTAGAAAAGCACATATGCAAGTGTGTGCACATGTGCAGTTTTTAAAAAACATTGAGTCATTATTATAGGAAAAAAATTTGGAACCCATCCTAACTGAAAGCTGGCCTCACTTGTAATGCCTTTCCTACTGTTCTGCAATTCTCTCCTTTGGTAGGACCAGGGACAGTAGCTTATATATGCATGTCCTGTCTCAATGGATGCCAGAGACTGGGTTTCAAGCTTGAAAAAGCTTCACCCACGTTTCTAATACTTACTAGGCGACTGAGTTGTTATTCTGCAGGCCCATGAGGGAGCTGTTTGCACGTGAGCTGTTTGTTTGCTCTGCTGGGTTATTTATTCTGTACAGATGGGCACTCACCTCTCCTGGTCTGCCCTCTTTTCCAGGGAGGTGCCCTTGAAGGATGCCAGGGAGTATGCGGAGTCCATTGGTGCTGTCGTAGTTGAGACAAGTGCAAAGAACGCGATTAATATCGAAGAGCTCTTTCAAGGAATCAGTAAGTACCTGGTTTGTGTTTTCAGCATAGTTTGCATCTTTATGCTTCTGGAGCTCAGAGGATAAAAGCCACAGAGCTCTGGAGCAGAGCATTTCCTCTGAGTCAATTTATCTGATGCCACAGACGCTAAACCCTGCAGCCTTGCCCAGGTTCCTGCAGACCCACCCGACCCCTCTCTGATTTCTTTCTCCAAGAGTCTGTGCTTTCACCTGTCCAGTCTGTGTTTCACGACTCAGAATGAAGTAACTCCGTTGCAAAATAAAATTTATTTTACTTACAGAATTACGTATTCTATAGCATTTATGTTCCTGTGTTGAGGGGAGGAAAAAGAAAACAGAGAGTGAGAAAGATATGGAAAACCAAAGTCACCCATGAAGCTGAATGACTCTGGGCAAAGGAGACAAGAGTAGCTAGTAGTCATTTTTTGTGTCTGGTGATCATCAACAAGAAACAGTGTCTCCCTCCTACGTGACCTGTGGGTAAAGAGTCGATGTGGAAAGGTTTTCCTCATTTCTGATCTTTTTTTTTTTTTTAATTAGAGTATAGTTGATTTACAATGTCATGTTAGTTTCAGGTGTAGAGCAGTCATTCAGTTATACACGTCTGTGTGTCTATATATGTATTATGTATATATATGTATTCTTTTTCAGATTATTTTCCCTTATAGGCTATTACACGATATTGAGTAGAGTCTTTTTTGTTTATCTGCATCACATACAGTTGTGTGCATCTGTCACCCTGCCCCTGTGTAGCTCCCCGTATTTTCCAGAGCTCTCTCCCAGCATCAGTGCAGCTCTGTGTACCTGAAATTCACCTTGGGATTTCTCCAAGAGCTAGGAAGCCTCCCAAGGTTTATGCAAAGTCATGTTTTCAATAAAAAATGACCTAACGACTTCACAGAAGAAAACAAACCTAAATCCAAGCATTAGTCTCTTCATTCGAAAGATATTCCCTTGCACAGCTCAGCCAGTATAAATCTCTTCATGCATATGAGGTTTTTTTCTTTTCCCTTCCATGTGGCATGTGGGATTTTAGCTTCTCGACTAGGAATTGAAACTGTAACCGCCCCCCCTACCCCCCCGCAGTGGAAGCACAGGGTCTTAACCACTGGGCTGCTAGGAAAGTCCCTTTCTTTTTTTTTCTTCTTTTTTTATATGAGGTCTTTATGGCTTAAAGTGATGGGGACTTTGCATAAGGAATTCCTGAGAGCCTGGCGGTCTACTTCATTTAGGAGAAACAAATGTTTTGCTTATGTAGTGCTTAGTCACTCAGTCGTGTCTGACTGTTTGTGACCCTTTGAACTGTAGCCCGCCAGGCTACTCTGTCCATGGGATTTTTCAGGCATTTTTCTTATACTGGGTAATTACGTCTGAAATAAATAATTGCTTCAATGTTTACTAGCTCATTAATGCCCCGTTTATCTTATGAAATCGTCTCTGTTATCGTCCCTGCTTTACATGAGGACATTGAGGTGTGGAGAGGTTTGCAACTTACTCCCATCACAGGGGGTCAGTCCTGAGAGCAGGACTCCAGAACCCATGCTTTGAGCCGCCAGTCTGTTCACTTCTTATTGCAGATGGCAACTTCTGGTAACGTTATTCATGATGGTGAAAAACAGGAAATGACTTAACTGCCCAAAACTTGGGAAATGATTTTTTAATAATGGTGGAACACCAGTATAAACTAGTGATTAAAAACAAGGATGTAAATTTGTCTTTACTGACATAAAAAGATAAATTGTTGTGTGTGAAACAGAAATTACAGGGCACTTTGTATAATATCCTGATTTTATAAAATGTGAATCATAGACTACATTCCCTGGTGGCTCAGATGGTAAATAATCTGCCTGCATTGAGGGAGACTTGGGTTCCATCCTTGAGTTGGGAAGATGCCCTGGAGGAGGGCATGGCAACCCACTGTAGTATTCTTGCCTGGAGAATCCTTATGGACAGAGGATGCTGGAGGGCTATAGTCCATGGGGTCGAAAAGAGTCAGACATGACTGAGAGACTAAGTACGTAGACTATGTAATTGTAAATATATGCTTTTGGGCAGAGTCAAAGGGAACACACTTGTTAGAATGTTAACAGTGGTTGTTTCTTGGTGTTGAGATTGCAGGGGACTTAAAAAAAAAGACTTTGTTATGGAAAAATGTAAACATATACACCAGTAAACTGAAAAATGTAATGAACATCAGGTACGGTCATCACTTGGTGCCCTTGGAGGATTGCTTCCGGGACCACTGACACCAAATCCGAAGATGCTCAGTCCCTTGTATAAAAGAGCATTGTATTTTTGTATAACCTACGCACATCCTCCCATATACTTTAAATCATCTCTAGATTGCAAATAATACCTAAGACCATAACAATGCTATGCAGTTGTAAATACAGTATAAATGCTATTCAAATAGTTGCCAGTGTGGCAAACTCAAATTTTGCTTTTTGGAACTTTCCAGAATTTTTTTCTTGACTATTTTCAGTCTGAGGTAAGTTGGATCTGAGGATACAGAACCTGCAGATGTATGGGGCATACCATTCTCATAACCAAACTGCCTTCATCCCTACCCCACACTTCCCCCAGCCTGCCCCTCCTCCCACACCTGTATTATTTTGAAGGGAATCCAGGACATCATTTCATCTGTAAATATTTTCAGTATGTAACTTTTTTTTAACAAAGCAATTACATGGTGGCATTCATTGTCATAATGCTATTATATTAATGACATTGAACTTGTGATGTTCAGATTTTTAGTAGCTTATAATTATCAGAAATGATTTGTTTGCATTTAACAGTATGTTTGGGTCAGGATGCAAATAAGCTCCATGTACAGTGATAAAATTAGCTGGTGTACCTTTTAAGCTTCTCCTTCACAGTAGGTTCCCTCCATGCAGTTTCTTTATTTGAGCAATTAGGTCATTTGTCCTGATCCAAGTTTGTTGTTCGGTTGCTAAATTGTGTCTGACTCCTTGTGATCCCATGAATTGCAGCACACCAGGCTCCCCTGCCCTCCACTATCTCCAGAAGTTTGCTCAGACTCCTGTCCATTGAGTTGGTGATGCCATCCAACACCCTCATCCTCTGTTGCCCCCTTTTCCTGCTCTCAGTCTTTCCCAGCATCAGGGTCTTTGCAGTGAGTCAACTCTTCACATCAGGTGGCCAAAGTATTGGAGCTTCAGCTTCAGCATCAGTCCTTCCAATGAATATTCACAGTTGATTTCCTTTAGGATTGACTGGTTTGATCTCCTTGCAGTCCAAGGGACACTTAAGAGTCTCCCATGGCATGCCATAGCATGAGTAAAAATTTGTTAATCCATTCACCTACACATGTGGGTGGTTTTCAGGTTTTAGTGATTACAGGCAAGGCTGTGATAAGATTTCACGCACAAGTTTCTGTGTGGATAAACACCTAGAAGGAGCGTGGCTGGCTCCTCTCATAGGCAGTAGTCCATATTCTAAGGGTCCCCCAGCCTGTGTCCCAAAGTGGTTTTAGCATTTTTCACTCCCACCTCTAATTCCGCAGAGCTCCAGTAGCTCCAGTTCCTTGCCAGCAGGTGGGACGACCAGTTGTTAAATTTCAACCATTCGGATGGGAATGTGATGCTCTCTCTTTGTGGTTTTGACATCCATCTTCTGATGACCGACAGTGTTGAGGGCCTGTTCATCAATCCTTGTGTCTCCTCTGGTGAAGTGTCTGTTCAACTTTTTCCCATTTTGTATGGATTTGCTGTTTTTTTAAAGTATTGATCTCTCTTGACTGTGCTGGGTCTTTGTTGCTGAATGTGGGCTTTTCTCTAGCTCCAGCATTCGGGGGCTCCTTTTCGTTTCAGGGCTCTGGCTTCTCACTGCAGTGATTTCTCTTGTTGTGGAGTGCTGGCTTCCACAGCTACCGCACGTGGGCTTCAGTAGTCTTGGCTTGTGGGATTAGTTGCTCTGCAGCATGCGGGCTCTTCCTGGACCAGGGATCGAACCTGTGTCCTCTGTGTTTGCTGGTGGATTCTTAACCACTGGACCACAAGGCAAGTCCCTTGAGTTGTTTTCTTATTTCTTCACTTAATGATCAGCAGTGGCTCATCAGTTGTAATAAATGGTCCCCACGCATGACAGGTGTTAAGATAGAGGACATTGGGGATGAGGGGGAGGAGTGTATGAAGACTGTCTGAACTTCATGCTTGATTTTTTCTGTAAACCTAGAACTGCCCCTCCCCCCACATATAGTCTCCTCATTTTTTTTAAGAAGGAAAGTGGTGTCTTTGAATAGCAAGGAAGCCTAATGATTTTAAAGGAACGTAAGCCCTTCCACGTTGAAGACGTTTGGTGTTTTGGATTCAAGATCAGTGGTGATCTCGCCCCTTACTTTCTTCTTTGCTGGGGCACCACTGTTTCCACGACTCCTGGACTTGAACTTCAGTTTTCTTCCTCCCTCTCTCACCCTCCTGCCTCCGATCAGTTGTCACGTCTGCCAGGTATCTTCCTGCAGTCCTCCTTCCCTCCCTATTTTCTACTTCTTTCCATGGCACTCTCATTATCCCTGACCAGGATTTCCTGCCAGCATCCTGGCTGAATCCACTTCCTGAATCCTACGCCATGCTCATCCTGCACAGAGTGTTAGCGCCTTCCTAGGTCTAGATGCTAATATTCCAGGTTATCTTGCAGTCCCAATGTTGTCTTCTTGATGGCAGCAAAAGGACAGTTCAGAGGATGACCTCAGGTGTCACAAGTGTGGCGCCAGCCCCATTCTGTATTCCTGGGGCAGGGCCACCTGATCGTGAGCTCTGCAGTGGGTCAGAGAGGACCCCCCCACCCCCCGCACCAAATAGAGAGACTGGGAGATCGTGATTAAGAGCAAATGCTGCTGAGTCCTAGTAAACAAAGTCAGTTTGTTAGTGTGTTAGTCAGTCGTGTCTGACTCTTTGTGACCCCATGGACTGTAGCCCACCAGGCTCCTCTGTCCATGGGATTCTCCAAGCAAGAATATACTGGAGTGGGTTGCCATTTCCTCTACGGGATCTTCCTGACCCAGGGATCTGCTAATTCTCTCTTGCAGGCAGATTGTTTACCATCTAAGCCACTAGGGAAGCAGGTAAGCATAGTCAGTCTACTTCTCTGGATAATTCAGAAAATCAAAATTGAGAAATGGAAGTGACAGGCAGGTACCAGCCCCTCTACCACCCATCCAACCAAAGCGGAGCCTGGTAGATCCTGGGGCCGGAGTGAGCAAGGGAAGCACCCAGACATCAGCTTGGCAGGAAGAAGACACCAAGCCTGTGCAGGAAGCGGCTGGTCCCCAGGACAGCTGCCGCTGAGTGTGCTGTTTTATTTTTGTTGTGTATAAAAGCGTCCCAGCCCCAGTCCAGAGCAACCACGGTTTACAGGCTTGGAATCGGTTTTCTCCCATAACTTTGTTCTTGAGGAATCATTTACAAAACCTGCTTTTTCTCTGGGCTGTCAACTTTCAGGAAGACAGAACTCAAAAAAAAAAAAAAGTCTTTTAACTTTTCCTGAGCAGGATCTTGCACAATCCAAACCTTATTAAAATAAACACCCTGCTGTGGGATTTATCCTCCAGAGGACTTGTGTGGAGACTGTGCTCTCAGAGGACATTTTGTAACAGCACAGACATGCTCGGATGCCCAGAGCCTTTTCAGATGTGTGCGTGTGTATGTTTGCCCTATTCTGTGCCCATGTAATTAATACTGATTCAACAGGGTTCCAAGGTGATCGCCTTGGTACCAAATGCTATGGCATTTTCCGGAACTCTTCTTTTATGTAAGTATGTTTAAGCTTTCAGTAAGTTTCAGGTAACTCAGACCACAGGATCTGAGTTCTCGGTGTCTTTCCACAGTGCTGGTGGCTTCCTGCTCTTTATAAGGGGCTTGCCTTGTTGTTGTTCTGTCGCTTAAGTCAAGTCTGACTCTTTGCAACCCTGTAGACTGCAGCACACCAGGCTTCCCTTCCTTCATTATCTTCTGGAGTTTCCTCAGACTCATGTCCATTGAATTGGTAATGCCATCCAACCATCTCATCCACTGTCACCCCCTTCTCCTCCTGCCTTCAGTCTTTTCCAGCATCAGGGTCTTTTTCAGTGAGTCAGCTCAAGTGACCAAAGTATTGAAGCTTCAGCATCAGTCCTTCCAATGAATGTTCAGGGTTGATTTCCTGTAGGGTTGACAGGTTTGGTCTCCTTGCTGTCCAAGGGACTTTCAAGAGTCTTCTCCAGCACCACAGTTTTATGACTTAAGAAATCATAAGTGTATTGCAGTACTTCCCTGGTGGCTTAGCAGTAAAGAATCCGCCTGCCAATGCAGGAGACTCAGGTTCGATCCCTAGGTCAGGAAGATCCCCTGGAGAAGGGAACGGCAGCCCATTCCAGTATTCTTGCCTGGAGAATCAGTCCCATGGACAGAGGAGCCTGGTGGGCTACAGCCCATGGGGTCACAAGCAGTCAGACAGGACTGAGTGACTAACATTTTGCTCTGCTTGTTTATGGTATTAAGATACTGTTTCCTGTGAAAAATGTCTCTAGAGGCTTTCCCGCTAACGCTCTGAGTGTGTTGGCAGGATGAGGGATGGAAACCCGGTGTTAATACACAGCGTTGCTGGGACCATCGCAGTTCCCCAGCCAGGTCTATTTTAAGAAGCTGAGGCCTCACTGTTGCTGTTGAAACTGAGAGGCGGTCGTTCCAGTGGGCGGATAGGGGAAGGCTGGGAGCGAGCTGGGAGTGTGCTGATGCCTGTGTGGAGAAGGCCGATGCAGAAAGCTGGTTTTACCTTTCCTTTACCATCTATGTTTGACATCACACAGCCCAGGCCGGGGGGTGGCGTGGTGGGGGGACACTGGAGAGGTAGCCTCTCCACTTGGTTGCAGCCCGCAGGTTGTGCACGTGACCTGGGGGTGCGGGAGCAGGCCCCCATCTGCACAGGGGGTCAGCTGGGAACAACAACTCACCCTTGGCCTCCCTTCCTTGCAGGTCGCCAGATTCCACCCCTGGACCCCCATGAAAATGGAAACAGTGGATCCATCAAACTGGGGAAGCCAACCTCGCAGGCCGGCCGGCGGTGCTGCTAAACCGGGGCTGGGTCCCCTGTACTTGAAGAGGCCGGAGCTCCCTCCCTGGGCGCTGCCTCAGGGCCTCCCGCCTCGGTGGTCTGGCCCCTGGCTCAGAGGGAGGAGAGCCCCGCAGAGAACAGGGCAGGAGATGCCCCTGGAAAAGGATTCTGGGAAACTCTGGGAACACCCACCACCCCGCCACAGAGGGGCCTTTGGCGTGTGAAATTCACTCAGAGGGAACGGATTTAGGTATTAAGTAGAGTTGAGTTTTTTTTTTTAAAGCCTTAAAATATTCTTAAATTTGTACAAAAGTTTTATTGGCTTATGTGTGTGAGATTCTAAAGTGGTGTTCCATTCTGATTTCCTGTGTTTCTAATCAAATGTCAGGAAGTTCTTCAGTGCTATTGCTTTAGTTATTCCACCAACCTTTTCTGAAAGGTCCCCTTAATTTTCCTTTCAGTGAGGTGTAATTGGACCATCTGCGGTAGAATTCGAGCTTGTTATGAAAGTGGAGAAAGATGTATTAGGAACTGTTGTCTACATCTCTGACCTTGACTCCATGAACATTTTTCTAAGCCTTGGTCATATAAACCAACTAACTGAACCCGACTACAGTATTTCATGTTGTGCTGGGAGTTGGAGGCCTGGTGTTGGAAATCATTTAGAGTCATTACCGTGTAAGCAGTGACAAATGCAGGATATAAATGTTATTCCAGAGACCACCTGGTTTGCATGACCTGCAGGGTAATAAATCCCCACTCTCTTAGGGAAGTTTCGCACAGAGTGTTATTTTACTAAGAGAGTGTGACATAGTGCCATATCCCTGGAACAAATTACCTGGAGGATGTTTGAATCTAAATTGTAGGGCAAACTTCTCATATTAAACAATATCAATGACTAATTGATTACAGGAAAGCCAGCCAGAAGAAGTACGGGCACAGTAAGATTCTAGACACCCCCCCCACCCCCACCGCCCCCGTGCCTGCCCCTCCTCCCTGCTCTGCCCAAAACTACGAAATCAGAGGGTCTTTAAAAGAGGCCAAGCTTTGTTGGGGTGGGTATTAAGGTTGAACAGAGGTCTACCCCTGGAATGCCTGTTAGCTGCAAACGGGCTCTGATGAACCTTCCCTTTTCAGACTCCCTGTCAGCTCAATGAATTGTTTTGTGCTCAGTCGTAACTGACTCTTTGCGACCCCATGGACTGTAACTCACTCTTTGCGACCCCATGGACAGTAACCCGCCAGGCTCCTCCATCCTTGGGATTCTTCAAGCAAGAATACTGGAGTGGGTTGCCATTTCCTCCTCCAGGGGATCTTCCCGACCCAGGGATCAAACCGACATCTCTTATGTCTCCTGCATTGGCAGGCGGATCCTTTACCACTGAGCCACCTGGGAATCCCAGTGAATATCTTTAATTCTGAATCCAGTGGAAGGGAAGAAAATTATCCCTATTGAAAGTTCACATCCTGTTTTCTTTCTAATTTTCATAAAAACCTGGGATGGACAAGTGGTCGTTTTTCTAGGAAGGCTCAGGATAGGAAGTGAACCTCGGAGGAGATTAAGATTGGTGCCTTTTGTGGGGTAAGATGTGGCTGACCAGGTAGTGTGGTAACAGGACCAGTTGATACCTTCAAGGCTCAACAAACATTCATTGAAGACCTACAATGTAAAAATCGAGAAAGAGATCATGAGCCAATGAAAGACCTTGAACTTTCTGTAACTTGGTGTGAGCCATTCTTGAGCCCTGCCATGCTGGTCCCACCAGCCCTTGATGTTTGGGGATATTGAGTCTACCATCAAAAAACAGTGAGAGTCCTTGTGAGATCAGGGCCCCATTCACACTTCTTCACATGGGCTGCAATGAAGAAAACAGTTTGAAATCTCAGACTTAGGTTTTTTTCAACTTGAGAATATGTTGTCAATTTGATGCTCTTACCACTTCATTCAGCTTGTGAGAATCGTTTGACAATCTTAGGACATGGAAGCTGAAAACACTTTTGGTTCAAGAGCTTAAACTCCAGACGGGTTCCCCTAAAACTGTTGGCAGATTGGAACTTGGACACTTTGGTAGGGCCTTTGCAGGGTTTTAAGGATTTTGTGCACCTTGTCAACATTATGGGCTCCATGATTCTGCTTGCAGGCTGAGCCATTATCTTGCCTCTTAACAAAGTTTAAAAAAATGTGGGTTGCACATTCAAGTGACCTCGTTCCAGGTGGCATGCAGGCTTATTTTAGAATCTTTCATCATCTGGCCGTCCCCAAGGACCAGAGCTTGTCTCTAGACAAGGTTGCCTAGCTAAGGAGGTACATGGCCCGGAGGAGTTTGCAGCTTTGGGCTGGATGTTCAGTGCTCCCATCTTGCATAAAAGAGCTTGTCTTAACCATGCATAGCAGGCTACCCACCTGTGAGCCTATGGCTTAGTTTCAGAAGCCCATGTGGATGGGAGCCACTTGTTTGCCTTTCTGTACAGCCTTAACTTTTCAAGGCATCGGCCAGCCATGTGCCTGTAGTCACTCCTTGGAGCAGTTGTGGAAAGAGAAGACAGCCCTCGGGCACATAGACATTCACAGGAACACGGGGTCTTTTCTGAAGACAGAGGCTCGAGCCTTGTCCACAAGGAGCCTTGCTTATCTTCCCTTATTTTGCCTTGAGATTACTTTCTGACTGTGCTAATCTCTGAACCATCACCGTGTGATGTGATGTAAAGGCCTGGACATCAGTGTTGTTCCAAGTTGTTCAGCAGCGTCCTTCCCCCAGTTTCCCCAGATGTGCTTTTCTGTTTTCCTTCCTCTCCCATGTGGTACATATGCACACGTGTGTCAATACAACTTCAGATTTGTTACAGTGACATGTGATCCATTTCCCTGGCTGAGTGTGGCTCGTGACTCAATCGTGTAAATTGGGCATGGGCTGTCAGGGAGATTGTCTCCCCATGGGAATTCTCCCAGGTGGCAGTGGAATTGTGCCCACGCTGCATGCTCGTAATTGAGCTGCCATCTTTATAGTGGGGAGCGGTGTGTCAGGGGACTTTGGCAGACCAGAGAAGTCTGGAGAGCTGAAGCCAGTCTTTAGCCGAGCAAAGGGCTGGACCCCGTGGAGGACCCAGGGGGGCTCAGGTGACTGAGATGTGCCCCCTGAGGTTGAGTAACATGACCTGTGATAGCCCAATAGGCTACTCTCAGGGCCCTGCTTCTCTCTACTCTGCGACACTCATCACAACTTGAATAACGAGTGAAAGAAAGGGCTCTGAGCCACATTCAGCCCCATTAGGTTCTGGTTTAACCTTCGTTACTAAAACCAGACCCAGAGATCCAGTGTCAGCACTTGATTGTGTACACTGCCCCCTCCTTCGTGTTTTCATAAGGGGCCTGTGTCTGGGCTGGACCCAGTTCTCACGTATAGAAGACACCGCTGCAGACCTTAGGACCTACCTGTCCACCTTGCATTCTGTACTAAAGCACTGCCTTCCACGTCCAATTGTATCTGTTATTTTTGGTTTAACGCACACTGATTCATACTAATAAATATTCTAAGTTTTATGAAGTTTGTCTTTTTCTTACTATAATGTTGGGTTGAATAATTGTAATTTTTTAAGTCAGTTGCTGGCAACGGGTGGAGGGGTTGGAAGACCTATGTCTCTAAGCTTCAGTTTCCTCATAGATAAGATGCAGAGTGTAATTTAAGTGCACCCTTACCATTCCAGAATCTCAAAAGCCTCAGAAGGGACTTTTTTCTGAAGTTTGGTACAGACTCCTCTGGCTGTAAAACCAGAGCTGAACAGATGTGATGTTCTTTGTAGTTATTCATCCCATCAAGGAGAGGGGCAATGTCTGCATGTATTGTTGCAGAAATTCTGCCGTTTGCTCATCGGTTGATCCTTGGCTCTGCTGTATGCTCTATGATAGATACACCAGATTGCTGTCAGAAAACCCAAGCAAGATTCTGAGTTCCCAAAACCCCTGCCCCCAAGATGTCACGCAACGTACGATATCCACCATATTCGTGAGGAACTGTCCATGGGGGCTCTGGGCAACCAGGGGGCCATGTGTACACAGACTTTGACACCCGAGGGGTCTCCTGAGTGGGCTGCACAGGTTTCACTCGACAGAGAACACGTCTTTGAGTCCTGGCACAGAGCCGATGCTCATAAACAAGACACTCAAGTATAGTGACCTGCTTTGCCTCAGCTGCTGCACCAGGTGTTTTATATCACATGACCTTCTGTTTTCACAATCCCTTTATCACTAGATACCACGATTGCATCCATTCTACAAATGAGGAAACCGAAGCTCAGGAAGTTAGTAAGTCACATAAAACCATAGACTAGGAAGAACTGTTGTTGTTTAGTCACTAAATTGTGTCTGACTCTTTTGTGACTCCTTGGATGTAGCCCACCAGGCTCCCCTGTCCTTGGGACTTCCTAGGGTAAGAATACTGGAGTGGGCTATCATTTCCTCTCCTGGGGATCTTCCTGGACCAGGGATCAAGCCCACATCTCCTGCATTGGCAGGCGGATTCTTTACCACTGAGCCACCAAGGAAGCCCAGACTAGGAAGAGAGGAGGAGCCAAATGTTAGCTTCTGTTATATGTTTTTCTTTTTCAATTAAGATTTTTAAAAAACTTTTAAAATGGAGATATAATTAATACATATTAGTTTCAAATGTACGACATAATGATTCTATATTTGTGTATCTTGTGAAATGATCACCATGTAAGTCTAATTAACATCTGTCACCACACATAGTTACAAATTTCTTTTTCTTGTGATGAGAACTTTTAAGATCTCCTCTCAGCAATGTTCCAACATGCAGTGTGGTATTATTAATGATTAATTACATATTAATATATTGATCAATTATAGCTACCATGCTCCTGGGGGATTTCAGCCTAAGGAACACGGTTTTACTCTGGTGACAGCTCTGTCTTCCGATTCCTGCCCTTTTTCCCATAATATGTGGGTATACAGGGCTGTGCGAACTGTGGCTGGTTGTGGGTACACAGGGCTGTATGGACTTGCTGTTCCTGAGCCCCCTGCCTCCTGCTGGTTCCCAGGTGAGGCGGTTGGTCTGGCCTGGTCCTGGAACTGGGAATGGTTAAGGATGAAGAAGGCTGGCTGGGGTTGGGGCCCACTGGTCAAGCCTGTGCCTCTGGTCCTTGCCTCTTGCCACAAATCCCCCTGCACTGTGGCTTCTTTGTTCTTCTTGAGCTTCTCCTGTTTAGAAGAGAAGCTCAAGTCTTAGAACATCACAGCCCCACTTGGAATGTGAGGACCTCTCTGGCTCAGCAATCTGCCCATCGCCCCTGCTGCCATGGGCACATGGAGCCCACATGGCTGTGACATTTCCTAGCCTTCCAGGTGGTGCGGGAGGCAGATGCTCCTTTGCTTCCAGCTTTCCTCTGACCACATCCGACCTGGGTCCTTGCTGAAGCTTCTGCCTGGAGAGGGGAGGCCAGGCTTCTCTGTCGCATGGATGGGGGGCCATGTCCTCACTACTGCCTCTTCTCAGTTAAGGAACTCCTCCATGTCGTAATCTCCCTTCCCAACATCCAAACCGGACATCTGACCAGCAGGTAGGACTTCACAGAAGAGGGTGATGTAGTTGAGAGGAGACCTTGTTGTTGTTGTTTAGTCATTCAGTTGTGTCAGACTCTTTGACCCCAACTGCAGCACACCAGGCTTCCCTGTCCTTCACTATCTCCTGGAGTTTATTCAAAGTTATGTCCATTGAATGAGTGATGCCATCCAACCATCTTATCCTTTGTTGCCCTCTTCTCCTTCTGCCTTCAGTCTTTCCCAGATCAGGGTCTTTTCCAATGAGTTGGCTCTTTGCATCAAGTGGCCAAAGTATTGGAGCTTCAGCTTCAGCATCTGTCCTTCCAATGACTATTCAGGGTTGTTTTCCTTTTACATTGACTATTTTGATCTCCTTGCTGTCCCAGAGACTCTCAAGAGTCTTCTCCTGCACCACAGTTTGAGGAGATCACAGAGGAGACCTTAGTAGATGGTTGTGGTGGCCGAGTTATAAAGAGAAGGCTGGGACTGGGGAGTCCTGGAGGAAGGGGATATCAAAGGTGGTTTCAAGTCATCCCCCTGGATGGGGCACTCGGCAGGCAGCCCAGCCCAGTATCAGGAGTGTGGGCTTGGAACCTGCCCCACAGATGAGCTCTGTGACCTTGAGTGGGTCTCATAACTTCTCTAAGGCTGAGTTTTCTCACTTGTAAGGTGGAGATCACAATGGGACTTACCTCAGTGGTTTGTTGTAGGGAATAATGCCTGTGAATTCATTTCGGGGACTGGGCATGGCCCCACACACAGAGCAGCCCCAAAACCCAGAGTGTCATGAAACTCTCAAATGGGACACTTGTGAAAACAGAGAGGGCAGGCCAGCTGTAGGTTCCACCCCAGTACAGGTTGTTACTCGATGTATGAGTTTGGTTGGAGAAGATTGAAGGGGATGGCCTTGCTGGTGCCATGAGGCACCTGTGAAGTAGGGGTGGGTAGAGACCAGGAACTGGAAATGGAAAGTGATGAAGCTGGGGTCCTGGAGGAACTGGAAATGAGGTCAGACAATCAAGCAGAAACAAATGAAGGTGAGTATAAATGTCAGGAGGAGGGAAGGGGGCTGCTTTGGGGACCTGTGTGCTTAGGGGGTCAGCTGCAGTGTCAAGCTAAGCAGAGAAGTTTGTAGTTAAAGGAAAAACAACCTAGGTGAAGATTACATGTAATCACATGCTGCTTGGTCTTGTGTGGAATATGAGTATGCAAATGACTGTATCAGTTAGAAGACTACCTTCATGCGTTCTAAGAAGGACGCCTGCCCGTCTTCCTTGGAGTAGATGATCAGAATGCTTTTGTTTCTTCTCTGACATTTTTATTTTTTTTACCTTTTTCTTCAGAAAGTCCATTATCACAGGTTATGTCCAGCCATGTGACTCTCCAGGTCCCAGCACACACCCTGGAGGCCTTTGTCCACGAGGTCAACAATGTTCAGTGCACACATGTGGGGGCATCCGAAGCCCTGCAGGCCGTGCACACACTCCCACCTGAGCAGAGTGGTGACACCCCCAGCTCTCCAGCCCAAATTGCCCTGCCCAAGCAAGGGGACTTTCTCAATTCCTCAGCAAAAGCCGTCCCGTCCGAGCAGGCTGACACTCCCAGTTTCCCAGAAAAGACCATCCTATCAAAAAAGAGGGAAATTCTCAATTCCCCCCAGAAGAACATCTTGCCCAAGCAGGCTGCCACCCCCAGTTCCTCAACCCAAACCATTTCACCAAAGCAGGGTGACATTCCCAATTTCCCAGAAAAAACCATCCTGCCAAAAGAGGGTGACATTCTCAACCCCCCCAGTAAAACCACCCTGCACAAGCAGGCCAACACCCCCAATTCTTCAGAAAAACCCACCTCACCCAAGCAGGGTGACACCTCCAAGCCCTCAGCCAAAACCATTTTGCCCAAGAAGGCTGACGCCCCCATCTTCCCAATCCAAACCATTCTGCCCAATCAGTCTCATGCCTCCAAATTCTCAGAAAAAACCATCTCGACAAAAGAGGGTGACATTTTCAACTCCTCAGCCAAAGTCATTCCATCATGGCCGGCTGACTCCCCCAATTTCCCAGCCAAGATCAATCCATCATGGCAGGCTGACTCCCCCAAGTTCCCAATCAAGATCATCTCACCTAAACAGACTGACTCCCCTAACTCCCCAAACCAAATCCTCTCACCCAAGCAGACCGATTCCCCTAATTTCCCAGGCAAGATCATTTCATCACGGCAGGCTGACTCCCCCAAGTTCCCACTCAAAACCATGCTGCTCAATCAGGTGGGCATCCCCACTTCTTCAGAAAAAAGCATCTCACCCAAGCAGGGCAATACCCCCAATTTTCCAGCAAAATTCAGTTTGCCCAAGAAGAGTAAAACCCACAAGTTTACAACCAAAGCCATTCTGTCCAAGCAGGGTGACACCCCAAAATCCTCAGACAAAACCATCCTGCTCAAGGAGAGTGAGACCCCCAAGTCCTCAGCCGAACCCATTCTGCCCAAGGAGGGTGAGACCCCCAAGTCCTCAGCCGAACCCATTCTGCCCAAGGCGGGTGAGATCCCTGAGTCCTCAGCTGAAACCATTCTGCCCAAGGAGGGTGAGACCCCCAAGTCCTCAGCCGAAACCACTCTGCTCAAGGAAGGTCAGACTCCCAAGTCCTCAACCCAAACTATTCTACTCAAGGAGAGTGAGACCCCCAAGTCCTCAGCCAAAACCATTCTGCCCAAGGAGGGTGAGACCCCCAAGTCCTCAGCCGAAACCATTCTGCCCAAGGAGGGTGAGACCCCGAAGTCCTCAGCCGAAACCATTCTGCCCAAGGAGGGTGAGACCCCCAAGTTCTCAGCCGAAACCATTCTGCCCAAGGAGGGTGAGACCCCCAAGTCCTCAACTGAAACCATTCTGCCCAAGGAGGGTGAGACCACCAGGTCCTTAGAGGACATGGTCTGGCCCCCAGGAGGCAATAGCCTGCAGTCAGAGGAAGATGCAGAGTTCCTGGATGAGGACCTGGTGAAGGTGATCCTGAGCAAAGAAGACTTTGAGGTGGCGCTAAAGGAAGCTGGGGAGCGGCTGGTGGCTGTGGACTTCTCGGCCACGTGGTGCCAGCCCTGCAAGACCATCAAGTCCTTCTTCCAGACCCTGTCCCTGAAGTATGAGGATGTGGTGTTTCTGGAAGTGGATGCTGACGAGTGCGAACAACTGGTGAGAGAGTGCAAGGTCGATTGCGTTCCAACCTTTCAGTTTTATAGAAAAGAAGAAAAGGTGGGCCAGTTTTCTGGTGCCCTGCACGAAAAACTTGAGACACTCATTACAGAATTAAAGTGATCATGTGTTCCAAAAGCATTAGAAATAGTTGGCTATTCATAGCTTCTGATCTTATTTATGAAAAAAAATGAGGGGTGATGAAAGTGTGTGTTCGAGTGGCACCTGCTTGTAAATCAGAAACATTAATTCTACCCTTTCTGAAAAGCCCTAATGTCTGTTGTGCCCATGTTCTTGTTGATGGAATGGGTGTGAAATTATAATATCATTTCCTCTGATGTAGATGGGAAGTCCAGCTGTCCTACTTCCCCCCACCTTTTTTTTTTTTTTTTTTTTTGGCCGTACTGCATGGCATGTGGAATCTTAGTTCCCCAATGAAGGATTAAACCTGTACCCCTTGGACTAGAAACCCAAAGTCTTAACTGCTGGACCATCAAGGAAGTCCCTGTCCCCTATTTTTTTAATCTTGACTTTTTTTTTTTCACTCACTCTTGAAAAATTTTTTTCACTCACTTATGTAGTCCTAGTGGCAACATTGGAAATTTAGATAATTCTTTTGTTGTTGTTGTTCAGTAGCTAAGTTGTGTCCAACTCTGCCACCCTATGAACTGCAGTATGCCATCCTTCCCTTCCTTCACTATCTTCCAGAGTTTGCTCAAACTTATGTCCATTGAGTTAGTGATGCCATCCAACCATCTTGTCCTCTGTCGCCCCCTTCTTCTCCTGCCCTGATCTTTCCCAGCGTCAGGGTCTTTTCAAATGAGTCAAACAGGAGATGGCAAGAGTGAACATCAACATTTTAGGAATCAGTGCACTAAAACGGACAGAAATGGGGTAATTTAATTCAGATGACCACTATATCTACTACTGTGGGCAAGAATCCCTGAGAAAGAATGGAGTAGCCCTTATAGTCAACAAAAGAGTCCAAAATGCAATTCTTGATTGCAGTCTCAAAAATGACAGTGTTTTTGGTTTGTTTCCAAGGCAAACCATTCAACATCACAATAATCCAAGTCTATGCCCCAACCTCTAATGCTGAAGAAGCTGAAATTAAATGATTCTATGAAGACCTACAAGACTTCCTAGAACTGACACAAAAAATACTCTTCTGTAGAGGGACATGATTTAATAATGGGTGGGAATTTCTTTTCTGATGTTCATGAACCTTTGGGATTTCTGATAAGATATAAGTAAAGAATTTGAAAGAGTCACGTATCTAACCTCCTTCATGTGTAGGAAGTGCTATGGAGATGTCAGGGAACTTCACAGGCTCTCTAAACCTCTAAAGAGTTCATTGGTGTCAGAGCTGAGATGGAGGACATGGCTCCAGATTTTAAGTTCGGACCTCTTTCTACTGACCCATACTCACACAATCTGAGACAACGCAAAACTTGCAGTTTGCTGCTACCAAAAGCTTTATGATTCAAATTTCAGTTAGTTTGACCCTTGCTGCCATTATGACATCAGCACCCTAGTAGTAAATTCCTGCTTTGTCATTCTGGTAACTGGGTTTCCGACACCTGCTCTCAGGTGTCTCAGAGTATGTGTGTATGTACATATATTCATATGTATGTACTCATATGGGCTTCCCAGGTGGATCAGTGGTAAAGAATCCACCAGCCAATGCAGGAGACACAGGAGATGCAGGTACTGTTCCTGAGTCAGGGAGATCCCCTGGAGGAGGAAATGGCAACCCACTCTAATATTCTTGCCTGGGAAATCTCATGGACAGAGGAACCCAATAGGCTACAGTCCATGGGGTCACAAAGAGTCAGATACAGCTGAGCACACACACACACACACACACACATACATATATGCATGTGTATGCATCTGATGCTGAAGCTGAAACTCCAATACTTTGGTCACCTCATGCGAAGAGTTGACTCATTGGAAAAGACCCTGATGCTGGGAGGGATTGGAGGCAGGGGGAGAAGGGGACGACAGAGGATGAGATGGCTGGAGGGCATCACCGACTCAATGGACATGAGTTTGAGTAAACTCCAGGAGTTGGTGATGGATAGGGAGGCCTGGCGTGCTGCGATCCATGGGGTCGCAAAGAGTCGGACACGACTGAGCGACTGAACTGAACTAAACTGATACATGTAGTTAAGGGAGGGGTACACAACTCTGGGAAGGCAATTCTGGGGGCCTGAGACATGGGGAGCAAATGAGTGGCTCTTGAGGGTCTAGTTTGATCCAGGGAGGAAATCTACACTATAAGAGAATTGGCCCATGCTCCTCAAACCACCTACCTCAGCACCATTCTCTTGACTGGATGATAATCAGACAGTGGCCAGGACAGAGTCACGTTCTCTGTACTCAGAAGACTCAAAAATGGACACTCCATTTTGCTAACTAAGAATCATGTACACTAAAAAAAGAGCCAAGCAGCTGTTGTCACCTCTAATCTTTAGCATGAAGGAGAAATAAGACACACTTCTAATTAGGAGCATGATTCCAGATAATCATCTTGGCTGTGAGTGATGATAAATCTAACCAGAGTCTTTATAAGAATCAATGGAAAACCTGTTTGAGTTGATAAGAGAACTTGACAAAATGGTGGTATTCAGAGAATATCCAGAAGTCAATAGTGTCCTTTTGATTCAGTGATAAGTGATTGGGAATCTTCATAGGAAAATAGTGATGAAAAAATAAAATACCTGGCAACAGTCCTAACTAGAATGGTAAGGATGATTAAGGCTAAATCTATAAGTTTGAAGACATAGTCAACAAGTAGGTCTAAATGAAGTGAGACAAGATATCGATTCTTTCCACTTAATTAGTAGACTATAATTACCAAGCAACATTTCAATAATGAGTCATTGGGAGAACCTGAAAAAATACTTAAAACTCATAGATAGGAACAGACAGGAAAAAGTCTAAAAAGAGAAATAATGAAGAGAAATTTGCCCTATAATTAGTATGCAGTATAATTATATTAATATAATACTAATATACATATAATTAGTATAGTCATTGTGTATAAGTGTGATGATACCAATAGTAGTATAGAGGAAGGAAGAAAAGAGAGCAATGAATCATAATAATAACCAAAAACCAGAATTTGATATGTAAATAGTAATATAGGAAAAAGAAAACATTTCAGTTCAAAGGACCATGACTAGATTATTATATATTTAATTGTATAGCAAAATTCAGATCTTTGGGGAAAAAATCAGTTGACATCCTTATTCCCATGCCAGATACCAAATAAATAAAAATTGGATTAAAAAATTAAAAAATAAAACATGAAATCATTTAAAAATTGAAGATTTAGTTAAATCTTCCACCCATCTGATTCATGTATGGGAAAAGAATTTTTCAAATATAAGTGCAATTAAAGACTTTGAACATGTAAAACATTTAAACATTCCCATGCCAAATTAGAAACACAATAAGAAATAAAAACTGAAAAAATATTTGCCAAATATATGACATAAAATTCAATGTTTTTACTCTACAAAGTACTCCAGCAAATCAGTAAGAAAAATGGAGCACCCCAACAGTAAAGTAAGCCAAAGACACAGTTTATATTAGAGAAAGAACAAATGGGTGATAAACATGGACATTTTTTACTCATAGGAAAATACAAGCAAAAGTCACCAAGACTTTGATAGCACTGGGATGCAGGAAAACAGCCACTCACCAGCTGCCAAGAGTTAAGATTCTGCAAAGCCTTGGGACACAGCAGGATAGCAAAGGTGCAGACCCTTTGTGCACCTGAGCCTGTGCACCCATCTGCTCCAACTGCCATGGCTGCCGGGACACAATCCCACACAGTGTGAGATTAAACAGACATGTCTCTCACAGCCTTAGGGGCTGGAAGTGCGCGGTCAGGGCGTAGTCAGGGTTGGTCTATGCCGAGGCCTCTCCCGGGCTTGAGATTGTTCCTTGTCGCTGTTTCGTCTTCACGCGCAGGCCTGGCATCTGTGTGCCCAAATCTCCTCCTCTTATGACACCAGTCAGATTGGCCTAGGGCCCACCCTAACAGCTTCAGTTTAGTTTAATCAAGTCTTTGAAGAGCTTATCTCCAAACACAGTCGTTTTATGAGGTACGAGGGCTGGGAATTCAATGTGTGGATTTGGGGGAGGACATAATCTAACCCTTAGCAGCTCCAGCTGAGGCTCAGGGTCTGGCCTCTGGGCTGCATCTCAAAAAAATAAAAAAAGGACATTTCCAGGGAGATGTAGGAGCTCACATCTGGACACTCCCAATCAGGGAAGGGGGTGTCCTAAGAAACTCTGCCTCAGGGCCCCATGGAGTCAGCCCAACAGTGCCAGCGGGGGCTTCTCCAAAGGCCTGGGAGGACATGGTGCCAAGTGGTCTGTGGTCCCCCTGGAATGCAGGCCTTGAAGCACAGGCCGAAAGACCATGATGCTGAGGCCACAGGTGCAGTGAGGCCAGTCAGTGTCCATTGCTCCAGACGATTCCCCCACCTTGAGAGAAGCCTCGGGGGCTGGGAGGGCCCATCACCAAGCTCCCATACTGCAGGGCAAAAGGCCTGTGCTGACTTCTTACCCTCAAGCAGGCTGGCCAGGGGGAGGCGGTGTCAGATCCCCTTCTGCTCCCCCTGCAGGAGGGAGGGGAGTGAACTCAGGGTGGTCAGAACCAGGTTAAACCAGCATTTCTCAAACCACCAGTCATAAAACCACATGCAGAGCTGCTAAACACCCAGATGTCCAGGCATCTGTTCTTGAAAAATCAGATCCAGTTATACATCCAATCAGATTTCCCCTGTAACTATAGGCCTTAAAAATAAATAAACTCTATGCTTTATTCAAATGACAAATTATAACTCTCAAGTTTCACGAAAGACAGCACATGGAACACAAATCCAGAGAGAGTAGGAAACGTTTATGAGCTAAGCACTCAGAAACATGCAAAGGATACGAACAGGATGAGAGAGTTTGGGGGTCTGCTTTTCAAAGTGATGCTTTAGAAATGCATTTTTCTCCAAGTGTGAACAATTTAATTTCATGATGGGGATCCACACAGAGGTTGAATTCATAGGGGATTCATCCTGTTCCTCAGATGCTTAACATGTCTGTCTCTTTGAGGCAGAAATGTTCAAATGTTTTAAATAAATTATACTCAGTAAATATGTAAAAGATATTGGTAGATTGTCGCTTAGAGAATCCCATTGTGATTTGGGCAGTTTTTTAAGATCTTGCAAAGGAATTATTAAATGGTACATTCTGTGGAGATAGAAGTTAACTAAAAAACAAAATAAACCAAAAAGTACAAGGAGACAGTGGCTGCAAATTCTAAAATAATAGTGGCACTTTAATCAGGAGCTCCTTTAACACCTGTGGTGAAAAGAGTCAGCCATGGCAACAATGATGAATATAAGGATCAGTGTAGCAAGGAGCCAGGTAAAGCTTCACGGTTCAGGAAGATCAGGATTTTCAGATTCTAGAGCAGAAAAAAATGATTGATTCGAATATATGAAAACATAGAAAGTGGTGAACATGAGGTTAAGGTTGGTAAAGAGAGGCAGTGACTGAAATGAAAGTAGGTGAATTGTTAAAACTGGGAGAAAATGTGATTTTTCTGTTGCCTATCAGTAGGAATTGTGGTGCTTTTATGATCAAATGTTGAGTCAGCTTCTTTTAGGTTAAGATGGTGATTTCAAGCAAGAATGAGAGGTGGCCTGGGAAGATGGGAGAGCAGCAGGGCATTGAGCGTGTCCATGGTCTTGATTGCTTTCCCTAAACATCCGGGGGCCTCTGGCCTCCAGAGACCACTTACTGGTGGGGTTTGAGAGTAGACAGGAGGGCAGCTTGAAAGACAAAGCTAAATGCGGCTCTGCTGACTCATGGATCAATAACTCTCATGGACGTTAAGATGGCTTGGAGGAAGTCGCCAGCCAGCTAATGATTCTCAGAAACGGCAGATGAAGCCAGTCGCCTCCCAGAGGTTTTAAGGAGATTCCTTTAAATCACGCCAGTTAAGGAGGGCCAGGCTGTGGTGTGTTATTACACTCTCACGGACAGCCAAGTAACTGGAATTGGAGAAGCTTCTGGGTGAACCAGTTCTACAGTGGCTTTTGGGGCTCTCCTTCCTATGTTCATCTCCTTAAATAATTTCATCTCTCTCTCTGAGCTCGAAATCACTCCTATGATAAAGGTGATTACTTTCAAATAAACTTTGTTTTTGTATCTGAGATTTTTTTTTAAAAAGCATTTACAAATCTGAACAATAACCTCACTTCATTTTGGATTGCTACTTTCATATATGCATTTAGATGTAAAGATGCTAAAATAAAATTGGGAGTTTTGCACATCGGATAACAGCTGCCATGATTTCTCTTCTTCAAGCCCCACCCGTGGTACTGATTCTTTCCTTACAGGCTTTAAAAAAAGGGCCAAGATTTATTATATATGGTTCAGACACTACATATATTTATTGTTGATATTTGGGTTGAAGGCAGAAAGACGGGTGCATATGTCAGAAATGAGCTCTATACAGAGCCAGTCGAGAAACTGGTTTGAATACAATGAATACTTGGAAATCACAGGCTCTCCTCTGGGAAAACTGTTTAGAGGTTCATAGGACACTGAAAACTCCTCTTTCCAATTAAAATTAATAAATTGATTTGTAATTCTTAGGACTTTTCTATACCTCATTGACTTGCTTAAATGTGAGATCTTGATAACCCTTGTTTATCTCCCGGATGGAGATTCCATGTCTTTGCAACATTTCAAGTGAAATACATCCAAAGGTCCCCTCTGTAGGCAGGAAGAGTTGAGCTGACCAGCAGGGGCATGGGGACTTCCTGCAGGTCAAGGGTGAGTCAGGTCTCTCTCATTTCCAGCAGCAGAGGACACCAATAAGCAGAAAATGAAGCAGTGAAGATGAGACCCAGGAAACTGGGAGGGGTCTGCAGAAGTTGCCAAAGCCACAGGGGTGATCTGTGGTTACAATATGGAACCTGGTTACTGGCCATAGAAATAAGATGAGGTCAGGGGAGATGACGGGGGAAAGGACGAGAAGCGGAGGAGGTGGTCACCTGGGACAAGCAGTGATGAGTGGGGCAGAGGTACAGTGCAGAGCTGGGTCATTCTGGCTTCAAGGCCATAGTCAGGACGGACAAAATCTGCTGCTGCTCTTTTAATACATTTGTTGTTTAGTTGCTCGGTCATGTCTGACTCTTTGCTACTCCATGGACTGTATGTAGCCCACCAGGCTCCTCTGTCCATGGGATTTCCCAGGCAAGACTGCCGTTTCCTCCTCCAGGGGATCTTCCCCACCCAGGGATTGAACCTATGTCTCCTGCATTGCAGGCGGATTCTTTACAGCTGAGCCACTGAGGAAGCCCTGCAACACACTCATGATTTCTTAAATAAATCATTGGGCGACACCAGAAATCTAGAATTGTATTGCTTATGAAAATGTGAGAAACTGGATGGCTGTAAGTAGAGTATATTTACCAGTCTTACTCTAAACTAGGTAATAGCCTGGGTGGCCAAAAATTTGATCTGAAATACAATATGTTTAATCCTGTTATGGTTTGCCATGCCTCATGAAAGACAATACAAAGTTTGCTAATACGTGGGGGAAGGAATGAGCTGGGTCTGAGGCGGCCTTGGGTATTCTGTGTACTTCAACTTCAGATAATTTTCAACCCTATTATTTAAAAAAGAGAGAGACACCTAGATTTGTTTAGTAATCACTGGCGAATTTATACATAACTTAGGGAAATGTTACTTTTCACAATGCCTCAGTTATTTTTATGAGAGAATTAGAAACAGGGAAATAGTTTTCACATCATATAAAACAATCAGTTGATTCAATGTCTTTTATATTTTCAATGAGTAGTAATTATGCCTTTTCCTGTTATTACATTTCTCTACGTTGTGTTATTTGTCAGAGATGATTTTAACCAAATTCTGAAGTTGATGTGAAATTTGTTAGTACGCATAGTAGTAGACTAAACAGTGGCTCCAAAGATATTAGAGCATAACCCCAGGAACCTGCAAATGTTACCTTATTTGGAAAAAGGGTCTTTGCAGATTGTGATTAAATTAAGGGTCTCGAAATGAGAAGATAATCCATAATTATCTGGGTGAATCTTAGAGGTCTTCAGAGAGGAGATATCCAAGAGAGGCAGAAGGTGACTCAAAACACACACTCACACATAGACACACACATGCACAGGAGAAGGCCATGTGAACATGGGGACCAGGTAAGGACTGCCAGCAACCACCAGAAGGTGAAAGGATTAAAGAACAGATTCTTCCCTAGCGTCTCCAGAGGGGTTGCAGCCCTGTTCACACCTTGATTTTGGACTTCTGGCCTCAAGAGCTCTGGGAGAATAAGTATCTGTTGTTTTAAGCAACAGTTAGTGGTAATTTGTTACAGAAGCCACAGGAAACTAATATGCTGCTGCTGCTAAGTCGCTTCAGTCGAGTCTGACTCTGTGCGGCCCCATAGAGGGCAGCCCACCAGGCTCTTCTGTCCCTGGGATTCTCCAGGCAAGAATACTGGAGTGAGTTGCCATTTCCTTCTCCAGGAAACTAATACACTAATGAATAAAACAATTTTACTGTTTGCAGTAGATGCATAAACGTAAAAGAGCAATGAGAGGTTGGTGTTAGGATACACTGAGGATCGATGTGTTCCTGCATCTGAAATAAGCATTTCTAGCATGATGCTTTCTTTAATGGTCTATGAAGTTTGTATTCTGTCCAGTTATAAGAATATTATTCATACACATCTTTTAATTATTTTCATTCATCATAGAGTCAGGTAGAATGGACGTGTTGGCTTTTTTTTCAAAACCCACAAACCATTGCATGCAAAATACAATTGTATGTTTTATTATATTTCTCTTTTTATTTAGCTCCTATGCTAGTTTTCTGAACCAAGAGGATGGTCAATATCACAGGTCGCACATGAAAGATGACCTATGAATATTTTGACAAGGAGATTTTAAATTAAAAAATTTAATTTTATTCAAGTTTTGTTGATTTCTATATATATGTATGTATATTCTTTTCCATGATAGTTTAACACGGAATATTCAATATTGTTCCCTGTGCTGTACAGTAGGAAATGTTTAGCACAGTTTAGGAACTGTTTATCCATCATATATATAATAGTTCGCATCTACTAATTCCAAACTCCTAACCCACCCCTCCTCTAACCCCCCTCCTCCTTGGCAACCACCAGTCTGTTCTCTATGTCCGTGATTCTTTTTTTATTTCATAGATAAGTTCATTTGTATCATATTTTAGATTCCACACAGAAGTGATATCATATGGTGTTTGTTTTTTTCTTTCTGACTTACTTTACTTAGTATGATAATCACTAAGTCCATCCATGTTGCTGCAAATGGCATTATCTTATTCTTTTTCATGGCTGAGTAGTGTTCCATTATATATATGTACCATATCTTTTTTATCCATTCAGGAAGATGGCCTATGAACTTTAGTTAACACATTCATTGGAAGGCAAACAAAACTATAGGAAAACAGTGGTGTTGGAGCAGGAGACATTTCTATGCCTTCCCCCTGGATGGGTGAAAGGGTATGTGCAGGAACGGAGGCCCCAATAGGAAGCCATGTGCCGGTGCTCCGTCCAGGATCCATTGATGGAAGAGATGCTGAGTCCCCAGGAGGAAGGAAGGGAACACTGCAGTGATCCCCTCAGGACTACCCCCAGAGGGACCTCTGGCCTTTAACTCGGGTCACTAGAGGGAGAAGGAAAAATCCAGATTTTCCAGTGTTTTGGGCACAGTCTTAGCTAACATGTATACTGCAGATCAGAAATGCCACCAGACATGTATCCCTCAGCCTGCCCCCTGCTATAGGGTGCTTTACCAGTGGCCCCTTACGGCCACATCACCCACCTGATGGTCGTTTTCTTGGGCCCTGAGGGTAAAATGCGCATCTCAGTGATTTCCTGAGAGAGAATGTACAGTCAGGGACCAAGCACCCTTTACTGCACTGCCAACATGCAGTAGTTTATGTGTAAATATAAATTCTGAAACTTACAAAATCATTTCCAAAATTGCACCATTACTAGGTCATCTAGGTAGGCACACTCTAATTTCAGCTTAATATATTTCTTCTGAAACTGAACCACACTATAAGCTGGATCAGTGATAAACCACACGTTCTCCAGGCTGGACTTTACATGGAACTACAGACTCTTAAAGGACAAGTCATTCACTTTAAAATCCACTGCTAGCATCTGAATTGTGATTTCATTCCCACTCTTTAGCCTGACAATTCTTCAAAATTCATGTTTCTATTGATCTTTGGCCAGATTAAAAATAGGAATGATTATATCTTGGTTGCCACATGCTTGTTTTATTTCTCTGAGCTTGACAGCTCATCCTCCTGGGCAAGGACAAAGGGCAAGAAGCAGTCTGGCAGCTCAGCCTGCTGCTGACTCTGGTCAGGGCGCAATGCGGATAACCCAGGCCACCCTGGAAGGTGAAACTGGCCAGAGGAGGAATCGATGCTGCCGTGGAGCCCGGATGTGTGTGTCACTTGTCTTTGCCAGCAAGCTCCAGCTCTGGGCTCAGTCATTTAAAGAGAGCTGGGAGGCGGTAAACGGCGTGTGAAAAAGATAGGCATGTGTGTGTATTTTCAAGGGTTCCAGGCCTTTTTTTTTTTTTTTTAATCACCTCTGGAAGGAAGTAAAACGTTGAAATCACTGAGGCTAGGATAAATTAAATTTCTCAGTCTTTTTTAAAAAATTGAAGTATAGCTGACTTACAATGTTGTTTTAAATTGTGCTGTCCAGCAAAGTGATTCAGTTATATGTATATCCAATATATTCTTCTTTAAAAATGTTCTTTCCCACTGTAGCTTATCATAGACAGTTGAATATAGTATCCTGTACTTCCCAAGTGGCATGGTAGTAAAGAACCCACCTGTCAATGCAGGAGACATGGGTTCGATCCCTGGGTCAGGAAGGTCCCCTAAAGAAGCAAAGGACAATCCACTCCAGTATTCTTACCTGGAGAATCCCATGGACAGAGGAGACTGGTGAGCTGTAGTCCATGGGGTTGCAAAGAGTAAGACAGGACTGATCATTAAGCCCACTGAATATAGTTCCCTGTGCTATTCAGTAGGACCTTATTTATTCATTCTATATATAATAGTTTGCATCTGTCTAAAAGCCCTTCCCACTCCAGTGTTCTTGCCTGGAGAATCCCAGGGACTGCGGAGCCTGGCGGGCTGCCGTCTATGGGGTCGCACAGAGTCGGACACGACTGAGGCGACTTAGCAGCAGCAGCAGCAAAAGCCCTTTAGTTCCACGGAAGGTCCTCCATCTGAAGAAGCAGCTTGGTGAGTTTCTGTGATACAGCTGTGTGATTGCATTGGAATAAAATTAAATCTACGTACTTGGCTTTGATTTCTATTAAACATATAACAAGTAGACAAGGGCTAAAGCCGCTGTACCAAGTAAAGTGCTGAGGATATTACAGTGTTAATGCCTCCTCTATCAATTCGATGTGCTTCTTTCATCATACAAACCTGCCAAATGAGTTCATGGGGGTCAGGAGGGTCTGGCCACACCTCCGGATCCACTCAAAAGATGGTTGACTCCAGGGTTCCTGCCCACCTCACAGGTGTTCTGGTGGTGGTGTGTGAACTCATGCCATCCACGTTTAGATTTAACTTTCCAGGTTCCTGATTGTAACTGTTCAGGCTCCACAAGGCTGGGTTTCTACTTAACCCTGGGGTCACCCAGCCTTCACTTGGGTCACAGGCTCAACCCACATGAGTACAGACCCCTACTTATCTCCATGCTGAAAAGTGTCCCGCAAATACATTCTTACTCCTGTTTTTTAATGTCATGGTTAGAAACTTACTTAATGTGCTGACAAGATATGTCCAGACTTGGGTGACACACAGGGATCAACAGGAGAATTGGACAGAATTTCTTTGGAAGTAACTATTTGTCAGAGTGTGATGTTGAGTCTCTAGTGGTGACAGCTTCATTTTTTAAATTATTTTTTTCAGATACATTTATGATTCTAAGAAGATAATGCAACTATATAACCTCTAAAAAGGAGCCGAAAATGAATGTTTACCCCTGCCTGAGAATGAGCAATTATAAAGTAAATAACAGCAAAGGTGACATTTACTATCTTACAAGTGCCAGACATTGTACTCAAATGTTTACAAGGCTCCTCTCCTTTAATTTTTTACAACAGTAAATAGTTGTATTATCCCCTTAGAAAGTAAAAGGCCAAGAATTGAACCCAGACTGGAGTAAGCCTAAGCTCAGATCACCAGTATTGCTTTTAAAAGGCCAGGAAAAGTGATGTAAAAAAAAGCCATTGAGAAGGAAGGAGATGGCCAGGGCTCTGTTACAGAAGGACCTGATTAACTGTGTGCACTGAACAAAAGAAACGCTTTCATTCTTTTATTTTATTGTGATAAAATATATCTGACACGAAATTTACCATTTTAACCATTTTTCCAGTGTGCAGTTCTGTGGCAGTTTGTCCCAAACAAGACCTCAAGCAACAACTGAAATCAATGAATTAAAAAAAACACACAAAAAAACCAAGGTTTTATTTTCAGAAAATCCTACAAAATTATCTTCTATTTATGAAGCATCACATTAAGAAGATGACATCTAGTTGTGGATTTAAATGTCTAACAACTTATATACGTGTATGGCTGATATTTCAAAGGAGCTATCAAACTGTGGGATCTATCTTATAACAATCATTTATTAAAAGCTCAGTGTTTGCCAAGTATCACACAGAGCACTTTGTACTCATCGGCGAAAGTAAACAGAAGTTGGAATGTTGCCATATTATAGATAAGGTCATGAATGTAATTGCACAAACAGGGCAAAAAGTGATGGAGCCTAGATTTCAGTATCAGTTCAGTTCAGTTCAGCTGCCCAGTCATGTCTGACTCTTTGCAACCCCATGGACTGTAGCACACCAGGTTTCTCTGTCCATCACCATCTCCCGGAGCTTGGTCAAACTCATGTCCGTCGAGTTGCTGATGCCATCCAACCATCTCATCCTCTGTTGTCCCCTTCTCCTCCCTGAGCACCCCAAGAACAGTATGAAAAGGATTCCAGTATGCTGATAAGCAAGTATGTGCTGTCTGCCCTTGGTCCAGGTTTTGGAAGGCTCTGCAAAGAAGCCTGTGTTCAGAGATCACAAGGAGTCAGATAATATCAAATGTGGATTTATTGTTCATAGGCATCTTTGGATTTCTTCTTGCTTGCTTTCCTTTATGAATAAATGTATCTGGGGACTTCCCTGGTGGTTCAGTGGTTAAGACTCTGTGCTTCCAATACAGGTGGCATGGGATTGACTGCTGGTCAGATAACTAAGATTCCACATGCTGCATGGAGCAGCCAAAAATTATTTTTAAAAAGAATAAATGTATTTGTAGGAGAAAACACATTATTAACTGCAGAGAATTTGGGCTTACAGGGCCTCTGGTCTTACTTTGTAACCTAGAGAAAGAAAATGGAATGAACAGGAGGAGAAGACAGATTCAATTGGAAAGGATGGATTGAGGAAAGTATACAATTTTGGAGGCCAAAACTACTGACCCAAACAATCCAAGGAGACATATATGCCTCTTCTTTAGTCCCTGGTGTGGAGAGGGATCTAGCATTTGGTGAGGCTGGGGGTGTGGTGGGTGGGGGGGAGATGGACGCTCCCCTAAGTCCCTGATTGGAAATGTGAACTGCTACAACCCTTTGGATGAAATGTGTGCCATATGTATCAAAATAGGAAATAGGCTTGATCAAGAGGTTCCCACCCCTGGGCTTCTCCCTGTGGAAATAAAAGCATCTTGTGGTAAGGACACATGTTTATTGCTGTGCTGTTTGTTGGGATAAAAGCCTAGGTCAATTTACATGTTCATCAATAAGAACAAGTGGTACCACAGTAGGGTCATCTATTCTGTGGATTCAGCTATTAAAAGACTGAGTTAGATCTTTGCCAATTGACCTGATTAGATATCCATACTAAACTGTCAGGTGAATAAAGCAACTGGACATGTTTTTATATATTTTATAAGAATTCTTACTTAAAAATCCCCAAACAAACTAGCCATATTTTTCTAAGTCTGGATAAATTTGGGGAGTGCCACACAACCCAGACAGTTACATGGGTCACCTGAAGTCGAGTGACAATTGAGAGATTCAAGAGGAAGCTTCTTATTCATGTGCTTCATGGATTGTGTCACTTGTTACAATAATCACATGTTGCTTTTAGAGAACAGAAGATTGAGAAAACAGTTTTCAAATTGTTTCTCATAAAGATTATTCCTTATAGTTTTAACTGCTTTCCATAGTCACACAAGGGGCTTCCCAGGTGGCACAGCGGTAAAGAATCTGCCTGCCAATGCAGGAGATGCAGGTTTGATCCCTGGGTCAGGAAGACCCCTGGAGGAAGAAATGGCAACCCACTCCAATGTTCTTGCTGGAGAATCCCATGGACAGAAGAGCCTGGCGGACTATAGTCCATGAGATCCCAAAGAGTTGGACATGGCTGAGTGACTGAAATGTATCCTGGGATACATTCTTTTTTTCTAACTCTTCTTCCAGCATTGATTTTATCTGGTGAAGCTTCCTCCTTTCTTCTCTTGGAAACTCAATTTCTCACAGAAGTCTGAAAAATAGGCTACAAGGAGTACCCCCAACACACCCACACTTTCATCATTGCTTCCCTGGGGTGCTTCCTGACCTCCTACTTGTTTGAGGTGGTTCTCACTCTCCATCATATCTGAGTGTTTTAGCAAGAGTCCCTCGTGCGCAGTGACTGTGTTCCACTCCCGTTTTACCCCAGCACCCCCTTTTACACCCTTAGGTGGATGGTTCCCGGTCTTTGCCTCATAAGACCACTCAGCAGATTTGTACACTTCTCACCTTTCTTGGTCTACTCCTGGCTTCCCCGACACCTCCCTCTCCGCAGCCTCTATTACTATCACAGGCAGGAAGCAGCGCAATTAGGTGCTTGCACAACGTGGGGGCGGGGCAGGCTCTCCAGGGCAGCGGCCGCCTACGAGGCTGCAGGTCCGACCTCTGACCCCGGGAGCTGGACTGCGGAGTCCGGCAGGAGCCGCTGCCTCTGCTGACCCTGCACCACTGACTGCCTCTGGAGACCAGAGAGCCAGAGTCTGGGCACTGGAGCACTGCTGCAGAAAGCATCAAGGCTCCCCACTGCCTCCCCAGAAAACAGGGGCGGAGAGTTCGCCTCCATCTCACTTTCAGATATCCCAGGAGCCTAACTGACTGGTCGAACTGATGCCAAGACCAGAATCCTAGCTGCAAAGGAGCTATTTCACGCTTGTCTCTCCTCTTCAGATGGAAGGGCAGAGGCCATGTCTACTGGCTCACTCCTGAATACCCACCACGTGCTGGGCAAGGCAATAATTTAACATTGATAAAGTATTAACTCATGATTCTCACGACAAACCTCGGATAGAGCTTTTGTTATTCTTTCCAACTTACAAATGTAGAACAGGCACAGAGAGGTGAAGTCAGTTGCTAACCACACAGCAGACAATGGTACTTGACCCCAGCCTGTACCCTATACACTTTACTGCCTCAGTATCTGTTGAAGATATGCTCATTTAAATGTTTACTGAAATAAATTATGCAGAGAATTGTCCATAAATTCATAATTATAGAGCATCTCTATAGTAAAGGTTAACATATTTAAAGATGGAGAAGACAATTGTACTTTGTTATCATTTGTACTGGAAATTGGTGGTGGTGTTTTTTTTTAAATTCTTGCCCAACTCCTAAGAGATAACCTGTACAAAGGTGAGTATTACTCATGATTCAAGTGGGTTGAAGTAATATTCGAGGACTTTGTACCTCTTGGACACCTGAAAACTTGGGAGTTAAAGAATATGTTTGAGTATATTTTTGGTTATTACCTTAAGGGATCTTTGGGAAGCTGTGTGTCAATATAGAAACAATAGAAGTCGATTACACTTAAAACAGTTGTTGCCTTAATCACTTTCGAATGTCATTTTATTGTGGCTTTGGGAAGAGCGAAAATGCACAGAAGAGAAAACTGGGCAATTCCTCCCTTCCAGTTTAGGTCTATTAACTGACATGAGATGCTCTCACCTATGTTTTCATTTCCATATATAACAAAAGTAACACTTGCAAACTGTTGTGAGGTTGTTCTGAGTAGCGTGTGATGTTTGTAAAGTTCTTCGAAGTGTAAGAAGAAAGGTATTAAAATACACCAAAGCACAAACAAGACTTCTCTGGTGGTCCAGTGGTTAAGACTGTGTGCTTCCAGTGCAGGCGGTGTGGTTCAATCTCTGGTCAGGGAACTAAGATCCCACACACTATGTGGCAAAAAAAACTAAAAAACAAAAACAAAGCACTTAAACAGTGCACTGTTGAATGAGGGGTAGGTGATTCAGGGGGACTCTGCGTCATTCACAGTGCGGTACTGTAAAATAGTAATAGAAGAATTCTTCCAAAGAAGTTCCATGTATTCTTAGACTACCAGATATGTAGATTCTTATGGGTTTAGACTCTATTCCATTTTTGAAGCTATACTGCAAAGAGAAAATCAGTTGATTGCAGAGGCGATGACTGAAATAGGCAGAGGTTTCCGAATGATACAGATGTGGAAACTGGAATATAGCCATTTCCGGCTTCCTCCTGAACTCCCAGTGAATTTGCCAACCTGCCCCACAGCAGGGAAACTGGCAAAGCCCTCAGCCTGCTGAGTCTGCTACCTGGGGTTCCCAGTCAGCTTGCTGGGAGACAATTGTTCACCTAGTCATGGAGGGGCCAGTCGGCCAGGCTAACTTACCCATGGATTTGAGTTCTGCAGCAAGCTGAAAGGGAGCTTGAATTGTGAGAGCTTAAGGGTCGTCAGTTCACGACTAAACATATATGGGACCACATACCATGGGGAGATTGTCAACCTCAACTATTTTGTTTTTAAATCTTAAAGCCTCTTGAACAGATTTTCTGTATTTTCCTTTAAAGAGAATTGAAATTTCAAAATAATTTTGTGAATAGAAGAAAATCAAAGGATAGGTAGATTTAGAAGATGCTTTTCAAACAACTGGCTCTGTGGTAAAAAATCTGCCTGCCAAGGCAGGTGACATAGTTTCCATCCCTGGGTCCAGAAGACGCCCCTGGAGAAGGAAATGGGAACCCACTCCAGTATTCTTGCCTGGAGAATCCCCTGGGCAGAGCGGCTTGGCGGGCTACAGTCCATGGGGTCGCAGGGAGTCGACAGGACTGAGGACCCACGCATTTCAAACAAATGAAGCTCTCGCATTCTGCTGAAGGTACACTGCTTTCCTTGGGCACAGCCTACAGCCTAGTGCGCATGCTAGGTTAGTTACTCCAGAGAACTGTTCCCAAGTGGGCTCCGATGCCTGGACTGCAGTGAGGACGTGGACTCTGGGTCCACGGCTAGGCCACTGTCCCATTTGTCTGGTTTGTTTTCTAGATCAACTGGGCTCCTCCTCCACCGCGGCAGCATCAATTTGAGCGTTGTTTCGCGGTGCTTCCCAGGGATTTGAATTCGAGCAGCACCATGACGGTTGATTCACAGCACACTCGTTTGGTTCATGTTCCTGTCCCCGACTACCCTGGCGATCCGTTAAAGACTGGTCAGCAACTCTGCTGTTGGCATTTTTTCTCCTTCGGCTCAGTTTACTACAGGCTACCTTAAATGCTGCAGATGGAATTCGCTGCCAACATGTGAACGTGACAACTGTTTTGGTTTGTGCTCATCGTTATCAATCAAAACTGAGGAAGAGACAGCAACAAACGCTGTAGATTCTGACTTTTATTTCCAGTTTGATAACGCGTGCCTCATCAGGTCCCCAAAGACGCGTCTGCTCGTTAGAGGAGGTGTGTTTCCTCAAGGGCTTTTGCATCCCAGAAGAGAATTCGGGAAGCCAGAGAGCCTGGACTGGAGAACCACAGCTGTACCGACGGAGGGATGGATAGAATTAGGGAGGGAGCACACTGACAGATCCTGGCATGTTTTCCTCTGGGAAGCTTCTATACTTCTAACCGGGGAACCTCAGGGCAGTCTCCAAAAGTTGTTTTTCTTTTTTCCAGGGCATATGAGACATCCTTTGGGAACCAAAATGAGTGTTGGCAAACCTCACCCCAGCCTCCAACCGACCCTTCTTCCCGCCCGCGCTCAGCCGCTACTACAACTCCCAGCAAGCGCCACGCAGCGCCGCAGGAGGACCGGTCCGGCTGGAGACCCCGCCCCGCGCGGAGCATGCTGGGAGTTGTAGTCCAAGTATCTGTTCACTCTTGCTATTTGGCATTCCCGCTTGGGAGATGGCGATGGGCTGCCATAGCGGGTTTTCCACTCCAGTCTCATAACTGCAGCTAAACGTGACCGAGGACTGCGCCCCCCCGCTCTGCGGTGCGCGCCGCGTCAGTGCCAGGAAGCTAAGCTCCGCCCCGTCCACGCCCGCTCCCTTGACAGCTGGGCAAGGCTCAGAGCGCGGCGGGCCAGGGGCGCGCAGGCGCAGCAGCAGGTCGCGCCTGGCGGCGTGGAGGGCGGGCCGGGCGCGAGGCCTCGCGGCCGCCGGGGCGCGCACGTAGGCACGCAGAGGCGTCACGTGGGGCGCCGAGGATCGCAGTGCGCGTGGCCGCGGCGGCTGGTGTGGGGTTGAGTCAGTTGTGAGACCCGGAGCTGCGGACCGGCGAGCGGTCCAGCGAGTCGCCGACAGAGCGGCGGGTGTCGGGTTCGGGAGCCGAGCGCTGGCCCCGCGTCTAGCCGGGCCGACCCGCGCCGCCGCCGCCGCCGCCCCCCGCCCGCAGCCAGCGACCCCGCCGCGGGCGCGCCCCCGCTCTGCGCTGTCTCCGATGGCGTCCGCCTCCGGGACCATGGCGAAGCACGAGCAGATCCTGGTCCTCGACCCGCCCACAGACCTCAAATTCAAAGGTGGGCAGGGGTGGCCTGCGGGAGCGACGGGGTGGGGGGGTGGCGGCCGTGCCTGGTGGGCCCCCTCCCCCGCCACCCGCGCCGGGCCCGGTCCGGCCCCGCCCGCGCGGGCGCGCGCGCCCCTCCCGCCGCCATCTTGCGGCCCGCGGGCGCCTCGCTGCGGTGGCGGCCTCGTCCTTGGCCCGCGGGCCGGGGCGGGGTCCGGGCGTGGGCGGCGGTCTGGGGACGCGGGGCAGGCAGGGCTGTTGTCGGCCTGGCGCGGGCGCGGGCCGGGCTTTGCGTCAGCGGGCCGGAGGCGGCTGGACGTCCTTCGCGCCGGGCGACACCTGCGCGGGGACCGGGGGCCGCGGGAGATACTCGGGCGGTTCTTACTGGGGATGCTGCGGGCGCTTGAGCTTGAGGAGCCCGTGACTCGTCCTTCGGGGCCCCACGAACACACGGGCTTGGGTCTGAGGCCGCTCCAGTGCTTTAGAGAATCAAACAGAAAGAAATGGAGTGCGAAAGAAAACCTTGGTTTCCGTAGGACACGTTTTAAATAGTTTTAGGAGCTTTAAGAGGTTGTATTCTGTCGCTATGAGAGAAGTGTTGTATTAAAGCCTGTATTTTGCAAGCTCTTCAGTGTATTTGCGAATTTCTTTGAATGGAAATGTCAGTGAGCCGCGTGTTAGGTGAGGATTCGGTTTTAAGACGACTCCACGAAATATTCAGAGGCTTAAGTGCATTTTACTGTAGCAAGTTTATGGGCGTAACGTGAGTTTACATAGTTTTCGCTGAAAGGGGGAAATAAAACACCTAGGGAAATAATGAATACCAAAATTCAGGTAATACCTAACTCTGTAGCTGTTGTCTGAGAACGGAAGAATTTAATGTAAACCTTTATGGTAGGTAGTTTTTCTGAGATTAAGTGTTTTGCACTTATTTTGGGGGAGGCTGATTTTACAGAGGAAGTTTTCTCCTTGTTAATCTGTGTGTGTTGCCATGAGGGATTTGGACGCCGTTAAAACTAGTTTTAGGTCAAGAAGTATTCACAGAGTTGGACAGTTCCTTCTTGGAGAAGTCGGTGTGTTTCAATGACATGCTTACTGGCTCAGTCGTCTCCGTCTCTTTGCTGACTCCATGGACTGTAGCCCGCCAAGCTCGTCTGTCCGTGGGATTCTCTAGGCAGGAATACTGGCGTGGATTGTCATTTCTTTCTCCAGGGGATCTTCCCCACCGAGGGGTCGAATCTGAGTCTCTTTAAGTCTCCTGAATTGCAGGTGAATTTTTTTACCGACGAAATCTTCCTTGGAGTCTTTACGGTCTCAGTAGTAAGAGGCTAATAATAGCAAAGAGGCAAGTTAAAGCAACAACCGAAACCCCGACCCAAAGACTTGCCAGATGTTTACTTTAGGTATTGAAGAATTACTAGCTATGATAACAGAACAGATTCTTGTTTTATGGGTGAAAGTAATTAACAAAGTCTATTGAAGTTTGGACATTAGTTGACTTTTTAAAAAAAGATTTCATGGAAAAGCTTATAGGGATACATATTCAACTGGTCCATTTACTTAGCAAACACTATTGAAAGCTTTGTACCATCTCTATATTTGATGAAGAGTATTCAACAATTTATTCAACAAACATCAGCTTGTATTTGGGGATTCAGTCCTGAGCAAGGTGGAGAAAAGATCCACAGTTAAGTTTGTAGTTTAAGGAGTAAAACGTGTTTTTTCTTAGTGCTTGAACTCCCAGACGGAAGAGGAACGCAGATGCTGTAACAGAGGCAAAACAAGTATGAGGAAAGAAGGCTCTTCCTTCCTCCCCACTTGTTCAGTAGGAGTTGTTCAGTCGCAAAGTGCTGTTCGACCGTCTGACCCCATGGACTCTACTGTAGCACAGCAGGCTCCACTGTCCAGCGCTGTCTCCCAGGATTTGCTCAGATTCATGTCCATTGTTGGGTGATGCTCTTTAACCATCTCATCTTCTGCCACCCCCTTCTTTTTGCCTTCAGTTTTTCCCAGCATCAGGATCTTTTCCAGTGAGTTGGCTCTTTGCATCAGGTGGCCAAAGTATTAGAGCTTAAGCATCAACATCAATCCTTCCAATGGATATTCAGGGTTGATTTTCTTTAGGATTGACCGGTTTGATCTGCTAGAAGTCCAAGGGACTCTGAAGAGTCTTCTCCAACACCACTATTGGCTTGCTTTCAAATGGGGAAGCGGGAGGGCAGGTCATGGGAATGGTTTGCACCTTTCCTGATGTGAGAAAAGGTTGGCTTGTGCTTAGGTACCCAGGGTGTGCTGTGTGCTTCTGTTTAAGAGTAAGGGATGGGGAGCATTGGGAAAGCAGAGGATAGGATGAATTGGGAGGCTACATTTGGTGTCATTTGATTCCTTCCTTCTTAAAAGTTATTCTTTTAGTCAGAGGTAAATAGGTTGATGGAAACCTCTCTATATTCCAAAGACCAGTTCAGCATTAAGTGAGGAGACTCATTTGGAATCAGCAGTTCTCTTCATGTTAATTTTGATGATGGTGTGAAAAATATCTTTCAACTCTACTTTAAATCATCTGTAGTTTTTAGTTGAAGTAGAAGTCTGTTAAAGGATATTTTTGCAAAATGTCATCTTCTGGTAGATTTATTTGAGTTATTTTAACTTTACGTTTGATTAAGATAGTTTCTCCAAGAATAAGTCATTTAATTATTCTGAGATTGTATGGTGCGTTTTTCTGTGACATGCATAATAAAGTCATCTTGCTATGGATTATTGGCACTTTGTACAATTTTGGAGAAGCAAATAACAGTTTAATACATTTCCTACATACTTAAATATTTTATTCTAGTTTATTGTTTGTTTTATACAATTGTTTGTATGAAAGTACTTTTATAATGTCATGAACCCTGAAGTAGTTTTTTTGTTGCATTAGTAAAGAAAAAGATGTAGATATTTTAAAATTCTGTTTTTTTTTTAGCTTTGGCAGTAATTTGACCTAGAATTCAGATGTGAAATTTGGTATTACATGTGAGACTTTTTTTGGGGGGGGGGCAGTCTTTAAAGTTTTTATTTACTCCTGTAAAAATTCTTCCTTTGTATTATACAAGATTTTATCTTTCCAACCTATTCATTTTGGAGGAAAGTTTGGAGAAGAAAGTTTAGAAAATGCTGAAATAAGTTGTGAATATATTCTTTCTGGTCATGATCAGAGAAAAGAAAATAGACCAAAATCATTGTGTTGAAGGTTGCCCATAGTAATGGCATCAGTAAAGAAAACTAAGTGCTCTGAGCGACCAGGGACCAGTAATGTTCAGACAAAGCATCTTTGGGTAGCAGCACATCAGGAAGAAGAGATCTGAGGGAGGATGGAGAATACGCCGCCTCCTGGTGGGTATGTGGCACAGTTGTAGGTGTTTCAGCTCACTCATGTTTCACAGTGGCTACATCAGACCCCCGGCGTGATTCCCCACACCCTGGACATGGATGTCATATCTTCCTTAACAGTTTTCTGGGAGCTCTTGACTGCCCTCTGGGTGAGAGTGTAACTCTTAGTGTGGCATACATGCCCTCTGGGATGTGCTGTCCCCTCTTGTAACACCTGTTCGTCAGCACACGTCCACACTTCCCTGAGAAGGCAGAGCCCTTCTCGTGTCCAAGCTTGTTGGTTTTGCTGGTTAAGGTAGAGATCGCTCATGACTCAGACCCTGTTCCATCAGGTATTTTTCTCTGTCACGTTTTCAACCACTGGCTTCTTCCTTTAAACATAAGAACACATACACCTAAGTCTTTCCTTTTAAAAACAAACAAACCAGCAAAATATTGTACTTCCTTGACTCCCAGTTCCCCGTGGCTCTTATGTCTCCTGCGCTTTGTTTCCTTTGCTGTCAGGCTTCTTGGAAAAGCAGTTGGAGTTCGGGTCTCTTCTGATCACCACTGTGGTGACCACGATGCTTTCTCTCTCCCTGACCCTCTCTTTGGCACTTGCCAGTGTTGACAGCTCGCTTTTTAATAACTGATTCTTCTGACTCCTGTGACACAGTTGTCCTTCAGCCTTCATCTTTGCTGTCTCATTTGTGACCTCTTTTTTCTTAAATGCTCATGTTTTTGAGATTCTGATTTGGTTTCAATTTTATCTCATTCTGAACTTCCCCTGTTCAGTCTTCCTTGTTTTGAGGGCTTCTCTGTTTCCTCCATGCTCTCTGCACACATTGCTATACACCCAAATCTGTGTTGAGTTCAGAGTTAAAGTCAGCTTTGGGGGATTCCTCAGTGGTACAGTGGTTAAGACTCTGTGCTTTGACTGCAGGGGGCACGGCTTTGATCCCAGGTTGGGAAGTTCCTCGTGTCGCCAGTGAAGGCGGGAGTCTGCTTTGGAGGACATACTGATTGGGTGCATGCATGCTGAGTTGCTTCAGTCCTGTCCAACTCTTTGCAACCTTATGGACTATAGGCCACCACACTCCTCTGTCCATGGAATTCTCCAGGCAAGAATACTGGAGTGGGTTGCCATGTTCCCCTCCAGGAGATCTTCCCAACCTAGAGGTTGAACGTGTGCCTCTTTTCTGTCTCCTGCATTGGCAGGTGGCTTCTGACCACGTACTGATTACTTCTTGACTGTCCTGGATTTGACTGTTGCTCAGGTGGCTCCCTGGTAGCTCACCTGGTAAAGAAACTGCCTGCAATGCAGGCGTCTCTGGTTCAATTCCTGGTTTGGAAAGGTCCCCTGAAGAAGGGATAGGCTACGCACTCCAGTATTCTTGCCTGGAGAATCACCACGGACTGAGGAACCTGGCGGGCCACAGTCCATGGGGTCACAAAGAATCAGACACGATGGAGTGACTAAGCACAGCACAGGTAGTGGCTCAGTGATAAAGAATCCGCCTGCACTGAGGGAGATCTGGGTTTGATCCCTGGGTCGCAGGCCCCCTGGAAAAGAAAATGGCAACCCACTCCAGTATTCTTGCCTGGAGAATCCCCTGGACAGAGCGGCTTGGTGGGCTGCAGTCCATGGGGTCACAATGAGTAGGACTCGACTCACCACACATGCACAGACGTCTCAAACTCTGCATATCCTGAACTGTGCTTTTAAGTGCACGCCTACTCCTTTTCCTGTGTTATTAATTTCTTTTTTGTGGCATCTTGATTACTCATTCCAGAAATGTTGTGCACATCTAATAATTAAAATCTGTATTTTTGCATCCCAGAGATAACTTTTGAATCTCTCCTGTTAAATGCAGCTCAGCTTCTCAGTTCATTTGTTTTAATTCATTCAGCTATATAAGGAAGATTTGAGTTTCTAATATATGTGATGCACGTTGAATAAGTGTTGGAACTACAGTTTTGAGTAAAAGAATCTTTATTTTTATGAGGTGATTGTCGTGGGAGAGGTAGAAGCTAATCAGATCTTCAGAAGACAAATTAGCTTTGAAGAGTCTGTGGTGCTGTGAGAATGTGGAATAGGGGTCTTTGATGTGGTCGGGGAAGGCTGCCACAGGTTGACTAAGATTCCAAGAGTGAGTGGAAGTTACCTGGGTGAAGAGGAAAGGAGCACACTGCTGGAGCGGCAGGTGCAAGGGTCCTGAGGCAGGAGGGTGTGGTGTTTGACGTATTAAATAACCTCTCCTGTGTTTACGAGGCTGCGGGGTCAGTACCCCAGTCACTGGGTCAGCCAGGATGCATGGGTGTTGGCTTAGTGGTTCTGTTTTTATCCTGACTCACTGTTGATTTTCAGTGGGGAGAAGGCCGAGGTGTGGAGGTAGTGGGCTGACACCATGTTTGTGTTGACAGGAGTGTTGTAACCTGGTCATAGTGTGGATTTGTGATAGAGGGAGCTAGAGATGACCCAGGCTGTGGCTGCCGTCCATGCAGGTGCTGACTGCTGGAGGGGCAGTGGTGGGGATGATGAGAAGCTTGAGGGGGTCTCTTGGGTGTTTGCACGGGGGGAGAGTGTCCGGACAGCGCTGCGGTCTCTGGCTGCACAGCTGGAGAGGGGAGCTGGCAGATGCTGGCAGAATTCAGGGGCGTGGGAGAGTACCTGCAGGAAGGTCGTGACCTCCCCTGATAGGGTAGCTGCATTTAGACCCTCCAGCTGGACTTGAGGAGGGAACCCATGGGCATTTGGGGTGTTCCAGGTGCCTGACTTGGGAGGGATCTGAACTTGGCTCATTTCTTTGCTTCGGGTGATTCTCTTTCCCCTACCGGTCAGGTCAGCAGGCTGGTCTCCTTTCTTGTGTCCCACTTCCTCCAGCATCTCGTCCTCACGGATGCTGAAAGAACTGCTCTTTGAAAAGTGCACACCTGATTCCACTGCTTCCCTGGTTGAAGAAGCTGCAGCATTTTCCTGTTATGCACTTACCGGAGCCCAGATCCTCGCCTGCCTCAGTTCTCCTCTGCTGTAGCTTTGCTCGCATGCAGCGGTTTCTCCAGACGCGGTCAGTGCTGCAGGCCTCTGCATGCTCTTTTCCGAGCGTCGTCCCCTCCTGTTGGGAGGGCTGTCTCCCCCCCAGGAGCCCTACCTCAGGTGCCGTCTCTGGCTCTCCAGGTCTCGGGCCACTGCCGTTTTTATGACCCTGTCCTCGTTGCTGCTCACTGGCAATTACAGCGCTCACCACATGGCACAGTACTGATGTTTACATACTTTTCTCTCACGAGCTGTTTGTGAAGCGCTTGAGGATATGCCCATTTATTTTTATATCCATGATATAAACTGGCCTGGGGTGATTGCCTAGTCAGTGTTGATCGCGTTAATAAGACTCAGACCATCTCTCTGTCCTATAATTGTCATGGTTTTAGCCTTGCATCTTTCAGTAGATACTTCATCTGCCTTTGCAGGTAGTGTTTTCGGAGCTTTGTAGTTCCAGAAAAGAGTATTTTGTTAAGAGCTATTATGCTTCACCTTTTTCATTTGTGAAGTGAGAAGCAGGGGTCGGTGATTTCTCGGTGGTGGTCTGGCTGCAAAGGTTTGTGAATGCATAGGATGGTTGAGTGCAAAACGGAAACACAGTTTTTTTATGAAATGGAAGAACATAAGAGTTGGGAGAAGGTTCTTCTGAGTTTGCTATTTTGTGATTGTTAGTATTGGTATTTTTATTGTTGTTTTCTATATTGTAATAGTTACCTGTTCTTTTTCCTTTCAATAAAATGTTCCTTAACCATGGGGAGACGGTCTGTGAGGCGATTCTGTTAGCAAGGACCCCTTTATCATTGCTTTCAGAGGTGCTCACTAACTCTCTTTTTCTTGTTGCTTCTGTTATCTTTATTGACCCTGCAGTGAACTCCTGTCTTTCAGAGGATATAGTAGTTAATATAGCATGGATCTTGCTTTCCTTAATAAAAAATTGGTTTAAAAGAAAATAATATTTGCCACTTTATTAAACTTCACAGCCCACAAAATGTAATATTGTGTGGCCACTAAAGAAAAATTCTTAAGAAAAATTAAATGTAAAGGGAGGGTTATTTTTGCAAATGCTTGTTTACTGGGTTTATTATGCTTAAAATATAACTCAGGTTACTCTAAAATTCTTATGAAAACTTTCAAAACATTCATAAAAAACTTTCTTTCTATATACTTAGTGAACCTCTGTACTCTTTAATAGTGTCATATAATTTTAAGTTTAACGATTATTAGTATTTTACTGTTTTGGGGAGAGTAGGATTAATGCAGTATTTATTAAAAATTCTGGGTATAACATCTCAAGCCTGAATATTTGAGCTTACATTTCTAATAAAAGAGGCTTTTTCTTTACATAATCAGGACGCCATTGTCACTTAATAAAACCAAAAGTAATTCTTTAATAATCTGATATCTGGTCTGTTGAAATCTTCCCAGTCATAGTCCTGATTTTTGGTTGCTGGGTGTCAGGTTGTCTTAATCTTTGGCAATGCCTCCTCCACCTGTTTTTTATCACACCGTTCACTTGTTGAAAAGACTCTGTCGTTGTCCACTGGAGTGTCCCAGACTTGTGATGTTTCTGGTATGTATTTCCTGTAAGTTTGGAGTTGGATTTAAGGGCTTCAGTATTCAGGTTTCAGTATTTTTTTGGTACAGATACTTCATAGATAGAATTGTGTCACATCAGGTGATAATAATGGCTGCTTATCCCCCTTCTAGTGATGTTAAGTTGATTGGTGATGACACCCTTATCCCTACCGTGAGAAGTTGCATAAATATGAGTGCATTTATGGTAATACATGTGAGAAAAAAGATCAGAAAGGAAAGGACGTTAGCAGTCCCTAGGTCTACTTTAGGATGCTTTTGTTTTTACTTTTCTGTGTTTTTCAAGATTTCTGCATGAACATTCAGTGCTTTTCAGAGTAAGAGAAAAAATTATTCTGTTATTAGACTTGATACTTTGGGAGATTATATCAAAAGTTTCAATTGTCCTACAATGAGGTGACTATGTAAGGTCAATAGAAAACAAATCTGTAACCATCCAGTAACAGTTAAAATTAAGGCATATGAAGACAAGAAGTAAACCATGTTTGTTTGAAAGTGAATCTAATTTATAAATTATAACTGTCCTGTGACAGCTGACAAATTGAGCTCCTACTGTCAGCATCAGTTGGTGGCCTGGTGAGAAGCATGGTAGATTGTTGAGGGTGTTTATTTCTCAGAGAATCGGCCCTGCCCACAGATTGTATTTAAGAGCAGTGTGGATGTTCACAGGAGCCCTCCCTCTATGTCCAGACTACTGGACTCATTGGTCTTGTGGTGGGCATCTCCCCCAGGCTGGACTGTGTATGTATGCATGGCTGACAGTCAGTATTTTGATGTCTCCTCTTTAAACTTCAGACTTTTGAGGTCTCAGAGGCTTGGAGACAGTGCCTGGAGTGGGCCCTGTGCAAGCGGAAGAAGCTAGCTGAGAGGAAGGGGAGAGCAAGTGGCAGAGAGCTTGTGGATCCACGTAGCAGTTTCTCTTGGAAGTAGCCTTTTGTGAGGCTTGCTATACTTCATTTCCTGTGCCATAAGATTGAGTGTATCTTTAGAATCAACTCTTAAGTGTGATTGTATTCTTCCTAGTAAAACTCCTTGCTTAAATAAAATTAGACTACAGAACTAATGAGAATATGTTCAACTTGATGACTGTGACACATATTTCACTTTACAAAAATAATCTCCACTAACGTCTTAAATTTTTATAGCTGCCATCTTTGATGCTGTGTTATTAATATGCTATAGTTTGCTTAGTTGCTTTTCTGTGGCATTTGGGATGTTCAGTGTGGTAGAGTTACTGCCAGCATTTGGTACTGTTTTCAAAATTCATGTTTAAATTAATGAGATGTTTAGTTATTTGTATTTCAACTTTTAAAGGATATGACTGAATTCAGTTGCCATTTTAAAAGATAGATATGTTAAAGAATTTTTAATATGAGAGGACTTTAAAGTACTAGTTTGCAGTATAATTTGACAGATTTTTTATGGGCTACGTTTTGACAGCCTTTTATTTTGTCGTTATATATTTCCATATATATATACACATACATTCATATATACACATATATTTTATTTTGGTGCTTGGATAATCTGATATAAATTGGAGCGACTGGTATACCTTTGAAGGTATAGAGTACCTTTGCATCACAGAGTGTGTTTTCTGTTTGTTTACTCCATGAACAAATTTTACTTTTATAGCTTATAGGGGAAGACGAATTCCTTGGTTTTGTTTTCTGAGTACGGTTCCCACTGCCAAACATCTCAATAACCACATCTTCCAAAGATAGCTTTTTCATATCTTCTCAGTACTCCCACCCTGACTTTAAAAATAAAAGCTTTTATGAATAAATTAAGCTAATATGAATTCATGTTTAAAAATCCCTTCTGATGGTAAAATCAGTGCTTAATGTTGAAAGTTGAGAAAGTATAGAACAGTATAAAGCAAATTCTCAATCCTACCACCTAATAACACCTGTTGCTGCTGCTGCTGCTAAGTCACTTCAATTGTGTCCGACTCTGTGCGACCCCATAGTCGGCAGCCCACCAGGCTCCCCCGTCCCTGGGATTCTCCAGGCAAGAACACTGGAGTGGGTTGCCATTTCCTTCTCCAGTGCATGAAAGTGAAAAGTGAAAATGAAGTCGCTCAGTCGCGTCCAACTCTTGGCGACCCCATGGACTGCAGCGTACCAGGCTCCTCTGTCCATGAGATTTTCCAGGCAAGTGAAATGGAGTGGGGTGCCATTGCCTTCTCTGTAAAATTTATAGTATTGTGATAATTTTTTCATAACTATTTTGCTTCTAGCCTAACAAGAGCTTTAGATTTATAAATGGTGCTAAAACATTTATTTCAAGTTCTCCCCAAAGTATCCATTTCTCTTTTATTCTTTCCTATCCTGCCTACCTAGGTTTTAAAAAGTAGTCTAAACTCTTCAAATATGAAGCACTTATTTCTGTTTTAGTGAAGGTGTTTACTTAAGCAGCCTCCACATTTAATGTTTAATTTTGATTGCAAGCATTAAATTTTATGTGTATGTACATCTGATTTTTCTTTATAATGTTGCACAGTGGAAGAACATAAAATTTATATAAAAATAGCAAATCAAATTGTTTCATTTCTTTGTGAAGACAGTGCAGTTGTGTATTCTCTCCCACTCGTTTTCAGTACCGTGTCACAAAGATTGTTTAGGCTCAGAGTGAGCAGTCTGTGTGTCAGAAGGTCAGAAAGAGTACTCCTAAAATGTTTAGTAGCTTTATGCTGAATGTCAGTAAGGCTGTGATCATCTGAGATTGGATTATCTGCCCTCCTTCCCTGGAGTAGTAGGTGTTTTCTAATCAATGCAATAACGTTCCTAAATGTCATGTAGTTTTAGGACTGAGAGGAGTTTAGGAATTGGAGCTGGTTTTGTTTGCTGAGCTAGAGTGGGGGTTAGGCTGTGCTGGAGAAGAGACATGATTTGCTCAAGGTCACTCCCTTGCCCTCCAGCCTCCCGCAGGGGGGTCAAGGATCTATGCTTTGACTTCATGGTGCCCATGCTTCTTCACTGGCAGGTGATGGGTGAGTACTTGACTGTGTGCTCAGAACACTGCTAAGTTAACTGAAAGCACTGCCAGGTAAAGAAAGGACATGGTTCCTGCCTGCTGGTCACTTGTAACCCTGACTTCAAGCCACTCGAAATGACCACAAACTACTACCTTAAGTGGATTTTGGAGATTTTTCATGATGCATTCTGAAGTTCTTTGCTGATTATGTAATATGGATAAACAAGGGCAGTGAAGCAGTTTAAGACATCAAAGACTTTGTTAAATAGTTCAGTTCAGTTCAGTCGCTCAGTCGTGTGTCCGACTCTTTGTGATCCCAGGGACTGCAGCACTCTAGGCTTCCCTGTCCATCACCAACTCCTGGAGCTTACTCAAACTCATGCCCATTGAATGGGTGATGCCATCCAACCATCTCATCCTCTGTCATCCCCTTCTGCTCCCGCCTTCAATCTTTCCCATCAGGGTCTTTTCCAATGAGTCGGTTCTTCCCATCAAAGTATTGGAGTGGCCAGAGTGGCCAAAGTATTGGAGTTTCAGCTTCAGCATCAGTCCTTCCAATGAATATTCAGGACTGATTTCCTTTAGGATTGAAAGGTTGGATTTCATTGCTGTCCAGGGGACTCTCAAGAGTCTTTCCCAACACCACAGTTCAAAAGCATCAATTCTTTGGCGCTCAGCTTTCTTTATAGTCCAACTCTCACATCCATACATGACTGCTGGAAAAACCATAGCTTTGCCTAGACGGACCTTTGTTGGCAAAGTAATGTCTCTGCTTTTTACAGTTGATCTTAGCCAAAAGGCCGAGAAGCGATGTGTCTCTGCTTTTTAATAGGCTGTTCAAGTTGGTCATAGCTTTTCTTCCAAGGAGCAAGCGTCTTTTTAATTTCAGGAATGTGGTCACTATCTGCAGTGATTTTGGAGCCCAAGAAAATAACGTCTTTCACTGTTTCCATTGTTTCCCCATCTGTTTGCCACGAAGTGATGGGACTGGATGCCATGATCTTAGTTTTCTGAATGTTGAGTTTTAAGCCAACTTTTTCAGTCTCCTCTTTCACTTTCATCAAGAGGCTCTTTAGTTCTTTTTCACTTTCTGCCATAAGGGTGGTGTGTTTAAATAAAATAGTGAAGTTTGGCTTTTGTATTAATCTCCGCCTCCATACTTCTGTAATAATGAAACCTTGTAAAAAGATATGTTTAGTATTTTATTTTATTTTGCATACCAATTTTATTTATTTTCGTTTATTTTTATTAGTTGGAGGCTAATTACTTTACAGTATTGTAGTGATTTTTGCCATACATTGACATGAATCACCCGTGGATTTACATGTGTTCCCCATCCCGATCCCCCTCCCTATGTTTAGTATTTTAATAACTATAAACCATCTTGAATTGATTCATTTTGTTTCCTGAAGTGGTCCTCTGTTTGTTTTTACACTAATGCTTGTATGATGACATTTATTCAGTACCTGCTGTGCCGGGGATTGTCCTAGCAGCTGGGGACAAGCTGCACGTGAGACCAGTCTTCACAGAGCTCACATTCTCTCAGGTCTGAGATTTCAGTGTGTTTTGGGGAAAATGGAGTAAAGGTAAATAAAGTTAGGTAGCTTTGTGTTTTAGGGCATTCTTTGGTGTAAAAGAGAAAAACTTTTCTTGGTGTTTGAAACTTACTTCTGGAAATGTTTTTCCTGTGGAACCAAGAGAAATACAGTAACCATTAAAAATCTTTTTCCTGTATTACTGATTTGACTGCAGTTTCATGCCTTAATGCTGCAGAAGTCTGCCTAGAATGGCTTATGAATTAGGAAATAAATATAGCCAGGTAGTTCACGTAGAATATATAGAGAATTTATGAGAATTCAGGCCCTGGAGACAGATCTGCTTTGACTTCCCACTTGCATGATTCTGTGCTTGTCTGACCTTGGACAAGTGTTCTCATGTCTGAGTCACAGTTGACTCATCTGTAAAATGAGAATAATAAGTAATAAGAGTATCAGCTTCATGGCTTGTTATTAGGGTTAGATGACATAGTTCATGCAGAGTTCTTGATACTTGGTGAGTGTCCAGTAAAGGCTAGATTGTGAAAGCTGCTGTGATCACTTCAGGACATTGAGTCTGCTTCAGTGTTTTGGGTGCTGTGGAACGCATGGGACTCTGGGGTTCAGAGACCAGGGTGTGTGATCGTCAGGGCACTACAGGCAGCATCTTCATAGCTGCGTTGGTTTCCTTTGCCCTTCATTGCATGGGGTGACACACAGGGCTTCAGTGTAGGCGGGTGCTGCCCACGTGGTGGTTTTGTGTCATAGCTGAGAAACTTTGAACGTAGGGCCCTGAATCTTCATGGTGCTGCACAGAAGCCTGCCTGACCTTTTTCCAGAGGAAGATCTGAGCTTTCTCTTGCCGGATAGTAGAGAAGCCTACTCTCCAGGAGGAGGTACTGTCTTCCAGGGCTGTTGACTCTGTTGTACATCCCCGGAAAGACTGTCTGTGTGAAAGCCCCCAGGGCCTGCACTGATCAAGCTGCAGAAATGCCAGGACCCATGGAGACTGGTCTGTCAGCAGGCCTCCAAGTCCCTGGTCTAAAGGATGCCACAGCCTTCGCAGGGTAATGTTCATGCACACAGCTGTTTATTCTGGAGTCGCATCCCAGAGACCTTTTCTGTTTCTGTAATACTCCATGCTGTATTCAGGACCACGTATCCTGAAGCATTTGATTCTCTTCTCAGTAAGCAGATACTGTTGAACTCAAGTTGGTGTACATGCTGAGGTGTTCAGGAGTTTTCGGTTAAGCCTTGGAGTGCAGGAAGATAAGATGGATGGACATAGATGGCTAGGTAGGTTGCTAGTTCTTACAATAACAGCAGGTGTCAGTTGTAGAGTCTAGGTGATGCATGTATGACTATTTACAGTTGAGTTATTTTTATTTCTCTGAAATTCTTCAAAGTGCTGGGAGAAAAGGCAACTATTTTCTCTCCTCCCCCCACCCCCAAGTCAGTTTTCTTTGTAACTAAACAAAGCCTAGCATTTAAAGAAAACTTTTAACAGCAATTTACATCAAAATATGGATAGATGATAAACATTTTAAGGATTTGTTTAGTCAGAGTGGTTCTACTTTCAGCGGTTTTTAGCTTAATTGGGTTCCTTTAAGATTGGATGGTTTGGAGAACTATTTAAAAGGAAATCATTGCTCTGAATTTTAGATACCCAGTGTTTCGTGCCTGGAATACATTTTTAGGTAAAGGAGTCAGGCTGGTCTCCCTAAGGACAGCCTTCCAGGTGAGTGGCCCTAAGCTTTTCCTACATTTCTGAAGTGTGAGGGTGCAAATTTTTCCAGGCTTTTTAACTCTGAGCCCACATTGAAGTGTATTACATTTCTGTCAGTTCAGGGCTGAGGCTCAGGTGCTGGTTTAGGGGGAATGGTAACAGGTAGAGTTAGGGCGGAGTACCTGGTGACCCGAAGTGGCCTGGCTGCTGGAGAGGAGAGGAGGGCAGCCTGTGTGATGAAAAGGTAGACTTTTAATAAAATTAGATTTTGTTTTGTTTCTTTTCGGTAGAAGAGTTTAAATGTAATCTGTATTGTGTGGAATTTTGTTTTATGGGGAATATTTTTACGTGTAAACAGTGAAATTTTCTCTCTCAAGTAGGGAATACCAGATGGTATCTGTGGTTGGTGATTAGTTTACTACCAAGTAATCTTAAATGGATTGTTGTAGTAATTGTGTTTCTGAATGTTAAACTAAGCATTTATGTTGGACACACGGCTGGATTTCTCTCAGTTACAGGGATTGTTCTAGACATTTTCAAAACATGAGTGTTTATTTCTTATGTGAGTGAGTGAGTGAGTGGTCACTCAGTCATGTCTGACTCTTTGCGACCCTATGGACTATAGCCTACCATGCTCCTCTGTCCATGGGATTTTCCAGGCAAGAGTACTGGAGTGGGCTGCCATTTCCTTCTCCAGAGGCTCTTCCCGACCCAGGGATCGAACCTGGGCCTCCCACATTATAGGAAGACGCTTTACTGTCTGAACCACCAGGGAATACTATTTCTTATGTAGTTTGCTTCAAATGTTTCACTTTTTCATCAGAAGTGCTTTTCACAGGTTTTTTCAGTTTTTTTTTTTTAAGGTTATACCAAGAGTCATCTTTTCTTAAAAAAATAAAACAAAAAAACCCAAAAAACCCTTTACTGTTTTTCATAAAAGAAAAACCATGTGCAGTTGATAGAATTATCAGAGTTAATAGCCGTGCAGTCACGGCCCAGGCTCAGAAACGGAACTTGGCTTCAGCAGAGCCCTCCTCCTTTCCCTGCACAGCTAGCTAGCTCTTTTTTACGGTGACCATTTTCATGTTTTTCTAAACAGTTTAAACACCTAAGCTTTGCACGGGATATTAGTAAAGCTGGAGAGTATTGATAGAATGCAGTAGTTTTTAACCTTATTTGACACAGTATCCCATTTTAACATTTTATATTTTGTAGTGCCCAGTTTTGCATTCTGAGATGAAATTCATGTATGAATTACCTACTAACGCACATAGTTGAAAATCTTAATATATGCCTTGACTGTGTAACATACAGGAGAAGAAACTGGATTTGTAATAAAATAGGCATTTTGATATGTAAGTGTTGGGCAAGACTGTACTAGAAGACTAGAAGATCTATCCTATATAGACTATACTAGATGTAGTGTATCTGTATATAGATAGATAGATACTATATCTATATAGACTGTACTGGGAGACTAGTGAAGTAGCCAGATGGCCTGTGACCTCCTTCAACAAGTGAGCTTCGGTTTAAGGGAAGTGAGGCAAGAGTTGTCTGGTGGAGGCTGACTGGTTTTCTCTAACATCTTGAAATAAGGCTGAGAGAATCTTTATGCATGTGGGTGCACTCACATGACTGTCACCCACACACGTGTGCTGACTGTCCCAGACCTGTTGCAGGATTGAGTGGCATTGCTGTTGGTAGAATAATTTTCTGTATTGGTGTGAACTCATGTTTTAGTTTTTTGGAGAAAGAGAACAGAGTTTTTGCAATAGATGTATTTCTGGAAAAGAGATTTTTTTTTTTTTTTTTAACCAGTGTGGATGTCTGCAGGGGTGTGTGAAGGTTTGGTGGGTCCTTGACTGTGCAGGTCTGCTTGGTCATCACAGAACACTGCTGTCTTGTTCCTTTCCCCCAACAGCAGCTCCTCCAGTCCTCACGTCAGAACACCTACATTTAATTTTGTGAGATTCTCAGTTTCTGTGACCCACGAAGTGTAACAGATATCTGCCTGAACCCGCTTCCAGCTATAAATCTGGTTTTTATGGTTGTGGTCATTAGTACTTAGTGATTTTGCGTTTTAACCCGGAAGATGGCTTTGGACTCTGAACTGTCTGCTGGAAGCAACCCTTATTGAGAGACTTCGTTAGAGGGGCGAAGTGGTGCAGAAAACCTCAAATTCATTTGTTAGGTGGGTTTATTACAGGTAATTCTACATTTTACTGAGGTTAACTTATTCAGTTAAGAATTTGGTTTTAGTGAAATTTTTTTCTTTTGACATGTTATTTTCATCTTTAGATAGTTTGTATTTTCATGTCCAGAAAGATCACAGTCTATTAATTGAAGATTTATATTCCCTGATGGGCAATCAAAAATGTGAGTAATGTTTCAGAATTCATATGTTGATGAAAATTGACACATGGTCATTTAAAAAATCAGTTTTAAAAAAACAGTTATTTTACCTTATTTTGAATAGTTGGTACTTTCCTCTAAAATTGGGGACATTTTAGAAATTGAATTTAAAATGACAAGGTTACATAATTATGTTATGAAAATATAGGATTGTTCTAAATTAAGATTTGTAAAATGTTAGCTATTTTACTAAGAAACTTCTGAAAACAAACTTTTAAAAATTATACTTTGCGCTAATGTTAAAATCCTAGTTGAAATAATAACATAAAAATTGACATTCTCAGTTACCTGTAGTAACTTGTGGATTTTGAGAATGTTAGGAAATGGGATCTGTCTCTCTAAGATTCATAATTTTACCAGTGGATTCACGTGGGAGAATGCACAGCTGGGGGCTTTCCCCTTAACTCCCTGGGTGGGTGTGTGGGGATGGGGTGGTCAGGTGCTTGTCAAAACGTGCAAGCAGTAGTAGTGCTGGGAAGAGCAGCAAGGATGTGAGATAATATGCAAATACAATGAATGACTCGACCGTGATATTAAAACGAGCTGTCCAAGAGATTGTAGTTCTTGTGTATATTGTATATACATTAAAAAAAAAAAAGCCTACTTGTTGATTTAAATGCCTATTTCATGGTAAAAATTTTTTTATAACTGGTTCTCTGCCTTTTTTGTGTTTTCTTCTAATGTTCTCTTGTTTCTAGCTCCTTCTTCTCATCCCAGTTCCAAATCTTTGTTAGAAAATATAACTCAAACTTTTAAGCACAGAGTAGAATTAATTTATCTCCTTGGACTTGAAGTAAGTGCTTTTTCCTGGCCTTTCATTTGAAGTCTCTCTTTTCCTCTCCTCTTATCAGTTTGGTCTACTTTCTACCCCGCCCTCCTCACACTGTCCTTCATTTGTCTGTGTGTGTTGTTCCCCTTCAAGCCTTTGTCTTAGATAATTTCCCACTACTCAGCAAAATGGGAAACTATTTGGCAGAGTTGGGGAATTTTCTGTCTTTTCTCAGTCTGGGATCCTTACTAGAAACATTTTAAAGCATACTAGAAACATTTTAAAGTTTTAAAAGACATGTTTACTCTCGTTTATTTAATTTCAGCCTTGAAATTTGATTTCAGACTTCTAAAGTTTTTTTTTTTTCATTTAGAAACCACTTAAAATTGCTTTAGGGTTAGTGAGAAGTGTGTGGTTATTGCTTCTCATTGGGACATATTTTTTAAGTTTTATCTTCTGTCTCCAAATTAACCGGTATTCAGTTTATTGTCTAAATCTGCATAAAATGTCTTTAGGCTTTTCTTGAACCAAGAACTGTACTGTTTCTCCACACCCCAGTTTACCCCCCCCCCTTTTTTTTAAAAACAAACAATGGTTTTAGATTTACTTAATCAGGCAGGAGTATATCACCGTTGTGGTTTCTTTGTTTTGCAATTTTATGTTTGGGTGTTGAACCAAAGCTTAAAAATACCTTTGTATGTAGAGCATTTGACACAGTTACCTTAGTAAACGTGACAAACATGAGAGAAAGGAGCGAGTGAGGGGATCAAAGCTGATGGAGGTGGGGTGGGACCACCTGTCTCGGGGCCTGCTGTCTTCAGGTGGAGAGACTTTGTCCTTGGCTCGGTCAGGTGAGTCTGAAGACGGGCTCTGGTTTGCAAAGCACTGGAGAACCGATCTTTTCAGTAATGCGGTAAGCATGTACTGGGAGAATACAGTTTGGGGCTTATTTCGTAAGTTGTGAAACTTTCAGAACACATTTTACGTGATGGAAACAAGAAAAGTTCTAGTAGGGATTTTATGGGTTGATTAGGAACAAAGGAGGGAACACAGCCCCTTTGTGAGTCCCCACCTGTATGTGTACTTCAGTACACACTCTACATAAAGTCGAGGTTATGTTTCTCCAGTTTTGAATTCTGTGTTTGTGTGGGTGTGAATCCAATTATATTTTTTCCCGTTTTTGTTTTTTAAAATCTTACAGGACCCTTCACAGATGTAGTCACTACAAACCTTAAGTTGCGAAATCCGTCAGATCGAAAGGTGTGTTTCAAAGTGAAGACGACAGCGCCTCGTCGGTACTGTGTGCGGCCCAACAGTGGGATCATTGACCCCGGGTTGACTGTGACTGTTTCAGGTAGCAAATGTTCATGTTGTCATCTCACTGTGTGCAGTCTGCTGCAGAAACTGTCTCCCCTTCTCTTGGGGTGGAGTGTGGGGTGTGTTTGGGGATGGAGTGGGAGGGTATGTGTGATGCACTGAAAGCAGTTACTGTGAGTCTAAAATGTTACATTGTTTATTTCTGCAGCTTACTACCACATCCTCTGCCCTTATTATTTGGTCTTTGAAATTTTGTATCATTTTTGGCTTTGCTCATTCTCTCCCATATATCACTAGTGTGACATGTTACATGCAGCTATGGAGGGATTATTCTGTCTTTTGGTTAAGAATGTACAGTGCATATCTTTGGCCAGTAAGTTGTAATAGTCGATGAGGCTTCTGCCTTTCTTGTTAATGCCGGTGTCAGTTCTGTTCCCCTTCTGTGGTTCCTTGAAGTCCGTTGTGCGTGCTTGGCCCCTTCCTCACGCGGATGGCTTACCTGCCCTGGGGCAGAGCCAGTGCCCCCAGACTGTTCGTTCTCCCCTCCTGACACTCTCACGGTGCAGGCAGGAAGGTAGTTGAGGTGGTGCCTCACAGGCCCCACGCCAAGACCAGTTACTCCCGTTTTCTGGCCGTGGCTCTCACCTTTGTGAAGGCCTGTCACAGCAGCACGGGCTTCTCCAGATTAGCCTCTGCGGATATAGCCCAGACGTGTGTGTGTTCAAGCATACAGAGTATGCCTGGGTGATCCTGACAGGTATTACCAAGATATTAAGCAGTTCTGTATCAGTGTTCCAGTTTTCAGGCCCACAAAGCCGGCTGGGGGCTGGCTCCTTGAGAGGTTTCGCGGTGGAACCTGATGCAGTGGCAGTTGAGGCCAGGCTGCCATCAGGCCTTGTGGGGCACCGAATTCTCCCTTGGTAACTAGCCCCACGCGCAGAGCCTGGAGGCCCTGGAAAAGGAGTTTTATGATGTGGCAGCTGGGCAGGCTTGCTGTCGTGTTTGTTCAAGCCGTCAGTTCATGGGAAAGGTGGCGGGCAGTGAGAAGAGTGAGCAGTGGGCACGTGTGCCTTGAAAGTTGCTCTCTAAGGCCACAGGCCTGCAGCTCAATTGGAAGAAGATAAAATAATTTCTATCCACATGGTTAAAAATGGATTTTGGCGTGAGCAGCTGTACCCCTAGGAATCCAAGGAGCTGTTCATAGTGACTTTCTTGGAGGGAGCTGATTCACTGAGCTTTCCCAGTGTCAGTGCTTGTTAAGAAGGTGTGTGCGCTTCTCCAAGCACACCGGTTCCTGTGTCCACATGCATCCTAGACGCCTTTCCTCCCCTTGGAACTCGGCGCTCCAGCGTGGTGCAGCGCCGCAGTGGGTGAGGGGGCCTCCAGTCACACTCCCTCCAGCCCCCCTCCTTGATTGGCTCTGCATACTCACTCTAGCACGCACTTCTATGGATTAAGATTGTCTTTCTCTTGTGATGAGGTCTGTCACATCTTTGAAGTTTTCTTTTTATGCAGTTTCTAGTGCATATCCTGGGGTGGTGGCTCAGTGAAAGGTGTTCCTGGAGCTAGATTGTGCATTATCAGGATTCTGGGCGTTTATCCTGTGCGTTTTCTTTTTTCCCCATAATTTTGCTTATTTATTTATGGCTGTTGGTTCTTTGTCGCTGCATGGGCGTTCCCTCCTTGCGGTGCACAGTCTTCTCATTGCAGGGGCTTCTCTTGGGCAGAGCACAGGCTTCAGGTGCTCGGGCTTCAGTAGTGGTGGCTCGTGGGCTCAGTAGTGGTGCAAGGGCTTATTAGTTGCCCTGAGGCAGGTGGGATCTTCCTGGATCAAGGACTGAACCCATGTCTCCTACATTGGCAGGCAGGTTCTTTGCCACTGAGCCACCAGCGACTCCCCCTATCCTGTGCATTTTTTACATTTGCTTAATTGCATCTGAGTTTTTGAAAATGTTGACATCTATCTTAGAAATAATCTAAATATTAGCAGGGAAGTTAACTCCACAGTACTGTGTACATATTTTGTGAAATTGCTGATTCATTCTTTATAGTCTCTTATTAGATTTATATTACATAATTTAAACCACACCGAGCCTCTAAAAAACCTCTTGTGTGCCACTGAAAACCATAAATGCTTGGGAAAAAATTTTAAATATAATTAGTAGGACAGTAGAAAAAGTTCAGAAATCATGAGGCTGTATGGTTTCCTTGTACACCTTGTTGTCTTAGACTCATTTAAACACACTGATAAAATCTTGAATAGGTGTTTATTTAAAATCTATTTTAGAAAAAGCTAATTATATCGAAGCACTAATAAATGGTAGTGAGTTTTAAGTTACCTAGAATTTCTCCTATAAATATTTTAGTTGTCTGATTTTAAGAGCTGTTATCACTAAATACTAATGTGAAAACTAAATTTTTAAGTGGTTTTAAATACAAATTTACTAGATTTTGAATTTATAGGCATTGTAATAGTTAATGTTAGCAAAGTTTTGAAAATTTTCCAAACTTAAGTTTAGAGAGGGCAATCATAGATACTTATTTTTTAAAATAGCCATTTGTTTATTTTGTGGGTTGTTAAAGATGTAGCAAATTAAAAACGTAGACAAGGTAAAAATAATTGAAAATCATAAAGTTCTGAATCAACTTTAATAATCCAGTGTTTCTTGCAACCTTCCTGGTTTTCTTTAATTTGCAAATTAGTGAGTACTAGGAATGATCAAAAGTCAGTGATGTGTCCGTTCTTCTTCAGTAATGCTGCAGCCTTTTGACTATGACCCCAATGAGAAGAGTAAACACAAGTTTATGGTACAGACCATCTTTGCTCCACCAAACATTTCAGACATGGAAGCTGTGGTGAGTAGAGAAATTGAACAGAAATCTTTTGGGGGAATGTTGTTTAAACTTGGGTTTTGTTTAGTTCTTCATTGAGAAACCTACTTTTTAAAATTAAAAAAAAATCTGTGTATGTCTTCACTATGGATAATCCTAACTCATGTCAAGAATAAAGGAATTTTGAAGTCGTATTTCTTAGAGACGGTTTAGAAGTGCACTGCTTAACGGTGAAGCCCTGTAATCTCTAGGGATGTTAGTATGGTTTTAATGGTGGTGACAGTAGCTCTTGTAAGGTTCTGTAGAAAGTTATGTGGCACCTGGAAACCCCCCAACCCCTGCCTCCAGACAGCTACACTAACCCTTTGGTTATCCCTTGAGAGGAGACCTACTTCTTGCAATTGTATTTCCTCTGTCTCATTGTTTGGTTTCCTGTGTTTTTAGTGGAAAGAAGCAAAACCTGACGAATTAATGGATTCTAAATTGAGATGTGTATTTGAAATGCCCAATGAAAATGATAAATTGGTAAGTAGGAAAATTCAAGAAAATTGGAAGCTGCTCAGCTCTTAGTCACTGAGATTTAACTTGCTGCTGCTGGTTTTGGCCTTGGTGGGTGTGTGATGTATGATATAGCTGTTCTAGATTCAGTGCTTAGGCTTTTTTAAAAAACATGTGGACATGCTCTTTTCATGTTACAACATTTTGTTTGTTCAAGAAGAAAAGTACTTTTAGATACTTTTGATTAAAAGTGTGATTGAAAAAGAAATAATTTAAAAAGCTGCATGATGGAGAAGAATCATCTTTTCCTACCAAAATCTTACCACTTAAACCGCTACAAGTTCTTTGTTAGAATAAGACGTGTATATATAAATATGATTAAGTTATAGACATAAGCTGCTTTTTGGCAGCTATATACCTGCAGTTTGGGGGTGAGATTTAATTTACATGGACAAACATTTATTTCAGATTTGGCTATTCCACATATTTTTTTCACTATTGGTCAAAATGCATCTGAGTTAGTAAATGATTTTTATGTTGTGTTTTGATTAGTGTGAGGCAAATAAAACTTGAAGGACTGATGTTTATATGTGCAGAGTTTAAAAAGTAGCCTTAGAGAATGGGTTGTGGTCACTTCTCTGTTCCTTTTCTGAAATGCAAATTTGAATTTTTTCTGGGGTTTTTAGGAGGGACTTGAAGGGTCGGTAGATTTGTGTGCATGTGATTTAACATATAAAGTAATATGAACACATAGCATTGTGTTTGGCACATACTAGGTTACAGTCTGACATGACTATTGTCTTTGCTCTGGAGGCCATTTGCCCTGTTGAAAAGTAAACTTGCAAGTTAAATACATGGACTCAATTATTGTGTTTCTCTTTGAGGATAAACTGAAATGAAAAAATGCCTGAGTGGTAATTAGGTGTTGAACAAATAATTTATTGTGTTTTTAATGCCTTTTAAAGGGGATTTTGGAATATTTGCCAAAGACAGAGAATGTGAACACATATTCTTACTGGAGAGTGAGGTTCTGATGGTGCAACAGCACTGATGAAGTTGACACTTCCCACGTAGAGTGCACTTTCTTTTTTGCCGAGGCTGCCAGAAGACTAATAGCTTGGGTAGTTCTTACCGGAACCAAGAAAGCACAGTAGCACATTGTCTGGGTTGACTTGTTTTATTTCTAGTTTAATTGAGCTGTAGTTGACATGCTGTATAAGTTTAAGGTGTCAGCATAAAGACTAGTCTTCCATACATTGTGAAATGATTACTGCAGTAAGTTTAGTTAACATCCGTCGTCTCATATAGCTACCAAAAAAACACTGTTTTCCCTGTGATCAGAACTGTTAGGATCTGCTCTCGAGAGCAGATAGCACATAGCAGTGTTACCTGTAGTCACCATACTGTTATGTTACATCCCAAGTTCTTGCTTATCTGGAAGTGTGTACCTTCTGACCACCTTCATCCAGTTGCTCCTCCCCATACCCAGCTCTTACAGCCACAGACCTGGTCTCTGTTTCTGAGAGTTTGGGGCTTTGTTGTTGTTGATGTTTTAAGATTCCATGTGTAAGTGAGCTCACCATACAGAATTTGTCTTGCTCTCACTTCGCTTAGTGTAATGCCCCTGAGGTTCATCCATGTTGTCACAAATGGCAGGCTTTCCTTTTTAATGGCTGGATAATATTCCATTGTGTACATGCATTCCAGTCTGTGCATATACACCACAACTGCTTTATCCATTCTCTTGATGGACACTTGGGTTGTTCCCATGTCTTGTCTGTTGTAGATAATGCTACTGTGTGAACATGGAGGTGCAATTTCTCTTCCACATAGCGCTTTCCTTTCCTTCAGATGTATTCCAGGAAGTAGAATTCATTCAAATAGGGTTGACTTATTTTAAAAACACGTTTGGGTATTTTCTCACTTTTATGAGTTTTATGCGATTTTTACAGTTGTTTAATAAGCACAGAGCTGTCTTTCAACTGGACTTCTCTTGTGCTCTGGATAGGAGACCATTTGAGATTATAGTCTGAAAAGGGCCGGCACCCGAGTAGTATTGGAAACCAAACCAGAAATTGAGGGAAATGATATGACTATGATAGATGGGCCCAGCCATCTTCCACCTTACACAGGGAGGTAGCAGGTTCACCAGACAGAGACCAGCCCAGATTATCCAGCCGAGTGGCTTTGAATTTGCTAAAGGCTTGAACAGATACTGCGTGGTGAGCCCAGGGCTCCCGCACCATGGAGCTAAAGCCAAAGTAGTTTGGTCCTAGAAGTTTTTCAGAGCAGGTTGTTAGAAACCTGGAGTGTGTTCAGCAATTTCAAAGTTCTCCAGGGAATATCTGATCCTGAGCTTGATATACTAGCTGTAGAAGGATTTGCACTTATTGAACTACTTGGACTTGCAGTATAGTTTTTACTGACCAATTAAATTATAGGGAATACTTGCTAAAGGTAATGATTTTTTAAAGCAATTGATTATGAAAAACTTTAAATACCTAGAAAAATGAACAGTAAGTTAACCCTTGTGAATCAGCTTTATAAACAATGACCAGTTTGATTTTATCTCATCTCCATCACATCCCATCTCACATATTGTTTGAAGTCACATCTCAGACATAATTCATTTCAATCGTTATTGTTTCAGTATATATTGTTCAAAGCTAAGGATGTTAAGAAAAGTAGAAGAGTGAAGACAACACTGTCATTAGTCTTTAAAAGTTTAATATATCATTAACATCACGTTGCCAGGCAGAGTCACAAGTGTCATCTAGACATTTGTAGTTTGTTTGATTTGAAATCAAACATACTGCTCTTGGATGATATATTTCTTAAGACTCTTAAACTGTAGATTCCCTTGTTTTCCTCTTGAAAATTGTTTATTAAATCAGGTTTGTCCTGTAGAGTCTCCTATAGCCTGGGTTTTGTTGGTTGCATCCTTCAGGTGTCATTTAACTGCTGTTTTTGGTATTTCCCATAATTGAATCTAGAGACTGGATTAAATTGAGGCTCATTTTTTGCTGGTGAGGGAGAGAGAGGACTGCTGTATAGATGATTATCTGTTCTTTCAGGGAGGCACATAGTGTCTTTTTTGTTTTGAAGCTAGCAGCTGTTGGTGTGTAGACAGTGGTTCCCAGCCAGGGGACATTGGTCCATGTCTGAAGGCATTTTTGGTTGTCACAGCCCTTGGGGTGGGGGGGTTGCTACAGACACCAGTGGGTAGAGGCCAGGGACACTGCTCAACTTCTCCAGCGCATAGGACTGTTCCTGCAGCAAAGATTCTCTAGCCCTAAATGTCAGTCAAGTCGAAAGTGAGAAAACATGGTTTAGGTCCATTAATTCACTTAAGGTTGCGTAATGGTGATTCTGTCATTCCTGCTTCATTGTGTTAGAGGTATTTGGCGCTCATTTGATATTTGCTGATACATTTGGTGGTGGAGTTCTCAGTCTTTCTCTTAGGTTAGAAGCATCCATTCTCTGTGTCCTTCTGACAGTATGTTCCACTAGCTTTGCCACCTCCTTCCTTTTCTCCTCTTTGCTGTGTGTTCTGTGGACTGATGGACTTAAACCCGTTTGTGTTTCAGCCTCTTAGAGGTAATGTTGGTACCAGGTGTTCTGTGAAATACTCTTTTGGAAACTGTTCCTGCTTAAACTCATTCTTGCGGTGCTGCTAACCTGCGGGTTCTACAAGGAACCCCTGTGACACAGGGATCACTGAAGTGGACGCAGCCTGCCCCAGACCTGCTCTCTGAATTGTTGATTACTGACTTCCTGTCGAGGTGTCAGCTTGCCGTTGTGTCAGAATCTTTATAGAAAATGTGAAGCATCAAAGTAACCAAACCTGGAGTATTTATACACAAAATAATTTATAATACACTACGAAGTTTTTGTGTATTTGTTACAATGGTTAAGGATGAAACCTTATATATATATGTATGGATACACACACGTGTGTAGAAATACATTTGAAACACCTCTTTTCTAATGCTTTATTCATGTAGTGATAAGACCCTGTTGGTAAGACCCTAATGGTATCTTGGCATTTCCAGTTCAGTGTTAACTACAGACGATGTTAATGAAACTGCTTTAAGATCATAGTGTCTTTGACATACTGCTTTCTTTCTAGCATCCATAGGTACAGTTATGAAATTACTTAATACCCTGTTTCTGTATATGTGTCTTCACTTTAGTAAGAACTTTGTTTATTAGGGAATTAGGGCATGGTTGAGTTGTGTTTTGCATAGATAAAGTTTGTCAGTTTACTACAGATAAATTGGTTAGGTGCCATATGAAGTTGAATGCAGACTACACAAATTGATTAAAGAGGACACTCCCTTATTCAAGGAAAACACACTTCTAAACAGTTAGTAGCATATATTTTTAGAAGTAAAGTATGAAGCATTTTTTAGTATATAATTACAGTTATTGTGTAGTAAATTTGTATGGTGACATGGTTTGATCTCTTATTTGTTTAGTTTGTTTGTTTATATGTTTTTAAAAGTGTGTTAATTTCAGCAAAATTCAATTTAGTCTTGACCAAGTTGCTGGTGATAGCCTGTGGTTTAATACACAGCTCCGTCCAGATGGCAGTCACATTGTGTTCAGTGCTTAGTGTGTGGAGCTGAAGAGAAGCCCATGCCAGTTAGCGGCCCCTTCCACATTCACTCTGAAGAGTTGCCCATCTGAATTTAGGACCTTTAGTAATCAATTTAGAAAGCTTTAGTTAATATCCAAAGCTGATAGATGGTGCAGTAGCTATCATAGTTGTTATGCTTTGTTCTCAGAGCTGGTGTAGGCAGCAGGTCTCAGCGTTGTGATGTTGACTCAGTATTTCTTAATGTTTGGTACTCCATCCCATTCTCACCCCTGCCCACAGCTCCTCACCCACCTCCCTGAGCCACCCCAGAGAAGTATATGGTCAATTAAACACATTAGGTAAGGCACTCTGTTTGAGGATCCGTGTCTTTTTAGGTATGCTGTTAGTTCTTGGCATTTACTGTTCCTAAAGACAGTTGGAAAAGAGTGTGTTATTATCTTGTTGATTTCCTTAGGGTTTTTAGAACCTTGATGCCAAATATATAACTAAGAAAATGAAGTTTTTGGTTATGTTGTAGGAAAGGTGCTAGTATAGTGGTTGAGTCCATTTTTTAAAAAATATTTAAGGAAGTCATTTTTGCAATGAAACAGTCATAATGTATTTGAACCATCATTAAAATAAGGGCTTCTTTTTGGGAAATAGGTCTCTGATTTGGATCATACATAGAATGGCCTAGGAGTCCAACTCTTTTGTCTTAGAATAAAAAGGGATACTGTTACACTTCTTGGACAGTTGTGCTTTTAGGTGCTAAGACTTGTGGTCCCCCAGTCCTCAGGACCCTGAGCACGTCTTTGGTGCATTTTAGTGAGTTCATGGCAAGCGCAGTTCTCTGAGTTGTTAACTCTTGTTATGATTATCTCTGTGTTATGAAATCTGATGTCCAGTTAGTGTTCGTGGTTTTTTTAGGATGAGTGTGGTTTCAGATTAACTGTTAGTAATCGTATTTGATCACTTATTCAATTCTGTTGAAATAAAATTTTTTGATTTTTTTTTTTTTAGGCCGCCAACTATACTTGACATTTTCCAAATTTTAAAAAAGTAGTACATTTCATTTATAAGCCCTCCATTTAACGTCTGTTAATGACGTTTGCTTTATGACATAATGTTATTTTCAAGGAAAAAATACTTACCGTAATGAAGAATGAAGGGCAGTCAAGAAAGGGAACCTCAGGGGTCCTCTGTATAAAGATTTTTTATGATTAAGTGTACATTATTTTCTGTTGCGATAAAGAACAGATTGGTGACAGTGCATTATCAAGTAAGATGGAGTTGTCTTTATCATAGTTATGTATAGTGACCTGGATATCCATAAGTATTATTTGAGTCTGCTACAAGCTTTTTGTATGGTATTACCTTTATGTGTGTGTTAAAGGAATTTGAGGAGATAGAGAACTGTGGAGATACAATGGTGTATTAGAAAGTTCTGTGTGTCTTTGTGTCTTGATTCTGGGAGGTAGATAGGGATGTGTGCGCGCATGTTTGTGTTTGGGGGAGGGGTGTCTGTGCTGAATACAGACGTGTATAAATTATTGCAATTTTTGAACCCTTGAAAAAATTCATTTAATTTAAATATTGTTCAAGTTGAATGTTTTCAAAGGTAAGAAAATGGAAGTGCTTGTTCATCAGGTATTGACAAGTATTCATTAGTAACAAAAATTAGGAGCCACGCAGGTAGAAGGTCCTCATTCTAGGACAACGTGAGGCTGGCCTAAGGTTAATAAGGTTTATACGTTTAGTTTAGTGAACATAATGCAAGTTGATTATAGCTAATTCATAGAAATACTTCAAAAGGGTACTTTCTGCTTTAAAGTAACTATTATTTATTACTATTGCTTATGTGTGACGCGTCTTTACAGAATAAGTTGAATGTTGAGAGCCTCATGATCTCTGTGTTAGTCGTCCCCAGTCCCTCGCAGGAGCGGTCAGAGCGCAGTGTGAATCTGAGACTGTGTTTCCCCCGCACCTCAGGGCCTCGCTCCTCCAGGGCCCGCCATGGCCGTCGCTCCGCTGAGCAGCACCAACAGCACAGGCACAGCACCTGCCAGTTATAGTGCGAAGAATGAGCCCAGGGCCTTCAGTGTGTTCAAACAGGAGAAGAAGGTTTGTTTCAGGGAGCTGACAGATAGACGAGTCTGCCAGTGTCACTGATCACGGTGACGTAGTCACTGAGCACGTGCGAGGTATTTATTTGAGTGTTTTATGCGCAGTAACTAGAACTGAAAATTTCAGCTATGTTTAAAATGACGGCAGAACCACAGTCACTTAAAAACCACGCATACAAATTCTTCTGTTCTAAACAGCAAACACAATACTCAATAACATCCCGGTCTTGAGCAGAGCAGTGTAAATGGGAGCATTATTATGAAATGGATGTGCTTTTTCACTGTCGCTGAGATTTGGGGAGCATCCTCTGGGAAAGATCTGACAGGGGCAGCAGGTGTCAGTCAAGGGGGAGCTGGTGGATGTCACTCTCCAGGCAGGTGTTTATGTTTATATATAAGAAAGATCAGTGAGATTTTTGCCTTAAGTCTTCTGTCCCATGCAGCTGATGGTCACTGTCTTTAACTGTCGGTGCCCCCGGGGGTAGGAGAATGGTGGCAGGAGCCCTACAGATCTGAGGTCGCGTTTGAGTTTATTAGTGTCTCTGTGTGTGTGCGTGTGTACACCTAACATCCACTTGAGGACGATGCTGGCACACTTGTCAATGACCTTGATCTCCTGGCGGTGTCCCGGGTGCTGTAGGCTGCCGCTCTCTCATTTCCTGCTTCTGGGAAGCTCCAGCTTTCAGAGACCATGGACACTAAGGCTTCAAAAACCTACTCCTTTCTCTAAAGGCCTAATACTTCTAACTGTTTTGTGATTTTAGTTTAGACTGGAGATGTTTTGATACTTTGGTAACTTTATATTCGGACACCACCTCCTCTTAGCTGAGGTCTTATTTGGGCCTCCTGCGGTTTCCTGCCGCAGCTCTGGGCTTTGCCCTTCACCCCTTGCACATGCCCTGGACCCCTCACTCCCCCAGGAGCCGCGAGTGTTGCCCAGGTGTGCATTCTTTCCTTCCTCTGTCCGTCCCAAGGCTTCAGTGCAGAAACCAAATTTCCCTTTTATCCCACCTTTCCTTTTCTGTCCAGCCCCTAAGCCCTCACTGTTTGTAATTATCCCTAAAGGGAATAATTCAGAGTATTGGAACTGAAATTCTAAAGGAGGCTTTCTAAAAAGTACAGCAGTAAACTCATCTAGGTGGAGGGGCTTGCTGCTGATAGGCTGAGTCATGTGAAGCAGGGTAGTGTGCTCTTAGTGGTATCATGGCCTTGACTGCTGAGTCTCTTCCGAGTTGCAGTGTTAGATGTGTGCAGCGTCACTGCTCCTTGACTGCTCAGCATCACAGCTTGTTGAATGTCTCCAATTGGTGTCCATGGCTCTCAGAAGAACCTGTCTCCTCTTTGGGGAGTGTCTGAAGCAACTCTCAAGGAGGGACCACGCAGTGGAGCCTGTAGTTAGGTCCCAGCAGCCTTGGTGTCTCCAGCTTGTCCTGCACCAGTGATGCCCCCACTCAACCCTTTAGCCACCCCGAGTTAGGTTCTATATGCTTCCACTATAAATTAGTAAGTTGGATTTCCTTGCCCCTGCTGTGTGTGCTGGCTGGTTTGCAGGGACCTGAATGCTTGTGAGCACAGGGTGTGTGTGCACTTACTCAGTGTGACTGTCTCATGACCTGCTGGGCTCACTTCTGACGAGTATTTAGGCTTCACTATTATCTTGTGCATTCTAGTCTTAACATGTATGCTCCACAGATTGGTTATGACATTCCTTTTCCTTTTCCTTATAATGGCAATATAACTACATTAAGGAAAGTTTTCAATAAAAAGATATAATTCTGTCACTGTGAGATGCTGTCAGTTGATGTGGTATTTAAAATCCCAGAGTGGGAGCCTCCCATCAGATGTTAATAAGAGTGAAATGTTTAAGTAACTTTGGTAAGGCACAGAATAGTATTTAGTGACATCATGTCATTTAGAATGACACTTAAAAGATGTACATATAAATGAATAAAGAATTAAAAGTTATATGTATGCTGAGTTTATAAAATGTGCATATGAAAGAATATTTGGAAGGTAATATAGGAATAGTAAAGTTGAATTGATGAGAGAACGGGAGGTAATTTTCTCTTTCATATTCTCAATTTTCTAGAATTTCAAAAATTTGTTCAAAAATAAAAAGCCATTTGGGAAGAATTTGATGAGTCCTCGTTCTAGTTTTGTCTTTGCTTGGTTGACCTTTTGTATCTCCTCTTAATTTCTTAGTCAGCTTGCTGGCACGAGGGTGATACTCTTTCCCCAAACCAGAAGAGTGCCGAGTTGTGGTATTGTGGACTGTTTGTCTTCACAGAGGAAGGAAGGCCGCGTGCCATCCTGGTTCCCAGATGCTGGGCTGCTTCTAGGTGGCAAGTGAGAAGTCACTTGGGAAGCCATTTTGAAGTGAACTCTAGTGACTATGAAGGAAAGGAGGAGAGACGGGTGGAGGGTACCAGCATCTGAAACGGGATTTTTAGCAGACCTGATGGGCTTGGCTGGGAAGGGAGAGAGGGGAGAATGAAGCTCGCACGGAAGCGGAGAGGATCCTGAAGCAAACTTCTTGGCACCTGGACTGGTGGGGATGCTTCAGAGAGAGATGGGGATCTGAGTGTCGACTGGGACCTCAGTATAATCAGGGGTGTTCATTTTTACATGGATCTAGACATAGCAATCAGAGCACAACCCCTTCATAGGAAGTACGTCTTGTCCCCATTTGTACTGTGTGAATTCTGGAACTGGGATGCTGTGGCAGGTGTTGACTGTAATTAAATCCTCTGATGAGTACTGTGGAACCTGCCATAAAGTTAATTTTGAAAATGTTTCTGGTAGAATTTTATATCTGAATAAAGCAGTTTATACCTTGTTATCTGAAAAGTTACATTTTTAGCAAGTAAAATTTTAATTGAAGACAACACTTGTTGTGCTGCTCCTGTTGGGGTGCTTGAGGTGGAGAGGAGGTTCGGGTGGACAGGTGTCCTGTTGAGGCTCAGGGCACCTAGGGGCCCAGTGGGTCACATGGGTCAGTGCTGGCCAGACTTCAGATGTGGGGCTTGTAATTTAAAGTGCCAGAGCGCCACCTTGGCTCCTACTGAATCTCATGACTTACAGCAGGGAGCGTTACTGCATAAATGTGGGGCCACTTGTGTTTGAGCACAATCAGGTGGACTCCCTGCCTGCTTTTCCCCCACGACACGTGTCTGTGCTTGTTATCTCCCCTTCAGGCTCCAGATCCTCCAGTGACTTTTTCTGTGAACAGAACTTGGGTTTTCTCCCACGCATTTCTCTTAGGTGGTCTGATTTCATTTGAGTGGTTGCGACCACATCCGCCTGCCCTCCGGCAACTCACTCAGGCTGCAGAATCAGCACTGATTGTGAACTTTGTGTGTGGATCCGGGCAGGCATCCCTTGGTGTCCTTGTTGAGTGACCACTGGCTGGGGTGCTGGGTTTAGGGGTGAACGCACAGAGTGACTCTTGCTCTCCCAGACTTTGAGGTGTTGTAGGGAAGGATCTTGGAGGACGATGAGCTGCTTGCTGGCTGCTCTGGGGTGGGAGGTGGACGCAGAGCAGGGAACCACGTGTTCAGACCTTGGTGACCGCTCATGCTCACTATTGTCCTGTAAAGCTGGTCATAGGGGACCAGATGTTGTCCATTTTAAAAACTTTAATAATGAAATTGAAACTGGCAGAACTTTCTGTGTAAATAATTTCTTGGACAAGAATGTGGAGATTAAAGTTTTGTTTAAAACCTGTAAGGAGAGTTGTCAGTTGACAAACTCCGCGCCTGCTATCTTTGTGATGCAGAATGACTTGGAACCCAGCAAAGCCGTTCCCCTGAACGCTGCGAAGCAGGATGGGCCCGTGCCAAAGCCGCACAGTGTTTCCCTCAATGACACCGAGACGAGGAAGCTCATGGAGGAGTGCAAGCGGCTGCAGGGGGAGATGATGAAGCTGTCGGAGGAGAACCGGCACCTGAGGGTGAGTGTCCGTGTGGTCCCTGCTGTCGGTGATGGCCTTGACGCCCTTCTGGCAGCTGGCCTGGATGCTGGCGTTTGGCGTGTCCTTGCCGCTTCCTCTGTCGCTGGTGCAGCCTCCGAGTTCCGGGCCTGGTCTTGTCGGTTGCGGCAGCAGTGCCGTCCCCGCGAGGGGCCCCCGTTGCCCAGGGCGGGGCACTTAGGTGTGCTTAGTTGGAATTAAGATGTGCTGTGTGTCACATAAGTGAGTGAAAGTTGGTCAGTCATGTCCGACTCTTTGCAACCCGTGAATTAGTCCATGGAATTCTCCAGGCCAGAATACTGGAGTGGGTAGCCTTTCCCTTCTCCAAGGATCTTCCCAACCCAGGGATCAAACCCGGGTCTCCTGCATTGCAGGCGGATTCTTACCAGCTGAGCCACAAGGGAAGCCCCAAATCCCTGTTTTGTATTGTTATGTTGAAATAATATTGGATTCTATTGGATTCAGTGAAAGATACATTATTAAAGCTAGCTAATTATATCAATTTTGGTACCTTTTTAATGGGCTTAGAAAATTTTAAATTTCGTGCATGGCTCTCATTGAAGGCTCCTGTGAGGTGGCTTGACCTGTGCTGAGATGATTTTTCTGGCTGTTTCTCCCTTTCCCAAGTGCCTCTCTGAGGCCCCTGCCCTGAGCACCTACTTGGAGGGTGGAAAGATGGTCTCTGTTTCACAACCACACTCAACCCCGTGCCGTTTTAAGGGGGCTGTTGTTTGCACTTTCCCCTTACTTGCTGTGACCTCAGTTCTGTGTTTGGTGGACGGTTTGCTCCTCGGCCTGCTGAACCCAGGTGTTCAGAGAGCTGAGGCCTGAATGTCAGGAACTGCCAGGCTGACCAGGCTGGGAGACAGGTGATGGAATTGACTGATGTTCTCTAGGAGATGTTGTTTGAAGAAGCATCCTGCTGTTTAAAAGATAAAAGAGCCTTGAAGACCACTGGCGCACAAGTTGACCTCTGGCCCTTTAACAGCTCACATCAAGGCTGGCATTGTGGCAGCCTTCCGGGCAGGATCTCCCCACTGCCTTTCACCTCTCCCCACCTCCGCTTCCTCATCCAGCCTGTTCATCGGAGTCTGCTGTGAGCTCTTACCTCACGTCTGGGCCACACCTCAGACCCAGGGAGGCAGAGTCATCAGGAGTGCCTTTTAAAGTTCTCTCTGGGACCGAGAGTCACTGTGGTGTCCACATAGGACTCACCAGAACAAGACCCAAATCCACAATGCCTCCGAGCAGTCAGTTATGTGGGTAGACAGCATGACGAGAAGTGTGTGGGGTGTTACTAGTGAACGCACGAGGGGAGGCAGTGCGAGAAGTGAGACCAGCTTGTGCTGAGGAGGTGAATGAAGGGTTGCCCCTTCTCTGGTCAGGGTGATAGGCCAGGTGAAGCCAGCTGCCTCGGTGCACAGGTGTGGGTGTTTTCCAGGGTCATTCTGCAGCTGGTGAAGTGTCATAACAGCCTCCTACTTTGAGTGACTGCTGTCATGTTACTGAGAACCTTGTCCCCTAAAGTCCCAGACTGACTGTCAGAAATTGCTGTATGAGACAGCATCAGTCAGGATGGAGTGGCCGCTCTGGTCTGGAAGTGGAGACCACCTTGGAGAAAAGTGGTCTCCAGGCCAGGCACAGAGCCTTGGGGGTGGGGTCCTGCGAGCAGCACTCCCCCTCTGTTGTGTCCCTCCCTCCTTTCTCACAAAACAGGGTCCCGTGTCTCCTCCTTGGTCCAGGCCAGGTGCCAACCCTTTATTCACACCCTCCCTCTCCCCCAGTCCTGCGAGGTCTCGGCTCTTCCTGTGTGGCGCTGTCTTGCCACGTGTCTGTAAGCTGAACTCTGACTAGCACTCACCTGTTTCTGGTCGTCTGTGGCTGAAGGGCCCATTGTGAGGACAGTGTGGGCCCCCTGGGTCACCTGTGTATGGCTCTGTTGTCTGTCTCTGGATTTGTAGCTTGTGGTCTGATGCACATTTGTTTTTGAAACCTCTTTTCGTGCCTGTGTTTTTTCCTAGGATGAAGGCTTACGGCTCAGGAAGGTAGCACATTCGGATAAACCTGGATCCACTTCAGCTGCGTCCTTCAGAGAGAACGTCACCAGTCCTCTTCCTTCACTTCTTGTTGTCATTGCAGCCATTTTCATTGGATTCTTTCTAGGGAAATTCATCTTGTAGAGTGAAGCATGCAGAGTGCTATTTCTTTTTTTCCTCTTGACCAGAAAAGATTCGTTTACCTGCCATCTCACTGGTAGTGTGGCCCACGGTGACCATGTGGCCCACGGTGACCATGCTTTGTGTGTACAGCGTCATGTAGGCCTCGCCCGTAACGGTCTCACGGTTAGAAAGAAACACGTAAGAACAGAGTGCTGGGCTCCGGACAGCGCCATCGTCACCAGACCGTCCCTAGCAGGTGTCATTGCACATTCAGTCCTTTATGAAATTCATAAATAAAGAATTGTTCTTTCTTTGTGGTTTTAATAAGAGTTCAAGAATTGTTCAGAGTCTTGTAAATGTTATTTTAATAATCCCTTTAAATTTTATCTGTTGCTGTTACCTCTTGAAATATGATTTATTTAGATTGCTAATCCCACTCATTCAGGAAATGCCAAGAGGTATTCTGTGGGGAAATGGTGCCTCGTACAGTGTAAATTTTCTCCTTCACCTTTGCTAATATCATGGCAGAATTTTTCTTATCCCTTGTGAGGCAGTTGTTGACTGAGTTTTTCATCCTTCCAATCCTGTCCCATGGTATTTAACACAAAAATAATAAAACTGTTAACAGATTCTTGCTCGATAGCTTGTTGTGTCTGTCGTGTCCTGAGGCGGGTGCCAGGGAGCGCGCTGTGTGGCGATCTGGGTTATGAAACACATGATTTACCTCACGGAAACCCTTGGAGGTGTCATGGTGTTTGTTGTTCAAAGGCCTCATTCCTTTAAGGAAAAGAATTGATAAGATTTCAGGACACTTTTGGTATTTTGGAAGGTCATAATCCGTTTGTCTTCAAGATAATACAAAATAAGCAAATATCATGAGAATTTTTAAAAGTGCTGTAATGTTAGTCAGTTTATGTGTCTGCCCTGTGGCGCGATTCTGTTTATCCTGTTCTTAGGTTCTTGAGTGTCTGTCTTCTCAAGAAAGACTAATTTTCCTTGGTTCTAATCACTGCTTTTTGACCAGCCTAGTGATTTTGTAGCATCTCAATAATACTTAAAAGTACTCCTGCGGCTCCCCCCCCGCCCTGGTCCAATTTGACATGTGAGGTAACATCTATTATGGAATGTTGGTATTACCAAGTAAGCCTGGGCAATTCCTTTGTAAAAAATGACCTTCTTTGCAAGTCTCTGTGTCAACCACGTGAAGTGGGTTTTCAGTGTAAGTGCGTGGCAGTGTCTGGTATACTTCCCTGCACTTAAGTCTTATGTCTCATTTAGTTCTTCTGTGTTGGCATAGAAAATCTTGAAACTAGAAAAAATAGATTGACTTTTTCTACTAAGTATAATCTAATCCAAGCAAATTTTGAGTTTTGAAAATAGGTGTTGGTTTTGTAAAAGAAGCACTGATATCTGAAAGGGAAGTTGGACTTGGGGACCTGGCGTGTAGTGAAGGATGTTGGCCCCACGTCTGTGTGTGCATTTTATGAAGGAGAGAAACAGCCTGAAGTATTTGGTTGCATTTTCATTTCAGATGTGTTTTGGGCTTGTCAGGTCCATGTGCTGTATGGTGTCTTCTAGAAAACCCCTTTGCCTGTGTGCATGAGTTACGAGAACACACACATGTCTCTGGAGCCGCCTGCCTGCCCAGGGCCCAGGGTGGATGCTCTTTCTGCTTAGAACCTGGGAACGCACGCTGGCAGCAGCCTTGCCATCCTGCCCTGTCAGTGCAGAAGCAGGCACTCCCTGGCCTAAATCTCTCCCTGTGATCAGTGTTACTAGTGATGAGCATCAGGCCGGCAGTTTCAGACCTGTCAGTTTTCAAGCTAAATTTAGCAGAATCCCATTTGATGGGAATCCTGTGTAGTTAGTGTTCATTTTGTTTAGCTCCTTTGTTTTCTGGTTGAGGGCTCTGAGGCCTTTTTGGGGACTGAGAACTTCCCTTATGTCTCACGGGAGGTGGAGGCAGGGCCAGACCAGGAAGCCTGCTCTCTGGACTCCAGCTTCCTGTCTGTTTCTGATAACTTTGACATGACAGGAATAGTGGACATTAATATGCTGTTTAATAACTATGAAATTTCCTGTCCTGAGATGAAACCACAGGCCGCCGTGGAATAGTCTCACCTACACGTCTGGCTTTAATGTTTAGGCTAGGACTACCCGCTCCCAACTGGTAAGAGGTAAATGCATTTTCTGGTAGGCGTTTCACAGACTGCGTGATGCAGTGGTTGGTCTTAGCTGGGAACCGTTTACAACATAAAAGTCCACGTGGGCTCTTCCTCTGCTTTACATTCCAGGAAGCACTCTGACCGTATGGGAGGCGCCTCATTTCTGTATGAAGTCTGATTTGGTTGCTTTATGACAGTTACTTGAGAAGAGTCCCGACTGTATTAATTGACTGGTAATATATAGGCTAAACTATCTTTAACCCTTACATGTTTAGAAATCTTTGCTCTGCCTGCCTGCTTACTTTTAATGTAAGCGTGAGGGGAGCGCACTGTTGACATCACTGAAGCCACAGCCACGTAACTAAGGCCTTAACGTTCTTACGTGATGCTAAGTGCACCGCCTTCCTGCGTTCTTTCTGTAACTAATGTACGTGATTTTGCCCATTCTTGTATTTACAAGAGACAGATTTAAGAGTTATATTCTGAGTGTGTCATGTGTCACCTTAAAAAATGACATTTGGAAAAATGTATCAAAGTTGGTAATTCTCGTCAGGGAAGAGTAATATTCTTAACTTCTCCTTCTGTTATCTTAGCTCAGAAGTTCCCCTAAAACGGATGTTGTCTGCCATGGGATTTAGTTCTGGATTGTAATCATTCAAAATATATCACTTTGAAAACAAGTTTTACCCATAAGGTAAAAAAATACATTTCCTTACAGGGTTTATCCCTGAATTGTGATCTTCTGCCACTTTAAAAACATTCAAGCACTAGTTTTCCCAGAGCTTTGCACATTGCTTTCGGTAACTCTGGTATGTGCATAGATTTTAAAACATTGACCTTTATGAGAATTAGGGGACGATCAAGCTTTTACCATGTGGGAAAACAACAAAACAAGGTAAATAAGTGATCTTCATATGCTAGCTTTCAAAGGGAGATAAACTATTGTGTGAATAAATAAACTGTTCAAAAGTGTGGTGAAGTGTCATTTTCCTTTCTAAAAAACAGCAACAGGGGATTTGATCTCCATGGAGGACGGCCATGCGCGTGCTCAGGTTGCGTCAGGGCGTGATGGCCTGTCACTCACTGGGAGTCGAGTCCGCTGGCAGGTGGTCTTCTTAGTGACCTTGACCTGGAGGTCAAGGGCTTTGGGTAGGAGACGGGACAGCTGCACTCCAGTCCCGCCCTGAGAGCCGAGCTTCTGGAGAGCTCCGGGCAGCCGTGGCCTCTTGGGAACTCCCAGCCTGTGGGGTGGGCGCAGAGAAGTGAGAATCACCCTCAAAGGGAGAGAGTTTGGTCTTCCTGCGTTTCTGATTGTAGAAATCACGCGGTGTGCATTTTAGGCAATTTGGAAAATAAATTATATTAAAAAACTAATGCTAAGTTCTGCCATCCAGCATCAGTTTCTGTGACTGTTTCCCTATAATTGTACTGATCAAGCATAACCATAAATTATACAACTTTGCATCTTTTTTTAACTTAAGCTTTCTCAGATTTATTGAAAACCAAGTATAAGTGACTGCAAAAGTGCTTTTTGTGATCCTAAAGTATCTTTATGATCACATTCTTGACTGTAAGGTTTTGAGCATTATGGTGTAAAGCTTGACTAGCCAGGTAATTCCCTTTCTAATTATTCATACGTTCCCTAATACCACATTGCTCTTGTTTTAAAACTGGTTTTCTTGTTTTCCAGTTGTTCTGGTGTGTATTAATAACACCCACCTTGGAAAAGGTGTAGGAAACTACTAAGATAGCTATTTATTATGTTAGATTTCAGTGGTGGGTGACCAGACCCATGCATTAGTGGGTGTGATGCACTTCAGAAGGTGTCCTGACACTTGACTGGTACCTGCGGAGATACCCCTTAATTGGTGGGGAGTGGAGACTTGGCATGATCTTTTGTTTTTAAGCTCCAGTCATTTTAATCTGCAGCCAGAAAACTGCTTTAAATGCTAAAGCAAGGTACAAAATCGGTTTTAAGACTGAAGTCTTAACAATATAGGTAACCTGCATTTTCAGAATTCTTAGTATGTTAACCTTTACTAAGTTGCAGGCATCATTTGTAGGGATTGCTACTGCACGAGCTGTCTGTGAAGTTAGGTTGGTTAGAACACCAGTGAAGTTTTTTATCTTGCAAAAGGATCTAAATTGTCTCTCCAAAAATGAGTGATTTAACAAATGTTTTGAGGTTCAGCTTTAATAACTGCTTTGCTAGCAGACACCCAGAGTGATTATCCACCTGAGAAATGTGTTTCACTCATGTTTCTCAAAGCACAGAATGGTTTTCAAGATCTTTATCACGGTGTACCAGGTGTTACTCTTTGGTCAACTGGTAGTCCTCATCCCCGTACCGTGATACAGGTACTGTTCTTAGTACCTTTGTCGGGGAGGGCCAGACAGGCTTAAGGAAGTGAAGGATGCTCAGGGTTAAGTGCTCTAGGTAACAGGTCAGGCGTTGGATCCTGATGATGTGCTCCTAGACCCTGGGCTCTCACCCACTGAGGTCCATCTCGTGGAGGGGGTGCCTTGTGTCCTGTCCTAGTCAGCACCGTCTCTGGTGTGGTCCTTCTGTGATGCCTGTGGTCGACTGCACAAATGATGCAGCCCTCCCTCTGTGCCCGAGCATGGATGGGTTCCAAGATTCCCCCAGGAAACCATGACCCAGGGGTGTCCAACAGTCAGTTGTATGAAATGACTGAGTCCCATCAGCTCTGTTGTATCCATTCATGCAAAGCCCACACACGCCGGAGGGCAGACTGGAACTTTGGAACCTTGTGGTCTGAATTTTCTAAGGCCTTTTTTCTTGCCTTTATTTCCCGTAGAATTGAAAAGAAATAACTGGCCACTAGCAATCTTGGCTCTTAAAGACAGGATGAGCATAGCCAAACACATTTATCAGTGTCACATAAGCAGGAGACTGTGGAACTCAGAAACTGGCTTATGTGTGACCTTCACAGCTGGAGGAACAGTGTGTGACTTCAGTCTTTAATCTACATGGTCCTTAAATATTTAATTAAACCAAGTGTATGGATTTTGATCATTCATAGTCTAAGATTGTGATACTGTTGATAATCCTGGAGAAGGAAACGGTGACCCACTCCAGTATTCTTGCCTAGAGAATCCCATGGACAGAGGAGTCTGGCAGGCTACAGTCCATGGGGTTGCAAAGAGTCGGACATGACTGAGCGACTTCACTTTCACTTTATAATCCTACAGAGAACAAAAGAGATCAAGTGATGTACACACCTAAGGAACTTGAAAAATGTAGATTTTGGAGGGGAAAGAAATAACTGACAACTGAGTTACAAAAAGAGTTATGAAGAATTGCAGGTACTTGTCCATTTGACTTTTCTAGCAGTAAAAATTCCTCAGTGAATTTCTTGTTTGAAGAAGTAGAGGTTTGTCGGGAGTTACATTAAGAATTTAATGTAGTTTTGGGGGCAAACTTGCTTATTCATCGTGTGCTGTTTTAATCCTAAGTGTGTATCCTTAAATGTGCAGTATGTAGATAAATATACAAGGGTGTGTAGCAAGCTACTTTGATTTAAATTTAGGGAAATACTTGATTTGAAAAATTCCAACTAACTTTTGAGAAGCAAAGGGAAGCTTTGTTGCAAAGTAGTTCTTCAAATGCCCTTCTGTACTTTGCCATCAACTAAGTTTTGTGAAATAACTGAAATAAAAATCAGAATTTCTTGTAAAAGGTTAATGATCATGTTTAATTTATCAAATTGAGTTCTCATCTTCTCAAGGGAAAAATGCTCTTAGACCGTGAGCACCCCCGCCCACCCCCATGGAATTGGTTGGTTAACTGGGGAATTTCCTTACACGTTTTAAGAAACTAGTTTCTTACCAAGATCCTACATTCTACAATGAGGAAATGGCTTAAGAATCTCAATTTTTAATTGGGTAAAGTGTTCCTTTGTCAGACAAGTGGGTGGAATTTTAGGGAGGTAAGTACATCGGAATATGTGCTTAGGTTCTTGACAGTGAACTTTATAAAGTGCTCAAAATTTTTGTGTTTGTCCTTGTAGTGTTTGCACCGAGAGGCCATACGAGGGCACATGCTGTTCCAAGTTTTTAACAACTTAATATCGCTGTATCTGGTTGAGGCAGTAAACATACAGATGTTTCCAAGAAGTGGGTTTCAAGCTATGTAAATAACATTTCTTGCCATACAATACTTAGATCCCTTACCTCTAAAAAAGTAGCTTGCAGAGAGAGGCCTGGTTGGATTGCACCACCGACTCAGTGGACATGAATTTGAGCAAACTCTGGGAGATAGCCAAGAAGCCTGGCACGCTGCAGTCCATGGGGTCACAGAGTCAGGCACGCCTGAGTGAGCAACAACAGAGGCCAGTAGGAGACAAGGCTTCCATTTGTCTGTGTCCCCCACCCCAGGGTTGCAGGGCTGAGATGGGCGTGCTTGCAAGATGGGGTCACCTTTCCCCTGGGGCTTTGTTTTTTTCACTATGAACTTTTCCTCTGCTTTGACATTTCATTTTTCTGTATTTGCCTTTGATTTCTTGGCTTCTTTTAAAAAGTAAATCATCTACAGCAGAAACAAGCACAACATTAGTGGTAAAGCAACTGTACTCCAAGAGAAAGGAAAAGAGAAAACTCATCAAAGAGAAGGACTGATGTCCCCTCTGTACTCTTTGCTGGGGGCACACCTCAGGCAGACCGCTGAGCCGCGGTGTCTGGGGGGTCCTCGTTCTTGCATCAAGATGTTACCCCTCTAGTACGTTACCATCAGCACATAGCATGTTTCCCTGTTATAAGCTCTGACATAAATGCCATCCTTTACTCAGCGTGCTGTCGAGTTCTCCCTCTGCTAGAAGTTCTTGGGAGGCGTGCACACGTCTGGAAATCTCCCTTGGCGTGTCTCGTTCAAGTTCCAGGACCTAACACACCACGTTGTCTGCCCTGCCAGCTCGCACTCGTCACAGGGATGTTTTCTGTTGCTGCCAAGGCTGGCATTGAAATTGTGATGGCAAGACCCCAAAGGTCCTGGCCCTTCTGCTAAAGCTGCATCTCTCATGGTTGGGTTTCATTGTAGGAGGGAGATAGGAAGGTGGGCAAACGCTGCCCTACAAGCTGCCTGTGTGATGTGTGTACACAGACTCACAGAACTTGAGCTGTAAGGACAGTGAGTCTACACAGAGGGAGGCGAGAATGCAGGTCCGTGTGTGGGACTCTTGTGTGGTCACGCTGCCTTGCTGTCTGCTTTAGGCATGTGCTGTGGCCTGTGTGTTCGTACGTGTGTTGGACGGAGGAGGTTTTTCTTGAATGTTTTGAAAATGGAGAAATGTAAATGCTGGGGCTTCCGACTTTGGGGAAACTTGGATTCACTTCCTGTTTGAAGGCTCTGCCTTCCTTCCGGGTTGGCAGGACGAGTCCTGGACCTCAGCTTGTGGGACTGGTGGCGACTCCTTCCCTGAGCCAAGCACTGGTGGGCGCGGGCTGGGGTACGATGACACCAGGTTGGGATTGAGTTCTGGAAGGTGGGATCCAGGGGAATCTTATTCTCAGGCGACAATAGATGCCTGAAGACACCTGACCTTCGTCAACAGGTGGTTGGGCCCAGAAGGTCCAAAGCGTCATCAGCTTGAAACACCCTTAAAGTCTGAGGAGCAGTGGAAGCCACTTCTAGGAGGAACCGTTGTAGGTCAGGGCTTATGTAACTCCTCTCTGGAGCACCTTTTAACAGAGGAGAACTGGGAGGACTGGCCTTTCCAGGCTACTGTGTTGAGCCAAGTCCTGGTCCCAGGCCTGGGCCTCCCCGTGCCCCACCGTCTTGGAGAAGAAGGTGGATGAAGCTGCAAAATTGGCTTTTGTTGTTTAGTCACTAAGTCGTGTCCAACTCTTTGTGACCCCATGGGGTGTAGCCTGCCAGGCTCCTTTGTCCATGGGATTCCAGGCAAGAAGACTGCAGTGGGTTGCCATTTCCTCCTCCAGGAGATCTTCCTGACCCAGGGATCGAACCTAGGTCTCCTGCATTGGCAGGTGGGTTCTTTGTCACTGAGTCGTCAGGGATGCCCCCAAATTGGCTTAATGATGTTCAGTTCAATACAAATGAGAGCACACTTTGGTTTCAGTCTCTCAGTACTGGATGTATTAAATAAGTAATTTTCTGCTTTTGAAAATCTTGGCATCAAGACAATATTCCACACTTATTACACACTGCATTAGTGGCTGGAAGCTTGTGGCCACGATATGGTTTCAGAGTTTAAGCATTTTGCAACCCAGGCTCTTTACAGCTGGCCTTTCAACCAGTTAACTCAGATGACTAGCTATATATGTGGTGTTTAGTGTTACAGTTTCGACTATGAAGCATGAATTGCTTGGGAAGGAAGCATGTCAAAGGGTTTACTAGCCTGGGCCCTGGGCTGACATGGCATGGGTTATGTTCTGAGTTTGGTCACATCCCTGGTTATGACCTGGGGTGTTTTTTCTCTGTGCCCCAATTCTTCCGCTCATAAGAGGGCGTCCTACCCACGCCTGCTTCACGGAGCGTGAAGGGGGTGGGAAAGCAGAGCCTGGTGCCAAGCGGACGCTCAGCAGATGGAAGTAGGTGTTGTCCACCTACAAGGGAGGCAGAAAGTGGGCCGTTGTCTGATTATTTGGGTCAAGAGTGCAATATCCAGAGAGGGGACTGCTTGACATTTTGAAGCTGTGAACCAGATCTGCTGAATGCAGTGCCTGGTCGAATGCAAACACCTTTAACTGACCCTGGCTTTGAAGAAGAGAGGAGCTTGGGTTCGGGTTTCAGCTCCGCCCTTGCACACGGTGCGACCTCCGCAAGGCCAGCTTGGCAGCCACACGCCTGCTGGTCACACTTCCCATGCAATCCAAGAGGGTGTGGTGAGGACTGAAGGGCACTTTAAAGAGCCCAGCATAGTTTGGGGTACATAATAAGCATATTAAAATTGGTGTTTGTACTCTGTCCTTTGATCATGTATCAGAAAGATACAATAAGTATTTAAAAGTTTCTAAAAGCTGCTTAGTGGAAGTGAGGACCTTAAGTTAGAAAATGTAAAAATACCTTCACATTTAGAGAAGGGGGTTGTTTTTACGGTGTTACACATGATGCATTTTGTTTTTTTATTTCCATTTTTTTTTCTGAATATGAAGGTGATGCTGACTTTAGAAGCTTAGAAATTATAGAGATGCATATGGTAGAAAAGAATTCTGATACTTCTCCCCAGAGGTGGCTTATCAGCAGCTTCTTGAGTGCTGAGCTAAGTGTCAAGTACTTATATACTTATATATATACTTGATATATATATATATATACACTTGATATACTTACATCAAGTATAGAGTTAGTATAATATTTGATGTAAATATACATTAATTACTGAAGTCCAATACTTTGGCCACCTGATGCGAAGAACCAACTCATCGGAAAAGACCCTGATGCCTGGAAAGATCGAAGGCAGGAGGAGAAGGGGAGGACAGAGGATGAGATGGTTGTGTGGCATCACCGACTCAGTGGACATGGGTTTGAGGAAACTCTAGGAGATAGTGAAGGACAGGGAAGCGTGATGTCCATTGAGTCCATGGGGTTGCAGAGTCAGACACAATTGAGCGAATGAACAACACCACATACAAGTCTAGTTCCGTGTAGGTTGTGCTGGGCTGCAGTGGGGTCATCCTGGGAGAGTTTGGGGTCCTGCTGAGGGCACCCCCAAAGCCCTTTCCCTGAGAGGCAGCAACGCATCCTCTTCCTGTCCACAGCTCATTAGCTATTGTGCTAAACCACCTGGTCTTAGGAAGTGCTCCTTAAAATCTCAGTCTCAATATTGTAACCACTGTGACATGTTTGAAATGAGAATCACTAGAATTCATTGGTTTCGAGTAACACCTGTGCTCCTAGCTTCTTTCAGGTTTTCTAAAACTAGGTCACTAACTAGTAGGTTTCCTAATTTCCAGAGCTTGCCATTTGGCTTTGGCCGAGAGGCATGGCTGGGTTTTAAAGCAAGCAGGGATATTGGAAGTGTGGTGTAACCTCCACGGGGTACATGGGGGGATACTCGCTGAGTTCCAGGTGTCAGTGGGGTTGGCCTTTGTTCCAGGGGATGGATGGGGCTAACAGCTTTCTAAGAAGATTTGGACGTTTTGTTTAAATTTGACACGTTCAACCCCCTGTTCCTCAGACCCTTCCATTTTTTTTAAGATAAATGATAACCACCTTTTCATTTTTAAAAATAGTAAATCAAAGGCTGTGTGTGTGTGTGTGTGTGGGTGGGTGAGTGTGTGTGTTCAGTCGCTTAAATTGTGTCCATGTCTGACTCTTTGAGATCCCATGGGCTGCAGCACACCAGGCTTCCCTGTCCTTTATCATCTTCCAGAGTTTGCTCAGATTGATGTCCATTGAGTCAGTGATACCATCCAACCATCTCATCCTCTGTCGCCCTCTTCTTTTGCCTTCAATCTTTACCAGCCTGTTGGTCTTTCCCAAAGGCTGGCAAGCTCACAAATGAATTGTTGTAAAACTTAATTCTGCCACCAGGTGGCAGGGCAGTCTCAAGTCTTGAGGGGGACGGGCCAGCCCAACGAGCTGGTTTATCATCTCAAACACATCAGACTTTTATGTTTATTATGCACAGTGTCATTACCAACTGAGGAAAGCATTTGTCTTGATTCTAAGGATTGATGTGAAACTTCTCCCCTCTCCTTCAGAAGATAACAGGTAGCTGATGTAAAGTTTGTTTTTCCATTATAAAATTGGGATAATTATAGCAATAATGTGGGTAAACGCTAGTAATGTCTTTAATGAAAAGATGCTATAAAATAATACCTTTAATTTCATTACTGACTTTCATTTTAAGCTTTAATTTTTTACAATATCTGATAATTGCGTAAGGTGTTATATGTTTTTTCTATCTGATTCTTGAGGAGCAGCTTTTTAAGTTAACAATTGAAGTGGTTGAATTCTGGGTTCCATGTGCACACCCTGCCCACCTGGCTAATGTGTAAGAGGCCTGTGTACTGACTTTCAGGTTGAACCTTGGCGAGGGAAGAGGAAAGCTTCAACACGGGCTTGAAAACAACAGAAATTTAAAAAGTAAATCTCCTAAGCAGAGACATCACATTGCTGACAAAGGTCTGCATAGTCAAAGCTATGGTTTTTCCAGTAGTCATATAGAATGTGACAGCTGGACCATAAAGGAGGCTGAGTGATTGAGAATTGATGCTTTTGAACTGTGGTGCTAGAGAGACTCTCGAGAGTCCCTTGGACTGCAAGAAGATCAAACCAGTCAATCCTAAAGGAAATCAACCCTGAATATTCATTGGAAGGACTGATGCTAAAGCTGAAGCTCTAATGCTTTGTCACCTGATGGAAAGAACCGACTGACTCTGATTCTAGGAAAGATTGAGGGTAGGAGGAGAAGGGGGTGACAGAGGATGAGATGTTTGGATGGCATCACTGACTCAATAGGCATGAGTTTGAATAACCTCTGAGATGGTGAGGGACAGGGAAGCCTGTGGTGCAGTCCATGGGTTCGCAAGGAGTCAGACACAACTGAAGAGACTTAGCTTGCACACACATCTTCACAGCAGAGTGTTTCCTAACAGTCTCAGTCTATGACAGTGATGCTCCTGGCTAGAGATGCCGGTGGTGCTCACCTGGGTCATCCCACCTGCAGCAGCCCTACAGACATCTCCCTGACCAGGGTCCAAGGATGTGGCTGGATCAGGCCTTGTGGGTCTTATGACTGCAGAATGCACCTCAGCAACAAGCATCAGGAAACTGGAAAAAAGAAGATTTATGATTCACCAGTCCTGGAGGACCTGCGGCACACCTGGACCACACACTGAGGTCAAGGTCGAGGGAGGGAAGGAGTGACGACCTGGGGCTTGACCTTTATTAGGGTCCCAGGTGGGGTGCTCTGTGTTTTGTAGGTTCACTCTTTATTGGCAAATTGAAAGCATAAGGGTAGGAACTGGGGTGCAGGCTGAGAGGAGTGGGTCACTCGAAGGGTCAGTTATCTGGGTCACCCAGGGCCTTCTGAAAAGGGACCTTCCTGGGTGGCCGGCCCCTCACCGAGTTGTGTAGCTGGATGTCTTTGAAAAGGGTGCCTCCACAGTCACAAGCTGATGGTCAGGAACCTACTGTCCTGGGCGTGGAGCTGGCCTTGGAGCCTGGACCCAGTCCTCATCTGTGCAAACCCTACACCTGGGCAGGTGGGCAGAGGGCATGATGCCTCTGGGTGAGCAGCTCTGGTCCCATGGCCAGTCTGGAATTGAATGGCAGTGTCTCCCCTGCGATGAAGGGGGCATCGTCCCCTCTGCCTAGCACAGTACACCAAGACGAAGGAAATGATTGGCCTGCTCCACAAGCAGCTCCTTCTGAAGCTGCCAGCCTTGAAGGGAAAAGAGAGGGCGGGGGCCACTGGGACTGTCTGCTTCTCGTTAGGCTGTGCAGAGTGAGGCATGGGTGGAGTTCATTACCGCCATATATGGTTTATCCTAAGGATGAATAAATACACTTCCTCGACCTACCTCAATGGAAAGGAATGATGCCTCAGGACACTTATCAATTAAAAAAAATCTGATTTTAACTTTTGGGGAACAGTTTTAGATTTATTCCTTTGTATACCATTTCTAATGATGTTCTTTGACTTCTAAGAAGACATTTTTGATTGACCATAAAGAATAAAACAATCTTTGTGGTGTCCAAACCATGTTCCACAAATTCAGCCTGGAAGCATCTGTAAAAAGGAAACAAACCAACCAAAAGATGCCATACAGACTTTCAGAGACTAGAATGTAACCTTTAAGAAAATGCTGACTGCAAAGCAGGCATTCCATTGAGTTTTGACGTAGTTTGGATGGTGTATTTCCTGTGAAATTGACTCAGCTGTGAAGGCCCACCTGCCTTTTCTCCACATCACTCCCTTCCTTCTGCACCCATAGACCCTGCCATTGTTTGGGGTGACATTTGCCAGGTAAAAACATTGACACTGCTTGTTGGGGGGATGATCATGTGATATGAGCAGTCAGAAGTAAGTGGGAGACAGCTGGAAGCTACTGGGACATTTCATTTTCTTATTTTTGCTTATGTCATTTTTTCCTTGATACTGTTTTCCAGATTGAAACGTGAATTTGGTTGGCTTTGCCTCTAGTGGCCATCTTGAGACCATGAGGTAAAGACTGAGGATCATAGACCTTTTCTCCTGCCAGCCTTCTCACCCCTCACAATTGACCAAAGGTGTCCATTCTACTTCCAAAATCAGGCAGAGGAACTGGGAAACCTGACTGCCATTGGCAGGGTCTGCAGCTTCCCAAAAGATTCTGCTGTGTTTGAATGGTGTTCCTCAGCTCTGGTGTGTCCTAGCCTGCCCTTGCTACAGCCTGTCTTTTAAATAATTTATCTGAAAATGCCATCATTTCATCTATATCCTGGGAGGATATTATTGCTGGGTGTACCATCTAGGTTTGCAGTTATTTTCTTTCAGTCCTTTAAAAATATGCTTCCAATGTCATTGGCTCCCACTGGTCCTGTAAGAAGTCAGCCATCAGTCTATTTATCACTCCTTTAAAGGAATTTGCCTTTTGGTTCAGGTTGTTTGGGACTCTCTGTGCTTCCTGGACCTGCATGTCTCTTTTCTTCAGCAGGTTAGGAATGTTTTCAGCTGTTATTTCTCCCACTAGGTTTTCTTTTCCTTTCTCTTTCTCTTCTCCCTCTGGGAACTTTATACGGCAATGTTTGTAAGCCTGATGTTGTCTCTTAAACTATCTTCTTTTTTTTTTTTTTTGCTTTTTGCTGGTTCTGGTGGGAGTAATTTCTACCAGACTGTCTTCCAGATCCCCAGTCTCTTATTCTGTATCATCTAATCTGCTCCTGGTTTCCTCTAGTATATTTTTAAAATTTCAGTCATTGTTTTCTTCAGCTCTGATTCAGTTCTTTTTAATAGTTTATCTCTTTGTTGAAGTTCTCAATGTGTTCCTCCATTCTTCTGAGTTCAGTGAGTAGTTTTATTACTGTTACTTTCTAATATTTATTTTTATTTATTTGACTGCACTGGATCTTAATCACAGCTGGTGGGATTTAATTACCTGACCAGGGACGGAAACCTGGCCCCCACATCAGGAGCGTGGAGTCCTAGCCTCTGAACCACCAGGGAAGTCCCTGCTTGTGACTCCTTACCTGGAAGATTGCTTATCTCTGCTTTGTTTAGTTTTTTTCCTGAAGTTTTGTCTTGTTCTTTTGTTTGGGACATATTCCCTTGTCTCCTCACTGTGCCTAACAGTCCAAAACATATGGATATTGGTGTTTTGCAAAAGCTCCACGTGATTTTAATGAGTACCGAGATTGAGATTTTCCCAGCATAAAATATGATAAAGGTAATACTAAAAGGGAAAACAACAGCCTAATCTCACACATGGATATAGCTGCAAAAATAAAATATTAATATATGAAAATCAACTGTCATAAAAATTTCACTAAATAGACTTTATTGCAGCAACACATGAATGAGTCCCTCACAGAAAAGTTATGAGCATAATTTGCTACTTTGCATTTCCTATGGAGAAAACCCATAAGAATCTATCAATACATGTTGAAAATCTAACAACCAAATAAAAACTTTTTAGTACGAATGGAAAGAAATTACTGAGATGTAATAAAACCTGTTTGGTAGATATTGTAATTCCTACCAATACCTGGTTTCTGTCTCCTTCCAGCCATCCAGATGATTACACTTTTCGGTCCCCTTGAAGCTCTATGGGTGGAGTCATGGTGCGGGTGGGGGAGCTGAGAACCCAGCATGCTCCTCCTTACTCGGTGATCCAGGAGGCTTTATGCTGTGTTGGCAGATCCATGGGATCAAGACGTTGTGTTTTTCCATGGGGAAAAGCATGCCTGGGGTTTATCCAGCCCCAGTGTGTGAATCCACTGAGCTTTTTGGAGTTGCTTGTTACCACAGAGAAGATAACCTCTTTTGACCAGAGGTTTTGGGAAAAGTTTGCCTGCAAAGGGCCCAGATAGTAAATATTTCAGATATTACAGGACATGTGGTCTCTCACAACTACTCAACACATCCACTGCAGCAAAGAGCCACCATAGATAATATGTAGTTGAGGAAGCATGCCCTGTTCCAGTAAAACTTAATTTATAAAAGTGGGCAGTGGTTGAAACATACAACATACAGCATTTCTGGGTCTGACTTACTTTATTAACATAAGACGCTCCTGGTCCATCTGTGTTGCTGCAAATGGCAAAGTTTCACTCTTTCCTATGGGTGAGTAGTAGTCCATTGTGCATGTGTATTTGTATTCACACATCCAGTTATCAGTTGACGGACACTGAGTTTGTTTCCACATATTGGCTATTGTCAGTAATGCTGCTGTGAACATTGGAGTGCAGGCGCCTTTTCTAGTTAGTGTTTTCTTTTTCTTTGAATACAAACCCAGGAGTGGAATTGCAGGGTCATATGGTAGTTCTGTTTTTAATTTTTTAAGGAACCTCCATACCATTTTCCACAGTGGCTGCATCAATTTACATCCCCACCACCACTGTATTAGGGTTCCCTTTTCTCCACACCCTCGCCAACATTTATTATTGTCTCTTTGGTGGTAGTCCTCTGACAGGTATGAGGTGATATCTCGTTGTGGTTTTGATTTTCATTTCACAAGCCTGTTGACCATTTTTATATGTCTTCTTTGGGGAAATGTCTATTCCTCTGCTCATTTGAAAATTGAATTGTTTGCTCTTTTCATTGACTCAATGGACAAAAGTTTGAGCAAACTCTGGGAGTTGGTGAAGGACAGGGAACCTGGCATGCTGCAGTCTATGGGGTTACAAAGAGTCAGACATGACAACAATATGAAAATATATATTAACATATAAAGATATATATGTACATACCTATGTATTTGGCCATGCCTCATGGCTTGTGGGATCTTGGTTCCCTAGCCCGGGTTGAACCTGGACTGCAGCAGTGAAGGCACTGAATCCTAGCCATGAGGCCACCAGGGAGCTCCCTGTTTGTTTGCTTTCCAGTTGTTTGCATTTTTAAATATTTTTCAAATATTAACCCCTTATCATATATATGATGTGCAAACATTTCCTTATTCCATAGGTTGCCTTGTCATTTTGTTGATGGTTTTCTTTGCTGTGCAGAAGCTTTTTATTTTGACCCCACATGATCATTTTTGTATGTTTTAGGTGAGCACAGGGGCTCTTGCAGTCAGCTGGTTAACAGGGGAGCCAGGCAGTTGGGCATGCAGGCTGCTCTCTGTGTGCATCCCGTTAGGTGAGGGTGCAGTGCATGAACGTAGGAGCTCAGACGTCATGAGCAACAGGAACAAAATAAGGAAGCTTGTTCTGGCTCCGCTGCGGCTGCTGGAGGAGTGCAGGCAGGGAGGCTGTGGCGGACACCTGCCTCCTGGCCTGGAGGGCCAGATTGCTGCTGGCATTGCCTAATCACGATGGTCAATGAACCTGCCTTCTATAAAGTCTGCAGATGCTCTCCTGAGAAGTGTGCAGAATGCATACCCAGATGATTTTGTGAAAAAACTAATTAGGTTGTTTGGTACAAAAGCTGTACATGTTGAGAGTTGGTGAAGCTTCTGAGGTACCAGAGAATCAGGCTTCCTGGTATCATTATCGAACACCATCAGTTGTTTTCATTTTCTCCTGAGGGGCACTGGTGCTGAATTGAAATCCATCAATCAATTCAATTCATCGGGATGGGCAGAGCTTGGACTGTGGGCTCCACACCAGAATTAGAGCCTGAACGACAGGAACTATGTATGACACAGTCATGACCTCTGAGGAGTTGAGAGCCCATGCTTTAAGGAAGAAGTCCAAGTTTCTTAACTTACGTGGGCTTTCACGTCCTGGCCCCGCCTCCTTCTGCCCCCTCTTCTCTGGGGCAGATTTTTACTTTTTCAGGAAATAAAACGTGGGGCGGTCTGAATCTCCCTGTGTCCTCAGAATTGGGCCCACGGCATGTTGAGTGACCATGTCCTCGTGCTGTCTGGGGGTTTTGGGGACGTCACGGTGCTCTTGGAGAGCTGGTGGCAAGTTCCTTATGGCCGGCAAGGCCTCCAGGGTCGTCCCAGTTTTCTTGTCATCCTCACGTCTCAACTGAGAAAGCAGGAGGGCAGGAGGGGGTGGAGGCTTCAATTTTTGAAAGCACCAAACCCAACAGAATTTATGTGGACATTGTAATTATTACTAGGCTGAATTAATGAACTCTGTCCTCTCCTTTTTTGGCTGGAAGAACATAAAAATCCCAATGAAAGGAAACAGATGTCTTTGCTCTGAGCATTTCCAAAGGAAACTGCAGTTAAAAACTGAGACGCCACAGAAAGGCCTGCCGAATAGCGGAGATGCTCCGGTAGTGTTTTTGCTCCCCAGCTGCGTGTGAGTGGAGTGGGTGCCTCTGGCCAGCACAGCCCCCACATCAGAGGAACCACATCAACAGCGTCGTGGCAACGTTTGGGGAAAAGCTTGAGTTGTGCTTCTTGCTGCACTCGGTTTTCCTTTCAACCAAAAGCTGAGTCAAAGAAGTCAGTCCCCAGGAGAACTCGTGGGCTGATAATGAAACGTGATTTATGACCCAGGAGGAGCAAAGACCGCCCACGGGGAGGGTGATCCCCTGAGCTCAATTTCTAGGCCCTGGGGTAGCCAGCGAGCACTCGGGGTCACCCCTCAGTGGACGAGACCCCACATCCCCAGCAGGAAGGGCCTCCGCCCGGGGTCACTGCTGTTAGGGAATTCAAGGCTGGCCCTCCTCTGGACTCTGTGTCCAGGGTGTGACCTTGGCTGGTGGCTTGGGTGCACTGGGGAAGCCTCCTTTCTCCATGAAGGCTGGAAGGGCGAATTTCTTCTGTCTCCAAGCAGGGAGGTCAGTGCACACTGTCCCTCTTAGAGTCTGCTTTCCTACAAAACATCAGAGTGCAGAGTTCTGTCCATGTTTTCAAAGAGGCCCAGGACTCATCTTGTGCCTCTCCATCTTTGCCTTCTTCATCCTCCCTTCTCTTCCTTTCCTTCAGCCAGTGCTGTTCAGAGACTGAGACTCAGAGAAAACAAGAAGGAAGCTTGGCACATCCCACTACTGTGGTGGGGACCCCAGAGGTGGCACTGGTGCTTGTTGTTGGCAGAGTCTAGTGGGGGCACCCAGCCCTGGGTGCCAGGTAGCCGGCATGGTGGTCTAGGTGTGAGAGCACTGGTTTGCTTGGCTCCCTGGCAGCCCCTCTGGGACCAGGAGGCCTCAACTTCGCGGGGCCCCTCTGCTGGCCCCAGCCCCCGGCTGTATTCCACAGGCCGAAGAGAGAGAAGGGCCCCATGGCTCTCGACATCAGAACATTTGCTTTAATAGATGCTTTCGTCCCTTGAGGCCGCTGGACCCCGCAGGGCTGGAGTGAATCACCGACTAAAATGGATAGGGCATCGAGTGTCCAGAGGAGGTGTGGGCTGGGCATCAGGTCAGCTTGACCATTCTTGCTCTCCTGTTGGATCTTGTTTGTTGGATGTTCTCAGGCAACTTTCGAAGGATGTGGGTGGGTGTGCCCTAGTTTTGATTTGTGGTTTAGCTGTCTACTTCTGAATTAAAATGCCCGGCAAACAAAAGGCCTGGCTCTTGGGTCCAGGAAGTGAATTGTAGAAGCTTGGGGAGGGGTGATGGGAGCCAGTGGGCACAGGCTGAGACGGGCTGAGACGGGCTGGGACGGGCTGGGACGGGCTGGGACGGGCTGGGACGGGCTGCGAGCTGGTTAATCCTCAGTCGTGGAGGGTTGTGCCTGCCGGGAATCTGAGCTGCCACTGCGTTAATAAAAGTGCAGTATTCGAGGCACGAGGGCGCGTCCCACTTAGGCTTTGCTGGACCACCCGGCAGTGCGACTGGTCCTGCAAGGGGCACATCTGATGGGGTACTTTGCCAAGAGGAGAGCTGGGGCCTCATGGGCCCCCAACCATGCTGCATGAGAAATGGGGGAGGGGACACACGCCTCGGCTAAGAGAGCTGACGGGAGCCCTTGGACTGTGTAGGCGCTGCTCCGTGAGGCTGGGCCAGGACACGCTGTCGGGGAGGAGGGCTCAGCATGAAAGGACCCTCCAGTTGAGCCCCTGGGGGGGCGAGGACCCCGTGATGGGGAGATTGCATACCTACCTGTGGTGCGAGGGTCGCAACAAAGGCTGAAATAAGTGACTTTAAAGTCTTCTCCAGCTGGGAGATTTTTATGATTTTCAAATGGACAAATCAGTGTTTTTTCATGAGTTTGAGTGAAATTCGCTAAGGGTGTCAGGAGGAGTCGGGCTCCTGGGTGATCCGTAAGAGCCTCTGGGAACAACTGGAGCGGGAATTGGCTCTGTCTGTGCCCAGAGCTCACACCCCGTGTGACCCTGGATTCTCCCTGTGGCCTGATGCCCTGGAGGCCTGCCCGCCTCGGCGACCCTGTCTATGCCCCTGTCCACGTCGAGCGTGTCCCTGGGAGCGGATGGTTAATTGTCCATGACGTTTGCCGATCATCAAGAAGTTGGTAGGGAGCACAGAGTACAGGATTCGTTTCTCTCCTCTGGTGCTGCTGTGCAAACCCATTCATGTTCTGGGAGAGGCTGAGCTAGCCCTCTCTCTGGGCCGACAGCGAGGAGACAGGTCCAGGCTGCCTCCAAGGAACCCAACACATGGGAGCAAACTGACAGGCCAGTCATTCCGAGTTTCCGACCTGGGGCCAGAATGCAGGCTATTCAAACCCTGAAGGCCAGTCCTCCTGCTTTGGCTTCTTGCAAGAGAAACAGAGGGTCAGTGCCAGTCACCCTGGTGGGGCCCAGGGCAACTGGTTAGAAATGCCTCTGAAGGCCGTGTGTTAAGGTCATGTTTCTGAAGGCCCCCAGAGAAGAAGGGGTGACAGGGAAACTACAGATCACCACCCCCCACCCCGCCTTCCCCCACCTGCTTAAAACAGGTCTCCAGGCTGATTGGAGGGAAAGAGTGTCGGACACCCAGGGGCCTCCTCACACCGCCCCGCCGCTGCTCCGAGGATCATGGTGCCCACACCCCTGAAGCTGGATGCCAGCTGCCTCACTGGGTCCCACTGGGCTCTCGGTGGGCACTGGGAGGCCCAAAGGACACTGTCCTGGTCTGACGGTGAAGATAACACATCAGCCTGCTTGGTACTTGCCTTTCTTACTTGCCCCTTGGGATGGGCAGGGCCTCCTAGAAAGGCTCTGTGACTCCGGCTGATGTGGACAAGCTGCCAACTAAGGGACCACAGGTGTCTGAAGACCCTCGGCGGGAGTGACTCTCCAGGCTGACATTTGAGACCAGGGTTCCCAGCTGGGTCACAGTCCTGGGGCATGGGGGCATGACACAAGTGAGCTGAGGGCAGTGTGTGTGCTGTGTGTGCATGAGTGTGCGCATGTGTGTGGTGGGGCAGACAAGGAGGGGCTGAGGGAGAAAGTACTGATGAACTTGGGGAGAAGTTGAGCTGGACTTATTCTGACCGCATGTAGCCCTAGAGTGGTCATGTTATAAATCATTTTCTTATGAGGAATTCACTTCCTGAGCTTCGCACAACTTCCCAAGCCTGGCCTGTGCATGAGAACAGAACCTAGAAATCCGAGAAAAGGATGGTTTGTGCAAATGTGGTTTGAGACCACAGCGGGTGATCCCACCAGCTTGGGGGAGTGAAGGCTTGACGGGCTTTGGCTCTTGCTCCCAGAGCCTCCAAGGCAGAACTTCCAAGAACACTGGTGACCTCAGGCCCTTGAACACTGAATTGAAGAGGGAATTAAAGGGAATTGGGGCCTGAGGATGTTCTGGTCCTGTCTGCAAGCACATCCATGGTTCTGACACCTGTGGGCGCACACTCTGTGCTCAGAAATCGTGACTGATTTAACTCTTGAAAAACGAAATCCTCAAACAAACGAATTGCCCTGGTCCTGAGTCAACAAGAAAGGTTCTTTCTTGAGTGGTGTCTTCTCCCTTCTGCCTCTTAGCTGCTCTATGGCTGCTCTGTGTCATCCGGAGCTTTTCTTGGGCAGGTGCTGTGATGTCTTGGCCCCCGGAGGGCGCAGCTCAGAGCCCCCCACACGTCCAGCCCAGGTTAGAGTGAAGTTGACCTTGGTGGATACCTAAGCGACCATCTATTAAGGTGTAGCAAGCAAATGGAGGGAGAGGCTCTGAAACTCTTCACTGAGTGAGGTTCTGAGATGTGTCATTACATCTAAGGCACTGCAGTGATCATGCTGTGGAGATTAAAATGAGTTTCACCAGCACCATACGAGTGGGTCCGCTAATCCCGAAGGTCTGAGGGCCTGGGGTCCCCTTTGTGCTAGTCTGCAGCTCAGACCACACCCGCCTGCCTCCTGGGCCCTGCTCTCGGGTGGCCGGGCGCACCTGGCCAGGCGCACTAGGATGGCAGGTGTGGAGCAGGCCCTTCCCGGGCGGATGGTGACTGCCCCGCGGGGGGCTGGCAAACCCCTACTGCCACATGACCCCGTGTGCAGTGCTCTCCCTGAGGTTTCCCCGGGCAGAGGCTGCGCAAAGACTGTCTCCAGGGCCAGGCTGCAGCTTCCAGGGCCTGGTGCTTCATAGTTACCATTGCGCTTCCTCCCAAACTCTGCAAGGGGGCCTTGGTTTCCATGGACAACCCTTTAGAAGTTGTGGCACGTGGACGCAGTTTATGGCTCCTGGGAGCACAGGCTCAGTAGTTGCAGCTTGAAGGCTTAGTTACTTTGCAGTATGTGGGGTCTTCCCGAACCAGGGATCAAACCTGCATCTCCTGCATTGACAGGTGGATTCTTAACCAGCTAGCCACCAGGGCAGTCCATGCATAGTATCTTGCACACACTGGACACCAGGTCAAGGAAGGCTATGCTTCTGCACTAAAAACTGAGGGGTGAGGTTGGCTTGTGTATTTCATTTCTGTTCACTTCAGGATTTAAAATTCCTCTTGACAGTGTACAACAGAGACCAGTGGGACAAGCACTTGCCTCTCGACTGGGTATTTAGAAGTCATCGACTGTCTGAGCAGACAGAGCCCACCCTGAGCTCTCACTGTGATGGTGGTTTAGTCACTAAGTCGTGTCCGACTCTTTGTGACCCCATGGACTGTAGCCTGCCAGGCTCCTCTGTCCATGGGATTCTCCAGGCAAGAATACTGGAGTGGGTTGCCATTTCCTTGATGGATGGATCGTGCCATTTCCAAGATCCAGGGGATCTTCCTGACCCAGGAATCGAATCCTGCACTGCAAGCAGATTTTTTACTGACTGGAGTTACGAGGGAAGCCCCGCTCTCAAGGCAAGCCCTTTCTTTTAAGAGAACAAACAGTACTGTGGGCTCATGTATTATGGCTGGAAAGAGCCACAATAGGAAACCAAGGAAACGGCAGGCTGGATGATTTGCGTCAAAACCGCTGGGCATTTTACAAAGCATCTCAGTGGAGCTAATTATAACCCCAGCATCATTCTGCCTGTTCCTGGTCTTCAGAAGGCAAAGCAGGCACTGACATCATGCACTCCCTTGTTTGTTTAGCTGGTTTATGAGGCACGGAGGATTTATCCCACCTAATCTGTGAGCCACAAACCCAGCATGTGATGCCTGCTTGCAGTGGGCAGTGCTGGTCCTACTGGCTAGGTGCTCGGGGCCCATGGAAAACACATCTGCAGTGCACCATGCACGTTGTTCTCTCTGGGCGTTGGGATACCTTGGCATGATGGATTCTAAACTCCATGAGACCAATGCAGTGGGAATTTCCCAGCCTCTAGGACTTGCGTTCCTGGCCTTTTCTCTCTGTGACTTTGAGTCCACGTGGTGAAGATGCCAAACCCCCTCCAGAGCTTTATGGCCAGCAAAACGCTCTCACACCTGGTGGTCTATTTGTCTTCAGGACAATCTGTGGAGTGGCCAGGACAGTGAGATCAAATGCAGGGTGATTAAGTGTCCTTTGGTAGCAAGTAACACAAACCAGTTTTGGCTAACTTCAGCCAAAAAAAAAAAAAAAAAAGAATTTATTGAGAGGATATAGAGGGTTTTTATTTATAAACTTTCTTACTCCACAAATTATTTTGCATCCATTTATAAACACGGGACAATGCAGAAGAAAAAGCAGTTGAGGGAGTTAGAGTGAATGGAAAATAGAGGATGGAGTTTGGGCTACTGAAGCCAGGGAATGGTCCACATCTGTCCCCGTGATGGGAGAGCCCGAGGCAGCAGCCCTCGGCGGGCACGGACAACGGGAGGGTGGGATTGTGTTCCGGGTTCTGCTGGCGAGGCTCTTGTCCAGCTCTCTGTAGTTTTTCAGAAAGGAGAATTATCCCTGACTCTATGATTCCTGCCTCGAGCCACATCCTTTTCTCTGTCTGCTCCCCCATCCTGGCTGAGAGCAGCCTGGCCGTGGCTTCAGCATCTTTCTTGGGGTCTGGCCTCCAGTTTCAGACTCCTTGCTGGATATTCCCACCTCCAGGCCCTGCACACGCTCTTCCTTATTACGTCCATAACAGAAGAGGATAGTGTTTCTCTGTATTTTTCTAGCTGGCACATGAGCACATGACATTTCCCATCTGGAATGCCTCAGGCCCTTTCTCTTTCTGTCTGGGGAATGACTATTGACCTTTTAAGTCCTCTTCAAAGGTCACCATCTCTGAGGCTCCTGCCAAGTCCTCAGGATGGAGTGGTCGCTGCCTCCTCGGTGTCCTGGCATCTGGCCCCTGGTGGTCATTGAGCCCATGGGCTACTGCCACCCTCTGTATGTCTTTTTCTAGGGCTCGCTTTGACCAACATGTACTCTGGGATCAGCACAGCTTTGTCTGTGGGACTTCCTCCATAAATGCTCCCTGAGGAAGAAGGCTGGGGTAGCTGAGGTGGACACTTTCCTGATTGCCAGGAAGACAGTCCAGGTTACTGCATGCGAAGATGCGAGCGCTCGGCCCAGTGATGAAGAGAGACCCTGGAACTTCTCACCTGGTAGGTCAGGGCCTCTGTAGGAGAAAGACGCAAAGAGCTCCTGCAGAGGTACAGTAACAGAAGCATGGTATGGTTTTTGGTTTCTGATCTCTGGGAAGAGCTACAGGAAACAGAGATTATGCTATGAGACAGCAGTCAGAAGCACTCCCCTGGCTGTGAAGTCAGAAGCTTTTGCCTGGCTGTGATAAAAAGTTTGCCTGCAGCTGATTTAATGAGACTGTCTTCACCTCTAAAACATCCCCAAAATACTTGAAAGTGGCTGTGTTCTGGGAGATTCCTCCAGGCAAGATCTCCTTGAGCCTGGGAGACACTAGGGCTTAGTTAAGTCTGGCATCGATAGATAAGTCTGTCAAGGAAAAACTGAGAACTTGATGTGAATGATTAGATGTTTCTTTGAAGCTTGCCCCTCTTATGATAATGAGCTATAGTTAGTTACATGCTTGCATCTCCAGAGGATGTGGCCAAGGATGAAACAGGTCCCTGAAATCAAAGTATCTAAAGGCTGAGTCATCTTGAAAATATCAACCATGACTTAAAATATTTAAGATGTCTCACAATGTCTATGATGTATTTTAGACTTTTGGATGGGCAAAGACCCTAAGATGAGCAAATAAAGCCATTAAGACTTTTGCAGTGTGGAATGAAAAGATGGGAAAGGGTGATATTACACAGTTGATGCAAAATCATAAGATGCTTCAATCAGCCTAATGCTCAACCTAGAGACCAGAAGGGAAGTTCAGGGCTGATCAAATGTTTCAATGTACTGAGTGAAGTAACCTTTTATAGAACATGAATTACTATAAATACACAGAAGAAGACTAACTCAGCCAGGAACTGAGGTGTGGGACGCTGGGGTAGGCAGTCCTGTCCCTCTGCGTCGCTACTCCTCCTTTGCAGCCAGTGAGCCTTTCCAGTCACTCCTCTGTCGCAGAACCTTAGTGCAGAGAGGCAGATGGGTTTGCTGACCAGCTCAATTTCCTGTCTCAGATCATGGACCCATAGCACATGCTTCTCTGTTCACTAGTAACCTCCCTGGTGGGCAGGATTTGCCTTTCTCAGCTCTGAGAGCTCAACCCCAGCACGGTTCCTGGCAGACACAGAGCTCAATAGACATTTTCTGGACTGGATATACATTTATTCAAGCATGACTCAATTCTCACCTTCTCTCCTCATTTATTCTTTCAGAGACCACACCTGCAAGTCTGGTTTTTGGCTAGAATAGGAAAGGATATGTGTTTCCATGGAATGAAGATGTGTCAGAGTGAGCAGGCAGGTGGCAGAGAATAAGGGAAAACAGACAAGAACCCGAGAAGCTCTATAAGGTAAATCAGCTGAACAAAACACTCAGAGATGAGAGGTGTGGTTAATGCAGAAACTGCTGAGTGGATGTGAGAGTGCAAGCCTGTGAGGAGCTGGCATTGGCAGTTGGACTGTGTATGTGTTCCTCCACAGGGACTGTAAACACATGATTTTATCAAGAATCTTCCATTTATAGCCTATTATTTTCTCCCTTGATTGTCACCTTTTCTCTCTGCCTGGTGTCCCAACTCCTGGGTATCGGAGTCCAGTGCATCTGCACCTCCTAGCTGGGATGTTTATGGGGTGTCTGATGCCCAGGCACTGAGAGTTTTTCCTATCTCTGGGGGTAGATACTCAAAGACAGAAAGCAGAGCACAAGACCTGTTCACGTGGCTGAGTTAGAACATTCAAGAGCCATGTGCTTGGACCTTGTTACCTTAGCTCCCCACAGAAAAGCAGTCGGTGGATTAAGACTTAATGTTGCATCTTCAGTTTTCACAGAGGGCAGCTAACACAGAAATGCACGTTTGAAGAACAAACTGGGGTCTTTCAGAGAAGCACAGAGGAGGACTTGATCATGTTATCCAAAGAACACGAAGGTTTACTTAAGAACCTGCAGAGCAGAGAAAGCTTTTCTCTCGAGATGAATCTTCTGTTCACCCAACAGTGACAAGTACATCCTGCATTGTCACAGGGGACTCGGGACTGGGTCCCCAGTGGCTGGATCCCCATGCCCCGGTGCCTGGGGCTGTATGTCTGTTTGCTCTTCTATCAGACTTTGACTCTAATTTTACTATTCGTTTTTCTGTTGTATATTGTGTATATATCCAGGAAGATCCCCTGGAGAAGGAAATGGCAAACCTCTCCAGTATTCTTGCCTGGAGAATTCCACTGACAGAGGAGCCTGGTGGGCTATAGTCCATGGGGTCGCAAGAGTCAGACATGCCTTAATGACTAATCAACAAACAACATATAGTGGTTAATTTTCTAAGTTGTCTCAAATGTCTATGGCTATGTGCATGTGTTCTTTTTCCTACTTACCTACCCACCTGCCTACCTACTTGCCTTCTTAATTACCTACCCACCTGCCTTCCTACTTAACTACCTGCCAACCTACTTACTTACCTGTCTACCTTCTTCAGCTACTCCCTGTCTTCCTAACCACGTATATGGTCCCCCAGCGCTGCTTAGTTGAATTAAAGGAAGAACATGATGAGATTGCTGTGCAGTGCTGTGTTCAGTTGTTTCAATCGTGTCTGACTCTTTGTGAGCCTATGAACTGTAGCCCACCAGGCTCTGTCCGTGGGATTCTCCAGGCAAGAATACTGGAGTGGGTTGCCATGCCCTCCCTCCAGGGGATCTTCCTGACCCAGGGGTTGAATCTGGGTCTCCTGCGTTGCAGGCAGATTCTTTACCACTGAGCCATCAGGAAAGACCATGATGAGATTAATCTGAGTTAAAAAGAAATTAACAGTGGCTCCATTAGCCCAGAGCAGAGATGGCTGCAGCGAGTTGAGGCATCGCAGTCTGGGTCCAGGGCCTGGAGTTCCACCCTCGGCTGCTGGGTTGGTTCTAGACAGTAGCTCACCTCAGGCAGAGGAGTTTCTGAGTGTCAGGAGCTCTGCCTGCTGTTTTGGTTCTCCTCGATTTGGGGCTTTTAAACTGTCCTCCTGGCAGCACCAACTCTTTGTAACCCCATGGACTGTAGCCCACCAGGCTCCTCTGTCCATGGGATTCTCCAGCCAGGAATACTGGAGTGAATTGCCATGCCCTCCTCCAGGGGATCTTCCCAACCCAGGAATCGAACCCACGTCTCTTACGTCTCCTGCATTGGCAGGCAGGTTCTTTACCACCCCACCACCTGGGAAGCCCTATCCACCCTGGCACCTCTAGGTAATTCCAGCGTGTCGCCCTGGGGGGTGGGGGCTGTTGCTCTGTTTGTCTCCCAGTGCAGAAAGATAACATGACGGGATGCATGGCAGAGGCCTTTGGAAACAAATGTGGGTGTTCTCGCTCTTATCTAGAAGGAAATGCCAGCTCCACAGTGTCATCAGCTTAGAATACAAATCAGATAGTCACAGGCATGCCTGAGCCCTTCTATGAGACTGAGACAAAATCAAGGTCAAAGAGAATGAGTAACAGACATTCAGGAGATGCTGGGGCCTTAAAAGTGCTTTTCATCTTTGACTTTGAAAAAATTATCAGCTGGGATGAGAGAAGCGGCCACTCCCAAGGCAGCTGGTGCCCTTGTCCTAGGGTGACCGCTTGAGCAGAAGGAGCCCCGGGAGCGGCCGCCTCCAGCCGGAGGTTCTGAACTCGCTTTGCTTCCCCGTCAGGACAGGCCCGCTGCGTGTCACTGCGTGACCGTGCTGCTGGGGGACAGACACGGGGGCAGGCGTTTCAGGGAGTGAGTCCTGTTAAGGTGGGGATGCTGACGTGGGGAGAGAGCTACCAGATTTAGAAACAAAGAAACGAACTCCCCAAACCAACAAAGACAAACAGAACTCCTCCAAACCAAATGCCCAGATACTTTTGATTTCAGATGAATGATGAAAAGTTTTTAGGCTAAGTATATCCCATGACACATTTGAGATGTACTTATACCAAAGCATTGCTGGTTGTGAATCTGAGCTCCACTCCTGTGAGCGTCTGCATCCCATCTGGTGGCCCTGTTTGGGGGGGAGCAGGGGAGACGGTCTGTGAAGGAGCCCCACACTGCCAGGCACACCTCTCGTCACGCCCCGGCAGGTAGGACTGTGTGCATCTCTGTCTTCCTCACAGAGCTCAGTTTCCGGTGGGGCCTGCCCACCATGGGAGGAGCCAGCACCAGTCCCGGCCTCCTGCTCTCCTTCATGGGGAGCTTCCTGGGGAGAAGCAAAGGACCAAGCCTTGGCTGCATGGTGTGCGATTGTGGGCCCGGCCTGTGGTCTATCCAGGCATGGCTGACCATCGAAAGGGATGCGAACAGCTCAGAGGCAGGTGGGGGCCTGCACTCCAGGACTCTGCTGTCGGCCGCCTGGGGGCAGCAGAGGGCAGCGGACGCCTGGCCTCTGAGTGAGGGGATGGGGTGCCCCCACCCCGACCCCGTGGCTGCCTGGATGGTTCCAGGCAGCGGCGCAGGCCTGTGAGCCTCTGAAGGACTCGGAGAGCTGGGGGTCTAGTGGACGAATGCAGAGCCCTGGGCACACGATGGGGGCGTCTCTGCTTTGACCTGACCCCCTCGGCACAGAGGAGCCGGACAGTGCTACCCAGTGTCCAGTGGATGCTACGGGCCCAGGGGGGCCTCTGGGGAACCTGGATGGTGTGTGTGAAGGGGGCAGGGGTGGCCCCATGCAGGGGAAGGAGAGGGGAGAGAGGGGAGAGGGTGGCCCTGGACGCGGCAGGTTTGTCGGGTTAAATCCTGAACTTTGATAACTTTAGGAAATGATGTATTTTATGGACAAGTTAGGGGATATACATAAGCAAAGGAAGACGGAAGGAAAGCCTGTCCAGGCCCTTTTCTCCGTCATGACCACAGCTGTGGCTGGAATCACTAGTCTCAGACTTCCTCTGTGGACTCAACTTCTTTTATTTTTACAAAACTGAAGTACTCCACCCATGCTGTTAAGATCACCGGTTTTTCCTCCGTACTACAGGACGAGCGTTTTTCATGGAAGTGCACATCCTAAGATGACTTGCATGGTGGTACCCAGTTGCACGGTCACTGTGCTGATTTGTGTCAGCCCTGCTGCCATACCCTGCCTTCTCCAGCGCCTGGATGGACCGGGTTTCCTGGGGATCGGGTTTTCTGGGGACCAGGTAGGGGCTTTTTCTGGGGGAGGGGCCGGCAGAGAAGGAGGTTTGGATGCCACGTGGCCACCGTAGGGAGAGAGGATCCTACAGCCAGAGCTGGGGCCATGGTCAACTTCCGCTCAACATCTGTGTCTTTAACTCCATGGGGCTTGTTCACCTGACCGCAGAGCTGGGGCCATGGTCAACTTCCACTCAGCATCTGTGCCTTTAACTCCATGGGGCTTGTTCACCTGACCGCGCCCTACAAGCTTAAGGTATGAATTCACATCTCCACTCGGAGGAACATCTGATGGGGACTCAGGAGGGAAAAGCTGTGCAACGGCTGGCCTGGCGGGAGGATGCAGACGTGGAGGAAGAGATAAGGTTACACGCCTCAGGCCCCACCGCTGGCGTGTGGAGCCTTTGATAATCAGCTCCAGTATCTCTTTCATGTCACTGGGCACAGAATGAGGCTCCATCAAAGAGCCTCCTTCAGAGAAGAAACTGGAACAGACTGGATGGCAGAGCGGCGCTGGGAGGGGCGGGGCTGGGCGGTCAGCACCTGGTCCCGGGCCTCCACGCAGCTTTGGCAGCTGTGCTGGCTGTCCTGGGGCCCCCTTGGGCCCCCCTCCACTTCCTCCAGAGCCCGGCGACCCTGGCCTTGGAGTCCCCGGTGCCCGGGAGCTTGTCAGGCTGAGTCCTGGAGCAGCCGCAGAGCATCAGCTACGCAGCCTCTCTGTTTTGTCTCCCCAATCCTGACTTTTTCTTAGCGTTAATCTGCTCTGAGATACGCGTCCGTTTTCGGAGACACTTGGGCGTCCAATAAAAACAGGCGGAAGAATAGCCCTCTGTTTGCCCGCCTTTAGGAGTCCCGAAGGCCTGCGGTGACTCACGGAGCTCTTGGCTGGAGCCTCCCAGCGCCCGGGGACCCTCGGGGTCCACTCAGTGCCCAGGGAACAGGATTTGACTCTCAGGTCACCCACGGGGACCTTGAGCCTCTCCCTGCCAGTCTCCTTCTGACCTGCAATGTCACCAGCATTCATCACCCACCATTCAGTGGGTTTTCCTTTCCCTATAAATGTTTACATTTTCACATGATGTAAAGAAAGTCTTGCTGAGAATTCCCACCTGAGATGAACACGTGATGAATGAACACATGTAATGTATGAACACACGTGACGTGCTTTAAACACATGATGTTCTTTAAACATGTGAAACCCAGGAGCCACCAGGAAGCTTCCAGCCGCTTCCCTGGAAGGCAGTTAAACAGGGTGGACAGTCCTTGTTAAAACTCCTGCCCATGGCTTAGAAATGAGCAAACACTTGGCATGAAGGCTCATGACGGCTGTAGGGAGGTTCATGGCCATTTGGCGATGTTTCAGGATGGTAGGTTCTGACTTCTCTCCTGGCGATGCCACCACAGTTCTGGCCTCTGTCCTCACATCTCTCTGGTCTCATTCCCTCTTTCACTTCTCATTGAATGGTGACACCCAGGCAGGAAGCCATCGTACAAAGGGTGGGAGTGGCTGTTGGGCCGGGCCGGGCCACGGACCGGCCGCACCACCTGCGCCATCTGCCCTGCATGCTCGGTCAGTCTAGACCCGTGCTTGTCATTGGGAAGGAGGGGCTGACCTTTCTCTTCATTGAGGTTTGGGAGTCAGAGAGAAGCTGCTTGGGAAGCACATTCAGGGCCGCTGAGGGTTTTGTCAGCTATGATCCACACCTTAGAGTCCAGGGTTACAAATCGGACACCTTGAACATGGCCTGGCCTTCAGCTATCAGAGGGTCAATCGCTTGACCAAGTGACTAACCTGGACAGCCGTTTCCAAGCCAGCTGGCTCCAGCCACCTGATGCCAGGCAGGTTTCTGAACTCAGTTTGTCCCCTCGAGGCCAGTCCTGGGCAGTGGCTTCCCTGTTGACCTGGCTCCTCTTTCCCACACTGACCGTCGGGTGCTGAGCTGGGCACTGGCCCTTGCCCTGGCCTTGCTTCATCTGTGTGTGTTCCCGAGCCTTGAGTGAGGCCCGTCCTGTGTGAGTTGGAAGAAGTCTGGACCTGGGAATGGAGAGGGGTCTCCCCATTACCTCTTCCTCTTCTTCCTCCTCCTCCTTCCACACACAGGTTTTTCTCAAGGTCCTATCCTCATCCTTGTTAATATTAAAAAATATATATACTTCCCATGTCAATTCTGTGACTATAACTCTTTCCTTTATATGCATGGTTGTCTTGTAGGAGCTTTAGGATGATCCATGTTTTATTTTACCTTCGTACACTGATGGTGCTTAGCTTAGTGCCTGGTACATTGTTGGTGCTCAATGAACATTCATTAAATATGTTCATACATGATGGGAAAAGATGACATAGAAATGAAGTTTGCCAGGAGTATGAGCTCCATCTTGGCTGGTGGTTTTTCATAAAAGGGCTATGACGTTCCGAGGTATCCAGTTCCTGGCCTGGGAATCACGATTTTTCTCAGGATCCAGGCATGTAGAGGGCTGGGCAGTGAGAACGAAAGTGGGCTGTGTTCATTTATTGAACACTTTATTGAAATCAAATATTCATTGTTTCCCCAACCATGAATGGAACCTATGTCATTAAAAAAAAAAATCCTACCAAGGAGGAGAACAAAATCTCTAATTCTAAACCCTGGTGTATCAGTTTGAAACCAAACCTGTGTGTTTTAAATTAATTGAACTAGAAAAAATAACAGCATCAAAACATTTTATATTCAAAATATTTTAATTTCAAATGGTTTAGTTGTTAGGGTCCCTGAAAAAGCACATTCTCTGTGCTGGGTATAGTCCTCCTTGGTCGAATTCAACAAGAGTTTATTAAGAGCAGGATATTTATATGTAGGTAACATGTAAACATAGGTCACAAACCCAGGATGCTCAAAGCACTGAAGTCGTTTTGTTTGGTTTCCTGGAAGCCCAGAGGGTAAGAGATGTTATAAGTAGGAAAGAGATAAAATAGAATATCCCTACGAGTGCTAGCAATGAATGAGACTTGGCCTGACTTCTCCCGCTCAGTCTGCTGGGGACCGTGAAAATCTGCTGGGGACTCTGAAAGGGTGGGCGTCCACTCTGGCTGTGGACCTGACAAGTCGAGTGGCCAGGGGACAGACAGTGGGCAGCCTTCACCGTGTGCCTCTCTGACCTTGATGGGTGTGTCACCCCGTTTGGCTGGACCAGGGGCCGGTGTCTCTGTCTCCCATGGGAAGATGTCCAGGCTGAGCCCTCCTGGAAACGGACTGGGAGAATTTACCAGATTCCTTCAGGAAAGCCAAGAAGTCCTACTTGATTTCATGGTCATTTCCAAACCGTTTATCAAAGATTCTCTGCTTCAATGTAAAGCTCCCAAATATGGTATTTTCACGAGCCAGGCCGGAATGTGGCCGAGTGCCTGAGCATGTAAATATTTACCAAATAAGCAAATATGTTTGGAGATGTGTTTCTGACGTAGCACCAGTGCAGCAGCTTTGGGCATTAACTCTCAGAGGGAGGCCATTTTCTGGATTATTCCCAGCAGGGAATAATTCCCAGCAGGGCCTGAGGAAGTTTATCAACCTACAGATTTTTTAAGGTCCATAGAGCCTGTGGAGGACAGTCTGCGTTTTCCGAAAAAGGTGACGTTTTGTGTGTGAAGAGGCTGTGGTGACCACTTTCTGAACTGAGATTTTTGGCAAAGAGAGATGGGGTGAAGGAGAATCCAGAGGCATCAGTCAGACTGGGGTTCATCTGAGTCTGAGCTTTGGTGCACTCTGTGACTTCCTGCAAGTAACTCACCCTCTCTGACCTCCATTGCTTTCTCTATAAATGAGGGCAAGCAGTCCATGTTCTGTGGGGGTGTTGAGGGTCAGGGGGTGATGAGTATAGACATCTAGTTAGACCATGCACTCATTAATACTAGTTTTCCTTTCTTCTGAATTATTGTATTTTTTTTTTAACTTTAGGGTTCTCCCCAGCATCACATTCTGCCCCACCAGGACATTTTTTGCAGCCCTAGCGGCGATGATATTGAATCCCCTTGTTCCTCATCTGTGGATACTTAACACATCAAAATGTTATTCCAGGAGATGGTTTGATGTTCAGAAATCCTAAAGTGGCAGGGCTGGGATAGCATCTGACAGCTAGAGTTCAAGGCCATGTGGGTCACTGCTGTCCTTGCCCTGTCCACTTAGACAGACCCCGAAGACAACCTGTCTGTATAATAGTAAAGAATGACATGTGATTGCATTTTTTTTGCTCTCCGGTATAACTACAAATATCTTCTCATTTAATCATCAAAACAAGCCTCTGTGAGCATGTGTATGTGTCTGTCTGTGTGTGTGTTTGGTGATGACATCATTATCTGACTTCACAGATGGGTAAACTGAGTCTCAGAGGGATCAAGCAACTTATCCAAAGGCAAAACCCCCCACTTCTGGCAAAAGTGAGTTTCAGACTGCATTTTCCATCTCCACATCTGGAGCATGTCCGTCTCATGGGGCCTGGACACCAGAGGTTGTTAAGCGTGATCCGTTTCTCTCTTTGGCTTAATTTTGCTTGGTTTTCTCTGGAAATCCCCACAGAGGTCTCAGGACTGAGGCAGATCTTGTGGACTCACTGGGCAGTGAACAAAGTTACTGAGGGTCAGGCTCAGTGCAAATTTTGCAGGCTGAGTGATTTGAAAGAAAAGCAACCTGGCAAGAATCAGAATTCGGGACACAGGGGGACTTTTAGAGGTTGTTTTATTTGTGCAGGCATTCCTTAGTTCATTCAGCATTTTTTATTGAGGTCCAGCCATGCAGCAGCACCATGTGAGGTGCTGGAGGGTCCGTGTCAGCTGTGATGGATAGAAGCCTCTTTTAGGGGTGCAATGTCAGCCCTTCATCCATTGCTCTAAGCTCACAGGTGAAGAATGGGCTTAGCGGTGGGAAATCAAGGGCCAGGTGGCTGGTTACTGATGGCCTGTCCTTGGCCCTACAACTCTCGACTTTAATCCAATGCCCATGCAGTCACCAACCCAGAGGAGAGCAGGCATCCAACACTCCTCTTCTCTCTACATAGGCAGGAAGAACACACCCTCTTCATGGAGAGTGGTTCCAAAGCTCTGCTTTATGTCCTATCCTTCCAGCCTGGATGATGGTGTCCACTCGATGGATCCCTTGGGAGGAAAGCTGGAACAGCATCCCTGGAGGGGGACCAGCAGGGGGCTGTTGCTGATGCCATGGCCCCCAGACCTGGGCACCAGGAAAGAAACTCAGGGCTCATGTCCCTGCCTCCCTGTGCTCGGGACCACCAGCCCTGGTCCTGTCTCTGAGGGGGGCACTGCTTCTCACAGGAGAAGGCCCAGCCCCAGAAAAGCCTGGATTCTTTTCAGTGGTGCCTCATAAGCCCAGGAAACAGGCAAACAACCCCAAATACATAGGGGTCCAGTCCTGATGCGTCAGGCCTTGTTCCCCTGAATCAAGACATCCGGTCACTTCGTTTCAGTGGGACAAAGAGTCTTTTATTCTTAAGCCAGGATTTCATGTCTTTAATCTTTTCCAGAAGAAAAGAGTTCTCATTACGTCTGCGTCTTATCACATTGCTGTGTATCGTAAAGATGCTGTTATCGCCTCTTCCTTCTGATTAACTGGCCCTGGGTGATTCTGGCCAACGTTGTGAGCCGCGCTCGGAAAACAACGGCTCCAGTATCCCCAGCTGTCAGCAGAGGCCGAGCCGTGGGCACTGTGGAGGAACTCACCAGAATTTTCGCAGGGTCTTCATCATGAACACTGACAGCAACAGTTATTTGTCCAAACCACAGTGAAGAGAGGCTTCCTGGGCAGACACACTGTGGCACCTGCAGCTAGAGCCCGAGCTGTTGCTGTTGTTCAGTCACTAAGCTGTGTCTGACTCTCTGTGACCTCATGACTGCAGCACGCCACACTTCCCTGTCCTTCACTGTCTCCCGGAGTTTGCTCAAACTCATGTCCATTGAGTCGGCGATGCCATCCAACTATCTCATCCTCTGTCCCCCGCTTCTCCTCCTGCCCTCAATCTTTCCCAGCATCAGGGTCTTTTCCAATGAGTTAGCTTTTTGCATCAGGTGATCAAAGTATTGGAGCTTCAGCTTCAGCACAGAGCAAGACTGGAGCCCCGCAGTCCCGGGAGGCCATGGCTTTGACCCTGTGACAGTAACTAGACCTGAGAAGAGGGGACGGTGGTGTATCCAAATTCTGGAGCTGGCAGAGGTGGTGACTGAGTGGAAGAGATGGGATGAGGAGGAGTCGAGGGTTCCCTGCCACTCCCAGCTGGCCTGGCCGCACCCCCTCCTCCAAGTCCAGCGGTTCCAGGCCCCAAACGGTCCTTTCCTGGCCAGCTGCACCACCACCAGGCCCGGCTGCTCCTGCTCAGTGGCTCCCCCAAGAAGGGATCCATTCCAAACCAGTGTGGCCGAGAGCCTGTGTGGTCCTCCTCCAGGAATCAAAGACCTGCACTCTCTTTCCATTCATTCTGGGGATCTCAGCACATGGGGGGTGGTCTGGAGCTCTCCCCTTCCACCCATAGGTATGACTCCACCTCTTCTCAAGCTTCAAGGTGTCCTCCCCCCATCACTGGCCCAAACATCCCTTGCCCTCTGCCCTTCCTGACAGCAGCTGTGTGGGGATTTGGGAAGCAGCCTCGCTTGTGAAAGCACGCTTGTAAGTAGGCGGTGCATAACTCACAGACCATGCAAAAAGCCCGGCTGAATCCTGTTGCTTTTGGGACAGCTGGTTCTGTGGCCATCGCTGGGCTGATACTGTTTCTCCATCTGAGGTCCAGTCATCTTGGTGGCAGGTGGTTTTCTGAGATCCACCTGCTGGGCCATTTCAGGCCACTGAAACTCCCTTGCTGGGATTAACTCCGCTTAAAGCTTGCTCTATGTTGTTTTTGCAAAATCCTCTTGGTTTAGGAGAGACTAAGAAGATTCTTGGTGAAAGTTAGACAAACAGCTGAGTTATTTGTGTCCAAAGGCAAATCGTGCCCGGGGGCAGGCAGCTAGGGGAGAGGAGCAGATGACACACGGAGGATGCAGCCACCACCAGGAGCTGGTACATGGAGGTGATGTAGCAACACCTGATGTTTTCATCTGGTTGATCTGATGAACGCAGCCGAAGACTTTTGGCAGCTCAGGCCTGGGTTCTGTGAGTGAAGGCAGGGACGCTGGTGGCATGGTGGGGTGGGGCGGTGGAGCTGCCCGTCTGCATCCTGGAGCTGCCCAGGTTTTTCTGCCCTTTGGAGATAGGCTAACAGAACCAGGGCCAAATGAAACCTGCTTCCATTGCCATTGGCCGTGGGCTTGGCAGAGAGCAGAGATGCAGGTGTGGCATTGCAAAATGTGCTAATTTACTCATAAGCAAAGGAGATTTCAGTTGATCTCTGCTTTGTTTTTCCTTCCTTTCTGTCTTGTTTGAATGTAAGTATTATCTCTATAACTGGATGAAAAACAAAGCTGCACTTTGGAGGGGAGTGTGGACGGCGTGATCCTGAGAGCCATGTGAGTGACCTGGGTCACACTGAAGGCACGTTGAGAAATGGGGGCCCTGGGGAAGTTGGGCATGAGGTGGCCAGGGGTGCAGAACCCCAGAGAACAAGGGCTTGTCAAATTTGGTTGGGAGTGGAATTGACGTGCAAAATAGAGAAAGTAGGTATTTCTTTTGGAATATGTCCCAAAGGGTGGCAAAAGTGCTGGCTTGAGTGAGCAGAGAGCCACTGAGCCCCGAGGCCACGGTGGGGCTGACAGCCCCCAGAGACCTGTGTCTGGTGTATTCCGACTCACCTCCCTGGGTGCTGGAGGGCAAGGGGAAGAGTTCAGAAAGCATCTGTGCTACTGCCATGGTCAACCACCTCCTCTGTCCCGAGCGTCCCCTTCAGTTCTATGTGGAGAGCTTCCTGGGCTGGCGCCACGTCTGGGGTGCACCGTCTGTGTCTCATGGTGATGATGCTAAGGGCCTCGGATGTGCTGCTGGGTCCTCATGGCCAATCTGTGTGTGGGCCACCCCCGTGTGAGGCCCTCAGGACACTTCTGCTCCTGACTTTGCGGCCCAGGACGTCTTGGAAGAGACTCCCTGCCCCCAGCGTATGTCCTGGGCCCAAGCTGGGGACAGCTTGTGTGGTGGGCAGCTGGCAGGGCACTCCACCTCCTTTTTCTGGAGTCTGCCCTGTTCCTTGTGAGCCTCCATGGTCACCAAGTACCTTCTTTCCTTGGAAGGAGTTTTCACTGCTTCTTAGGCCCAGAAGCACCCTATCCATCAGCTCATCCTCACTAGGGACCAGAGTTACATGGATCCCAGGAGCAACACAACTCAGGCATCCACCAGGAGGGTGGGGATGCCTGCCACCCAGAGTGTCATAAACAGCCTCCTGTGAGCAGAGTTCAGAGGTCATATGAATACAGAAGGGTCTCTATCATGGAAACATTGTGAGGGTGCAATGAGCTGTTGTCACAGGCCTAACATAGCACAGGGTGCCAGCTTGATACATGGCAGGTAGATGCTCACATGGCACTCACCTCGGATATGGCAGGGCGTGTGCTCTGCTGGGAGCACCGCCACCCTCAAGGCCACCCCAACATCGCTGCAGCCTGAAGGAGGGGCAGAGCTCACGGTTCATAGTGGTGGGACCAGCTACCGCTTCCACTTGGCCAGGAAGACCTTGAGCTGGTGCTTGGCATTTGTCAGTGATGCAGCACACGTGTGACACGTGAAAATGCACACTTGAACTTGAGCTTCGGTGTCTGCTTCATCATGTTCGCTGTGAGAAATGGCATGGAACCACTTCACAGGGAAAATGCGTATTTTCAGAACAAACATCCAAAGACAGAGAAATCAAATTGATAACGTGGGGCTGTCACTTGGCCATCAGCCAATTCTACTCATTTCCTCCTTATCAGATGTGGCTGCTCCCCTGTAGTGGGCAGTAGACGCCCAGAGTGAGAGCAGGCGAGTCTGGCCCTGGGGCTACCTGCCAGAGCCACTCACAGCTCAGGGACCACTGCCCACGCTGGGGTCCATTGGGCTTCAGCGGGGGAAAGTGGGCATCTCCACCTCCTCATCTCTGCCTCCAGGGCTCAGTTAACTGGTCCCTAAGATGAAAGTGGGAGGAGGACGTTGGGAGCAGCGTTTACCCTCCTTCTGGAAAATGGCCTCGAGCTGCGGTTTGAAATAATAGATGCTCTTTAAGGATTAGTTGTATTTTCAAAAACCACATCAAATGGAAAACCCAGAACCACAGAAACTCTGGGCTTGGCCTTGAGTCGGAAGATGTCGCAATGGTGTGAACCAGCAGTGACCTGCCGGGAGGTGCCCGGGGGTCTGGTCTCACCTGAGACAGCCAGAGAGGCAACAACCTGATAGGAAAGGATCAGCCCAGCTCCTGAGTCTAGGAGTGCCCCAGACTCAGACGGCTCTCAAAGTACCCTTCTGGGAGGTGGGCCTGTCCTGCAGTGGGCTGGCGTGAGTCACGGCACCTGGACTTGGAGCCCTTCCCTGGTGCTGATGGGGTTTAGGGGGGCCGTGTGAGATGTGATTGTGTTTCTCCTTTATCAGGAGGTTCTTTAGGGACAGGCCATCTTACAGTCTGATGGTGAAATCCAGTCGGCCGAGCACTTGCCCTACCAAAGGGGGTTCTTTCTGGGGAGGTGGGGAGCAGTCTCAGAGATCAAGATGGGGGCCTGGAGGCAGGTGAAGTCAAGGGCTCTGTCCAGAGCCATGGTCAGGAAGAGGCCTGGGGGGGTGACTTTGCAGGTTGACACTGTCCTCACTTAAAGGACGTGGTCCTAGGGCTGTTTCTTATCTTCCCCATCCCCGTTCCCAGGGAGGCCACCTTGCTTGTCTCTCAGCCTTTGGGGTCTCAGGGAATTTTGCTTACAGCTCCACCTCCACACTCTGATCACTTGGAGGAAAATCAAATGAGCCCCCCAAAGTGCTCTGCATGGGGAGGATATGAGTATTCACAGCCCCTGGATCCAGCGTGGGCAGGAGGTCTCTCTCTGCTGGTTCTGGCCTGCCGTGTCCGGTTGAAGCAAGTTGAGACAGCCAGGTGGGTGGGGCTCTGCCTGCATGGGATCTAGATGGGGGTGCTGGCAGGGAAGAGGGGACACGGAGGGGGGGGAACGCTGAGAAGGAGGTGGGCCAGAGGATCGTAAAATGCTTTGCTGTGAGTCATGAATGAGGCCGCCCTTTGCCATTTTCCCAGAAATGGCCGTAAGGGTTTCGGTTGCTGTTCAAATATTTCTGGTTGTCAGCCGGCCTCGTCCCTAAAGGGAAGGGCAAGCAGGTGTGCTGTCTGCTGTGCGGGGGGCCTCACAAGGGGTCCCTCATCCCCATCTGCAGGGCCAGCTGCCTGCTGCGCCCTGTGGACGCTTGGGCAGTAACACCTGACTGTCAGTGGAGGCCCCTCAGGTTGTGTGATGTGTACAATGAGATTCTAATAAAAACTATTTAACCCAGGCTGCCTTCTTCTTCTCCTCCCCCTCCACACCTTCCCTGGCTCTTCTTTTTCCTCCTCGTCCTCTTTTTTCCTTCCTCCACCTCTCTCTCTCAACAGAACATAAATGGTCTAACCATTTTTCAGTGCACGGTTGGGTGGTATTAATTACACTCACAATGTTGTGCAGTTACCACCACCACCCACCTCCAGACTCTTGTCATCTTACAAAACTGAAGTCTGAGGTTGCACAACCTCTCCCACCCCTCCCCCAGCCATTGGTAAGTAACCCCCCTGACCTTCCATCTCTGTGGACTTGACCACTCTAGGTCCCTCATGTGGGTAGAAACATAGAATCTTTGTCTTTTGGGACTGGCTTACCTCATTTATCATAATGTCCTTGAGGTTCATCCCTGCTGCAGCAGGTGTCAGAAAGTCCTTCTTGTTTGGGCTGGATAATTTTACACGTATGCACAGACCACATTCTATTCACCTGTTCACCTGTTGGTGGACACCTAGGTGGCTCCTACGCTGTGGCTACTGATAGAGCTTCTGTGAACATGGGTGAGCAAATGTCTGGTTGAGTCCCTGCTTTCAGTGGTTTTGGGGATAAATACCCAGAAGTGAAATAGTTGGACTGTATAGTAATTCTGTTTTTCATATTTTGAGAAGCTATCATACTGTACTGCATAGTGGTGACTACACCACTTTACACTCCTACCAACAGTGAACAAGCTTTCCAATTCCTCCATATCTTGGCTAAAACCTATTCTTGTCTGTTCTTTTTTATCTCTAGGATAGTAGCCATCCTCATGGGTGTGAGATGGCATTTCGGCATGTTCTGCTCTCTTTTGGCAGAAAGTTAGATCACACTGCTTCTCTGCCCACAGCCCTCTAAACAGCACTAGCTGCAGTCTTCCTCACAGACCCCTGGGCTCTGAGGGGGTCCCCTGGGGCCTCTGGCCTTGTTTCCTGGTGGCCCCACACTTTCTCAGACCCACCCTGGAACCCAATGTCTGCCCTGTGAGGCTCCCTTCTTCTTCAGCCTCCCCTGGACCCAACTCTTCTGCTCTGCTGGGTTGGGGGAAGTCAAAGGAGCCCAGATTTCAGTTTCAGTTGCTGAGACCTCTGCCTCTCCAAGTCAGCTCTGCAGAGACGACTTGTCTATTTTTCCTGCAAAGACAGCAGCCCCTCACCCGGACACTGGATGCCTCACCCAGTCACTAGATCCCTCACCCTGTCACTGGATCCACTCACTTGGTCAGTGGATCCCTCACCTGATCACTGGATCCCTCACCCAGCACATGGATCTCCCATCTGGTCACTGGATGCCTCATCTAGTCACTAGATCTCTCACTCGGTCATTGGATCCCCCACCTGGTCACTGGATCCCTCATCTGGTCACTGGCTGCCTCCTTGACCCTATTTTTCACCACGGGTGTGCCACCCCCTGGACGTGGTGCACCTGCTGACACCCTTGTTTGCTGTCCAGCTCCTGGAGGTCTCTGCACAGGGGAGGCGGGGGTCTGCTCTGCTCTGTAAGTCGCCAGCATCTAGATCAACATGGGCAACTAGCAGGTGCTCAATAGTTGCCAAGTGAGTGACAGAAAGCAGCTTTGGTGAACCAGAGACCGATTTCATAGACTTATGAGTTTTTAGGTACTGACTTGTAAGCAGGTTTTTCTAAATTCTAATTTTTAATGGATTCCCCTGGGTTTTCTGGTATGTAATCATGTCATCTACAATCAGGGACCATTCTGCTGTATCCCCCTCTTCATCTGTTTACATCTCCAGTGTAATTCTGGACACCAGGGTGGCAGGGACCCGCTTGCCTGGCTCCTTCCTTCAGGTACACATTCCACCATGTCAAGGACGTGCCACCTGTTCTGATTCTACTTAGGAACTTTTGGTTACCTCAAGAAGGAGGGATAACTCCCTGAAACACCTCTTTGGCATCTCATAAGCTGACGGTTTCTCTGGGCTACTTGATGTAGGGATTATGTTAAAAGGGTTTCTGAGAACTGGTCCATCTTTGCACCTTTACCTTTCAGCCCCCAAAGCACTCTGTGGTAGATGCTGGAGGCAGGATCCCTCCTCTCCAGGAGCGGAGAAATCCCCACCCCCCGCAACCTCACAGGCTTCCCAGGGAGGACTCAGGATGGCTTATTGCTTCTGAATCAAACAAATGAAGAATGTGATTCAATTAGAGGCTGCACAGTATAAACCCAGATGGATTTATATTCAGCCAGGCAGACATGTGGAGCGAGGGGAACTTCCTTCACTGCGGGGTGGGAAGCTGGCTTTGAAGTCTGGGGCTGGGCCCCCCGCACTGTCGTCACCTCCCCCAGATGCCCCCCAGATGGTTCCCACCAGATATTTCAGGCTTCAGTGGAGAACAAAGCTCCCAAATGTTCATCTGGAAGCCCCTGGTTCTTTGCTATGCTCCCCGCAAGGACAGAAGCTGTTGTCCCCGTTTCCTCGCTTCTGAGTGGGTTGACAGCACCTCCAAGCTCACAAAGTGACTCTGAAGAATAGATAAAATTGATGAGGAGGTGAATGTACTGAATCTGTGTCTCCAAACCAGTCTCTAGAGAGCATTAAAAAGAGAAACAAGATCCCCTTTGTTGTATTTCTCTATGGTTTCCCTTGGGCAGGAAGATAAGACGGGAGGAGGATGCTGTATGCTTTTATTGGTTGAGAAGCATGGACGTGTGTGGGACCAAGCTCATGGGGAGGGACTGCCTGCCACCCTGCAGCCCACCCAGCACTGAGCTGTCCCGTTTGCACTCTGCTCCCGCATCTGCTCTGCTCCTGGGTGGGTACTAAACTCTGGTCCCCATGTCTACTCCGCTCCTGGTGGGTGCTGGCTGTCCCATAAGGCTGCTGTGTTCAGAGCGGGGAGCTGGGGATCCAGATCACTGCTCTTTGAGGACAGGGACAGGGCAGACTGTGTCTTTCTCTCCCAGACCTGCATCTTTGGGACAGTCATCATGTCCTCTCTTTTACTTGGGTCTGATCTTTTTCTTTTCTTCTTCTTTAACTATTGAACCTACTTTGTATTTATTTTAGGATTGAACAAAAGAGCAAATATGTTGTAGGTAACGAGAACCATGTTTCTCACAGTTGGAAAGATGTGAATGAGCTGAGGGGTTGACTGGAGCAGGCCTGCAGTGCTGGGTTGGATTCTGAGATCTGAGAACAAAGTCACATCTTTGGTATACAGGCACGAAGTTGGATACTAGCAGGTAGAAACTTGGTAGGTGACATAGAATTCATTGCACATAAGGATGGACTATTTAACAAAAGCAGCTGGGACAGATGGTTGTCCATATGAAAACAAATAAAAATCATGACCTGCCTCATACTGTAACAAAAACGAATTCCAGTTGGGTTAGCACTAAAATGTGAATAAAAAAAAAAAAAACAACATTGGAAAAGATTATAACAGCACATCATTATGTCTTTTGGAGAGAATTTTTTTTTTTTTTTAAATCAAGACACAGAAAAACACAAGCAATATATTAAAAAGTGGCTCAGCTGGTAAAGAATCTGCCTGCAATGTGGGGGACCTGGGTTCGATCCCTGTGTTGGGAGGAACCCCTGGAGAAGGGAAAGGCTCCCCACTCCAGTATTCTGGCCTGGAGAATTCCATGGACTGTACAGACCATGGGGTTGCAAAGAGTCAGACATGACTGGACTTTCAGTGCTTCCCTGATAGCTCAGTTGGTAAAGAATCTACCTGCAATACAGGAGACCCCAGTTCGATTCCTGGGTCGGGAAGATCACCTGGAGAAGCGAAAGGCTACCTGCTCCAGTATTCTTGGGCTTTCCTTGTGGCTCAGCTGGTAAAGAATCCACCTGCAATGTGGGAGACCTGGGTTCAATCCCTGGGTTGGGAAGATCCCCTGGAGAAGGGAAAGGCTACCCACTCCAGTATTCTGGGCTGGAGAATTCCATGGACTGCATAGTCCATGGGATCGCAAAGAGTTGGACACGACTAAGCGACTTTCAGAATACATTTGATCCCAATAAAATGAGAAATTTGAATCATCAAAAGAGACTAAAAAAATGAAAATCAAGTCACAATCTGGAAGAAAATGACTGTGACTCACTGAAGTAGCTAAGGACGAGCACCAAGCATGTGTAGAAACCATTAGGTCTGACAGTGTGTTCCACGGGACAGTCCGTGTTGGGTGGGAGCTGTCCTGGGAGGGGAGCGGGGTGGTCGGGTGGCGGGGGACTGATGACTGGCTGTGGGTGGCAGAGCTTACGGTAGTAAGAAAGCCAGGGCCAAGTCCAGGGCCTGCAGAGTGATTGGATGATGAGGCTTCTGAACAGTAGCCTGGTGGGCCTGGGAGGCGAGAGGGGGGCAGGGGGAGGGGAGAGGGAGCTAGACGTGATGGGGTCCTGAAACAGTCTTTAAGGGGCAAGTCAGGAGACTGCCCTCCAGGGCAAGGGACAGTCCTGGATGAGCAGAAACGGAAAGCCTTCTTGAAACATCATTTGAACTCGGGTCGCTGTATTCCTTTTCTCCCTTTGCCTGAAAGAGTATTAGGTTGCTTCTGAAAAGGAAGAAGAAATTCACTCAAATGTGTATTGTTTTTTCCTATTAATTATGCTTTTCTAAAAGCTAAAGCATCCTAACCTGGCCTCAGATTCCCCCACTCTTGCCTGCTTCCTCCCCATCCCCCCCAGAAGGCCCAGCTGCTGCAACCGGGGGTCTGCTTGGTGGGGGGCAGAGCAAAGGGAGGGTGGAGCCTGTGAATAACGTTTTCTCGTTGGGTCTTTTTGCCATCACCTTGGGTTTTTTTTTTTTTTTCCTGTGGCTCAGATGGTAAAGAATCTGCCTGCAATGCAGGAGACACAGGTTCAGTCCCTAGGTCGGGAAGGTCTCCTGGAGAAGGGAATGGCTACCTACTCCAGTAATTTTCCCTGGAGAATTCCATGGACAGAGGAGCCTGCTGGACTATAGTCCATGGGTTCGCAAAGAGTTGGGCACAACAGCGTGACTAACACTGCTTTACAAAGATTAGGAAAAACAAATAATTTCCTTTAAAAAATTGGATCTATGGCTTGTTTTCTCCACTAGACCTTTGGAAAAAAATTCAGTGGTACTGTGTGAAGGGGAAAAAAAAGTTAATAAAACTCTTCCCAGCTTTCGTTATTTTTATATCCAGGAGGGAGTGGAAAAATCAGCTTTTCAGGATCACTGACCCCGTGGCAGTTTGGGCGTGCTCCTGTCTGTGTTTAGAAAGCCTGTCAAGACTGATTGAATTATCTAATTAAAATAATGGCCACAAAGGGCCTGTTTACATTGGCCCAGGCAAGATCAGCCCAGCCAGCCCCTCCCCTGTCCTGCCCGTCCTCCCTGTCCTGTGAGGACAGGCCCCCCAAAGGACTCAGCTCTGAATAAAAATGTGAGGGTGGGACCCACATCCACTGAGGGGGTTAGGACTCCAGTGGTGTAGAGGTAGTGCTTTAGGTCACTAGGACCTTGTCCTTGTCAGGATCTATTCACTGCAGAGAGGTACCCTGCGAAAAATGGAGAAAATCATGACATTTATTATTTATTTATTTACTTATTTTTAAATTTTTAACTGAAGTACCATTGATTTATAATGTGTTAATTACTGATATACAGCAAAGTGACTCAGTTATACATGCATATACCTTTTTTTTAAAATTGGGGTATTGTTGCTTTATAATGTCGTGTTAAGTGAAAAAGCTGGCTTAAACTCAACATTCAAAAAACTAAGATCTGGCTCCATCACTTCATGGCAAATAGATGGGGAAAAATGGAAATAGTGGCAGATTTTATTTTCTTAGGCTCCAAAATCACTGCGGATGGTGACTGCAGCCACAAAATCAAAAGACGCTTGCTCCTGGGAAGAAAAGCTAGGACAAACCCAGACAGCATATTAAAAAGCAGAGATATCACTTTGTCGAACAGGTCCCTATTGTCAAAGCTATGGTTTTTCCAGTAGTCATGTATGGATGTGAGAGTTGGACCATAAAGAAGGCTGAGTGCCTAAGAATTGATGCTTTGAATTATGATGCTGGAGAAGATTCTTGAGAGTCCCTTGGACAGCAAGGAGATCAAACCAGTCAATCTTAAAGGAAATCAACCCTGAATATTCACTGGAAGGACTGATACTGAAGCTGAAGCTCCAATACTTTGGTCATCTGATATGAAGAGCTGATTCATTGGAAAAGACCCTGGTGCTGGGAAAGATTGAGGGCAAAAGGAGAGGGGGGGACTAGAGAATGAGATGGTTGGATGGCATCACTGACTCAATAGACATGAGTTTAAGCAAACTCTGGGAGATAGCAAAGGACAGGATAGGAAGCCTGGCATGCTCCAATCTATGGGGTTGCAGAGTCGGACATGACTTAGCTATAGAACAACAATAATAGAACCCAGTCTCCAAAGCCAGGCTGTTAAGAAAAGACTCCTATTGTCCCAAGTACTTTGCAGATGGAAACATTTGGAAAACCAGGTCTTACATGCAGATGCTTGAAAAACCTCCCTCTGTGTGGCAATGGCTTATTCTTACCTTGGGCAGTCCATAGTTCATAAATAAAAGGCATGATCACTGATTCAATCAAGTAGCCTCATAGATGAGCAGATGCAGTTAGACATGAAAATACATATTTTATCTCAATGTTTGATTTTTACTCGTTGCTACTAATATAAAAGTTCTGTCACTGATGGTTACTCTCAAAATTACACTGGAAGTTAATTTCATTTTGAAATAATTAAGGGTGGTTTTATATAACATCTCTTAAAGTGTTGGAGGGCAGGGAGAATGAATTAAAACAAACAACACCTGGAAATACTCAGATTGGTCTAAACCATCAGAAAGATGGAGCAGCATTGGTTCCTTTGGTCTAAAGCCACACAGACACGTGTAGTTTCTGAGTATTAAGAAATACAAATTCATACACTCCACAAATTCCACTGAGGTCGAACCTCACCTCATAAATAGATGTAAGGCTTTTAAAACTGATGCTCGGACATTCCAGCTCCACGTGATAAACCCTCACCGCCCATGGCTCTCAGAATTGTGGGCATTAAGGGAAAAGCCCTGCCTGCCTGGGCTGCCCCGTCAGAAAATCCATCTTCCCCCCAATGAGGGAAGGCAGTCCTCCACCCCCACCCAAATCTTCCCTCCTTCTAGTGAGGCCTTGAAACAACTGCCCCCTGGAGAGCACAGTAAGGTCCTGATGCCTGGGAGGACTCAGACCTTTCTGGTCTGAGGGGAGAGTTTAAGGGGATAAGACCCTAAACTCCTGGCTCCCACTATCACGCACTGTCCTGCTGTAAGTCCACACACAGCCGGCCTGCAGTGTTCCCAGGTGGGAATCTGCCTCCCTAGCCCCACCCCTGCAGCCCCTCCTCCTGCCCCTGATCCTCTCCCCTTCCCCTCCCCCCTCCTGCCATCCCTCTCCCATCCCCCCTCCTGCCATCCCCCTCCCATGCCCCCTCTGCCATCCCCCTCCTCCTGGCCCCCACCCCCCCTCATGTCCCCTCTCCTGCCATCCCCCTCCTCCTGTCCCCACATCCCCCTCCTGTCCCCTCTCCTGCCATCCCCCTCCTCCTGCCCCCATCCCCCTCCCATCCCCTCCTCCATGTCCCCTCTCCTGCCATCCCCCTCCTCTTGGCCTCCCTGTCCCTCTCCTCCCGTCCCCTCACTCTCTCAGGCCTTTCTGGTGGGATGAAGCTTTGCTTAGGACATGCAGGGGCCGTGCAGTGACCCAGGCAGACGTCCCCAGGCCACTTGCATGAGGTGGGGGGGTGGAGATGGGAGGAGAGAGCGGGCCAGGGCACCACAGGGGACATGACTGGGATGAGGAGCAAAGCCTGCAGAGACTGGAGCAGGACTGGGCAGAATGCCTGCCCCTCTGGGCTTCTCGGTTGAGGCATGAGGTGCCTGGCCTCCGTGGTCCTGGAGAGCAGAGATCTGGCAGGGACAGCTCTATCAGCGAGCGCCCTGGGAACCTCAGCAGCAGGACTCAGGCTCCTTCTCCATCAACGGATGGAATAGAACCTATAAGCTTCGAGGTTTCTGCCAGTTCTGCCCCACTGTGTACCCCATCCTGACCCGGGCCAACCTGAAGAACCTCCTTCCTTGGCTTCCTACTCAAGCAGGGAGGGAGGGTGGGCCCGGACCTACACGTACAGCGGCACAGTCTGACTGCGCACAGAAGCCTGGATTCTGGATTCAGTTATTGTACAACCATGGCATGAGGGGCCAGGTGGTCCCGGGACCCCGTGGAGCTGTAATCCTCATGCCTCTGGAGCAGCTTCATTCATCAACGTGCAGTCTGCAGTCCCTGCTAATCCTTAAATTCTGACTCACCTGGGCTGAGACCTTTCTTCTTTGGGTAGGGAATTTCCATTTGTTTAAGTGGCTGCCTCTCTCAATATTTTGGTGCTTAACTTTTGAGGATTTTTCTGCTTTTAGGAAAAGCAGAAAAATCCTCTTTATGAGCTTAACTCTTCTGGGAGATCAGAGTTACCACCTATGCTGGGGGAATGTCAAGTCTACCTCTGAGCACCAAAAGCCACCACCATCACTGGGGAAAGTTAATGTGAAATGTCCCACCTCCCCACTTCCCTGCCCTGACTCTGCACGGAAACCACAATATTGCCCTGAGTGATAAAACATCTGGGCTTTGTCTTCTGACAGCATTTATTACTGTCTTGGGATTCGGTGTGCTGACTTTTGCCCAGCAAACGGTGTCATGGTTCTGAGCGACGTGACAGGTAAGGCTGTGGGGTCATCGCTCGCCATCCCCCACCCCACCCCACCTGGACCTCCTGGAGCCTCAGTCAGCACAGCTGGGGCAGGTAGGACATGGTCACCCTCCTCTGCTAGTTTCGAGCATCTTGGATGAGCTTTGAGCTTTCCTCACTGGATTGTCAGCTCCTTTGGATTTTCGGCCTCTCCCATCATGCACAGTATATAAACTCTGATCCTGCCCACCCAGGGCAGGGTGGGGGGCTGTGGATCATGAGCAGGACCACCAGGTCACTTTGCAGAGCCCTCGTCTCATTTATAAAATAAGAGTTACATCAGTCTCCTGGGGTTAGTGTGAGGGTCCAGTGGGGGCCGTCCTGCACATCAGAGGCACGTCCTCTCTATCAGAGAGGGTGGGGTTTGCCAGGAAGCAGAGCTGGGCCCCCAGGGCTCAGGGGTCCCTCTGCGCACCTTGCCTGGTGTCTCTGAAAGAAGGATCAGATAAAAAGTGCAGGGACCAGGACTAGCTGCCATTCCGCCCACCCTTAACTAGGATGGGGGTGCTAACAGCCAGTAATGATGCAGTGGCCAGAGGGGTGTGGACCCCGCGGTGGGTGGCCCTGTGAACCATCTTTTCGTTCGTTCCCAACCGCAGTGGCTCTTCACCCTGCACACTGCACCTCGGTGGACGTGGGGGTCTCCTGGTGGGCCATATGTTCCCTTACTCAAGCTATCAACAGAGCAAATTAAGTCAGCAATTTTCAGCCCAAACCCTCGCCTAGTTCTCGTTTGCTCGTGACCTATGTCTAACCCTGCAAGGCTTTTTGCATTCAGTCTCGGATAGTGGAGATGGGAAAGACTTTCAACTTTGGTCAGTTTACATACAAAGGAAATGAAGTCCAGAGAGGTTGGACCACGTGCCTGTGGTCACACAGTGTGTTACCTATAGAACTGAGATTGGACCCCAGCTCTTTTGGCTTTCAGCCAGTCTCTCCCACTTCTCTGTGCTTCTGGATCAAGTGATGTGCACAGTGAGGATAATTCAGAATTGACTATATCCTGCCTACAGTAAGCGCTGCTGTAGGCAATGAGGTGTGTGATGCAGAGTGGGTACAGAGGCTCAGGGATTCTGAATCCCACCCCTGCCTGCCCACCAGCTGGGCTCCTGGGCCAGTCACTCTGCCTTTTGGGGCCCCATTTTTCTTGTTTTAAAATAAAAAATTTGGCTTCTAAAGGCCTCTTCCAGCTTCAGAAATTGGAATCTGTTCCTAAATTGAGCCACACTTAGAGAAAGCTTGTGGTTTAAAGGTGTTACAAGATGAACACTGGGTCTTTTTAGAGAAGGGTCATTATCCACAGAAGAGGTTGCTCTGATAATTTCAGATTTCCCACGTCAGCCTGTTTGGAAGTGAGCTGGTTCTCAGAGGCTGTACAGCCTTGGACCACAGAAGCAGAGGGTGCTGGCAGCATACACACGGAGGCCCATGATGTGTGTCCTAAGCAGGATGGCCTGCGGCCTTGCCCAGGAGCCCAGCACACCCTCATCCATGCCAGGACCCCCGGGGCAGAAGGACGAGATGCTGAGGCCTGAAAGAACCGTGACCATAAACACATGCCCTCGCTTTGCAGGCGCAGGGTCCCACACCTTCAGGTCCTACCTCCATCCACCTACCCCACAGACCGGCCAAGGCCCCGGGGCTTCTCACTGTCCACAGGGTGAGAGAAGCCTCATGAGCATGGACAGGCAAAAATGAGGCCCACGCGGTCATCCACGTTCAGCAAGGGAGCGGCCTTATGAATAATTCAGAGCTGCTACAGATCCACACAGCTTTCCCACATCGCCTGCTTATGGGGAGTGCTCCATAGATGTTTACTGAATGACTGAATAAATTAACATACAAATGAGTATTCTGCAACTGGTTTGGGTATTTATATTTGCACATCTGTTTGTTCAATGTTCTGAGGATCCATAGCCACCCTCACAAAACAGTGAAGGCACGCACAGCCCAGAGACTACGCACACCAGAGCTCACACGGCTCCCTGCTGTCCACCGGGAGGTGGGGATTGGGGGCCCGAGCCCCTTGCCTAAAGACCAGCTGCTTAGAGCCCCGAGGCTCCTGACACACATACTCTGTGCTGAATCTGGATGGTTCCACACTCATCCTGGGTTGTGACTGTCTCCCCTGGCCTTGGTTAGAACTGCAGATGGCACGGCCCCGGTGATGCTCACACCCTCCTTCTGGGACCTGAGACCATGCTACGTGCCATGTTTGCAGATGTGTTACTCACCAGGGTTCTTGGCCTCCTTAATAAATAGGAATTCATCAGACAGCAGATAAGAAATTCAGGCCAGTCTTTACCAGGGCTCTGGTTATGGGACTTCCCTGGTGGCTCAGATGGTAAAGAATCCACCTGCAATGCAGGAGACCTGGGTACAATCCCTGGGTCAGAAGACCCCCTGGAGGAGGGCATGGCAATCACTCCGGTATTCTTGCCTGGAGAGTCCCATGGACAGAGGAGCCTGGCGGCTACAGTCCATGGGGTCACAAAGAGTCAGACCCGACTGAACACACACACACAAGATATAGAGCTACTAGCCCACATTCAGTAAAGTCTTGGGAGACGCAGCTGGAGAAGTACTTTGGGAAATATACAATCAAGATATCTCATGGCATGTTAAAAGAAAAATCTTGGTAGCAAAGCAAAGTGAAAAAAAAAAAAAGCCCTTAAAATGGCATCTGTATATCCATCTGATACACAGATGAGGAGGTTGGAATTTTAGCTGGAGTCTGGAGGGAGGGGATTTCCTTCAATGTCAGCTCCTTCTCCCCAGGATTTAAATGTAGAAACTGTCCAGAGAACAGCTGAGTTGGGGTGAGACAGGAATGGTACGTCTCCAGCAGGCTCAGAGCCCACACTGCTGGCCAGTTCTGGCTCTGCCCTGCTCAGCTATGTGGATTTGAGCAAGTGATTTAACCTCTCTGTGCCTCAGTGTCCTTGTTCCCAAGTGTTGTTATGAAGATGGAAGGGATTTAAATATATCCATATGTATTGTTGGAGAAGGAAATGGCAACCCACTCCAGTATTCTTGCCTGGAGAATCCCATGGACAGAGAAGCCTGGCGGGCTATAGCCCATGGGGTGGCAAAGAGTCGGACACAGCTGAGCATGCATGCATGCATACGTAACGCGTTCAGTATTTTTCCTGGAACGAGGCAAGTGTGTTGTGTACATGTGGGCTGTTCCTGTGGGGTTGTGTGTATCAGGGTCTTCACACTGACTGGATGATGCTGATTTCCCAACAGTCCTCTCCATCAAACGAGCTGGCAGGACCGGGTGAAGGACGAACCCTTGGACCCACTTTCTCACCTGAGGTTCTCTGTCTGGTACCTTCTGCATGACTCAGCCCTTCTTGGGTCTCTCTGGAGCCGGTGGGCAGTGGAATTCTGTGACCAGGTGAGGTCACCGCCTTCTATCTCATGAACCAGGATTGCTGTTACAGATGGATAAACTTAAAAAAAAAATACATCTGCATTTAGTGCTTGGTATTTAAAAATTATGCCAATTGCTTTATTGGCTCAAGATCAGCCAAAGAAAAAAGGGGGAAAAATTTGCCTTTCAACAGAGTGATCCAAAAAGCTGAAATTCCCCTTGCCCCACCCTGCACCCGTAGGCTTATTTATGGCTTTCTTTTCAGAATTCTTTCCTTTGGTGGTGAAGACAGGCACGGAGCCTTTGAAGTGGGCCAGACATGTTTTCTGCACGTGTGAGCGGCTGTGGTCTCCGCAGGCCTGGTGCAGATAAACCGGTTTCCCTATGGTTTCCAGCCATTGGTGAAGGATCCACGTCCTGCAGGACTGTGCACACAATTTGATCATGGCGGACAAATAAGGGGGGCTTCACACGCAGCCCCTCAGCCCCTGGGAGCGCTGGCCTTCAGGCAGCTATGGGCTCTGTGGCCCAGGACCCGCTGCGCTGGCCTGCAGGCTCAGCATTGCTCTCTGTCCTGTCTGTGCCGACGTGGCTGCCATGTCAGAAGCTGCTCTGCATCAGTTCCATGTCGAGGAAGCAAGTCCCACAGCACAGAGGAGCGAGCACAGGGGCCAGGTCGCCATATGTCAGCCTAGGTCCCAAACAGAGCACCCACCTCGGGATTCCATTCCCATTGTGGTGACGGGTTGGTCCTACTGAACTTAACAGTGACCATTCTGGCCTCTCCTTTCCTGCTCAGAGCAGAACCTATGATACTGTAATTACATGACAATTAATGTGACAACTCACGGACCAAGTACAACCAATAGGAGGCCCTTGGTAAACTTTACTGCCCTGACTCTCATGATCACATGTGGCTTTAAACAGGGATTTCAAAGGAGTTTCCTGGTGGCCTGTTGGTTAGGATCCGGACTCTCACCCCTAAGGCCGATATTTAGCCCGTGGTCAGGAAACTGAGATCCTGCAAACCACGGCCAAAAAGACTTAGAAAACCATGATTTCAGAGAAAAACGGCCTCTGAGATGGCATCGGTGATTCTCCTCTATGCAGTCTTGTCCAGGGCTTTTCCTGAGTTAATATTCCTAACACTCTTCCATCTGCACCCACTGAGTCCCCCCTACCGTGTTTCTCCTCCCCTACAAAGTCAACACCCAAGAAGTTGGCTTGGCTGACTTTCCCTAATTTTCCTTTAACCATCAACACTCCACGGCAGTCCCTGCCACTAACAGCCACTGGAACCGTGGCTTCTTCCCACAGCCATGGCCTTGGGAAGCACCTTGGCCCCTCTACTGCTCTGGGTCATGTGGCCCCGTGGCTCTGTCTGCCCTGACCACTGTGATGTCCAGAAAGGTGGACCCTGGACAGACAGTTATTGAACCAGGCAAATGCCTTGTTCATTTAATTATGTAGCACTTAAATTTAAAGGAGCTATCAAAAACTGTTCAGTATGACCATACCACTAGGGTGTGTGTATTTAGTGTTTTCATTTGCAAAGGCTATTAAATCTAAACACAGAGCAAGACTTTCTGATGAAAATTCAGCATTTGAAGGGAGATGTGCTGAAGGGTAAAACACACACCATGTTTCTGCGATCTGCTTCAAAAAGATCATAAAATCTCCCAGTACAGTTTATATGGATTACATTTTGAGATCATAGTATTTTGGCTGCGTGGGATTAAACACAATTTATTATTAACATTTATTTCACCTGTTTGATTTTCTTTTTAATGTGGCTACTAAGTAGAACCTTTGTGGTTGGCATTTTATTTTGAGAACTTTTAAGATCTAGTCTCTTGTTGTTCAGTTGCAAAGTTGTGTCTGACTCTTTGTGACCCCAGGGACTCGCCCACTAATCTCCTCTGTCCATGGGATTCTGCAGGCAGGAATACTGGAGTGGGTTGCCATGCCCTTCTCCAGGGGATCTTCCCCACCACCAGGGATTGAACCCGAAACTCCTGCATTGGCAGGTGGGTTCTTTACCACTAGTGCCACTTGGAAGCCCCTTGTATTAATTATATACATACAATTAATATATTCTATTGAAATTTAAAACCATGACAGTAAAATTGTTCTGGTGAATATTGAACTTGTACGAAAGTCCTGTCAACCAGATGTGGAATTTTGCTGGCATTTCCTGGGATAACGAGACTCCTGGATTCTCCTCCCCTCACAATGGAGCTTCTGCTCCATCCATCAGGATGGCCTGGACACTCCAATCGACTAAGGAAATAATCAGCACCACGCTCTCAGGGGATCTGTTGATTTCTGGTCCATTTGTTATTCATAACAGATCAGACGGTTTCCACCCATCTGGACAGGTTTTATTCATCAGTGTGTGTGTCACACGTGTGCACAGAAAAAAGACTTGCCAGGTTTCATTAAGCAGAGTCTTCAAGGAGCACATGAGATGTTTTGTTTCTTTTAGGAGAAAACCTGGTGTGCACTCCTTTGATCTGGGCACGAGAGAGTGCGGAGTCAGATGGAGCAAAGTTCTGATGTCACAGGTGAAATCGCTGAGGCCGGGCTGCCCAGGAGTGACGTTAGTTCAATAACTTAAAGTCACTTGTAGGAAGAGGGAAAGGCCTTTGCATTGAAAGCCTGTCCACGGTTTGCTGGACCAACGACAGGAGGTGAATATCAGTTTGTCAATATTGTAAGTGTGCTTTGGGGCGAGACTTGCTGACTGGGCAAGAAACAATATTTTATTCATGTACACATGTCTCTGAAAAATTTCATGAAGTTGGTGTGAAAGAGGAAAAGGTAGACAGTGTTGAAGAAGTTATCCTAAACAGGCCATGGTGCCCAGACCCGGACCTTAACCCGGGGAGGCATCAACTCTCCTTCAACCAGGGCATCCTTTCAGGCTCTGTCTGAGGGTATAACTGTGGACAGACAGGTCCCAGGGGTGGAGGGTGACCCACCGTAGGTGTGTTTCACTGAAAGAGACCCGTGTGCGACTTGGAAGGAGGTGCGAGGTAGTGGCTTTTCCTTGCTTATCAGATGGCGTAGGTCAAGCCAGAAGCCATTGCCTGCCGGCTGCCTTGTCAGGGGGCAGCTGACAGACCAGGGCAGCTCCGGGTCCCAGGCATCTCCTCCTCATCATCAGTGTCTCCTGTGGGTCACCCACGTGCTCCCAGCTGGAGAGACGGTGATGCTGTCCTATCTGTCTCCCCGGCAGGGCCCTCTTCTCTCCCTGGGGCCCAGCCCTGCTGACTTCTGGCTGAGCACCAGCCCCAGAGGTGGCTCACTGGGCTCTGGGCCCCGTCTTGCGATTAACCCTGATTTCCAAAACCGCTCAAGTGGTCTGTGGTGGGAACACACCTTAGATGTTTCTGAGAAGAGTCCTCTGGGGAGAAAGGCAGTGGGCTCTTCTCTGCCCCAGAGATAATGACAGGAGGCGAAAGTGTGCGCTGGAGGCCGGTCCAGGGAGATTGCTCTGGGGTGGGTGCCCGACCTTGTTAGCCGTAACTGAAGTCCAGGGGGTGTCTGCCTTGGAGAATCTTGGAATCAGGTAGGCTGTCTCTTTACCACATGTGTGGCATTGGCGATCTGCAGCTCCTGACAGGAGATCAGATCTCAGAACAGTGAGGGTCGAGCAGATGGCCCTGGTAAAGCCCCAAACCCACCTGCTGCTGACAACCCTTGACCTCTGACAACCCACTTACTCTCCCTACCTCAATCAAAATCTGAGGGAAATAGCAATTTCAGTGTTACTGGTTATTTGGATATTTAAGCCACATGATTTTTGTTTCAATGCCACGCAGTCCACAAAGTGTTACACAAATGTTCTCTTTGTTGATGTTCTTTAAAAGGGCTTTCCTGGTGGCTCAGATGGTAAAGAATATACCTGCAATGCAGGACACCTGGGTTCAATATTTGGGTTGGGAAGATCCCCTGGAGAAGGGAATGGCAATCCATTCCAGTATTCTTAAAATAGTAAAACAATGGGTTTACACTTATCTGTCTCTAACAATGCTGTGGAAGGAAAGACATGAATGAACTGAAGGTCAAACCACGCTCAAAACACCAGGTGAAAATTCCCACCATTCCCTGGTGACCAGCCATTGAGGATTCTGGGGTGGATATTGCAGGCTTGTCTCTGTCCTCATCTGAGGCAGGCCCAGCCTGGACCAGTAGGAACCTTCAGAGAGCAACAGGCAGGGACCAACACACACTGATCCTCGTGTAGATGGGAGAGAAACTCCCCAGCCAGGGAAGCCAGGTCCTCAAGGCCTGCCCCACTCCCAAAGAGAAAGGATGGGATTTGTTATTTTTAAAGATATAAAGACCAAACTCAAGCAGGATCCTGTATGGAAGGTTCTACCAGGCTGTGTTTTGACTCCTTCTCACGATCATTTCAAATCAACTGAATTCATAAAACTTACTGTGTGGTACCGACCTCCTCTCATTCAGAGGTGTTCTGAGCAAAGTCTGACACTTATCGGAGCGCTGTGATCTGAGGACGCAGGGCAGCGCTGTGGACTTCGTTTGGTGACTGCATTTGCAGACGAGGTCCAGTGAAAATCTGTCCTGTTCTTGAGGGACCACCTGCATGGGGTGGGAGCACTTTTACCTCTGAGGGCAGGCCTGATGGTGTCCAGCTGGCACGGTGACTGCAGGACAGGCTGGTCTGTACCAGAAGGGTGAGGAGAGGATGTGAGGACAGGTGGCAGGGGGTAGAGGCAGTGACTCCAGAGGTTTGGGGGACAGCAGGGCCCCGTGGGAGGTTCCCTGGAGCGGGCAGTCATGAGACAGGGAGGCTGCTGTTTCAGACATGTGGCTCCCTGCAAACTGGCACCCACCCCTTAGAACCACAGTCTGTGGAGCCACCTGGGGGGCAGAGGCTGCTGTGGCTCCTCCCCCCGGGAAGGGGTTCTGATCCATGTGGCTTGGGGGCTGATGCAGGGGGTGGGGGGTTAGGCGGGTGCTGGGGGTTCAGGCAGGGGTGGGGGATGAGGCAGGGAGCAGGGGGGTCGGGCAGGGGGTGAAGAGTGAGGCAGGTGCTGGGGGGTCAGGCCAGGGGACTGATGCCCTGGGGGTCGTGTGTCCTAAGGAGGCACCGGTCTCCCTTTCTGTCTCCAGTTACCCTGCTGAGGAGCTCCACAGGGATGTCAACGCCATGCCAGCCCGAGGAGACGTTCCAGAGACCCCCACACTTTGCACACAGTAGAGTCTTCATAGGCGTTTATCCATCTGAGATGTTTATTCCTACGTGGTGGGTCCTATCTCACCCTGGTCGTCCCAGTGGATTGGAATTGACTCCTTGTGCCAGAAACGCTCAGGGTTACCAGGTCCCCTGATCTTTTTCAGTCACTCGAGACACTTTTCGCTTTGTAATTTAAAAAGCCCACAAGTTCAGTTTAAAGAGCCTCTTAGCTGTGCAGGCAGGAGGAGCCCAGGGACCCCACCTGCTCACAGGCTCCTTGGGAGAGTTCAGGCAAGAGGTGAGAACCCACATTCAGGGAGGCTGAGAAAACATCTTTCTCTCTGGGGCTGGGGGGAGTAGAGCGGGGAGCCTCGTTTCCTGGACCCCTGGTCTCCGCTGCAGGTCACGTATCAGCTCCTGGAGGTAACCTTGTTTCTAGTCAGGTGATTGCTGCCAGGAGCCCAGGAGCCGGCTCCCAGGTGGATGAAAGCTGGGCGGAGGGGGTGGAGGCTCCTCTGAGGTGCTGGGGGAGTGCTAGGGTGGGAGGGCTGTGAGCCCAGCCTCCCTATGTGAGCAAATGTTACAGATCTGTGTGCAAATCACCGAGACCTTTTTCTTTTTTGGACTCTGAGAATTATTTTTTCTTAATCTATTTATTTTTAATTGAAGGATAATTACAATATTGTGTTGATTTCTGCCATACAACATCACTGAGATTTTTTTAACTATATGTATTTCAGCAGTTTGAGTTAAAAGGTCAGACCAGAGGCTGGGCCTGCTAGTGTGTGTCAGCAGCTGGTGTTACCCCAGCGGGTCAGATCGTTGGATTTGGAAGTGCACGTATGGAGATTGCTAGATCTAACCTTTCACTGTTAGATGTGGGATGACCCAGGCGCAGGGAGGGGAACACGTCCTAGGGTACAGCGTCCCCTGACTCCCTGCCCCCATGCCCAGCTTCCTCAGGGCTGTGGTCCTGCCCATGCAGGCGGCCTCCTGCCAGAGTGATCAGCGATGCCTGGCGTCAGGGGTCCTTGGCTGGAAGCTGAGCTGGAAGAAGCGAGGGCGGGTCGTGCCCCGCTTCTAGGGCGGAGGTGGGGCGGGGCGAGAGCCTCTGCTGCTCCCCCTCTCTGTGGTCCCCCCGGAAGCAGCAGGAGAGCTTTCAGCAGCCGTGGGGAAGCACACACGGGCTGGCACTTTGTGTCCTTTCCAGGGCATTTGATTAGCTTCCTCGACTTTATATATAGTTTTCCAGGAATAGGCTGATGAGCTTCTCAACACAGGGATATTAATACCCCAAGCAAAGCACATGAAGGAAAACAGCCACCAAGGTGGGACCGTCGGGAGGTGGGGAGGGGGAGGCAGCAGCTTAGGATCCCAGGATTCTCTATAGCCCACAAGGTGACAGGAAAAGTTGCTTCTGATGATTGTATTTCATATAATGTCATAACTTTATATATTATTATATATAATAATATGTTATATATTATTGTCTGATACTCAGTGGACATGATTTGAGCAAACACCAGGAGACGGTGAAGGACAGGGAACCCTGGTGTGTTGTAGGTCATGGGGTCACAAAGAGTCGGACATGATTTAGTGACTGAACAACAACATCTGATACTCAGCATATTGGAGTTAGCATGTGGGGACTACTTAGCAGTAGTTTCAACTCCTAGGTGGTGCAAGTGGTAAAGAACCAGCCTGCCAATGCAGGAGACATAAGAGCCTCAGGTTCGATCCCTGGGTTGGGAAGATCCCCGGAGGAGGGCATGGCAACCCACTGCAGTATTCTTGCCTGGAGAATCCCATGGACAGAGGTGCCTGGTGGGCTACAGTCCATGGGGGTTGCAAAGACTTGGACATGACTGAAATGACTTAGCACAGCACAGAACCACTCACTGACAAGCCCCCCACCCTGCCCCCGCCAGTTGCTAACTCTCCATCGTGGCAACGAGAGGACCCGAGACAGAGCCTCAGCTCTGGCCGTGCAGAGGCAGAGCCATCCCTGGAGGGCAGGGCACTGTTTTAGGAAGACAATTTTGGGTCAGCTCCATAATGGAAAATCCCTGGTTCTGTGAGCATCCAGGGTTAAAAAAAAATGTACACTTACTTCCTCTAGGAGGCATGAATGAAAAACACGGCCTTTATTGCACAACCGGAAAAGTAGCTAACATGGAGCAAACGAAGACTCTTTTCTTAACTGAGCACGTCAGGAAAACTATCAAGCATCAGCTTTGGGGTAGTGGCTTCGCTTTTATCCTGGGTGAAAACTTGAAAGCAGCAAGTGAGCTTGTTTTCAGGGACACCTGTCACACACACAGAGTGGACATCTCGTGTATTTGTGTGTGTGTTTCAGTTTGAGCCCCTAGAAGTGGGATGGGGGGTGTGGAAGCTGGATGAGGCAGGAAGGTGGGGCCCTGGCTGTGCAGGGGACACCCAGATTTGTGGGGCCACCTGGAGAGAGAAGGAAGGTCTGGGGTTAGGGTTGGGAAGGTTAGTGTCCCGCCCCCCCAGGGGTCACCCTGCCCTGAGAATTCTCCGCCGAGGGAGCAGGAGGAGTAAGGGAGCTTTGTCTTCCGGGGTTGCTGTAACGTGGGTGGCTGGGAGCCCAGGTGATGAAGGCTGGGCCGCGTCACTTGTGGTCCCTCCCCAGAAATGCGCTGCCTGGAGCACTGTAGGGATGACCCAGAAGAGATGCCCTATGTAAGCCCGGGGCCAGGATGGGGGGAGTCGGGCCCAGCAGTGCTTATGTGTGTAGGGCCAGACTCCACACATGTGGACGCAGCGCCCCGTATTCTGTAGGGGAAAAAATAGGGTCCTGACTGGAGATCTTACAGAATCCTTGTGGACCAGACCAGTGACTATTGCAATGGAGGAGATTTGAGGAGGGTCAGAGACCAGGGTCCTCTCAGGATCGAGATGGGTGGAGGTACCCACACCACAGGGACCATGGGTCTACAGCCAGGAAAGTGGCCCACTCAGTTGCCCTCCCAGCAGGACTGAAATGCTGCAGAATCTCAGGAGGGGAGGGGTCCCAGACAGCAGGGGTCTCGAGGGAGCTGCTGGGTGAGTCAGGGGCCGAGATACACGGTGAGAGGCCGTGTTCCCCGCTCCTCCTGCCCCCATTCATCTGCTCGAAGACTGGCAGGTGTAACCTTATTCGTAATCAGTGTTGGTGCAGACGTTGTGAGTTGAGCTCACATGGGAGCAGGGTGAGCCTGGAGTCCAGACGCCGTGTCCTTGTAAGAGCAGGAGAGGACATAGAGATGTGTGTGGAGGAGGGGGCCTGGCCGACGGAGGTGTAGATGGATGCCACATGAGCCGAGGACCACCTGGAAGGGGCAGGAAGGGTCCTCCCTGGAGACTTCAGAGTGGGCACCACCTGGCAACACTCTGATTTCTAACTTGGGGCCTCCAACGCTGGGAGAGACTATATCTCAGTTGTTTAAAGCCCCTGGTTTATGGTCGTTTATTCCAGCGGCCCCAGGAAATGAGACCGAGAGGTTTATAACACCCATCTCCTGTGGCCTCTCTCTAAGGTGTCAACAGATTTATATCCAGACACTCACACGAGGGGAGAGGAGTCCGGGCAGCCTGTTCCTCTCTGGAGGCCAAGGACCAAAATTCACCAAATAGGGGCACCTCAGGGATTGCAAGGCTGCATGAGGCCCGGTGTGAGGGGGTGCTCACTGACAGTGGGGGTGTCTGGAGAGGAGCCAGGGTGTGGGGCATGACCACCACTCGGTTGCTGAGAGCGGGCTTGCAGTGAGGCGATACTGAAGCAAGGCCATGACTGCGCACCCCCAGTCTCCCTCTTGGCTGTTTCCCAGGGAGACTGTGCCCTGGGGGAGGGGGAGATGAGACTTCAGCAGGGTGGGGGGGGTGGTACGAGAGTCTGGCTGGGACTCACGTGCCACCATGATCCATCAGCCAGGGTAGGGGGTGTTGGGGTCAGGTCCCCCACAGCCGGCCAGGTGTGTCTCTGAGCCTGTCCCACATGTGTGTCCAGTTCTGGACTCCATCATCCATGTGGACACACTTGGCAGAATTCCCACATTGCTCCTCTGACACATGGAGTGACCCACAGGCTTTCGGGTGGGAAAGGCCAAGTGGAAGACTCCAGAACAGCCTCTGGGTGTCTCTGGGACTGCGGAGCTTGCGGCCACTACCAGGGATGTAAAGGTCAGAGCCCTGCAGCCCGCGGTATTTCCGCTTACCTTGCCTGTTCCGCCCGTGCAGAGGATGAGTGGGTTTGAGGAACCAAGCATGGATCACTGTGGGCCCAGTCAGATGGTGGCTCAGTGCAGTGGCTACTCCGGGTGCATGTTTTCCATGTCCTCTGGTGTCTGGTGGTATGCAGTCATTAGGCTGGTGGACGCTTTTCCCTCTGTACCTGTTGGTAAGGACCACGAGAAGCAGTTTGTTTCCCGGCAGGGCTGGTGACACACCTTCGCTGAACTGACCATCTGTCCCTCCGCCACTGTATGATCCACGGGGCTCGTGCTGGTCTCTGCACCAAGCGGGACAGTGCACTGACCTAGGACATCATGGTAACTGATGACCTCATGCTGACCGGGTTCCAGGGACTGAGCTGGAGAGAAACAACCCAGACTCCATAAGACTGTGTGTGGCAGAGGGTGGAAGTTGATCTCACAGAAACTCTGTGGACATCTTAAGGGGCCCGGCGCTCCAAAACTTGTCAGAGGGTAAGTTTTGTATCTCGTACTGCCTCCGCTAAGAAGAAAACACAAAGTCCAGTGGGCTTTATTGGAGCTTGAAGGCAGCAAATACGTCGCTCTGACCCATTTGCTGAGTGACCCTCGAGGCAGCTGGTTTGGGTGGGTCTCTTGGCAAAAGAAGGTTCTGCAGCTGATGGCCATTTAACTGGAGATGTAGCAACAAGCATCCAGGGAGGTGGGACCCTCGGGGAAACTGTTAAGATGTATCTGTCGTCTCCAGAGGCCAGGAGGCTCCTATTTTACCCCCTAAGCACATGTTCATGGAACTGGGATTGAGCTAACAGTCTTCTTAGATGAATTTGGAGATATTTCTTATCTGGATTCCTTAACAAACAAACCGACCAGCCAGCCAACCCCAGAATGCTGTAAGGGTTACTATGGCATTCTAGGAGTCTTAGTTCCAGAGATCCTTAAGGCTAGAGCTTACAGAAAATTCACTGAGCACCATTAAGTGTGTCTATTTTTGTAGGGCAGGGGGCCTTGTTAGTGTTTATATCGTGGAGGGAGCACAGTCATGTGACCAGAAGCTCGGTGCTTTCATAAGAGCTCTGATCAAATTAGGAAATCTAAGTTCTCATCTGGGTGTTCCCAGAAGAGTCGCTTACTCACTCTCTCTAGGTCAAAACTTCCTCATCTGCAAAACAAATAGGCAGGTTCAGATCAGAGGAGAGATTAATCTCCTGATTCAGTCCCAATCAACTGGAGACCAGGGGGGCATGGGGAGGGCGCTGGGACAGATGTCTGCCTGGAGCTCGTAGTTTAACGAGAACCAGCTCTTCAGACCATGATCTCTGAGGTTCAACTTCGCCATTTGCCAGTTTTGTGTTTGAGCTCCAATTCCCTTAGTTTTTACAGTGGAGATGCTGTAGTGTAATACCTCCGTGATGTGGAGCTCATTTTGGTTAAACAGGTGTCTATCGGGTACTGAGGACCGTGCCTGGCACCTGGGCAGAGTTCAGGGAATGTTAACCGTCGGTATTAGTGTCAGCGACAGCGCTGCTATCATTTGTTTCCTGCTTCCTGTTCACAGGCGCCATTCTGTGCTCTGATGGCAGAATCCGCTGACTGCATTTTAGAAATACCGATTCCTGGTTCCAGAACTGGAGACTTTGGTTCCATGGATCCAGTTTGGGAACAGGGATCTGTATTTCTGGGAAGTTTTTCAGATTCATGATGACTGGGAGCCTTGTTTTGAAATCCAGGCTCTTGCCAACACACACATGTGCACACACACACACCCCCACCCACACTCACACACCTCAGGTAAACACTCCCACATTCACATCTGTGTAATAAAGTCTATTTAAAAACAGAGTTATAATTAGAAAATTCCTGAGTCTCACAATAAAACACTTCCTTATTTGTCCCCGGCCTCTTCTAAAGGGTTGTGGTGGCAGAAAGTGCCCGGGTGAGGAAGCCCTAATTAGACTTCTTCATCTGACTTGCAAGAAGGCTTTGGGGAAAGACTTGCTTGGAGGGACGTAGGGGATGGCCGGCATCTGGACACTACTGCAGGGTGATGGCACATATCTGGTGCTTGGGACCAGTGGAACATAATCCCTCCTCCTTTCCCTCCAGATGTCGGAGGAGGTGAGAGACAGCCCAACAGTTTGCACTTGGTCAGACTCTGGCCAATTAGAACCCGCAGCCCAGCAGGGCTCTCCGGTGTTCACCGCAGATGTCCAGGTGTTTCACGCTGCCCAATAGGCCTTCGGTCAAACAGGCTATAGATCTTCTCGTCCCCTGCCCCTTACACGCACGTGCCTTGCAGGCCCAGAATCAAGTGTGACACCTGCACATGTGCCAGTGGGCATCCCAGAGTGGATGTGGTGGACATTGTCTGGCTTCCATGGAACCTGAATTAAGCGAACACCCTTCACATTCCTGCTGGGCTCTGCTGCACCTTCTCAAGGTTGCTGAAATTGAATTCAAAAGCCAAACACGTGTGCTGGCCGGGCTCACAGAGCAGCTGCCGATTGCAAACATATGGCTTAGCAATGCAAGAGGTGCTGGGGGTGACGTTTGGGGTTGCTGATTAAGTGGGATAATCACCAGAAACATCATTCAAATCCCTTGTCCTGTACACAAGCACACTTAAAAAATTTTCTTTCTTAAAAGCACTAAGTAAAAAAAAAAAAAGCAAAACTCAGATGAAAATGTTTAATGATCCTGAAGATGGAAGCTAAATTTTGGATCTGAATTTTACAGACGTCAGTGGAAAATGCCACATAAAGCAGGATGCCCTGCACTTAGCTTCTTGCAGCCTTAGGTGCAATTTCTGAAACAAGGGAGATTAAGATCCATGACCATAAAGAGTCTGATGAAGGTATCTTCGGGTCACAGGCAAGAAAGAAATCCAGCAGGAGACAATTCTGTTCCATCAGTCAGGGTTGCCTGTGGGTACCAGGTGCCGCCAAGCCACATGCTTGACTCAGAGAACAGTCTTGGGCATAGAGGGGGCCAGAGGCGAGGGTCACAGCCTTGCATCCCCTCCAGAATCCTGAGTGGAAACACTTCATTACTGGCAAGTGTCCAAGTCCTTACCTTTGCCAAGTGACTCTCTGAGCAGGTCTGATCTTAGCAGCCCGGGTGAGGATGGTGTGGGTGGAGTTTGAACAAGAATGGTGGTCCTGCCATATGGAGGAAATGGAAATCTGCTGCACAGAGATCCTTAGAAAGGCTGCTGATGACCAAGCCATTCCACTGTTGGGAGTAATTTCTTTTGCTGTGTGCCACTAAGATAACACCTGGCTGTGGGAGGTTGTATGGGTCAGATGGGCAGAGGGTGCCCGGCATAGTTTGGAGGGCAGTTTGCGCTACCTGTGCCCACACCTTTTTTGAAATGACAGGGGTGTTGAACCCCACAGTGGGTCTGTCTGCCCAACTTCCAGGGTTCCCAGTGAGGCCCTGGTTATCAGCGAGGGCCACTCTGAATTAAAGCAGGGCACCACACCTGAGGATTTTTGTCCTGTTATGCAGACGATTTTGCTTCACTTTGTTTCATTTCTCCTGGCCTCCAGTGCAAGAGCAGAGTCCATGACAGCTCCTGGTTGTCCACGACAACAGGTTGAGGGAGGGCTCTGGGTTTACTAGCCTGTGGTGAACTGGCCCCTGGCTCATGTGGTTCTCCAAGAGACCTCTGCATCGTCATCATCTTTTATGTTTGCTATCATCCATATTCTAAAACATTCAAGATAACCCCATTGGAAAAGACTCTGATGCTGGGAAAGATCGAAGGTAAAAAGAGAAGCAGGAGGCAGAGGATGAGATGGTTGGATAGCATCCACCAACTCAATGGACGTGAATCTGAGTGAACTCTGGGAGACAGAGAAGGACCCGGAAGCCAGGTGTGCTGTAGTCTATGGGTTTGCAAAGAGCTAGACACGACTGTTGAACAACAACAAAAGTGTTCAGACTCTTGGTATTGCCTTTAGCTTTAGGTGAGAAAAATTAATCTCTGCTTGAGTAAGAGCAAGTTCTAGTGTTTCAGATCATCAGATTTTCAAAGTCTGGTATCTTCTAATCATCTTGTAGTAGTGCATTTAATGATGGGATTTATTGCATTTATTACAATCATGGACTGCTTCACAGTTATATCAGTAAATAGTGTTTCTCCAATTTAAACAACTCAAGGCTCTCCTATAACTGCTTAGCAGTTGTGAACATGCTCATCTTCCAATCTCAGCACAGCAGGTCATGTACTCAGCAGTGATAGATGGTTCTAATTGTTTTTTTCCAAGCGTTTATTTCTGCATTTACTTACGCAGTAAGCATCCAAGTATCTCCTGTGTATACGGCCTCTGTTTCAAATGTGCCAAGCATGCCCCATCCAGTTCACACATGACCACTGCTCCCTGGGGTGTGTGAGACCTCACGGTCCCAGGAGCTGTCAGATCCAGGGGGAACCCTTCATGTGCCCAGGACTGGGGGGGACTGGGTGCTGATGATCAGCAACTTGGACTGCTTCCCTTGACCTCTGTGATATTTTGCTGTTCTCTTATTTTGCTGACTCATCTCTTAAATGTCAGAATTCCTTAGAATTCAGCTCCTGTCTTTTCCTCTCAAGCTGTCGCCCAGGCTGGGCCACCTCATCCTGTATGCTGATGACTCCTGCATCTTTCTCTCAAGGCTGACTTTGTCCTGGAGACCTGCCCCCTGCCCCCACCCTCACCCCAGGGGTGTCTATCAGCCTCTGTCTGAGATTGATGTCAGCCCCCTGTGTTTCCAGGTTCTCCGAAAATTCCACCTCGAACTGTGTCCGTGTTGATCATGAGGGGGTCAGAGGTGTCCAAGATCAAACACTGAAGGTTGGTCTAGTATATTAGAGTGGATTTTCCCTGAAAAGCACAAATCTCTTACCTTGAGATCTTTCTGGAGTGACTGAGAAAGGGTGGCATTAGGGCCACTTTCTTGGCAGGGCGTGGAGAGCGTTTGCCTCTCTGGGTGACCCATCCTGGGTGTCAGGGACCAGGAGAGTTTGGGAACCAGTCATATCTTGTCCTGTTCCTGGGAGCTTGTCAGGCTGGGAGTGAGTGTATTGAGGAGATGGAGACGATGGGGTTCCAGGAGGGTCCCCACCCCTTGGCCCCAGGGCAGCTGTTGCACACGGCTTCGGCCACACAGAGCTCCTCGGCTGTGCTACGTCCTAGGGTCTGTGCTCAGATCCACAAGGCTGCTGGAAACCCTCACTCATTCATTCATCAAATATAAGAGAAGGGGTGACCTGGCAACCCCACCGGTAGGTATTTACCCGAAGGAACTGAAGCAGGGGCTCCAACAGTCCCGTTCACAGCAGCCAGGAAGTGCAAGCAGCCTAGATGCCCACTGATGGATGGATGGATAAAGAAAATGTGGTATACATATGCAATAGAGGGGCTTCCCAGGTAGTTCAGTGGTAAAGAACCGTCTGCAATTCAGGAGATGAAGGTTTGACTCCTGGTTTGGGCAGACCCCCTGAAGGAAGTGGCAGCCCACTTCAGTATTCTTTCCTGGAGAAGCTCATGGAGAGAGGAGCCTGATGGGCTACAGTCCATGGGGTCACAAAGAGTCGGACACGACTGAGCATGCACAAATACGATGGAACATAATTCCACAGTACAAAGAACAAAAGCACAGACAGATAAACCTTAACAACGTTACGCTCAGTGAAATAAACCAGAATCAAAAGAACAAATAGGAGTCCACTTACATGAAATATTAAGAAGAGGCAAATTCATAGAGACAGAAAGTAGACAGAGGTTTCCAGGGGCTAGGGGGAGAGAAACTGCTGCTGCTGCTGCTAAGTTGCTTCAGTCGTGTCTGACTCTGTGCGACCCCGTAGATGGCAGCCCACCAGGCTCCCCTGTCCCTGGGATTCTCCAGGCAAGAATACTGAAGTGAGTTGCCATTTCATTCTCCAATGCATGCATGCATGCTAAGTCGCTTCAGTCATGTCCAACTCTGTGCGACCCCATGGAGAGCAGCCCACCAGGCTCCTCTGTCCACAGGATTCTCCAGGCAAGAATACTGGAGTAGGTTGCCATTTCCTTCTCTGGGGGGAGAGGAGAGGGAAGTTATCGCTGAAGGGGCAACAGAGTTTCTGCCTGGGATGATGAAAATTTTGGAAACATATTGTGCTGATGGTTGCACAGTACTATGAATGCAATTAATGGTTGAAACAGCTAATTATATATATATTTCACCACAATAAAAAAATCTGTAAATGGAGGGATGACATTTACCGTTATGGTTCCAAGTGTGCTTCTGCACGCCTGCGAGGGCGCAGTTCCGGGGCAGGAGTCAGGCCTGGCGGCACTGCAGCCTCCAAGTTCAGCCCTGAGGAGGATCTGGAGGTGGTCTCAATGCTGAGCCGTGAGAGGCGTCTTATTAATAACACATGGAGAGAACTTTTTATTTCCCTGGGACTCAGGTGCCAAATTGGTAAGTCCCTTTTCACTCTACAAACGTGGGAGTTTATCCCTTCTTTGAGGAGGAGGCAATAGCAACCCACTCTACTACTCTTGCCTGGACAATCCCATGGACAGACGAGCCTTGTGGGCTGCGGTCCATGGGGTCGCTAAGAGTCGGACATGGCTGAGAGTCTTCACTTTCACTTTTCATTTTCATGCATTGGAGAAGGAAATGGCAACCCACTCCAGTGTTCTTGCCTGGAGAATCCCAGGGACAGGGGTGCCTGGTGGGCTGCCATCTACGGGGTCGCACAGAGTCAGACATGACTGAAGTGACTTAGCAGCAGCGGCAGCAGCATCCCTTACTTGTGGAGGGGGCAGAGAGGCTGGCTGTGGGCTGGGTGAGTGTTCCCTGGTGACACGCTTTGGAGGGCCTGGCTGCAGGACGTGGTGTGGAGGACACAGGACATGTGTGGCAGCTGGACATGGAAAATGGGGTGGAGGCCGCGGGGGGGGCCTTGACTCTTGGTTCAAAGTGTGTGCTGGAGCCCGAGAGGCTGAGGGCTCCTGAACAGTGTGGATGGGGAAACACTGACCTCCCGGGGCCAGGTGGACGCTTCCTGGGTAGGCTAGACTGTCCAGCAGCTCCCAGGAGGCCCACATGGCCCACTTGACTTCAGTGCGGGGCAGGCACTGGCATCCGCAGGTTGTAATTATGCTGATCACGACTCTTTTCCACCCCGGGCTCTCCTTTTTCTTCTTCATTTTTCTGCCCTAAAAAAAAACACACACACAGAAAAGCACTCCTCCCCGTTTCCTTCAAAGCTCTGTGGCATCTTCAGATCTGGCTACTTGAAAGCTAAGGCTGATCTTAATTTCCGATGGACGTAACGTGCGTTGGAAATTCTTTTCCACATCAAATTAAGTCTGTCTTGGACTGATTTCCTGGAAGTGTTTTTCATTAGAATAATAGTCCTCAGCTGAGAGATCAGAAGACCCACTACCACAGAAGGGGAAACAGAAAAAGAGACAGGGTATTGTCAAGTGCACCCCCCAAGAGGCACCCAGGGGATATGGCCCCGGGAAATGCTCCCATCTCCAGGTTGGTCCCCAGAAAATGATTCTGGGTCTGGTGGGCTACTGGTAACTTCAGTGACAAAGCCTTTTTTTTTTTTTTTTTTTTTACTGAAAGCATAAAGAAGAGAGAAACTGAATTCAACCAGCCAACCTGCAAACTGAGTAGCCAAGTTCACTGTGCACCTACTGACTGCCCACCATCTGAGGTGCCAGGCATCTAACCATTAATAAGACAAAGTCTTTGAACGAGAGTAAAACTCTCACGGGACTCAACTCGGGGACGAAGACAGAGCTCCCCCATGTGTGGTGGGTTTTTTTTCCTGGTGGAAACATGCCCCTCTGTGCAATGCACACCGCATACACTTGGCCTTGCCTACAAGGGTTCCAGGAGGGCGGAGGAAATCCTTGAGAAATTCTTTCCTCCTCCTCCCGTCTGAAACTTGACTTGTTTACTGCAGCCTGTTAACGGCCTTGAGAGTGTCTTTAATCCCTAGCCAGAGTCTTTAAATGTAATACATCAATAACAGGTAATTATTCACTTTGACCTCCTTGCTCTTTCCCCGTACCCCGCAGGGTGAGCCTTGGAACTTCCAAGTCCTGTAGCAGATTCTTCCCATCAAAGTGTCAGCGCTCAAGGAAGGCGCCCATTGGGGTATTGGCGCGCTGGCTTTAGTCCAAACCCCGCCCCCTCCTCTCATCCCAGCCTCGTGGTCACTGTCGGGGGCTGGCGTTCCACCTGCAGGTTTAAAGTCGGCACCGCTGCAGGCCCAGACTAACTGGCCCCGTGCAACACCTTGCTGTCCTGAAGGATTGTATGCGGCTGGTTAGTTTCTCCCAGCCTGTCAGGTTGTTCCAGTTTTGAATGTTCAGGAAAATCCTGTCAAGTTCAAAACTTCCTTCTGCCCCAAACTGATCTTTGCTTTGAGAGGCCTGAACACAATGGTCCGAGGAGCTTGCTCTGAGGTTTGGTGCCTGGAGCTCCTAGAGCAAGATTCCCAAGGTGGCACAGTTTGTTTGTTCTGTTGTCAGCTCAGGGCTGGATGGTCTGGTCCCTGGCTCTGGTGAGCTTCTGGGATCAGCCCTGTCCTGAGGACAGCTTTGTGCACCGTCTATGGGCGAGGATGTGTCTCCCCCATGGAAGCCACGCGCACAGCCTTCCTGACACGTGGGAAAGTGAAAGTATTAGTTGTTCAGTTGTGTCTGACTGTGACCCCATGGACTGCAGCCCACCAGGCGCCTCCATCTGTGAAAGTCTTCAGGTAAGAATACTATAGTGGATCGTCATTCCCTTCTCCAGGGAATCTTTCCGACCCAGCAATCGAACCCAGGTCTCCTGCATTGCAGGCTGATTCTTTACGATCAGGGAAGCCCATACATGTGGGAATAGCCACACAAATGCTCTAACTTTGTTGCTAAAGCATTGTGTTAAATGCTGCAGGCTTAGTTCTCTGTTCAAATGACATCCTTACCGCCCACCCAGGGCTCCCTTGTGTGGATGAAGGGATGTCACAGACATCAGCCGAGGCAGGGACACTAATGACCATAAATGCTGATCACTCAGAGGAAGTGAAGTCTTAGGGTGCAGAGTCCTGTCAATACTTCCTACCTGGGGCTCCTGCAGAAGTGACATCAGCAGTGAATGAGGAACTCTCTGGAGGTTTAAGGGTTGGCCCCACCAGGGCTTCCCTGGTGGCTCAGAAGGTAAAGAATCCTCCTGCAATGCAGGAGACCTGGGTTCAATCCCTGGGGTAGGAAGATCCCCTGGAGGAGGGCATGCAACCCACTCCAGTATTCTGGCCTGGAGAATCCCCATGGACAGAGGAGCCTGGCGGGCTACAGTCCCTGGGGTGGCAAAGAGTCAGACATGACTGAGAACAGCACAGCACACAGTTAACTTGAGGGGAACGCTGAAGGTATTTCCTGATGTTGGAAGTAATACCCACGTTTCTAGACCCAAACAATCAAACTGCACAATTGAATCCTGTGATGTTACTCAGACAGTTTCCGCACTTGCTAATGATAGAAACTCACTTTGAAGGTAGACACAACAAGGTCTTAACAGGATGTTCTGGAGTCTCAGAGGGAGCTGTGACTAACAGGGTGGAAACTTTCACTTTTAAACCTGATTTCATCCTTAACCTTGCTGGTGACCTCTGGCCTCTCACCTACTCTTCTGGTGCCTGTTTCCCTGTGAATGTGATGGCTACGCCATATCAAAGGGGCCTCTACGTGTCATGGAGACCTCACATGATAAGAAATATGTTTATACTGAAGAGCGCTGAGGACGTCAGACTCCGTCTCTACAGCGTGTCCTTTATTTCAGTGGTCCCCAACCTTTTTGGCACCAGGAAACAGTTTTGTGGAAGGCAACTTTTCTATGGACTTGGAGTTGAGGGGGGATGATTCAAGTGCATTACATTTATTGTGTACTTTATTTCTATTTTTATTATGTCAGCTCCATGTCACATCATCAGGCATTAGATCCAAGAGGTCAGGGACCCAATTAAGAGAGGCTGGGGACCCCTACTTTATTTTAATCAATGTGGTAAAAAGAAAAGTCAGTTTTTGGATGTTATGGAGCCCCACATGCTTCTGGGCTGAAGCCCACTCTCCATAAGCTGACCGTCAACTCCATAGCATGCCCTGTCCAGTCAAAAACAAGCATCCCGAGAGGCACTGGGGACATTCCATGGGAATGATGACCAGTAGTCTTTTCTGCCCATTGCAGAATCTTCTGTAATTTTTTCCAGCAGAAATTAAAATAAGAGAGGATCTCCGTGGAGTGCCTGGCAGATGGTAAGTGCTCAGTAAACACTATTTATCACCATGTCATTGCTGGTTTTTTTGCCCAAGTCCTGGGCAGAAGAACAGCTGGTGGCTGATGTGAGGAACTCTTGGACCAAATCCCAACCACCATTTTTTCCTTTCCTTTGGAAATAGACAGATCAAGCCACCAACGTTCATCTCTCACAGATCAGTGCTTTTTATGTTAGGAAATCTTTTCTCTGATGTGCGCACAAAAATCCTCCTTCTCCTCGATCCCTTCCAATTCTCAGTTCCCCATGGTAGGAAAATTTCTCTCTGACTCAAACTTGCAGTTAAGTGTAAGAAAAACTCAATGATGTTCCTCTGTTAAGGAAAGAACAGTCTGTAAGTTTTAACTAAAATTCAAATGATAAAGTTTAGATTTAATCATCTCAGCAAATAGAAGCCAAATATCCATTGGCTCTGAGTAGATGACTACTCAAACATTGAGACAAGAATAATGTAAATTAGAATATTTAAAATATATTAATATATTTAACTTGCCTTTATATATTTATCTGTTGTTGTTCAGTTGCTTAGTCGTGTCCAGCTCTTTGTGACCCCGTTGACTGCAGCAGACCAGGCTTCTCTGTCCTTCACCATCTCCCAGAGTTTGCTCAAACTCATGTCCATTAAGTCAGTGATGCCATCCAACCATCTTGTGTTCTGTCATCCTCTCCTCTTCCTGCCTTCAATCTTTCCCAGCATCAGGGTCTCCACTGAGTTGGCTGTTCACATCAGGTGGCCAAAGTATTGGAGCTTCAGCTTCAGCATGGGTCCTTCCAATGAATATTCAGGGTTGATTTCCTTTAGGATTGACTGGTTTGATCTCCTTGCAGTTCAAAGGATTCTTGAGAGTCTTCTCCAGTACCACAATTTGAAAGAATCTATTCTTTGGCCTTCAGCCTTCTTTACGGTCCTACTCTCACATATATTTATTTATTGTTAAAGGTTTTTTGTTTTTTTTTTTTTTAATGTGGACCATTTTTAAAGTCTTTATTGACTTTTTTACAATGTTGCTTCTGTTTTAAGTTTTGGTTTTTTGACCCTGAGGCATGTGGGATCTAGTTTCCCGACCAAGGATTTGAACCTGCACTGCCTGCACTGGTAGGTGAAGTCTTAACCAGTGGCCTGCCAGGAACATTCCAACTTACTTTTCTGTATCTCTGTCTATGAGGTAAAGACAAGCTAAACACTCAAGCACGTGAGACTTGCCGTGCCTGCCTGAGTCTTGTGTCCAGGGTTCTAAGCTATTTCTGTATTTTGAGGCACTGTTCCTGGCAACTATGGTTCACAAGGGACTTGTGTCCAGCCTTTCTCAGATATCTAGCCGTGGTCACGGGAAGGCCAACCTGGAGGAGAGACAGAGCTTGAGAAAGTGTGGGCTCTGTGCAGAAACCACCGCACCCAAGAAACTCAGCCTGTGCTTCCCTCATCATCAATTTATTCTGAAAGAGACTACTCTTGACTGTGATGGAAACTTCCTGCTACTAAAAGAAGTGAAGTGTTTGTCTGAGGAGCGAAACAAAGCCGACCCAGCTGGGTGGCCTGGGGCGGTATTGATCATGGCTGATGACGATTCAGCTTTTCACTGTCCCAGAGCAGCACGACTGAGCCTTACCTGTAAGGTTTTTGCGACCACCTGAGAGGGTGGAGGAAAGGACTGCCCTGTCCCGCTCTGGCCTAGCTTTCGGAGGCCCATGGCCTGCCTCACTGTTCATACAGGCAAAGCCAGGGTCCCTCCCCGGTGACCTTAGGGGATGCTCTGAAACTGAGGAGATCCTAGAACAAACTGTAGGAACCTGTAGGAATAATGCATAATCATACCATATAACATTTAAAATGCAAGAAAATTAAACTCTTCATAATTTATTTGTGGTTTAGGATGTATGTCTCCTATAAGAATATTCTTTTTTTTTTTTAAGTTAAAACATGTTTATTTACTTTCAAGACATTAACATTACAACAAACAATAAAACTGGAAAGGTCAAAAAGACATTATTTATGCATTTCTCAGGCTGAAGTTCAAGGTAATTCCTTACAGAGGGTAGATTATTTTATTTTATTGTACATTTTTTCATTTATTTTTATTATTTGGAGGCTAATTACTTTACAATATTGTAGTGGTTTTTGCCATACATTGACATGAATCAGCCATGGATTTACATGTGTTCCCCATCCTGAACTCCCCTCCCACCTCCCTCCCCATCCCATCCCTCTGGGTCATCCCAGTGCACCAGCCCCAAGCGCTTGTCTCATGCATCCAACCTGGACTGGCGATCTGTTTCACACTTGATAATATACATGTCTTGATGCTGTTCTCTCAGATCATCCCACACTCGCCTTCTCCCATAGAGTCCAAAAGTCTGTTCTATACATCTGTGTCTCTTTTTCTGTCTTGCATATAGGGTTATCGTTAAGAATATTCTAATAATGCTTTATACATGGAAAATGTTCACTAAACATCTTCAATCAAAATCTTGCACAGAAGATTCTCTGGGTCCATGTCTGAACTACAGCCCGTCGCTACATGTGTCAAGTGTGGATTTGTTTATGGGAGAGTCTGGGCTGCTGTGCATACAGGAAGCAGGTGTGTGACTTGGTTTGGGGTGACTTAATGTCACCTCTTCACTGTACTTCACTGCGTATGAAGAATCACAGGATTAATTTCTGGGTGTGGACGAGGGCCAATGTGGGGGTGCTTTATTATGTTTATTCCAATCTCTCCCTGAGGGACAGTGTGAGCACATGCTTGCAGCAGACGCCGAATGCCAAAAAGGTATCCAGAAGCGCCCTGGGACTCTGCCGTCTTCCAGAGAAGTTGAGACATCTCTGTGTTCTTGGTGAACGGTGTTTATTTGCTGTCCCAGCTCCTCTCCTGGCCTCAGCTCCCTCTGTCTTTAGGGCTGTCCATGTCACCCCTGCCTTGGTCTGCGGCGCTGAGCATGGAGCATCTGGTCACACAACTGTTTCTGGTGCCAACACACGTTTTCTCTTCCACTGCTGTTAACTCTGCAGCGAAGAGGGGAGGTTGGTGGGGAATGTGTCCTGGGTCTTTCAGGTCCTACTTTTGTTTCATAGTCCCTGTAATCCGAGCTCCCCAAACTGAGTGCTTGAGTGATGACTGTCAGATGATGGCTTTATCCTAACCGGTTACTGGACAGTCACGTTTGGAGGTGTGTCTATGCTGTGATTGAAGCAGGGGAGCTTAGAAGACCCTGGGGGAGTCTTGCGTGGACAGGCGGTACTCCTACTGCTATGAGGTCAGCTTCACGTGATGCCTGCCCCCTGCCCCGAGACCCCCGTGCAGCTGACCTGCGGTGGGAAACCCATAGCTCTGCGTGCGTGAGCCACTGCTGCTGCCCATCTGAAATAGCCACGGCTGTCCTGGGGGCAGTGGGAGAGGGTGGTCATGACAGAAGGGCGGGGGCTCCCCTAGTGAGGCCTCGTGGCTACGGAAGAGGCAGATTGTCCGGAGGTTCATGGTGCCAGCTCTGACTCCACCCACCGTGGGCTGGGGGATCCGAGAGGTGCTTGGAAGGCCTCACATTCCTCTTATTTAAGAGGTGTGTGCGCACATTTCTGGTGCAGCTATTTATAAGCGTACTCATGTCTCAGTCACCATGCTTATTAAAGGCACAAATATTTTACCTCTTAGCAAAGATGAAAATAGTTTTCACAGATTTCCTGGCAGGCAGCATCACAGCCTCGCCAACCCCTTTCATCTGCAGATTTCAGCCTCATAAAGTATTGATCTGGGGAACAGAGCTCATTTCAGGGCCACATTCCCGAGAAACATAAAACCAGCTCCCCCAGGAATGGAGTGCCTGCCTCCACCCAAGGAGATCATGAATGTAAGCTAAGTTGCTCAGTCGTGTCCAACTCTTTGCGACCCCATGGACTGCAGCACGCCAGGCTTCCCTGTCTGTCAGCAACTCCCAGAGCTTGCTCAAACTCATGTCCATTGAGTCAGGGATGCCATCCAACCATCTCATCGTCTGTCTCCCCCTTCTCCTCCTGCCTTCAATCTTTCCCAGCATCAGGGTCTTTTCCAATGAGTTGGCTCTTCCCACCAGGTGGCCAGAGTACTGGAGCTTCAGCTTCAGCATCAGTCCTTCCAATGAATATTAAGCGTTGATTCCCTTTAGGATTGACTGGTTCGATCTCCTTGCAGTCCAAGGGACTCTCAAGAGTCTTTTTGAGCACCACAGTTAGAAGCATCAATTCTTTGGCTCTCAGCCTTTTTTATGGTCCAACTCACATCCATACGTGACCTGTCATAGCTTTGACTTACATGGACTTTTGTCAGCAAAATGCTGTCTCTGCTTTATAACACTGCTGTCTAGGTTTATTGTAGCTTCTCTTACCAGGAGCAAGCTAAAAGAAAAAGTAAAAGTGTTAGTTACTCAGTTGTGTCTGACTCTTTGAGATTCCATGGACTGTAACCTACCTGGTTCCTCTGTCTATGGGATTCTCCACACAAGAATACAGGGGAGCATAGCCATTCCCTTCTCCAGGGGATCTTTCTGACCCAGGGGTCAAACCTGGGTCTCTTGCATTGTAGGCAGATTCTTTACTCTCTGAGCCACGAGGGAAGGCCTGTGATAAAAGAGACCTGGAGTCAACTCCTGGTCTGTTCATTATTGTTTCTTGGGGGGCTGGGGTGGGCTGATGGTTTCTACTTCTCCGGGGTGCTCTGAGGATGCAACAGGAGCTCAGCACAGTGCTGGCCACAGAGCAGGTGCCCCCAAAACAGTAACTATAATTAATAAGTGTTGATTGGTTCATTAATCACATGAACAAATTAGCAGGGACCCATGAGATTTTGGCTATCTCCCTTCAGGGTGTGTAGCCTAAATGCCAGCTTCTTTCTTCCCAGATCATATTCATCAAAATCTCACCAAAGTAAGTACATGCTTAGTGGAGAGCAGCTCAAGAAGAAGCCTACAGACCTGGCCCCGCGCTGCTGCCCTCACAGCTGGTTTCTAAGCAAGTGTCTAGTGAGGCAGGCTCAAGAAAAACAGGCTGGCCAGGAGAAGCCTCTCATGTTTAATACACGTTTAACACACAGCAGACCCAGGGAATTGTAAAAGTAAATTAAAGGCCATGATGTCACCGCTTTTTGAAACCCTTACAAATTCTTCCTCTTTCAACCATGGGATGAGCAAGCATGGTTTAAAACTCTGTGATGCTTCAAAGCGGACGGCATCTTCTTACGTTTTTTTCTGATGACTTGCACCCATCTTCAGAGTATTGCAGGCATTTTCATTTGTTTTTCCAACACTATGATTGCCTAGAAGAGAAACTTTGACAGTAATAAACAGCTTTAATTGTCAAATGCATCTTTGATGATATTTATGGGCAGAAACGGAACATTCTGGTGAGCGGAACAGAAATCTTCTTGGGGGATGGATGGTGGAGGAGTGGGATGGAGTTCCAGCATGGAGGCTGGAGAGGACCCCATTGGGCAGCAGCCTCCGACTTTTCCAGGTGAGGCTCCCCTGGTGGCTTCAGACAGTGGGCTCAGAGCAGTCAGGCCCTTGACTTCAAGGACATGCTGTCCAGGACGGCAGCTTGGCTGAATCGTCCCCAGACCTGGGGAGGCATCTACTGCCACATGGTAATAAAGGACCTCGAGCTGTGCTGCTTCCTGCCAGGCCATTTTAACTTCCTCGGCTCCCACCCCCCCTCCATAGCCTCCCACCCCTCCTACACAGCCTGCCTGTGTCACCTGTCTCCCATCCGATCTGATCCAAGCTGTGGCTCAACTAGATGAAGCCTGTGAGTTGCACTTGCTATGGAAGCTACTGAATAAATGAATGTTGCTGACACTGCTGCAGATCCCAGGCCCCCTCTCTCCTCCTCAGCTTCCTTCCCATTCCCTCTTCTCCAGACACAGGGCCGGCGTGAGCAATGGGATAGCTGACAGAACAGAGGATGAGAGCCAGGACTCTATAGGTCATGCTCCTCCCTTGGACTTGGGAAAAGGGAGTGACAGCAGGTGGAAAAGCCTGTGTCCTCTGGTCAGCCTTTGTATGTCTTTATGGGTAGTCCCAGAGAGGGATTCCTGCTTCCCCTTTCAGACCCTCCTCATAGCCTCTGTGTGCAGTCCTGGATGAGCTCTATCCTTCCTTTACTCCATCTGGTTCAACCCTATCCAGTTCAATCACCTGGAAACCAAGACTGATCTGTGCTGGGCACCAGCCACTGGGGCCCTCGCTCTCTGCCTTCGGGAGCTCAATTAACTGCTGTAATAATTTGTTATTATAAATGTGCATGTTTATTTTAGAAAACCTGAAAGCTAGAGCAAAACACACAAAATGGGGGGAGGGGGAAAAACACCTTTGATCACACTCAAGAGATTCCACCTTGATAATTTTACTATGTGTATGTAGGTACATATATAGTATATACACCCACACAGTTGACTTCTGTGTTTTAATTACACGTTGCCTTGAATCTTGGTTTATTTACAGGAGCTCTGTCTGGGTACTCTCTGCCTACCCAGGGTCTCAGCGTCTCCATCTGTGCCCTTGATGGACAGCAGCGTTGGCTGTTGCCCTCATGAACATGTTGAAAGGCTGATGCAGAAGTAGACCGTTACCTGTGGTCTATCCATCTTCATCTGTGCCTTGTTTCTATGGCTCCTGAGGCTGAGTTCACAGCACAAAGAATGACTCCATTTTCAGTCCAGGGTGTTTTGTCCATGGGAGACCAGCCATCCCCAGCCTGGCTTGTTGGGAGGACACCCTGGGCTCTGAGACAGGGGGTTAGCCAGAGCCAGGGGTCAGAGGGCAAGCAGAAATGCAGTCCCTCTGCAGAGGGGCCTCGGGACCTCTTCCCAAGGGCAGGCAGTTGAGAGGAGCCTTATCTGTGAGGGCAATCTTCAGGAGAAGCTGGACGTTTTCTGTACTACAAAGGCGCTGCTTTCTTCTCAGCCCTGACAGGCGCACTGGAGATCAAGAAAACTGTTGGCCACAGTTCTGAAAACTCCAGATAAAGGCTTTGATTTGTTAATTAAATTTTTGCTATCTACATTTGATATCTCAGCCAAATTGTATCCGCTGCAGAAACATGAAGAAAGTCCCCCACTTCAAAGGGGCGCCCACTCGGTGACCTGTAATTATGGAATTTACTGCTAAGGAAGCGATGTCTGGGGCTCTCCTGCCGCCCTAGCGCCCCGCACATCGCCCCCAGGGTCCGTGCTGGTCGGCTGATGCCAAGGGGCTGGGCTCCGCGCAGGCGCAGAGAGGCAGGGAGCCCACCTGCCTGCCGGCCCCGCCCATCGCGCCCGGCCCCGCCCACCTCGGAGAACAGGTCTGTTTATTGAAATTAGAGAGGGGTCACCTACTGGCTGGGCTTCCCAGGTGGCACTAGTGATAAAGAACCCACCTGCCAATGCAGGAGACCTCAAGAGATGCAGGTTCAATCCCTGGGTGGGGAAGATTCCCTGGTGAAGGGAATGGCAACCCACTCTAGTATTCCTGTCTGGAAAATCCCATGGACAGAGGGGCTTGGTGAGCTATAGTTCATGGGTCTCAGAGAGATGGACATGACTGAAGTGATTTAGCAGCAACAGCGGTAGCTCCTGCTGGCTTCTGGCTCCAGGAGGTCTCTGTCATTCGTTCCCTGTGAGCGTGGATTTTATTAAAGGATATGTAGGGGCCCTTATGTTTCCCTGGTGACTCAGGCAGTAAAGAATCTGCCTGAAACCCAACCTGGGTTTCATCCCCGGGTTGGGAAGATCTCCTGGAGAAGGGAATGGCAGCCCACTCCAGTATTCTTGTCTGGAAAATCCCATGGATGAAGGAATCTGGTGGGTTATAGTCTATGGTGTCCCAAAGAGTCCTTATATATGGCTGCTTCCCCGGGGGAAGTGACTTAGCACACATGTGCATGCACATTCAGTCTACGGGCAGAAGGCACCCCAATCCAGCCAGGGTGGAGCCTGCCCCCTGCCCTTTATCCTCACCTGTTCTCAACATGCTCAGCGCCGCTCACACCTGCTACTCTAGTGTCTCCTGCTCAGATCAGGGGTCGACATCTTGCAGCTGGTGGGGGTGGGGTTGGACGGCACCCGGGAAAAGGCAGAGCTCGTGGCACCAGGAACCATAACAGTAATTAATCACCAGGGTAATAATCATCTCGCTGTAGTGGCAGTGCACTTGAAAGAATGTTCTTTGGGTGTATTTTTTTAAATGTCCTAGATGAGCAGGAAGATTGGGTTTTTGAAGACATAAAAGAAACCCGAAGAAGACCAGTCTGGGATCCATGTCAAGGGAACCCATTGTTGTTATTTAGTTGCCAAGTCATGTCCAGCTCTTTGTGACCGCGTGGACTGCAGCAGGCCAGGCTTCCCTGTACTTCATTGTCTCCCAGAGTTTGCTCAAACTCATGTCCATTGAGTCGGTGATACCATCCAACCATCTCATCCTCTGTCATCCCCATCTCCTTTTGCCTGCAATCTTCCCCAGCATCAGAGTTTTTTCCAGCGAGTCAGCTCTTCACATCAGGTTGCCAAAGTATTGGAACTTTAACTTCAGCATCAGTCCTGAGGGCATTGGTGGTAGTCACTAACTTGGCACCATTGACCTTTCTGGGCATTTTTTCTTCTAAAGTGTTTGAAAAGTGTGAATTGGGAGACAGAACATTGAGGAGGAAGCCCAGGGTCCTGCTTCATGTGTGGACTCTGCCCTTTCCTGCTCTTGAGATGGGGGCCAACTGACCTCTGCTAATTCCAGCCTTCCCAGTTTTAAGGGTCCACACAGACCCTGGGACGATTTTGAGAACCATCACCGTGGACTCTGGGTTCTCAGGTCTGGCTTCTCAGGCTACCACAGATTCCATGCTGCCAGTCTGGCTCCGACTTCTGGGCACTGACGGATGGAATTGGACCCTCCCACCTTTCCCTCTGCTTCCTGGCTGCTCTTGGAAGCTTACACTTACCCTAGTCTCTCCAGCTCCCAGGCCCTGTCCTTGCCCTTGCAGGGTCCTTGCAGGAGTGATCTCTCCCTGGAGTTTGCTTGTTTGCAGGCTGAGAGCTGGTGCCAGGCCTGCTCCCTGCCCCTTAGCCCCTGAAGCCATGTTGCGTGCAGGCCGAGGGTGAGTACCAGCTGGGGTCAGGGCCAGCCCCTGGGAGCCCTGAAGCTGCTCCTGAGCCGGACACCAGGCAGCCTCGGGTTTCAGCCAAGCACAGGCCTCAGAAGCCCAACTCTCGGGCTGTTTCTTCTTCTGGGATGTTGTCTGCTTGAACACAGCACAGGCAGCCAGGAGCGTGGGAGGCAGGCAAGTGTGCCCCACATTCACCCAGTGAACCCAGAGACCAGAGAAGGCCATGACGGCCTGCCACCCTGGGTCCAGGAGCTTGTTCCTGAGCCGGCCCTGCTCTCAGGCCCTGGTCTGGCCACTGGGCTCAGCCTTCTGCCCACTCTGCCTCCACGCCCTACCCCCACACCCCCACCCCTGGGATTGGCAGGTGCAGTTTCTGTTGCCTCCTGCACCTGAACCCTGTCCTGGGAACGTGCCTAAGGGCAGGGCCCCTGGATGGTCAACACCCTGCTGAGCAGTGCCTCCTCTTAGTCACAGGAGGTACTTCAGAGCAGAGTAATCCCAGGCATAAGATTCTGCTTCTCTGTGGCTCAGAAATCTTTAGTGCCTTCCCTGAATCAACCAGGTAAAGGCAAAGCCCTAGGAATCAAATGGCTGAACCACTTGCTTTGTGTCACTATGCTCTTTGTCTTGCCCGGCACCAGCTATAGCCACATGAGTGCCCTTCACGTGGGTCTAGGCTCCCTGATGAAAGCCCTGGGGCCAGGTGCGTCTCAGAATTCGGAGCTCCTCATATTTCAGAAAGGAGATACAGTGCACGTGGCATGTACCATACTAAGTAGGAGGCACAGAGACTGTAAATAGCTTCATGGCCATTCAGGGCAGGTTTTGCTGCCAAATGAGTTTTGAAACCTTTGTGTTTCTGCACTTTGTGAATTTCAGGCTGGAGGCAGAAGCACTGTAGGCATGTCTGTCATCATCACCCTGAGTTGGGTGGCCTCAGAGAGATGGAGGGACCTTGGCTGGGGCTGGAGGGACAGCAGGCCCCAGGTGATGGGTGGGGTCAGAGGACATCCTGGGGAGCAGAGAGCAGGGGCCGGGCACCACCCATCAGGCAAGGACCAGGAAGGCGCCCCAGAAGGCGCATTGTGCTGGTAACCAAGGTTACCCTGGGAAGGACAAACACTGGCACAGCTGGGCCCTGTGGGAGATGCCTGCAGTGAGAGACAGAGCCAGCGTCTCCAAGTGTCCCTTGGCCACTTGATGTTTGACTAATTCCTGTGGTGGTTGGGAGCTTCACTGGTGGCTCAGATGGTAAAGAGTCCGCCTGCAATGCAGGAGACTTGAGTTCGATTCCTGGGTTGGGAAGAGAACCTGGAGAAGGGAAGGGCAACCCATTCAAGTATTCTTGCCTGGAGAACCCCATGGACAGAAGAAAATCTGGTGGGCTACCATCCATGGGGTTGCAAAGAATCAGACATGCCTGAGGGACTAACACTTAACACACACATAGTGGCTGAAATGTTCTTGTGGACACTGGGAGGACTGGGTGGATGGGGAAGTCGTCTCTGGCAAGACTGGGGGAGGCCACATGCGGGGCTGCTGGCACAGTGCTCCTCTTCCAGAGAGGATGCTGCCATTCAGTGACTCCCCCAAGATGGACAGACAGCAGATACCCAAGGCCAGCTCCCTTGATTTATTCTGAATTTTCCTTCTACTAAACCATAGCCTCATGTGCTCTGAGACTCCATGCCAGAGGGGGAGCAGGAAGGAGGGGGAGCAGGAAGGAGGGGGAGCAAGTGTGAGGGCCTCATGCGCCCAGGAACTCAGCTTCAGTGGTATAGCTGATGGCCAGTCAGCAAAGCCCCTCCTATCATAAGCAGGGTACTTCTTCTCAGAGCCATCTTTCCCTAGAATCTAAATAACCAGCTGCATGGGACTGGGAAGCCACCGAGAAACAGTATTTCTGAAATAATGGAACTTTGGCTTTTGCAGCTTTCACTGGATGCCTTGAGTTCTATTCCAACTACATTACTTTCAAAATTGGCTTAGAGCATTTTCTCCCCCACCCCCCCGCCCCCAGTTTGCTATGTATCATTAAGGATATTTTCATGAGATTGTTTTCACACATGCTTTGGGTTTTTAAAAAATTGCTTCTTCCTGTATTGCCAGAGAATGGAAAGACTTCAGGATAATTCAGTCCAACAAGTGTTTGGATTTTCTAGGCTGTCACTATGCTCCAGCCTCATACTTTGTATGAACTCAAAAGGGAGGAAAGGATGATGAACTGACTGAGGAGTTCTGTGTGGAAAAATGAGGAGACTCCTCACAATGGGAGGCGAAGGGACAGTTAGGTCATTTTGTCCAGAGTGAGAGAGACGGTTCCCAGTGCTTATGGACTATTTGTCTGGTTCTGTGCTACGTGACTCAGCTAACGAGCTTTCCATAACCTGCCTTTGGAAAAGTCTCCACAAACATACAGGGTTTCCTAGATGAGGAAAAACTCTGATTCTCATGAATTTTCTTGCGGTTCTGTGTCCTTCACTGATGATTCTGTTCATTCTGCCTTGGTGGTTACACCCGCCCAGTAGGACAGCTGGCAACTTTTTTTTTTCCCCAGCTGCACCATGCAGCCTATAGGATCTTAGTTCCCTGACCAGGGATAGAACCCGGGCCCTTGGCAGTGAAAGTACAAACTCCTAACCACTGGACTTCCAGGCAGTTCCCAACATTGTACAGCTCTTGGTTTGTGTCTGTCTGGTGCAGCCCCATCGTGTAGCCTCAAAATGCCTTTGACTTGCTGCTTGCTTGTCCACTTCCTGAAGGCTCGGAGCCAGGTTCAGAATTTGAGGTGCTGTGAGTTGAGGTTCAGACCTGGTGTTACATCTGAATCTGAGAATCAGGGAACTATTGGTTTTTCCAGTGAGGAAGGACTTAGGACCTGAGGCTCCCCCACTGGACCTATGGTCCGTCTCTCAGAGCCTCATGACATTGAGCAAGTTACATGACTCTCCCAGCCTCCATTTCCTCATCTGTGAAATAAAGAGCCTGTAAGGCAGGGCTCCACAAGTGAAGCGTTTGGCACGTGCCTGACTGTTGGCCACCGTGGGTGCTGGGGAGCAGATCTCAGGCTCCGGACAAGTCGTGGGAGATTTAGAGTAGATTTTCTTAGAGTTTGGGTCCTTGACCCCCTCTCCAGGGGGCGTGGTCGGCTTCTCCTGGAGTGGCAGTCATCCTGGGCTGGCCCCAGATCCCAGAGTGGGGTTGGCGCCTCTGACCCCTGGTCCTTCACAGCTACTAGGAGCGTCCTTTGCTCTCCCTGCATCACCTCACCAGGCCCACCCCTCTGCGGTTCCTGGTGAGACCTGCAGGGTCCCTGCAGGGCCACCCTGGAGGATGCGTCTGCACGGTCGTCAAGGTAACCCTGAGGTGAGTAAGGACCAGAATGCTCCTCCCTCCCCCTTCAGGGGTCTTGGTCCCCTTTGTTTCCCCCATCACTGTCACCTTCTGCTCTTAGGCCACCAAGCCTGCAGCGGCCCCCACCCCCAGTGCTGTCCCAATGTTGAAGCTTCGTGCTTTCGGACGTCAGCACCACCCTGCAGGGGCTGCGTGGGTCTGGGACACTGAGTGAGCCCTCACCGCAGATCCAACCACTGACCTCATATCAGGAGAGGCCCCTCCCCTGCACAAGGCTGGCACGGACAAGGACTTCTTGGGCCCAGCAGCTCCAGGCGCTTAGATGCAGAATGGAAGCAACTGGCCTCCACCGGGGGTCTGGGGTACCTCACCAGGCCCCAACCACCCTCCACACGTCCGTGTTTGCAGAATGGTCGCTCCTCCTCGGCCCCCAGCTCCACTGGGTCACCTCACACAAGAAAGCCTGTTCTCGTCCTGAGTCGACAGGGGGGGTTCCCTGTCAAAAAGCCCCGTGGCTTTAAATCTCCCACGAGATTTTTAGGGAGAGTTTCCCTCTGTCTGTGGCAACAGATTTTCAGATTTTCCTGGTTGTGATGCAAACCAGCCAGGCAAGATCCCCCTAGATCTGGGCACAGGTCGCTGTGGCTACAGGGTCTCCCTGGACCCAGCCCCCAGCTACGATCACCGATCACATTACCGAGCAGTTCCTGGCTCAGTCATCACTGAGTAAACCAGCCGCACACCATTAGTGGATGGTGTTTGGCTGTTTGGCTAAATCTGCCACCATTTCCTGTGTGACTTGCCAGGTCTGTTCTGGTCCCACTATGGCCTGCGCTTGTCCCCACTTACGAATGTTCATTCTTATGGGAGGAGTCATGGTAACACTTTGGTCATCTCACCTGGCCGGTGTCCAGTTCCTAATGGAAACACATTAGGAGTATCTTTTGTATTTGAAAAAGCAAACAAATGTGCACTTTCTCATATTAATCTCTGGCAGGACAAAAATTCATGTCAGGAAGAGCAAAGTGCTCAGAATAGCATCTGAAATGTAATTCACGTCTAAGGTGTTTGTCTCTCAGAGGGTCACAATCTGGCTGTCTTGTGGAGGCAGTTCTCTGATGCTAATGCCCCGGATGTGATGGGCGTGAACGGTGAGAGCAGGTCGTCCCTTGATTGCTGGAACATGGCTCTTGTATCCATTTCTTCCACTTGGAGACGAGACAAATGGCATTTCTCAGACTTTATCTCAAATGTGTGTTGATACTGTAGTGATCGATAAATACAAACCCAGCTGAACATTACTGAATTTGTAGCAGCTTTCTGTCCCGACCGTCAGCACCTATCTTTCTAATCAGTGTGTCCCAGGCATAGCTGCCACCATGCAGAACGGGTGGATTCGTCATTCAAGTGGGACCTTCGGGCTTGGAAAGTTCCGGAACCCCTGAGGACCTTCCGGGGAGCAGAGCCTCTGTAGCTGTAAGATTCAGGCTGCCCCTCCGCAGGGCAGGCCTCTACTCAGACATTTGAGTCACTGAGTCCTTGTATCATAATGATACATGAGGGATCTCTCTGGTGGTCCAAGTAGTTAAGACTCTGTGCTTTCACTGTCAAGGGCCCAGGTTCCATTCCTGGCTGGGGAACTAGGATCCTGAAAGCTGCATGGTATGGCCAAATGCCGACCCCCCACCCCAAATGATTCATAGAACAGTCCTCAGCCATAACTTACATCTTGATGCACATGTAACAAGTAGGTTCCCAGTACCAGGATTTGAGCCTTGGGTGCCCCCCAGAACGGGGTGCTTGTGTAGGACACAAGGTTCCTGGCTGGCCTGGGCTAGTTTCGGAAGGGTCCAGCCCTGGGTGTCCCCCACGGGTCCTGGCCTGACTCAGAGCTCCCAGAACCCCTGCAGAGGGTGTCAGACCCCAGGGCGGTTGAAGCAGGGGAATTCTTTCCTGACCTGTTTCCTCCTCCGGGTCCCCACCCTGTGCTCCGCTGGCCCTTCCAGGAGACCCGGCAGGCTCACGGAGCTGCTGCTGCTCACTTCAAAAGAAAACGCTCCTTTTATCTCTGCAGTGAGATTAGGAGTCCAGGCACATGGACTTGTGTCTGAGCGCTTTAAACACACTCCTGGGAAAACATAAACAGGATTTATACGAAATGCTTTAATCCCCCCAGAGAGCAATGAACTCTCATGAAAGGACACCAGCCGGCCGAGAGTTGGGCCAGTGGATGTTTGCTTGTGTCTGTTCCTCACCTGGGCCTTGGGGGCGGCCCCTCACCAACCATAAACGCCGTCCCATATGCCTCTCGAGGCAGGTGCCGAGCGGAGGAGACAGGTCAGCAGGAACGGTCTGGGGCTCAGGGCCTCCTGTTTATAAACAAGCCTCCACAACATCACTCATTATCAGAGAAATGCAAATCAAAACCACAATGAGGTACCATTATACACCAGTCAGGATGGCTGCTATCCAAAAGTCTACAAGCAATAAATGCTGGAGAGGGTGTGGAGAAAAGGGAACCCTCTTACACTGTTGGGAATGCAAATTAGTACAGCCACTATGGAAAACAGTGTGGAGATTCCTTAAAAAGCTGGAAATAGATCTGCCATATGACCCAGCAATACCACTTCTAGGCATACACACTGAGGAAACCAGATCTGAAAGAGACACGTGCACCCCAATGTTCATCGCAGCACTGTTTATAATAGCCAGGTCATGGAAGCAACCTAGATGCCCATCAGCAGACGAATGGATGAGGAAGCTGTGGTACATATACACCATGGAATATTACTCAGCCATCAAAAAGAATTCATTTGAATCAGTTCTAATGAGATGGGTGAAACTGGAACCCATTATACAGAGCGAAGTAAGCCAGAAAGATAAAGACCATTACAGTATACTAACACATATATATGGAATCTAGAAAGATGGTAACGATAACCTTATATGCAAAAAAAAGAAAAAAGAGACTCAGATGTATAGAACAGACTTGTGGACTCTGTGGGAGAAGGCGAGGGCGGGATGTTTTAAGAGAACAGCATCGAAACATGTATATCTAGGGTGAAACAGATCACCAGCCCAGGTTGGATGCATGGGACAAGTGCTCAGGCCTGGTGGACTGGGAAGACCCAGAGGGATGGGGTGGAGAGGGAGGTGGGAGGGGGGACCGGGATGGGGAATACATGTAAATCCATGGCTAATTCATTTCAATGTATGACAAAAACCACTGCAATGTTGTAAATAATTAGCCTCCAACAAATAAAAAAAAAAAAAAAAAAAAAAAAAAAAAAAAAAAATAAACAAGCCTCCATGTTCAGTTTCAATGGCTCTTTCTTTTGCTGGGGAGTCTAGATGGTCCTCAGGAGGTTCTGCCGTCCACATGTTCCTAAAAACGTGAAGTGTCAGTGGGGTTTTGGGGAGACTGAATCATCAGGCCACATGTGTGTTGGGATGTGGCCATAATTGTGAATTCTTCCAAAAAGAAGTAGCTGATTGGTGAATCAGGACTTTTACAGCCTCACAGAACTCAATAAGCAAGTGGATTTCACCACTGTCTCCTGAAGTGGTCTTGCTCTGTGTATAAGGAAATGGGGCCCAGAGAGGCTACAGTCTTTCTCAGTGTCCCACAGCAGCTGTAGAAACGTCCAGATGTGTTTAAAACAGGACACGTCTGTGTGTAGATCCAACACTGTATGTTGTCATGACACGTCAGTTTCCGCTTCAGTTCAAGAGACTGAGCAACTTATAGACTTTACGGTAGGAGAAAAGATACACAGCTGCTCACACACACACACACACACACACACACACACACAGACTTACATGCACACACCTATGCAGACACACTCACACGCACACATACACACACACACACGTGTGAGCACACTATTTTTGCAAGGGAAATTGGGAAAAGAAGTGTTGATGCCAACTCCCACATCCTTAGAAGAGAAGGCAAGCCCTCTGTTCACTTAAAGTGTCTGAAATATTAATTATGTTTTCTTAAAACTACTTGAGTTCTTAAATTGGAGAGTGATTTTAAAGTCAGGTGGGACCAAGAGGAAAGGACTTAAATATATATTTCTCTTCCCTGTGAGTTAATGTCTCCGTTGTCTGTGTTCTATTATGTCTTTGGAAATAATGACTCTGCAGGTTTATTTTCCTTTTATTTATTTATCAATCCATTTTTTTGGCGGCCCTCTCTGGCCGCAGGGGGATCGGCTCTGGGCCTGTCCGGAAGGGCTGTGTGCAGGGTATTGTTTGTCTTCTGTGTCTGAATGAACATCTGGCTGAAACTCTCAGCCCAGGGCCGTCGGTTTGTTTTTAGCAGGGGAGGGGGGGTCATGAGTTTTCTGCCCTTTCGCCCCCATCGGCCTGAGAGACTCTTGGCTGCCCTCACTGGTGGAAAAGGACCAGGGGCCCCAATAGAATCAATACTTTCTTCTGTTGCAGGGCCTCTGAGGTGTTGGTGATGGAGCAGCGGTGGTCAGCAACACCTGTTCTGCTGCTAGAGGGAAAGCAGGCGGACCCCAACTCTCAGGGTCACAGCTCCCTCGCTGTGTCCCCGAGGATAAAGCACACAGCCCAACAGGACAAGCAGTGCCAGAGACGCGCCTGGAGGGGTCGGTCCTGGCTGGTGCGGCTGAGCCCCTCAAGTAGGGGGCTTATCTGGCTCAGTCCTGGCCTCTGTGTTGCTGTAAATGGGACTTGAAAGCCAGGCTGTCAGTGGATTAGGCCTAAAGATTAGCAAGAGTGTCCTGTGCTGAGAGGCCTGTGTTCTCTCTCTCCTGAGACCCCGAGGGTTAGCGAAGGACCAGTGCGTTCAGGACTCTGGCGGCAGCTGTCAGGCAGGCAACCTGGGTACGAGAGGTGGAGGGTAGAGGAGGGGGCTGTGTCCACTCACTCTGCTCTCCCCCAGCATCCCTGTGCCCACCACCCCCACCTGGTGCGTCTCCTAGACAACCACCAGGGAGTCAAAACCTGGAAAGGAGGGGCTAAAAGGTTCTCTTCCAGAAACAGCTGGGCTCCTGAAGCCACTTAGTGCAAAGGCTGGAGGGACCATTTGATGTTGGGGGTCATGGCTGAGAGTCCCGCTGTTGGTCTGGACAGACGAGCAGGGTGGGGGGCAGCAGCCAAGCTCCCTGAGGGTCCACTCTGCAGGCCTCTTCAGGGCCTCTCCATCCGTGGGGGCTCTCCGTCTTCAGGGGCTGGGCTCTCAGATGCCGAGGGGACACATGTCATTCACTGAGCAGGAAGCAGCTTGCAGGCACCCTGATGTCGACAAGGCCCTCGTGAGTGAATTTTGTGTTTGTTTTCTGCATTCCCATAGGTAGAGCTGGGAGCCAGCAGGCTGCTAACCTCATGGGTGCTGTGGGGTCTTCTTGGGAGGATTCTCTGTGTGGTTCAGTCTTCTGTCCTCACAGCAGCCCTCGAGGCCCAGGGGCTAACCTGGTGGTGCAGAAGGGGGAATTCGCTCAGGGTCACTGCTGCTAATGGGTGGCCAATGGAGGATTCAAATCCAGAATTTCTGGTGGTGGGGTGGGGGGTGGGGGTTGCCAAGGCCACCTCTCCTACCCCCGTTAGTCGAGGAGGTGGATTTTCCACTCCGTGGTGGGATCTGCACTTGGCTCAGGGGAGGCGCCCCCTCAACCCCATGCTGCCTGCTGCACGTGGTGATCAGCCGTGCTCCCGCCAGCCTGGGTGAGGATGGAGCAGAGCCAAGACTGCACATCAAAGACGGGCAGGGGTGTGTGCAAGGCTCCTTCCTGGCTCCCGCCTCCATCGTGCTTTCCCGCCAGTGTGGACAACCATGGCTGAGCACTGGGGATCCCGTGGTGTGGACAGAGTCCATTCTCCTAGCTTCATCCAGTCCAGTGTCAACTGGTTACAGGTGGGCAGGCGGCCGATCGTGGGAAGAGCAACAGAGGCTTCTTTTTAGGACATTCTTATGACTAAGAAGGTAAGGGAGGTAAAGACCAAATGGTGAAAACTGCTTATTTAAAGTTAAAAAGAAAGAAAACAAGCAGAGATCAAAGTGTGTTGATTCTTAGTCATTCAACAGTGCAGGGAAAGGAGTGATCTGACCAGTTGTTCAAAGGGTTGGAAAGTATAAAGTTCCTTTAACAAAATTCTATGGGAGGTGATAATTTAGAAACAGAAACCTATGAGGCACCCGAGTAGTGAACAAGCTGCACAAGACCCCAGACAGGTTCTAGTCCAGGGGGGAGACTGACCTTCAACAGTCTCGGTCCCAAACCATACAGAACACTCTGAACCAGAGAGTGGGGGTGTGGGGCTTTTGGGGGCACGGACACCTCAGAGTCTTCCCCATGATGACAGTATTTTGGCTGAATGTTGAAGGGTGCCTGGGATGTCTGTAGGCAGAGCTGGGAGCAGGACACGGGCTGAAAGCAGAGCACCCATGGGTGTGTGGAGGCGGGAGGGGCCTGATGAGTTTGGGGGCCAGCTCCAGGACCATCATTCTGGAAGTAAGCCATCCGTGCTCTCCATGTAGGTGATAGAAAGGGACTCCGACTCATTAGAAGGTAAAATGCCTTTCACTGTGTGGTATGAGGATGCCCCAAGCTTTGGTTGAGATCTTGGCTTTGCCACGCTGTTCCTTCGTTTGAACCAATGGTGTGATAAACAGAAAGAACAAGCTGGAAACACTCGCCCACACTGGAGATGGTAAGGTCTGAGCTGGGGCAGCAGCTATGGGAAGAAGACAGTGGGGAGGAGGTGTTTTCGAGAAACAGGAGGTGAGATCTGCAGGAGGTGATGGATGCCGCAGATGTGAGGTTGAGGGGATTCGAGGCTGGCCCTTTGGTGGGACCATTGGTCAGACAGATAGACACCCAGTGACACCTGCATTTCAGGTAAATAAGGAATGGATGCTTTTAGTATCAGGATGTCCCATGCAATATTTGACACAAACTTATAAATGTATGGGCTTCCCAGGTGGTGCTAGTGGTAAAGAACCCATCTGCCAATGCAGGAGACATGAATCAGATGTGGGTTTGATCCCTGGGTCGGGAAGATCCCCTGGAGAAGGGTATGGCACCCCACTCCAGTATTCTTGCCTGGAGAATCCCGTGGACAGAGGAAAACTGGCAAGCTATAGTCCATGTATACATTTTTAAAATCTGACAATCTTTCTCTATGGGCTTAAGGTGGAGAAGTCAGCTACACAGAGAACACAGAAGAACAAGTAGTATTGGTGATGCGCCCAAATCTTTGCAGTGAGCAGGAGGAGACATCCAGTTGGCTGCTGTTGGATATGTGTGTCTGAAGTTTGCAGAGTAATCCGGGCTGAAGTCACCAGCATATTTCTATAGAGGTTGAAACCATGGAATGCGGATGAATTTTCTTAGGCACTAGAGGAAGTGAGGGAAATCGTAGCTCCAAGTTGGAACTCTGCTTTTTAGGTGACTTCGAGAAAGTCATTCATCTTCTCAGAAATGCTATTCCCTATCTGTAAATGGAGAAAAATAAAACCCATGTCAGACACTTGTTATCTTCCATGTGAAAGGCCCTCGGTACTTTGCCTGGCTCTTACATTTATCAACATTATCCTGTCATCATAAGTATTACTTAAATGGATCATTTAAGTAACAAACCAGTGGACAAACCAATACAAACAAACCAGTACAAACCAGTGGACAAAGATGAACCAGTGTCTCCAGAAACAAGTATGTCAAAATATTAGCAAAATAATACTCTTATTAAGAAAAAAAATGCAACAAGAGTAACCACAAAGCCCTGAACTATGGATTATTTTATGTAGTTCAAATAGTAGGAGAAATCAGAGGGATACATTCTTTACTGCAATAATCTCAATTTTATTAATTATATTCTCCAAAGGATGAAGTGAAGAAAGACAATTTGCACCACCCAACACACCACACCAACAGTCTTTAACAAAGTGTTTATTTTCTTTTTCTTTGGCTTTTCTGGGAAGAAAATGTTTCAAGATGTAAGTAATATTCATTCTCTATAGCAGGAGAAAGAATGTTAATTGTCTGAATTGGCCCACAAATACACACAGACACAGACACAGACACACACATACACACACACTCAAACTCCTACCTGATCTGTCTTCAGATTTTGCCTGGACACGTCAGCCCCACAATGACTCACTGTTTGTTCTGTACACACGGAAAGAAGCAGGACCACCAGGGCTTTTTAATCTTATACCAAAGGTGGGAAGCTAATGCCTCAACGAAAGGAAAAGGGAACACCAAAATGTTTGGAAAAAATTCAAAAAACTAATTCCTCAAAGGATTCCCTGGACCTCATCTTGGGTACTGTAAACAGTTTTAGTGCAGTCTATGTTCATAATCTATTCAAACATTTATTTCAAGCTTCTGTTTGATGCACATATTCTGTTTGTTTCCCAGTAGTTGTCGAAGTAACATTCTGACTTGTTCCACCTGTCAATTAAGCCTCCAGAATTTATAAAAGAGCTCCCAGGGCCTTCCTCTATTGTAGTAAGTTATTACTAGGAAACCAAGAGGTATAATGATCAGACGAGCCTCTGAGGTTCTAGGTGGGGAGTGGGGGCAGGGATGGAGGGGGAGGGCTCTGGTTTAAAGACACTCCTTCCACACTTGCACTCGGAGAGAAACACTGAGGAAACAAGCAGCCCCTTGTTCACTGTCTCATTCATTTCACACCCAGAGGCTTTGCAGCCCATGCTGGAGTTCGGTTCTGTGAGATGGGGATGGGGCAGACAAGCGGAGAGCCCACTTCCTGTTACACGATGCTTTAGGGCTCTGCTTAACAAAAAGAACAAAGTGCCCGGAAGGGAGACCCCGGGACTAACTCTGCCTGGGTGGGACCAGAAGGCTTACCCTGAGTTTTCCCCCTGGTTGCTCAACCAGTCTTAAATGCTGAGGCTTAAGAACAGAAACATATTGCCTGGTTTGCCATGGTCCAGTAGTCTCCTACAGAACTAGCCTGGCCTCCCCTGGACAAGCCCTACACTTTCTCCAGCCTCCGTGTGGCTAGGTCCCCTTGTGTCTGCACGACTACAGCCTAAGGAACGGGCTGGCTTCCCAGCGCCGAGGTCCACCGTGCACAGTGGTGTTTCCTACAGGTTTACTATTGGCGTGACCAGATGCAGCGGCTCTGGAAAGCACGAGTGCCCTGGAGGAATTCCTGTTACCTTCTGTCCTCACCCACATTGTCTCTTTTAAATGAAGGGCTCCAAGTATTTGGTGCCGGGCCCACATGGGAGGAGGGGAAGGCGGATTCCAATAGTGACAACAAACTGTAGAGATTGATACCTCAACCAGCAGATTAGAATTGCAAGGGCGTTATTATTATTATTCCTATTATTTCAAACTGTCACAAACCACTGATGGGCCTGTTAAGAAGACTTTGGCCCAACTGACCAATTCTCAGGACTATGAACTGGCTTTGTTGAGAAGCGATGGGCCTGTTGTGAGCCCAGGAGGCCATACAATCACTTTTCTGCTCTTACTCTGCTGTCTCCTCTCATCTAGGGCCCCACACTTTCTTTGGAAACAAAAATCGTAATAAGTAAGCAGCATTCAGTGAGGGCATACACATATTTTAAAAACAAACTGACCAGATTTCCTTTCATGTATATTGGTATGGAAAGGTCTGCTATGAGAAAGCTTTTGGGAACTATAATCATGTCAGCAATCATTTCGCTTAGTTCAGCAGAGAAACAAAACTCATACTTTCTTTTTTTTTAACTTTAAACTTTTTATTTTGTATTGGGGTACAGCCGATAGTTTCAGATGAACAGTGAAGGGACTCAGTCGTACATATACATGGATCCATTCTCCCCCAAACTCCCCTCCCATCCAGGCTGCCACATAACATTGATCAGAGTTCCCTGTGCTATACAGTAGGTCCTTGTTGGTCATTCATTTTAAATATAGCAGTGTGTACATGCCTTTTCTAAACCCCCTAACTATCCCTTCCCCCAGGTAACCATAAGTTCATTTTCTAAGTTTGTGAGTCTCTTTCTGCAAAACACATAATCTTTTAATTTGATTATTTAAGGCCTATGGAAGAGAATACCAGTGTGGGGGCAAGGTGGTGGGAGACACTTGGACCACTTTGTGCATCAGTTCTCTCTGGGTGACGTGTCTGTCTTCTCTCATTACTCACCTGATGGAGCCCTGACAATGCTGGGTATGGAACCAATAAAAAGTTTCCACATATCGTCAGATCTGCGGTTTATTCTTAGGTCCATCATCTTTGATGCTCTGTGCTTCTTTTTCAGCAGAGTTGCCCTGGATTCCAGTTCTTTGCAGACCTTCAGACACAATTAAACACTGCTGTGAGGGAGGAGGGAGCTGGACTTGTCACTGCGTGTCCAATCTTCCCAGACTCAGATGAAGAAAGGCGGGACTAGTCCTGGGCCAGACCTCAGCCTCCCCATCTCTTTCCCATCTCACCACCTTAGAAAAGAGAGAAGGACTTCCCTGGTGGTCCAGTGGTTAGGGCTCCAAGCTTCCACTGCAGGGGGTTATGGGTGTGATTGCTGGTCGGGGAATTAACTAACTTAATAAATAAAAGAAAATACAAAGAGAAAACCTAAAATACTGAAATCAACTTTGCACCCCGGGGAGGAGACCTCATTAGGGGGCCCCACCCACCACCTTTGTATTCACCATCGGGCCAGTGAATCTCTGGATGTCAGTTTGCAGGGTCACAGAGGGTCTTCCTTACCCGGTGTCTATATTGAAACCACCTGGATGGGCTTTCATAAACGAAGGCTTAATTAAGAAAGCCAAGACATTTGTTGTTCATCAATAGTTGAAATGAATGAGCAAACTCAGGAACTAAAAGCCAACCAGGAACAAATGAATCACCAGCAACAGACTCATGTCAGAGCCTGAGAGTTTTCTAGGAAATAAGTACATTTAATTCAGAATTGAAAATGCCTTTTGCCATCACTAACGAAACATTTTCTAGTGAACAGAGGAAACGATTATTTGATTCTCCACATGTATGTATACACGTTATGCACATGTATGATATAAATATGGATGTATATGTACACCAGCTGGTACGGCCACGTGTTGTAAGCTTTCTTTACGACACACTAGAGACCCCATCCCATGGGAGATGGAACCTGAGATGCCTAGGGGTGCACGCTGGGCACATATACCCTCTTTCTGGTCCAGCTCAGCCATTCCACTCCTGAGTCAAGTGACTCAAGAGAATTGTGTGTCCAGGATGTGGCTGTTTTCTGCAGTTTTGTTTGAAGTAGCCATGGCAGGAAACAACCCAAATGTTCATTGTAAGGATAAAGGAGAATCATTTTCTCCATTTATGCAGGCCCCCAAGACCATTTTCCTCTCTTAAGAGTATTTTCTGGGAGAAACAGTGAATCTCCATCCTTGCTCTGTTGGGAATACGTGTACGTCTCTCCAGGATCGAGCCTGGTTTCCAGCCTGAGTGTAGACAGACTCAGGAATTAGTGCCAGGCTCCCTCCCAGGAAACGTGGCATGGAGCAGGAAGATGAGAGAAACCATTGTCCTTTTTGCACCCTTGCTGCATAAATGTGTCTTGTATTCCTCTCACTTTGTAGTTGTTTTCGGACCTCCTTCCCTGCAGGTAAGTCTGTTGTTTCTGCCAGAGTGAGGCATGCTCCCCGTGCTTTTATGGGTCCAGAGGGTCTTTCTCTCAGCCTGATCGCTTTGTGCCCCCACTGACCCCCCACCGCCCACAGGTGGACAGAAAAGCACTCAAGCTGGTAGGTATTTGCCACCTACTCTTTTGTCCCTCTTCTGAGCAACTGTGACCCAGGACAAGTGGTCTTCACTGCCCTCAATATTCTGCATTGTGAAACTGGACTGAAGACTTAAGATGTTTAGGATTCAATGATTTTGTGAACCTTTGTGATTTTTATCTTCATCTGAGTGAAGAGTTGGTAAGAGGATTTGGATAGGAGTTGGAGAGAGGAGACATCTTCCCTGACAGCCTGCGGGACCAGTGGGCCCCTGACTCTCCCTCAGACACGCCTTCACCTCGGAACTGCTGCAGTTACAGCCATCTATTATCCTTCTTCAGGGCAAGAACCACAGTTTATTCCACTTTGTCTCCCTAATACTTTGTACCTAGCTTCGTGGCCCGGTCCTCAGTAAATACTGCTGATGGATAAGTGGGTCTAGGATAGATGCACACACGTTGAAAACAGATGGAGTGAAAACCATTAACAAAAAAGGGCTAAAATTCTACTTCAGTGATTCTCGAGGAGGCGGAGCCAGATGGCATCTAACAGCTCGTGTGGGTTTTAGTCACAAATTATGTTTTGATATTTAATAAACCTTAAAGAAGCGTTCCTTTAAGTGGGCTTCCCCAGTGGCTCAGATGGTAAAGAATCTGCCTGCAATGCAGGAGACTCAGGCCAGGCTCAATCCCTGGGTCGGGAAGATCCCCTGGAGAAGGAAATGGCAACCCACTTCAGTATCCATGTCTAGAGAATTCCATGGACAGAGGAGCCTGGCAGGCTACAGTCTATGGGGTCTCCAAAGAGTTGGACACGACTGAGCAGCCAACATTTTTACTTTCACTTTCAGAGGAGTGTAGGAGATGCTGTGTCCTCTACAGGAAGCAGGTGCTAAAAAGAAGCCATGTTCTGGTTTCTTTGACTCTGCCTGGGACTGGACTCATCCCCTCCACCCTGCTCAGAGAACAGAGGCCATCTCAGATCATCGGGAGAAAGCTTGGCTCAGCTCATCTCATTAAAGAGTTGCCTTAAACACTCCCAGGCAGAGGCCCTAGGGGGCTTGGGCAAGAACAGATTTAATTCTTTTATTTAGTGCCCCTGAGGACATGGGAGTGGCATTCACCTGGCCTCCGATGTCCAGGAACCATGTCATAAAGCCTTTGGGTTCAGGCACTCCTGTTAACCTGAAATAAATGGAGCATGCTTGGCCCCACCGTCCTGAAAGGCCACATAGGGCCCGTCGAGGTCGAGTGCACTTAATCGTTGGGGATTTCCTGTCTGGAGAGTGAGGGGTGCAGCTCTGCCAAGTGTAATTAAACCTTCACCCTCAGATGCTTCTCAGCATTTATCCACAGCAACATGTGGTTTGTGTCCTGCTGGGACTTTTAGGGTTATTGCATTGAGAGAGAGTGGGGAGGGGATGCTTTTTTTTCTTGAAATTTCCCACTTGTCTCTGAGCTGAGCAGTTTTCCTGAGGAAGAGCTGACCTTCCCAATACCCCCAGAGTGCCACCCTGTTCTCCCCCATTTCTCTCCTTTCACGTTGAGGGGCTCTAGGGTTCAAAGGCTACACATGGCTTGGTTGCTTCTTTTCAGTTGTCCAAAAAACCCTGTCCACTCTTCTCTGACGTGGGTTTTCATTTCAGATTTATTAAGGCATTGGAACACCTTTCCCTTCTGAGTTCTGAGATGATCAAGTGCACATTTCATCTCTGTGTTTGTTCTACACATAAAGCATTTTGGACCACTGGGCTTAAGGCATTTCACTCATATTTGTGTGGAATAGTCCCTTCTTCAAACTATGCTCTGTCATCTTTGCTGAAAATAGAAGCCAATCTATTTCTGTTGACTCTAAATACAAATCCATGATAAAGGTCAAAATACACTGATGAAAGGAACCCAGGTGATTCTCCCGTTTGATAGCTTTCAACTCAGAAGGTGGAAAAAACAAGGCAGGTGGGACTGGTTTTCTGACAGAAGACTCTGACTTCAGCTTCAGCCCCTCCCCTCCTTCCTGTTGGATAAAGGTTGTCCTCACTGTCGTGTGTGTGTATCATTTTTGGCAGAAACCACTTTCCCAACCTCTGAAGGCTCCCAGATGCCCGTCTTCTTGGTCAAATTCCCAGGCCAGGATGTTTGTGGGATCGGGTGCCTGGGCACCCCTGGAGAATGCTTGCCCTGAGATGCCTGCTCACATCTGGTGTTTAGAGAGGATCTGAAGAAGTCTGCATCCTTCTTGGCCTTGACAGAGTTCATGGTGCATTTTCCCAAGCACTTTGCCCCTTCATTTTTAAAGTGATCTATTTTCTCAGGGAAATGCAGTCCGTATGTCTCTGACTCACACTGAACTCATCAGACTGCTGTCAACCGGTGAAGTCCGATGGTGTTTGCAGCACCCGAGGGAGCTGTTGCCAAGCTTTGCAGGGTATGGGGTGCATGGCCTCTGCCAGTCCCACTTCAGACCACGTCTCCTCCCGCAGAACCTCATGGGGCCAAAGTAAACGCAACTCTCCATGCCTAGAATCTGTGAGTGATCCCCTGAAACCCACCTAAGGACTTAATAAGAAAAACCTGGTCTTGCTTCCCACCTCCCATCTCCTCTCTGCTTCCCTTTCCTTAGAAAGCACTCAGCGTTGCAAGTGAGTCTGGGGAGGCAGATAAATGTAGGGAGTTCTGACATCGGTCTGATGACAAAGGGCCAGCCCGGCCTTGGGTTCAGCTGGGTGCCTGCCATTGACCTGACTTTCCTCATCTGGGGAAGACAAATGAGCATCCCAAACAAAGAGCAAGCAAAACTCAGATTTTCTAGAAGCCAACCTTCCACTGGGAGCACTGCCAACCCCGACAGGCTTCCCAATCTGCTATGATATGTGGATGGTGGACCCCAGCGAAGGGCTCTAAGACCAGAGGCTGACTGAACACAAATGCCGACAGCGGTGCCCACCGCTGAGGCGTCTGCTGCTAATTGCTGCCCAGGGCTCAGCAAGATGCTTCATTATCACAGAAAATGCAGCTATGTTCAGTTCTGTGGGAGGAAAGTAAGTGCCTGCACGTGTTTTAGATACATCTTCTACATGGTCGAGGGAAACAGCTAGAAAATTCTGGTAAAACAAAGTTAACCCCCAAAGATGAGTAACTATAACATACTGCTGCCTCTGATATTTAAAGGCAGAGGATGACAAAAGTCACCTTGAGTTGGTTGTTTCCTGTGAGCCAGGAATGTCACGTACTTTACATGCAATCCTACCCCATCCAGGGGTTATCATCACCTCCCTTGTACCCGGGAGGACTCGGGTGGAGGTGGCACCCTTTAGGAGGTGGTGGTCCTGGCCCCCAGCCTCTCCAGCCCTCACCCGCCCGCTGTTTCTCCGAGGACATCATCCATCATAGATGCTTAAGTATCTGCTTTCAGATGCTGCTTCTCTCAAAAAGGGAATCTGCGTTTTCTCTCAACGAGGCTGTAGTCCAGCCTCCCTCTGCAGGTCAACACAGGACTGAATCAGACACCACCCAAGCCAGGAATCAAGGCCGAACTCTTCCTTCAAGGAGAACCATGTGGTGAGAAGGGATGGAGAAACACTCACCACATCTGGAGGAGACTGGAATTTCCCTGATATTTTCTTGAGAAATGATTTCGGAGAAGCCAGAGGTGGAGTTAGAAAGCAGGGCCCCCAGATCCTGGGGCACACACACATGTGCCCAAGGAGGCAGCTGGGCTTCAGAGGGGGCATTGAAGGTGGGAGATCACCACACCCATTTCCCCACCAGCTGCCCGAAGAGGCAAAATGAGACTCGTGTGAAGTGCCTTATCCTAGTGTCTGCTCATGGCCATGGCCCTGTTGCAGGTGAACTTGAATCTGTAAGCAGTTTAAATTTGACCAAGGCAATGTTTTTCTCAACATGGAATGGCCATCTTGGTTTTTTGACATGGCACCCAGAGCTCTAATCAAGGCTGGTCTGCGGGTAGACTTCTGCACAGGATTGTGGTTTTCTCCTTTCTGTTTTTTGGGTGTGGTCAGCATGGGGATGGGGTTATACTGGATTTAAGCACATCTCACTGCACATAGCTCAGTTGGTAAAGAATCCGTCTGCAGTGCAGGAGACCCTGGTTCGAGTCCTGGGTCAGGAAGATCCCCTGGAGAAGGATAGGCTACCCACTCCAGTATTCTTGGGCTTCCCTTGTGGGTCAGCTGGTAAAGAATCAGCCTGCAATACAGGAGACCTGGGTTCAATCCTTGGGTTGGAAAGATCCCCTGAAGAAGGGAAAGGACACTCACTCCAGTATTCTGGCCTGGAGAATTCCATGGACCATATAGTCCACGAGGTCACAATAAGTTGGACACGACTGAGCAACTTTAACTTTCACTCCTCACTGAAACTGGTCTGCAGAATCAGGCCAAACCCAGGTCCTGTGGTTGGTTCTCAGCCTTCCTGCTTCTGGTAGGTCTAGAAATTCTGGGGTCGGGGGGGATGCCCTGTCCATCTTGCTTCTAGGCCCCTTAGAAGACCAGATGTTCAGAAAGATGTGCTTCAAAACGCAGACTGAAAGAAAATCTTTCTGGACACTCTTCAGTCCCTTAAAATGTGTGTGGGTTTTGAGACAGTAAAGAGCTGGCTTTAATCTTGGCAAAGCTGAGGGAAACCAACATGGGTCCTTATCAGCCCAGTTATTTATCAGGAGTGAGATAACTTGGAAAGAACTTCACAACCAGCGGAAGGTGCTGGGAGATTGCTCACAAGCACCAACTCTGAGGACCTGTTTGAAGCCTGTCTTCCCCGGCCTAACGTGAAGCCAGGGCCGCCCTGATTCCCACGTGTGGGTGGTGGGGCCTCTGGCCGTGTCCAGTTGGAGGAATTCAAGGAGGCAAAGCGGGAATGTCTATGATTATTTTTAAGGTTTCCCAGTGCATTTTTAAATTTAGTTTTTATTTGATATGAAACATCTATTGGGTTTTGGATGTTCTATTATAACTGGGGGAGGCTAAGCCAACTGTAGTGTGTGTGTGTGTGTGTGTGTGTGTGTGTGCAAGAGAAACACAGAGAGCCAGAGAGCCAGAGATAGACACTGAGAGACTGAGAGGAGCAGAGTGATTCTCCCGCCCCGAAGCTCCCAGAACACATGCTCTCCAGTCTGTGTCTCTGAGCCAAGCTGTGATTCCCACCACCCTCTGGCCTTTTCAGATGTGACCCAGATGACAAAAGCACGCAGGATTTGAACCCTCGTGAAAATCAATGTGACCCACTCCCTCCAGCGACAACACACGGAAATTAAAATTCCCAGAATCCATGACCCATCTCAATCATCGGGAAAGTCCCATCTCAGCCCCGACTTGAAGGATGAATGTGTTAGTCCCCCGCAGCCCTGAACCGGGCTCAAAGCAGGACTTTGATCTTCCTACAAGAGAAGAGTGACTTTAAATTATGAAAGATTGCTTTTGATGACGGGAATAAAACGGGTCTGCTCCCACCATGCAGGCTCCTCGTCCCCCCTCTCACATTCCTGGACTTCCCATCTGGGTATCCAAAAGCTGACGGCTCAGGGGAGAGGCGAGGAGGTGTGTGTGTGAGACAGCTCTGCTGGAGACGGAGTGGACAATAGGGGCGGGCACTGGGGAACGCCAGTCTGGGTCTGGTCCTCTGTGCCTGGTCCAGCCCACATGACAAGGTGTCAGCATGGGCTTGCTGCTGGGACGGGGGAAAGGAGGCAGGAAAGGATACGGGAAAGGATGCAGAGGGTGGGGAGGCTGTGGAGGGGAGATGAAAGGACAACTTCTAAGGCTCCTTTAAGTTGTACCATCTTGAGCAGAGCCAAGCCTGAATCATGTAAAAACTGGCTGCACGCCCACATCTGGCGATGTTCGAATGGTTTTATAAGCAAGAGCTCTGCACCCGGCATGCGGATTGGTCGGAGGTGGGGGCGAGGCGCCTGTGAGAGGTCCCTGGACTGGTGGCCAGATGGATGCCCTGGGCAAGAGGGAGCCTTTCTGGGCACTTGACCTCCTGGTGCGGCCAGGTGACAGGGTCCTGTCCTCGCCAGTATGTGATCTGTGTTGTTTCAAACCCTTCCCTCCCCTCCTGAATTGAAAGCCACGCCTCTGCTCTGCTTCTACTGGTAAGTGGAATTTTCTCCAGCTTCTCTGGGAAACATGACCTTTTCCTAGAGCTGCGATTCCATCCATTCTGCCCAGACCCCTCCCCCACACGTCCTCTGCCCCAGTGGGTGATCTGAGATCCTCAGCCCCCCTGGGGCCCTAGTGTTAACTCGCCTCTGTTTGCTGCCGCAGGCTCGTGGCAGCCCTGGCCGGGTCTGAGGTCACAGCTGACCGTGCCCCTGTGGGTCCTGTGTGCCAGGGTCTCTCCTACAACGAGGGCTAACCCTGCCCAGTTTCCGCAGCTCCCGACCCACCCAACACTCGGGAAGTGTGGAGATGTGGACCTGAGTCCTCTTCCCAGAGGAAGAAAAGAAGCGAATGTGCTGGGTGACACTCGAGGGGCGGGGTGGGCAGGCATTCAGTGCAGTCCCTGGCCTGGCATTGCTTCTCAGAGAGAGGCCCAAGGGGGCCGCGGCTGGACCGCCTGCAGTCCCTGGACCCGAGTGTGTGGAAGTCTTTGGCTCTGTCAACTACAAATTGTCACTTACCAAGCTCCATAGAGAACCAGGTCTGGAAGGCCCCCAAACTGGCCCTGAAGTCCCTGACTTATTTAGATTTGCTCATAAGAACAACACAGTTGTTGGTTCATGTTAAGGCGATAGCATGTGAGTTGTTTCTCGGACTTCTAGCTCTGGCAGGCAGGGTCCTGTAACCACCGCTGCATGCACGTGGCATCTCACAGGCCTGGCTGGCTCTGCTCTGCTTTCCATAGACAGGAGTAAAGAGAGAGGAAAGACAGAGAGAAATGGAAGTTGAGAGAGTACCTGTTGGACACGGGTTTTGCTGATCTCATGTTTCATGGCGAATGAGTTAACTATCCTTTTAAAAGACAGCCTTTGCCATACATCAACATTCATCAGCCATACGTGTACACATGTCCTCTCCTTCTGGAAACTCCCTCCCACCTGCCACCCCTCTAGGTTGTCCCAGAGCCTCGGGTTGCCTTCCCCGAGTCATACAGCTAATTCCCACTGGCTATCTATTTTACATACAGGGCAACACAATACTATAAGCAATTATCCTTGAATTAAAAATAAATAAATTTAAAAAGACAGCCTCTGCATTTCCTCTTTCCTACAGCTTCTATTTCCTATAAAAAGTGGTTGGAATTTGACTTAAGCTTTGACTCGGCAGGCCGACCCCCCAGGGACAGTTTTCAATGGCCTGTAAAAGCTGCCACCCCCACCATAGTCCAGCCCAGCGGACCACAGCCATCCAGCTCAGAGAGCCAGGGTCTGACAGGTGTCACCTGGAGGCTGACAGGTGTTATCCTAACAGGAGGCCGGGACCAGGGATGCAGCAGGAAAAGTTGTCCATGTCTCCATCCTCCTGTGACTCTGGGTTACAACCCACTTGCATTCAACCTTGTGCCCTGGAACCCTGGTGTGTTGTTTCCAGAAACGCAGTGAGAGAGAGACCAAAGCTCCGAGGAGAGGGTGGGTAGGAATGTGCTCTTTGCTGTGGGCTAGGCTTCTTTACACATGGCCCTGGCTGGGATTGGGTGTTGCCTGGGGGAGGAAGTGATAAAATGACTAATAAAATGATCAAGTCTCTTGTGTTGGGTGCTGACTTAAGCTGAGCACTGGTTTAGGCAAAGCGACTTGCCTTATTTGCCTTCAACCTCCAAAGACATCTTCCTGACATCCCCCTCGACCAGGCAGAGGGAGATGAACCACTGCCTTCAGCCAGGACTGACCTGGGCCACCCTCTGCTTCTGCAAGCTGTCAACCTACAGAGGGGGTTGGTGCAGATACCTATGAGATATATACAGCAAAATGCATGGAGCCGGGGCCTCACACCTAGGACAGGAATCCTGGCTCTGCTGTTGGTAAGCTGTGAAACCCCAGGTAAACCATTTACACTCTAGCCTTAGTTTTCTCAGGAAAAATGGACATAATAGTACCTATGTCTTAGGGTACCTATGAGTGTTCATTGATTACAAAGCACATACAATGTTTAGCACAAGAGTAAATGCTTAATAAAGAGTGGTCATATTATTACTATTATAACCCCACATTATTATATGGTTTGAACCAGGAATTAATAACTTATTCCAATATGGTATTTAAAAATGAAAACGAAGTCAATCAGACATCTAAAATCTTGCCTTCTCTAAGCCTCAATCATAGATCTGGATTCTGATGTCTAGCATTTTGAAAACAGGCCTGAAATTGGGTTCCAGCAGGCTAACCAGCAGAGTCCCCAGGGAGGTGGCATTGGAAAGACACTGCTTAGCAGTGACTTCCAGACAAGGCGCAGAGGATGTTACACTCACGCACTTGGAACCTGACATTCCCAGTCAACCCCAGGCCAAGCTCTGAGGACGATGTCGGACCTCACAGGGGGAAAACTGGATCTTTGGCCGGAATCCTTTGCGGAGCGTGGGAAGAATTCCCTTTACGGGAACCCATAGCAGAGGCGTGGGATGAGGAGACGGGCCACGCGGAACCAGAGACTGAGCTGGAGGGCTGTTTGGCAGACCGACTCAATCAGAAGGACTCTGCTCAGTGGAAGGTCTTGGAGTGTCTACAGCGTGACCCAGCTTTATTCGTAAGGTTTAGAGCTTCTGGTGGATGCTGTTCACAGCGAGGTCATCCCAGTCTCTAGAGTGACAAGAGACAGCAGAAATGGATATATAAGCTTGCCTGGAAAATTCTGCAGACAGAGTCTGAGCGTGGTGGGCTACAGTCCATGGGGTCGCAAACAGTTGTACTTGACTTAGCGACTGAGCACCCACACAATCCTCCAAAACTCATTTGTTTTGGGCATACGCTTAAATTATGATTGGCTTACTTTGCATGAAAATCTGTGGGTTATCTTAATAAAGCCTCTCCCAGATTCTCCAAGTTGGCTGTGAAGGGCGGTCAGAGGTCACTGTCTCCGACCTTAACCTGTCCTTGGCTGTCTCTCTCCTCACTGGTCTGGTCACATCATGGCTGTAGAGATGCAAACACTTCTTGCTTTCTTCAGTAATCTGGACACAGATGGTCTCTTACTTCCAGGTGTGTGAAGGAGAACAGGGTGTGGTATTTCCTAAGACGCAGGTCAAGTTGAGGGGTGATGGAAGAGATTGAAAGATAACACATAACTGGCTTCAGAGGGGATAGCCCCCTGCTTCAGGAAGACCTCCCACCCATCAGGGGGAGGACAGGTCATGTTAGAGCCCCTGAAAAGCAACACCTCGTGATGATTTTGGAGCCCAAGGTGTGTGGTGATGTCCCACACATGGGGTGACCCAACAGGTAGCTGTGATGGCAGGATGCATAGAGAGGACTGGGGGGAGTGGGCAGTTTCCTTGAGACTGTCATGCTTTGTGCTCTGAGCTTCCTCAATCCATGAAAAGAGCATTTCTCCTCTGAGGGAATTTTAAATGAGTTTGACACCTTTGCCACCAGCTACAACATAAAAATCATTTGGTAAAGTGTGGGCCAGAGCTATGGGGAACAGAAACAGGGAGCAGCATTTTCTCAGCTCAGAGAGGCAGTTGGCGGACAGAAAACCCACTGAGACCCCTGCTAGATTCTCCTGTGTCCACAATAGTGCTTTATTTTGTGGCATCTAGAGCCACAGATATCTATTTCGATAATTAGTGAGTCTGAGAAATATTGTTGTGTTGTTTAGTTGTTAAGTTGTGTCCAACTCTTTGTGACCCCTTGGACTGTAGCCTGTCAGCCTCGTCTGTCCATGGGATTCTCCAGGCAAGAATACTGGATTGAGTTACCATTATCTCTTCCAGGAGATCTTTCTGACCAAGGGACTGAATCTACGTCTCCTGCAATGGCAGGCAGATTCTTTACCACTGAGCCATCAGTAAAACCCTTGTGAAATACTAGCAGCAAATATTTTCCAAACAAAGAAAACAAATCGCCTTCAGACCCTGCAGAAGACTTCAGCTATTGTGAACTTTTCATCATGTGAAATCTCGTGACTGCCCACTGGCCCCCAAGGTCCATTCCCCACTTTGCTCTCTTAAGGACAGTGTTTTCTGAGCTTGTTTTAGGCATTTGGCTGCCTGGGTGGAGACTCATTGGGGCAGGCTTTGACTGCCTCTTAGGAGGGCAGTGGGAGTGATACATACAACGTGCCATCACCCCAAAAGGAACCTCCTGATCCCACTTCTGTATCCCCCTCTGAGTGCTGGGGGATGGGGTGGTTATCAGTGTGTATGCAGAGGGGATGACACACAAGTGGGGGCTCTGAACTCGGGTCCACCTCCCTTTGGGGCTCATGAACTCAGATGGCAGAACTCCATCTTGACTTCGACTACTCCCTGTCTGACATCTAGCCTCTCTTTCATTGTCAGATGTAGTTGACAGACAGCTGTTGTCAACAGAATCTGATTTTTACCACCATAGAATTAGGATAATTTCATACGGCAGTTCCGTTTTTGCAAAAGTCCTGAAATACCTCCACTCCTCCTATCCTCAAAATTATAATTGACGTGAGGTCTGTTGGGAGACCTTGTTACTTAATATGCTTGTGGGTCAGTGGTAAAGAATCTGCCAGGAATGCAGGATATATAAGATATGTGGATTCGATCCCTGGGTCAGGAAGATCCCCTGGAGGAGGAAATGGCCACCCACTCCAGTATTCTTGCCTGGAGAGTCCCATGGATAGAGGAGCCTGGTGGGCTACAGTCCATGGGGTTACAGAAAAGTCAGACACGACTTAGTGACTAAACAACAACAAAGATTACAAGGGAATTCAATTACACTGAAGAACAGTTATCAACATAACTGGTTCTTTTATGATCTTATGAGTCTAATTTCATGCAGGTAAAAATATTATTCTAAGGTGGCATCTATCACCTTTATCAGACTGAAGTTCCTGAGCGGTCAGTTGTTAACGTTTTTGAAAGGTCACCTTTAGCAAGGTAAAACTCCACGTAAACCACCTTCTGAAACCCTTTGCTACAGTCATCGCGGGTCACCCTCTGGTTCAGCCCACGAGGATGTAGCTGACCCCTGCGTGCTGGCGCCTGCCCCTGGGGTCCCCTGTTTAGTTTCTCTTGGCTTGTTTCCCGCTCAGGGAAATTGCCAAATGCTCTTCTTAAAATGTTTTTCCATAAACTGCGCTGACTCGCCCTCCCATTAGCAGTGTTCCGTGTGTCCTGTGTCCACATTCCAAAAGTCTCCCTTGGCTGAAGGCCCTGCAGAGCACAGATAGTTCCGAGGCCTGGGGCTTGCTCGGCTGGCGCCTTCTGGCCGCTGCTCCCCCTCGGGCTCAGTTCTTTTGGCTCCTTGCACAACCATCTGGGGAGCATCGCAGAACGCTTTTAAGGGTTCCAAGAGAAGGTTTTCCAAGAAGGGCAGGTCTGGCCTGGTCGGGATGTCTGGTGAGCTTTCTGTAGTTTGTAGCGTCTGCCAGTTAAGACCTGTTTATTATTTATTATACTCTGTGTGCAGGGGACCTGGGTGACCTCTCACCCAACCGGAAGAGACCCACGTGCACTGTTTCGATGCTTCGAATGTTATGGACAGAACGGAGGATAGCACGGCCAACCACAGTTTCTGTGGGAGTGTCAGGGCGACAGGGCCACAGCCCTCCAGAGTCAGACCTCGGTGCTTGTCTGTAGCATGGCCGGGCTGGCCTGTTTGGGTCCCTGGCAGTGAACTGTCTGTAATCCTACCTTTCATTCCCCTGGGGCAGAGCAACCACAAACAGGAGCCTCAGGCTGGGGCAACGACACTCAAAGTTAACGCTCCCCTCTTCTCTGTCTTGTCAAATACAGGTTGTCCCTCAGTTCAGAGGCAGCTGGGACTGGGGCTCCCTGCAGAGAGCAGTCCTCAGATGGGGAGGAGGGTCCATGCTGGGAGAAGCTGGCCTTGCAGGAGGTGGTTCAGGCTCACTGCCCACTGGTGGGGCCGATGCCCACCCTCTGCCCCGCCCTCTCCAGCCCACATCCTCCTCTGGCTTGGCACAGCTTGCCCGGTGGTGGGGAAACTCCCCCTGTAGGTTACGTGGTGAAGGACCAAGGGAAGGAGGGGGCCCCCCGCAGAAGGACCAAGAGCCGCGGCCCCGGGGCACTGATGGGAGCCTGCGGGGTCTGTCCAGAGCTGCCTGCATGAGCCCAGGGCTGGGAGGACTCAGCTGTGCACAAAACAGGCTCAGGCTCTGTTCCCCGGAAGACACATGTGGCTTCACTCAGGTTGCTCTGGATCATCACGCAGTTTCCTCTTGTTGCTTGCTTTGTTTTTGTTTGTTTTTTGAAGAACTCACATTTCCTGTGCCCAGGGTTGTCCAAACACCCCCTTGCCCTGCCCTTTCCAGATGGGACGTCCTTTGAAGGCGTCCCTGGATCCCTGCCTGCCCTCCAACCCCCTCCCACCCCAAGAAGAAGCTCTCAGAGGCCTAACACTGGGGTGTTTGGAGACTTTTCTGTTTTTCAGAGCCCAGGGCCCTTGGGAGTATTTCTCCCGGTGGGAGGGCAGTCCTTTGAAGGCACTTTTGTTTTGAAAGAGAAAAATCAGCTGAAGAAAATAGTGCAAGCTCTCTGGAGGGAAGTTTAGGGGTTCAGAGATGTCAGATGAGAAACATGAAGACTCCACCTGTGGCTGGACGACACCGGGGCACCTGGGGTCACATGCATCCCAGCACGTATGTGTCCGGGGCACTCATGTTCATGTGAGGGGGCTCTCTTTGTAAGAGAGACCGTGGTGTACTTGTCCTTTGCCAGGAGGACAATAAACAATAAACCCAGGCCCCAGCAGAAGGTGGCTTCCTCCCCTCCTGGGCCCCTGCTTACCCACAGAGGGAGGTAAATCCCGTGAACAGGGGAGCCTGGTGGGCTACAGTCCATAGAGTTGCAAAGAGGTGGACATTACATAAATGACTCAGCACGCACATGGTAGTTCTACTTTTAATTTTTTGAGAAATCTCTGTACTCTTTTCCATAACGGCCACACCAATTTACATTCCCACCATCAGTACATTGTCCAGAGAATCCCGTGGACAGAGGAGGGTCCCTTCCACCCCAGGAGGATGCATGGCTTAGCTCTCTCCGTCTCTCCTCACCTTGAATCTACCTTCTGGCTACAAGCCTCCCATGTCACGTGTGTTTCCAGACAGTAGATGAACCTGGGGTTGCCTGACCTATGTGCTCCCTCTTGGGCTCCTGGGTGCTCTGTCCTCTAGGGCAGGTCACAGCATCCTTGTGTGGTGGACAGGTCACCTTGTCCATGTGTGGTGGGAAGGGACCACTCTACAGCCCCAACTCTCCCCTTCGACGTTTCCCAAAGTCTCAGCTGAAGAAAACAGAGTTGGGAAATGTGCTTTGATCTCTATCAAATGATCTTGTTTGGGTTTCTACCTGACACCCAGTGCCTACTTTTCATTTGCTTCAGAATCTGCAGAAAGACTGAAATGGATAACAGTTGAGGTTTACTGAGGATTTACTATGTACCAGGGAAGCAAAGTTTTGCAGAACTGAGGTAAAATGTACCAAGTCACCGGCTGGTCAGTGCTGGACTGACCGCCACTGGTGCTACTGAATTGCCATACTTCAAGGAGTTCAGAATTCAACAAGTGGGACCCTAACACATTAAACAGCTTCTGCAGAGGAAAGGAAACCATCAACAGAATGAAAAGGCAGCCTAATGAGTGGGAGAAAGTATTTGAAAGTCACGTATCTCATAAGGGTTAATATCCAAAAATATGAAGAACTCACCAACTCAAGAGAAAAAGAAAAAAACTGAACAAACCAATTAAAATACAGACAGAGGATCTGAATAGATATTTTCCAAAGAAAATATACAGATATCCAAGAGGTACACGAAAAGATACTCAGCATCACTAATCAACATGGAAATGCAAATAAAAACTGTAATAAGGTATCACCTCACACCTGTCAGAATGGCTATTATAAAAAAGACAAGAGATAACAAATTTTGGTGAGGATGTGAAGAAAAGGGAGTCCTCGTGCACTGTTTAGGGGAATATAATTTGGTGCAGCCCTTGTAGAAAAGAGTACAGAGATTTCTCAAAAAATTAAAAGCAGAACTACTATGTTCATGCTGAGTCATTTCAGTCATGTCCAACTCTTTGTGACTCTATGGACTGTAGCCTGCCAGGCTTCTCTGTCCATGGGATTCTCCAGACAAGAATACTAGAGTGGGTTGCCCTGCCCTCCTCCAGGGGATCGCCCAACCCAGGGATTGAACTCATGTCTCTTGTGTCTCCTGCATTGTGGGTAGATTCTTTACCTCTGAACCATGGGGGAAGCCCAGAACTACCATCAGTCAGTTCAGTTCAGTTGCTCAATCGTGTCCGACTCTTTGTGACCCTATGAATCGCAGCATGCCAGGCCTCCCTGTCCATCACCAACTCCCAGAGTTCACTCAAACTCAAGCCCATTGAGTCGGTGATGCCATTCAGCCATCTCATCCTCCGTCGTCCCCTTCTCCTCCTGCCCCCAAACCAGCATCAGGGTCTTTTCCAATGAGTCAACTCTTTGCATGAGGTGGCCAAAGTACTGGAGTTTCAGCTTCAGGATCAGTCCTTCCAATGAACACCCAGGACTGATCTCCTTTAGGATGGACTGGTTGGATCTCCTTGCAGTTCAAGGGACTCTTAAGAGTCTTCTCCAGCACCACAGTTCAAAAGCAAGGATCCAGCAATTCAACTTCTGGGTATTTATCAGAAGCAAATGAAAACATTAACTTGAAAAGATACCTGCACCTTCATGTTCATGGCAGCACTATTTATAATAACTAAGACATGGAAAAAACTGAAGTATCCATCAATGGGTAGAATGGATAGAGAAATTGCAGTATACATATACAGGAGAATATTATTTAGCTATCTAAAAGAACAAAACCCTACCATTTGTGACACGGATCACAATAATTCACCTTGAATGCCTTATGCTAAGTGAAATTAGTCTGAGAAAGACAAATGCCATATAATCTCACTTATTTGTGAAATCTAAAAAAGAAAAAAAACTCATTTAAGTAGAGAACAGATTGGTGGTGGTCAGAGGCTGGAGTAGCGGGTGGGTGAAATGAAGGAGATCAAAAGGTACAAACCTGCAGTTATAAAGTCAGTCAGTCTCGGGGCTGTGATGTACAGCATCAGCATGGTGACTCTAGTCAGTAATTCTGTTTTGAAAATTTGGGAGCTGCCATGAAAGTAGATTTTTAAAGTTCTCATCACAAGGGAAAAAAAATTTCTGCAATTATGTGAGGTGATGGATATTAGCTAAACTGTTATGGTGATCATATTGCAAAATATACAAATACTGAATTATTATGTCATACACCAGCAACTAATACAACACATATCCATTATGCCGCAATTTTAAAAAGAATAAAGTTTACAATTTAACTAGAAAAAACTTCCATGGGACAGAGAATGAGGGGAAAGACAAAGGCGGGGAGCTGGAGAGAGACCCAGAGATGGTCGATGGAGGTGGTCCTCGGAGCCCTGACAGGTACAGAGAAGTCCCCGTTCCCCATGCCCTTGTCGGCTGGTGCTTGGGCTCTCCGCTGCAAAAAGCAGAGGTTTGTTGACCACACATCCTGGATTTTCTGGGATCTCCCTGATTTCAACTATTTTTATTTCCTGCTACTTCCAACGTAACTCCAAAAATAGAGATGATGTAAGTGTGGAGGTTTTAAAAGCTTGAACCATCTGTCCAGACTTTGAAAACATCCTTGTTCAAGGATGGAGAATCATAAACACAATTTCCAAACAGGACTTTTTTTTTTCCTCTCCCATGTCTCCTTTACCAGTTATGTAAGGTAAAGGAGAAAAAGAGAGTTCCAGGAAAACATCTACTTCTGCTTTACTGGCTATGCCAAAGCCTTTGACTGTGTGGATCACAACGAACTGGAAAATTCAAGAGATGGGAATACCAGACCACCTGACCTGCCTCCTGAGAAATCTGTATGCAGGTCAGGAAGCAACAGTTAGAACTGGACAAGGAATGACAGACTGGTTCCAAATTGGGAATGGAGTACATCAAGGCTGTATATTGTCACCCTGCTTATTTAACTTATATGCAGAGTACATCATATGAAATGGTGGCTTGGATGAAGCACAAGCTGGAATCAAGATTGCTGGGAGAAATATCAGTAACTTCAGATATTCAGATGACACCACCTTATGGCAGAAAGTGAAGAAGAACTAAAGAGCCTCTTGATGAAAGTAAAAGAGGAGAGTGAAAAAGTTGGCTTAAAACTCAACTTTCAGAAAACTAAGATCATGGCATCTGGTCCCATCAATTCATGGGAAATAGATGGGGAGACAGTGGAAACAGTGAGAGGCTTCATTTTTCTGGGCTCCAAAATCTCTAGGTGGTGACTGCAGCCATGAAATTGAAAGATGCTCACTCCAACCTAGACAGCATATTAAAAAGCAGAGACATTACTGCCAACATAGGTCCGTCTAGTCAAAGCTATAGTTTTTCCAGTAGTCATGTATGGATGTGAGAGTTGGACTATAAAGAAAGCTGAGCACCAAAGAATTGATGCTTTTGAACTGTGGTGTTGGAGAAGACTCTTGACAGTCCCTTGAACTGCAAGGAGATCCAACCAGTCCATCCTAAAAGAGATCACTTCTGAATATTCATTGGAAGGACTGATGCTGAAGCTGAAACTCCAATACTTTGGCCACCTGATGCAAAGAACTGACTCATTGGAAAAGACCCTGATGTTGGGAAAAATTGAAGGCAGGAAGAGAAGGGAATCATCGAGGATGACATGGTTGGATGGCATCACTAACTTGATGAACATGAGTTTGGGTAAGCTCTGGGAGTTAGTGATAGACAGGGAAGCCTGGTGTGTTGCAGTCTATGGAGTCACAAAGAATCAGACATGACTGAGTGACTGAACTGAACTGAAGAGAGATGGTGCTAAGAGAGGAAAAAGTGAATTAAAAAATTTATAAAAATCCACCAGAGCATTTTAAATGCAGTGTTTGTTTTCTCTCTTCAGCTCCTGTGGAGTCAAAAGGCAAGGCCAGTGGCTGACATTCCAGCCAGGAGCCAGGATCGTGTGGGGCCCAGTGGTCTACTTTAGAGTAATCACAGGACAGCTGGGGGTGGGGGAGGGGAGCCAGGGCCAGGGCTGGGGGCCTCCTTCGCTTGGTAGTTGAGGGGATTTCTTATCTCACCTGCCCAGGGAATGGAAAGTGTTATTGGGTACATGCGTGCTAAGTTGCTTCAATTATGTCCGATTCTTTGTGACCCTATAGACTGTAGCCTGTCAGGCTTCTTTGTCCGTGGGATTCTCCAGGCAAGAATACTGGAGTGGATAGCCATGCCCTCCTCCAGGGGATCTTTCCCACCCAGGCATCGAAACTTCGTCTCTTGCATTGTCTCCTGCATTGAAGGCAGATTCTTTACCACAGAGCTGCCAGGGAAGCCTGGAAAGTGTTATTAGATTTGGGCAAACCCCACCAGAAAGTTCTTATTTTCTGGGCAGTGTGCTTCTTCCACTTGCATCCCCATGGACTGAGATGCTCTCCCATGAGCCTTCGTTTGCAGAAGGGAAGGTCATCCCTGACGGTAAAGACAGTCTCTGACTATGCACTCATCTTAATGAAACAGAGGAAGCACTCGGGCCCTGGCAGTGAAGGTAGGTGGGGGCAGGAAGTGGAGCCAGTCCTTTGGTGTTTCAGGCCAGACTTGGGGTCTGTCTTCTGGCACTGCCTCTTTAAGGGTCTTGCGCAGGGAAGCTGGTGTCCTCCCCAGTACTCAGGGCTCCATGGCCATGAGCTGGATCTTGTGCAACTGCCTGAAGGGCCCTGGAGCCAGCAGAGTTCTGAAAGCTCACTGGGGCCTGTTAGGCAGAATCCCGTGACCTTGCTATCACCCAACAGTCCTCTGCTTCCCCAAAGGCTCCCCAGCCTTCCTTGCAGCCTTGCCACGGCCAGCAGCTGGTCAAGTCACTTTTCCTCTCCTCCCATCATGATGGCCGATCTAAAGTCCAGGCAGACTGGGGACGTAGGGGGCGCCCAGCAGATACGGAATTTCTGCTTCTTCCTGTGAGTTCTCCCACTGTCTACTGCTGCTGACAGCTGCAGCTGCCAAGCTGCTGTCTGTCTCCTGCAGAATTTCTGCGGATGTCCATCCCCTCATCCAGGAGGCCCAACCCTGCCTGGTGAGACACTGAGGGGTTAGTGGAATGCTACCATGTCCACGAGATAAAGTGAGCAGGTTACACACGCAACTTCTACCCACAGTAAACACTGTGGCAGTATCTTTGGGAAGAACCTTTGAGGGGAGTGCCTTCTACTAGGAAGCTCATTCTGGATAACGCCGCAGAAAGGCTTACCTCGGTGCACATGCCAAATCCTTCATCAAATAGCGACGTACAGTGGGAGCTGCCAAGACTCACTGGATGAAAGCCAGCATGACTTCTCCCTCCAGGGCTATAAGCAGATGGAATTCAGTGTATTCCACACAGTATGAATGAATGAGGCAGGGAAGAAAGTGCCTCAGAGAATCTGCTACAAATACCTTAGATGATAAAAAGGCTGTTTCTTCATATTAATATTTTATTGTCAGGGGGTCATTGCCAGTTGGCTGGGCTTCCTGCTTGAATGAGCAGAGCTGTCACTCTGACTCCAAATGCTGCTGCTTTTGAGAAAGCCCACGCAGGCATGCTGTCAACCAACCACAGACCAGTCCTAAATGGTGCCAAGCAGGCAATGCCTATAACCTGAAAAAGTCAGGCAAAGTGTCCAAGATTATGCCAGAGGGGAAGGAAAAATGAAGAAAAAATGGTACCTTCCATGAAAATATTATCTCAGACTGAAGATGCAGATAAAACCTAACCAAACTAAATTTCAAATTAAACTTTTCAAATTTTCTAAATGGAAAAGGTAAATGATGCACGAGATCATTCATTATTCGATCTTTTCCCCTGATAGTTCCATATTTATGAGAAAGTGGTGTGTATGGTTTAGCTTCTGCCCAGTAAGATACATTTCTCAGTGGGGTTCCTTGGCATGTTGGTTGGGGAGCACAGTTGATCATTTGGAGAGGCAACTGGTCTTAATTCTAAACTCCTGAGGCATAGCCTCTAGAGGCCCACAAAGATTCTGAGGTTCCTAGCATTCTGCTGTATGGAGGTAGAGGCTACTGAAGACCAGCATCCAACCATCCTCCCATCTATCCATCCAGCCATCTACTCATCCATTTTTCAATCCATCCATTCTTCCATCCATCCATTCATTTACCCATCTACCACCCATCTTCCCATCCATCCTTTCATCCAATTACTTACTTCATCAAGAGAGGGTTTTGCAGAATGTCTTTGACTTGGTCATAGAAAAGTGAGCTCTACAGAAAGTTAGAGGTGACCCCTTTACTGACAGGAAGTACAGCATGACACGTTCATGAAAGAGATGTACTTCAAGGGATCAGGACAAAGGCTCCCAAACCCAGCAGGAAGGCTCAGCATATGACTCACATGTACAACATTAGGACATAAGCTGACTTGAAGCTGAAAAAGGCCCAAGATATGAAAACTGCTTGGGCATCAATGTGAAGATCACTGCGGGTTTCCTGGGGGGGCTGCCACGTGATTATGGAGAAGGAACCAAAGGGGGATTGTTCTCCTATCTTCTGTCCTTGTCTGAGAGATGAGGATGCTCCAATGATGGGAAGTTTGGCAGCTAGTGAACGGGCTTAATACACCAACTTCTTTGTCAATGCTGATGTATATTGTTTCATGTTAATTAAATAATATCCAGTGCCAAAAGATTTTTATAAGAAATGGTGCCCAGGGAAAGAAATACTATCTTATTCAATTTTTTTAGTGTTTAATACAAGTAAAACAGGTAGCAAACAAGGTAGATTATTCATAAAATAATGAATCATGGCCTTTCACGTCTGTAGAGTTGGCATGAAGTTCATTCATTCACTCAGCAAATATTTACTTCCAATAGAACTTTTTCTGTGCTGCTCGGGGTAACTCACGCTCCTTCAGCAAAGCTGATGCCATGTGAAAAACGGCCAGTGGTTTTGGTGTTCACTCTGGGAAGAAACACCAGTTTGTGCCAAACAGAAGAAGCTGCTGGCTGCACATTCCAGTCCTTATAACCCTCTGAACAGTTATGCTGACCCCAGCCACCATGACCTGCATCACAGAGATGCCCACGGCCAGTGGATTGAAGTCTGCTCATCTCTTGTGCAAATATCCCAAACAGGTGATCCTGACCAGTGACCGGCTCTTCTCCAAGCAGTAGCTCAAACTGTAGCCCTTTTCCTTGTACAGTGCTGTCATCCTCACCGCCTGGTTCCTCTGCATCTCATCCATCCAGAAGAAGAGGGGCAGGAAGTCTTAAAGGGCCAGGCCCACTGTCACACATCCACCCCTGCCACCCCCCAACCCGCTGGTCAGAACTCAGCTCATTTAACCTCCAGGCCTTGGGAGACACTAGGACAGTCTAGCTGTGGGCCAACAGGGAAACTGGTACAAAATACATTTCTGGAAAGTTTACAGGGTGCTGGGCTACATGCCAGGGTAGCAGGTCTCCATGGTGTCCATGCGTGCAGAGGGCTCTGGTCACCTGTTGAGTTCACAGGCAACAGGTTTACGGGCAGGGCTGGGAGTGGGACCAGGGGCCTGGACCAGCACGCAGCCCACTGTACCCCAACATCCGATCTCGGCCTTGTCAGAGACTACTGGGAGCTGCTTCGGGCTCACACCCCCAGCACCACGGACTGAAGGAGGACCTGGCCTCGGCAGCCTGCACATGGGAGATGTGGGCACAGCCATGCCTTAGCTGAGCTTCTCCTCAAATTGTGTGGATGTGTCGAGTGACATGTACTGGGAAGAGCTGCAGAAGAGAAGGACACCTCTCTAGAGATCCGCATGAGGCATCACCACCACCACCCATGACGGCATCTTTCTCTGCATCTGGATGTGTAATTTCCTCCTTTCACCTCCTGCTTTGTGCAGGGACCTTGATTCTAGTTTGCTCTTCACTAAGGACAGAGTCCAGCTGCTCCTTTTCCAGTTTCTTAGACATGACATAAGGTTCACTTTGGTTAAATTTCACCTTTTTACCTCTCCAGGCTGAAGCCACGTTGGTTCCTTGCCTTGTTTCCCCTCCAGGGGCCCCAGTCCAGAGCCGATAGCGCTTCCTGGCGGTCTCAGAGGACACGGCCATCTTGCCAGGGGACTGGAGGGACACAGAATGCTGGCCGAGGGCCTGGATCTGCCTCTACCTCTGACTGTGTGACCCTGACCGTGGGCACAAGTCTTCTGAACTTGAGTGCCTTGAAGGACAGGGTCATTTATTTCTAAATTTCTTCAACACCTAAGCTTCTTAGGACTCCTAATAATTCTATTTCCTTTTTAAAAATCTTGACTTAGAGCACACTACCCCCAAAAGAAAATAAATCTTTGTTAAAAGTGAAGGGGCACTAGTTGTATTTTCTGGGCTATACTTGTCAAGTAAGATTCACCAGTTCTGATACCTGCATTTGATCACCGTGTGTGTGTGTGTGTGTGTGTGTGTGTGTGTGTGTGTGTGTAACTCAGGACTTTCTTTCTATTAAAGTCTTATGGAAGGATCACTATAGGTACGTGATTCAAAAGGATAAAAACTATGTGTGTGCATGTTCTTAGTTGCTCAGTCATGTCCGACTCTTGCGACCCCGTAGACTGTAGCCTGCTAGGCTCCCCTGTCCATGGGATTCTCCAAGCAAGAATACTGGAGTGGGTGGCCATTTACTTCTCCAGTAAAAACTATAATAAAATATAAGAAAATCACAGATTAAGGGTCTGACTCCCATACTTCTCTCCTCCCACCCTTCTTTCCTCCCACGCTATTTTCTATTACCCCCCTTTTTTCTATTTGCTTCTTGTCTATTATTCCAGCATTTCTTTACGTGAATGCTAATAAATACATTCCTGCCCTCTCCCCAGTTCTTATTCTGTCATCTGCTCCTTTGCTTTTTCAAAATTTATTTTAATTTTTGTAGTGAGATAGACTTGACATATAACATTATATCAGTTTAGGTGTGCAGCATAATTTGATATCTGTATCTGTTGTGAAATGATCACTGAAGGGTCTAGTTAACATGACCTCACATAGTTATAATTTTTTTCTTACAATGTGAACTTTTAAAATCTACTCTTTTAGTAACTTTCAAGCGTGCAGCACAGTATTATAACTACAGTCCCCATGCTGTACGTTACAGCCCCGGGACTCACTACATTATAACTGGAAGTCTGACCCCCCTGCACCCACTTGCCTCCGCACCCCCACACCTCCCCGTCTCCCACTTAGTCTCTGACTTCTTTACGCACCTCTCTTCAGACCATGTCCCCATCATTTTTAACGGCCACATAGTATTTCAGTGTGTACAGCATCATAATTCATTTACCTCACCTTGTGCGGATGGACACTGGGGGTGTTTCCAGTGTCTTTGGATCACTGCAAAGAGTGCTGCAATGACTAGCTTTGTAAACATGCCATTTTGTATGTTTGCAACTTCTTCTGAAGTGTAGATTCCCAGAGGCAGAACTGCTGGGTCAAAGAGTGTGTGCACTGGAAATTTTGCCAGGTATTTCCAAACTGCCTGGCGTGGGGTTGTGTCATCCTTACACTTTCACCTTCAGTATATGAGCATCCCACTTATTCCCAACTCTTAGGATATTTGCCAAACTGTGTGAGAAATGGCAATTCGGGACAGTCTGGGTTTTGTTTTTCTTGTATTAACAATGAGGAGCTTAGGGCCCTTTGAGGGCAGCAAAAAGGTTTGTTAAGAGTGACTGAACCTCTCCAGGGCAGGAAGTCTGTCTTATTCACCATTTTTCTCTAAACCCCTGGTGGTTCAGATGGTAAAGAATCTGCCTGCAATGCAGGAGACCTGGGTTCGATCCCTGGATGGGGAAGATCCTCTGGAGAAGGGAATGGGAATCCACTCCAGTATTCTTGCTTAGAGACAGAGAAGCCTGGAGGGCTACAGTCCATGGGGTTGAAAAAGGTTGGACAAGACTGAGCAACATCCACTTTCTCTAAACCAGCGGTTCTCAACCAGGGTGCACACAGGAATCAGCTGGGCAGATTTTAACAGGTGCAGAGCCTGGGTCCACCCAGACCGCGAAGACAGAGCCCTGGGGACATAGCTTGTCGCCCCACACTGAAGTCCTCTAGGTCGTGCGTCTGTCTTTTTTCTGTTGTGCCCCCTGTGCCTTCCAAGGCCAGTTTCTGTCTTCTGCTTTTCCTTAGCCACTTGGGGACATTCTAGGTCTTGTTTGCAGCGAGCAGTACTTCCTGCCCTGGAGCAAAGCTGCAAACAGGCTCTCCGTCCTGCGACAGGTCACAACAAGCCCCACAAAGCGTACTGAGGCCCTGGCCTTGGAGGCCGGCAGCTCCGCGCCCCCGGCCATTGCCTAGGGCTCTGCGGCCCTAGAACAACAAGGTCAAGGCAGGCTCAAGTTCACGAGCATGCTGTTGCCCTCTAAGAACGTGTCCAGCTTTGCTAGGGTAGAACTTCTCTGGCTTTTCAGAGACTAAAGCATATTCCAACAGCAAATAATCTATTCTGAGAGCGTGTACATACTAATAAACATAAACAGATATTTTGATATAATGTAGAAATATGATGGTGAGACTCTTCTGCACCAGTTTCAAAACCGTCTCCTCTCACTGACAACTATAGCTAAGGAATTTGGCAGAGGGATGAAATCTTGGCTGCACCTCTGATCTGTCTTTCAAAAACCATGCAGGCTGCAGGGGATCACGTGGCATGTGGGCTGTCAATGGTGCAGTGTTCCCGCCACTCTGCCGACACCCCAGAGAGAGAGAGCGGCTCACTTCTTTCTCCTTCAAGCTGGAGGATTGACTGGCTTGAGTGTGGGAGGTTCTCATGGGGTCGTGAGGACGGGCTGGGGGTGTGTGCCTTCAGGGTGGGAGGGGGCTGCCCTCAAGGTTAGAGGTGACCACCAGGGGCCTGCGAGGATGCCCTCAGTCAACTGCAGAGGTACCTGGGGAGAGAGCAGATGGAGTTTGCAGAGGCTGCTTCCTGACCGCACGGACCTGATTTGGTCCAGCTGCAGCCACCGGACAGAGCGCCCTTTGATGGCAGGGCCAGCCCTAACCTGCTGGCCTGGAAATACCCTCCCTGGGCGCGTGGGCAAGTCAAGGAGAAACAGTGCATTTATCAATGGACTTGGAGAGAGTGAAGGAGAACTAGGTTTGCAGACAGCTGATCATTTTCTGCTCTTTTTCTAATGTATGAATAATGCCAGTGTTTTGTTTCTGACCATCCCTATGGCTTGGAAAGGTGGCATTAAGAGTATGAAAATGGGCAGGACTCTCTGACTGTCTTCAAGGTCACAGATATCACTCATGCTCTTCTTGTTCTCACCCAGAAAGAGTGGTTCCCTCCCTCAGGATGAAACTCAGGGCCATCCGATAAATTGGGGGCTTAGCAAGTGAGCAGGACTCCTACTGTTCAGTGGCCATCCTCTCGCCCAGAGCCAAGACCCTGATCTTCTCCGCCAGCTAGTTTCCTTTCGACCCAAAACACCCATGAATGAAGACCACAGGTTTCAATTGGCCGCACTGTGAATTCAGAAATTTCTTTAAAAACAGGGAATATGGAAAGTTGTATCTGGGCATCATACCAAGAAAAAAAGAGAGAGAGAGAAGTTTTAAAATCAGCATTTTTGAAGTAATGGAGCACAGTTTGCTTTCCTCCATGAAAATCCCCCCAAAAGATCCTCTCGAAGACAATTTCCAACGTGTCTGCACAAGCATGGAGATAAGACTTTGTTCTCTGTGAGGTTTCAGGGGAAAACATCAGACAAGCTGGCCATCCAGCATCACAAATTCAAAATAGTTACACAGCGTGGATTTTAAATGTCTCACCTGGTTGTCTGGGTTCCCACAAGGCCCAAAGCTAACACTTGTCTGGGTTTCTTTTGGTGACATCTAGGAAAATCGTGGCTTGCTCTTCCTGGCCTCTTCCTGACCTCTTTCCCCCAGTGCACTTATCTGATGGCAAACCTTTCATTCCGGGCAGTGACTTCGTGGCACCAGAGCTGCTCCCCTCATAGCCTTTCTCCCTGTCTCCACGATTCTGAGACTCAGAGGCAAATGGCACTTCTCAGAAAAGACTAGAAAAATAGAATCTGAATAAATGTGCCTTGCGGTGGCCCAGGCTGTTTCAGAAAGGCCCACATCCTCCGGGGCTCGCCTCTCCTGGTCTCCAGGGAGTGGTCCCACCAGTGCCTTTCCTGCATCTCATCCCAGAGTCATGAAGGTTCTCATTATCTTTCCGATGTGAAACCTCAGCTTTCAGAACCAGTCGTTTCAGGAGGAAAATGAAAAGACGTGGGTGCCTCAGTCAACTGGAATAATTAGAGGAACAGAATTCCAAACTGGATCATCAACAGCCCTCCCCTACAGAGCGAGGACGGTGCATGGGTGGGTTGATAATGCAGAACCTTTGCTGGCTCTTGGTGGGCCATGCCCATCCCTCTTCTGCCCGGAAAGAAGCTTCTTTCCTCAGCAGTCCTACCAGAGAAGCCAGGGTCCAGAAACCTCCGCTGGAAGCTGGCTGATGCCAATGACACATTTCAAGACCCTGCGTCTCCCCAGCGCCCCCAGGAGCAAGCAGAGGGGTGGTGCCCTTGAACTTGGTCCAAAGGCTCAGTGCGTCCTACTCTGGGACTCACCTACTCAGGTTCTCCCCTGCAGGTCACGAACCACTTGTGGGTCAAGAAGCTCTGAGAGCGTGTTGACCAGAATTTACCAAAATAAGTCCCTAGAATAGAGAATAGCCACGTGGCTCAGGTGGTCCAGCTGAGTTTTATTTCAGGGAACTTGCATTTCAGTTACGTGTATGAGTGTCTCTGTGTGTCCTGGGTGGTGACATAAAGTGTGGTTCAAGATGTGGGTCAAGCTCAAACAAGACTGAAAGTTCATTGGGTTGGCAACAGATTTTCCAGTGGAGGTGGCTGGAGTGGTCTGTAATTGCACACTGGTCACAAGCACTGGGTTTTAAAAATATCAAACGGAATTCTGATCCTGTACTACATTTCTCCAAACTCCTTGAGCAAAATCAAGGAGGAAGACTGGGATAGTCAGAAGTCTGCTGGCCACGGAGACAGAAGCCGCTAACAACTGAGAGCAGGCCACGTGGGCAGGTGTCCCCTCCCCCAGGGAGGCCTTCTCTGTGGGAGAAGGGAGGACACATCTTTTGATTTCTCGAGGTGGGTACTGCCACTCTTCATCTTGGTCTTCAGTCATCTGCTTTCTGACATGTCCCTGAACATGGCGCTCCGAATGCCAGATGCCCAAACATCCTTCAAACTGTAAACGCAGATGCTTTCTTTTAATGTTAGCATTTTCAATAAAATCCTGGAATAAAATAGCTTTCATCCCAGACATCAAGGTCCACCACCCTTCATCCCGTATTCAAACAAGCTAATCGGCAAAGTGTGAACATGGTTTAGTGCCAGGTACCCCAGATGGGAGTCCTGGGGCCAGGCCTGGCCTTCACCTCCACACCCCTTGCTGTGTGTCCTCCTGGCTACTCGTCCCTCCTGGGACCTCTTGTCCAAGCCACTAAGTGTCTGAACCACTCCAGACTGTTGGAAGGATGCTCCACTGTCTCCAGTCGAGGGAACGCTTCTCTTTGTGGCTAAGGACAGTGTTGCTCACTTGTGTTTCTACTTGCTGTGTGCTTTAGCTGCTCAGTCATGTCCAGCTCTGTGTGACCCCGTGGACTGTAGCCCGCCAGGCTCCTCTGTCCATGGGGTTCTCCAGGCAAGAATACTGGAATGGGTTGCCATTTGCTTCTCCAGGGGATCTTCCTGACCCAGGGACTGAACCCACACCTCCTGTGTCTCTTGCATGGCAGGTGGATTCTCTACCACTGAGTCACTTGGAAAGCTTTTCTACTTGAGGGGGTTTAAATCACAGCCCTCCTCCTGTCTCTGGGGCAAGATCAACTGATAGCGGCTGGTCCTAATACATGTCTAATGGGCACAAGTCGGGGCCATATGTACTAATTTAAGGTTGAATAGAAGCCAGGATTGACTTAACTGGGTTATCTGAATGGGAGAAGTCGCCTGTATTCAGAAATTATTTAGTATTGATAAAGCCACTTTTCTCCCAGAAACATCAACCATTTTCTGACCAATACCTCCATTGCCTCCTAAATTCACTTAATCGTATTCAGTGTAGACACACCCCAAGGCTCTTGACTCCAAGATATTAAAAGATAAAGAAAGTGGAAAGTGAAAAGTGAAAGTGAAGTCGCTCAGTTGTGTCTGACTCTTTGCAACCCCGTGGACTGTAGCCCACCAGGCTCCTCCGTCCATGGGATTCTCCAGCCAAGAATACTGGAGTGGGTTGCCATTTCCTTCTCCAGGGGATCTTCCCAACCCAGGGATCAAACGCAGGTTTCCAGCATTGTGGGCAGATGCTTTAACCTCCGAGCCACCAGGGAAGCCCAATTAAAAGATAAGGACCTGATAAATGCCATGGAATGTCAGGTCAGTGATTCCCCACACCCAAGCTTGTCTCTGACCCAAGTGAGGGGCAATGTGTGTTGCTTGAATGTTATAGTTCTAATCTTGTCATTTTCCTTCTTTTTCATTGGTCTGAAAGGAGTAATGAGCCCAACAGAATCTGCCCTCAAGACCTACTAATAAGGTCTATTATGCATGAATGCATCTAAATTCATTCTGAATCTATTTACAAGTTCCCCTGACATCCTCAGCATAATTTGCCCCATATGTTTATAACCTATTGTAGTAAACAATATTTCTTCTATTTGTCACCGGGACGACCTCCCTCAAACTCTAAGGGGTCAGTCCTCCAGCTTAGCATTCTGAGATTCTGTTAACAAAGCCAGGCCCTTCCTAGCCACCTCCATCCTGTGGTCTCAAAGCTCCTTTCCAGGCAGAGGGATCCATTCCCTGGTGGACAGAGCTCTCTTTCTGAGACTAGGGACTTTTGAGCACTCATCCCTCTCCGGACTTTTTGTTCAAAGTTCTCTTTGATACTTGTGGGCAGAATTATCTACAGAATTCCAGAGACAGGCCATGGTTTTGTTGAAAGTCACTCTTTCAGAAGAATAATTTCCTGTGACCCAGGGTTATGTCTGGGTTATCAGTGAAAAATTCATCCCAATTATGGTGGTGGTGGTGGTAGTTTAGTTAAGTTGTGTCCGACTCTTTGCAACCCCATGTACTATTGCCTGCCAGGCTCCTCTGTCCATGGAATTTTCCAGGCAAGAATACTGGAATGGGTAGCCATTCCCTTCTCCAGGAGATCTTCCTGACCCAGAGATCAAGCCTGCATCACCTGCTTTGCAGGTGGATCCTTTGCAAGTGGATCCTTTGCAACTGAGTCACCTGGAAAGCCCTATCCCAATTATACACAGACCAAAACAGGCCTTCTATGGCACCAGTGGGTGACCCAAGTCCATCCAATCAGCAGAATGACTCATGGAGGATCTACTGTAAATCTACTCTGAGAGGCCCCTGCTTATTACGATCTTACTAGTTAGGGGGACTATATATACACATACTCCAGAAAAAAGTCATGAGCAAAACAATACATGTCTACACAGTGATATGATTGTGGGAGAACTGGAAAACTGGGCTGTAATTTTATGAAATTCAAAATAATTTGAAAAAATTTTCAGAATTTTTAGAGGATAAAATGTCATGAACTCCATGAAGGAGGCAGAGTTTTAACAGGGTTGTAAAAGATGGGGTAGAAAATAAATCAACAATAAGACTCGGATGGTAAAGTGTCTGCCTGCAATGCAGGAGACTTGGGTTCAATCTCTGGGCTGGGAAGATCCCCTGGAGAAGGAAATGGCAACCCGCTGCAGTATTCTTGCCTGAAAAATCCCGTGGACAGAGGAGCTTGGCAGGCTACAGTCCATGTGGTCACAAAGAGTTGGACATGACTGAGCAAATAACACACACACACACACACACAACACACACAAGAGAACAGAGAGTTTGTGAGGTGTTTCCTAGTCTGCACGGCACTTGGACTTGGGAGAGGTCCTTTCCACTGGTCAAGGTGGGAATGCGTCCAAAGCCTGGTCCTGCCCCGGCTTTCTGGCTGGTGTCCCAGGAACCTGCTATCCAGGGCCCAACTGTGCAGGGCCTTGCCATCCAAGCCGATGGCACAGAAATCAGTGTGAACCCTCTGCCCTGACCTGCATGGAGCTACTCTCCTTCTGCCCTGAACTTCCCAGACTTCACCTGCATCCACTGTGGGCCCATCTGGATTAAGTATCCTCAGTAAGCCTAGAATTTGGGGATTAAAAAAAGCCTATTTTGGTTTTTATTTTCCTAGGCCGTGCCTAGCAACTTCTATTTTTTGTTTTTAGTTCTATTCTTTCCTAATGGGTCTGCCACCATGAGAAACAAAGCACAAAATTTTTCAAGAAGTACCATACTGCATTAAATTATTAATAAATCATTACTACAGTGGCAGAGTTCTGGGAGTGGAGATAAGGGAAGAAACCATTTTCCTTTATTCTGGCCAAGTTGGCACTTCTGTCTAAGGCCTGGCATGGGAAGTTCCATCGAAACAATTTGTTTAAGAGCAGAATCCAGCTGGGGCAGGCCACAGGAAAGTCGGCTCTCACCCCACACCAACCAGGGTCCAAAGCCATCATCCTGCAGAGCCTGAGGAAGAAATGCATATTTCCCTGAACTTTCAGGAAAGTTTCTTGGAGAGGGGCAAAGGAAAAGTCACAGTCCACCACTCCGAGTAGCTGAAACTCCCCAGAGACATTTTTTAATCCCAAAGCTTCTTTCCCCGCCAGCTGTTTCTCCTCTTACTGGGCCCTGGCCTGGCCCTGAAACCCCTCCCCACCCCCCACCCCCCCACCCAACATCCTCTGCTTTCTGTCTCAACTTCATCCCTCACTCAGCAAAACAAAGTCCCCAGAGTCGGTCCAACATGTGTCGCTGGGGACAAAGGGTTCTCCACCACGTGCATGCGTGCTCTGTCACTTCAGTCATGTCTGACTCTTTGCAGCTCTATGGACTGTAGCCTGCCAGGCTCCTCTGTCCATGGAATTTTCCAGGCAAGAATACTGGAGTGGGTTGCTGTGTCCTCTTCCAGGGGATCTTCCCAACCCAGGGACCAACCCATGTCTCTTAGGTCTTCAGCATACCTGCCATTCCCAAAATGGATACTCCCATCACCCTATTGTGAAGGAGGGTGGAACTTTAGCAGCACAGCCACCACCTGCTTCCTTCTTCTCTTCAGGGTCTCTCCTGTTGCCACTCACCTGGAGAAGGGGTACCTGTCCCTGGGAGCAGCCACCCTAGGGTCCTCCAAGCCCTAAGGGGGTCTGATTTCTTCAGTTGCCCTGTTGGTCCTCTGCAGGCCCAGCCCAGCACTGATCCCATCCCAGGCCTGGGGGGAGGGAGGCTGGCTGAGCCCATGTCCCCACCCCCAAGCTTCTGGTCCCAGGACTGTCCCCCCAGCAGGTTCCCAGCAATAATTCTCCTTTGCTCCCATTTTGGAGTCCCACTGCCTCCCTGTCTGTCTCTATTATCCTGAGCACCTCATTTTCCTCCGATCCAAACCAAACAGGAGTTTATCAGTCCTGGGAGGAATTTTGCAGGCTCCTGCCTGAGAGCTACCCGGGGCTTCCTGTGAGCCCGGCCCAGTGTGGTGGAAGGGCTCGGGCAGGTCAGGGTCATGGCTGGGCATCTGAAGGGGCCCAGGGGACCCTGTTCTTTCCCCGCCTGTGACACCAGGGTCAGGAGAGCCTCAGACACAAACTCCAAAGCCTGGGGGCCAGACCTTTGCTGGGGGCCCAGGTTGCACTGAGGGAGACGCAGTAAAGAACACAGGGAGCCTGCAGTGGTGGGCCTGGGGGTGCTCGTTTCTCCAGAGCTGATGGTATACGGGGATGTCCACTCCCCCACTCCGGTGCACAGGTGCCAGGGGTGGGGGTGGGTTCCCCTCCAGCTCTGCCGATGAAGGCAGCACCAATGTGGACAGACTCCTCCTACCTGCTGGATGCTGGGAGAGGCTTCCAGGCCCGGGACCTGGTCAGGCTCCCTACCCAGCCATGCATCAGTTTCCCCATCTGTCCATCAGGGAGGCTGGGACTTGGTGTCCAGGACCCCTGCGGACTCACTCGTGGTGACAAACCCGGCAGAAGGCTGGACTCCCAGGTCAAGGGCAGGCGGCACTGAGTCTTGCCCATGTCGTAGGGGTGGGCTGGGCACTGGGGACACAGGACAAGTGAGCTGCAGTCTGCCCTGGAGAAGCTCATGGCCCAGAGAGGAGGTGCCTGGTCACCCAGGCAGTCACAGTCCTCGTGTTGTCATCCTTGAGGACGCAGCTCTGGCAGGTGCTATGTCTGAGGGACACACAGGTGACCCGGGCATCAGGTGTGGCCCCAGGGGAAAGCGCTGTGCTCACTCTAACCCTGCCTGGGGATGCATCCCTTGGAGTCAGAGTTGGGGCTCTGAGCACCCCAGGCAGATCCTGGGTTCTGTGTCCACTGGGAGGGTGGCCAGCCTTTGGTGGCTCGTCCAGGCACAGGAGCAGGACTAGGTCCCCCTTTACTTAGCCCTTTAAGAACTGAGGCAGGAACTTCATGAATACAGTTTCCACTTCCCTCTTGGGCTGGTTCTCCCGACCCCGTGCTGGTCTTGCAGGAGGCAGAGCTCTGGAAACTTCTGGGTGGACAACCCTGGTTCATCTCTTACTGCTGCTCTGAATCTGAGCCTCTCATTCCTGGCACCTAGGGATTCTTCCCTTAGTATTAAACATGTATAGAGACCAAACCTGCTATTTTATTACATTTCCCCACATTCCAGATTTGGGGGCCACAAGGAGGGGAGTGGGTTGGAGTCTGCTTAGGCCTGGACACAGTCCAAGGTCATTGCTGGCCCGAGAGCTGTTGGCATTCCTGCCGAAACGCCCCTTCTCAAAGCTGGCTTGAATCTCTGGACTTTTCACCTCGCAAGCTCTGAGCAAGATGGGTGGAGCGTGGTCAGGAGAAGGCGGGATGTCAGGGCTGGGACCACCGCAATAACCCAGGTGAGAGGTGACGACGTCCTGAGCCGAGGCGGCGGGAATGTGGGTTTTTAGGAAAAACGCGAAACTGAAACTTGTATCTGGTCTGCCTCCCACTAGACATTTTCCACACGTTTTCTCATTTACTGTTTGCAACACTCATGAGAATCTCACATTAATTATTATCCTTGTTTTACAGATAAGAGGTTCAAAGAGATTAAGTAAATTGATGCAAGGCTTCCCTGGTAGCTCAGACAGTAAAGAGTCTGCCTGTAATGTGGGGGACCCAGGTTAGATCCCTGGGCTGAGAAGATCCCCTGAAGGAGGAAATGACAACCTATTCCAGTATTCTTGCCTGGGCAATCCCATGGACAGAGGAACCTGGTAGGCTATAGTCCATGGGGTCAGCAAAGAGTTGGACACAACTGAGTGACTAACAGACTATAACTAGGAAGTAGGTGAGTCAACATGTGGGCTGTTCTTTTCTTAACACCAGGGAAATTCTAGTGGGAGCTGGTGGTAACTTGTATGTGGAAGACGAAGAAGGGGAGGAGAAGAATAGGGACCTGGAGGACCCTGGCTTGGGCAGCTATCAGCTGGGGAACAAAAGCGGCAGGAGGCTGAGGGGGCTGGGGAGGAAGGAGACTGGGCTGTGTGTGCAGCACTGGGAGGTCGAGGTAGAGATTCCTAGTGGACGGTTGGAAATAGGACCCAGGGGAGAGGTCAGCTGGAGACCCAGCCTAGTCATGGGCTTGCTGCTCTTTATGGAAACCAAGGGGAACGATGAGTCTTCAGTGAGTTGGTAAAGTGAGAAGAGATGATCCTGAAAACATTAACATCTATGATGGGCATGGGTGGAGCCAGGCAAGGGGCTGAGAAGGATGGTGAAAAGGTACCCAGTGTATCCACAAGAAGAAGGGACTCTCAAATGAAAAGGAGAAATCTTTTCTTTTTTGAATAAAGAGAGTATTTTCAGTACTAACAAACGCCAAAGAGGCAAACAGAATTAAGACTGAAAAGAAGACTTGGCTGGTTGGGAAGTCACGGACAAGCTTCACCATGACGGCGTGGAGGAGGACGAACCTTGGGGGGTGGGACCCAGAGACACAGCAGAGAAAGCTGGACACTTGAGCAGGACCTGGAGCGTGTGGGTTGTGCCAGGCAGAGGGAGGGAAAAGGCATTCGGGCAAAGGGAACAACATGAGGGGAAAACAGTTCCAAACCAAGACATTTGGAATCCAGTTAGAGCTCCTTGGGTTTTCACAGACAACATGAAGTTGGCAACACAAATGTGTCAAGCCATGTGTTGTTTTCAACATTTTGGAGAATCTCATGATTTTTCTTTTCACTGCAGATGTAAGAACTGAGATTGGGAAAGTGAATTAGTGTCTTCCAAAGGGACATAGGGTTTATTTCTTTGTGAAAACAGAGTTGGGGCTTCACTGGTGGTTCAGTGGTTAAGACTCCACATTTCTGCAGGGAGCGTGAGTTCAATCCTGGTTGGAGAACTAAGATCCCACATGCTATGCAGAGTGGCAAAAAGAAAAGAAAATAGACTTAAGATCAGACAGTAAGTGGGGAGACTCTCCAGACAGATCTCCTAGAGTTGTCATGATTTAGAAGGGTGACAAATGTTGGCCATTGTGACAAATAACCCCAAAGACGGTATTAGCACCATCAGAGCTCAGTTCTCTCCTAGATCCTGGGACAGGGGGGTTCTAGCAGCTCTCCTCCATACGGTGACTTGTGGATCTATGACCCTTGTCCCCCAGCCTCATGTCCCTTCACTTCCAGCCACATGGATGGGACAAGAGACCACAGAGAAGTCATACTGGACACAGAAAGAATGAGATCCCGCCTTTGTGACATGTCTAAACCTAGAGATGATCACACTAAGTGAAGTAAATCAGACAGAAAAAGACAAACACCACATGCTATCACTCATATGTGGACTCTTAAAAAATAAAAACTGGACTCATACATAGGGAAAGAGATTGGGGGCGGTAGCCAGAGGTGGGGGGAGGGAGAGGGTGAACTGGGTGATGGGGTCAAAGGACACACTGCCAGTTAGAGGATGAGTAAGTCCTGGGGACTTAATGCTGAAAGGGTAAACCTTACAAGTTTTCATCACAAGAAAAACACTTTCTGTGAGTTGTGTGTGGTGATGGATGCTAACTAAATTTACTATGGTGACCAATTCGCAGTGAATACAGATATCAAGCCATTATGTCATACAGCTGAAACTAATATAATATTTGTCAACTGTATCTCAATGAAATAAATAAAAATAAAATCAAGCCCCAAATTTTCTGTCACTAGAACTCTTCCCTTAGACTGTGAGCATCTTGCCTACAGGGCTAAAGACAACAGGAGAGTGTTGAGAGGTGAACAGAAGTGAAGCCCAAGTGAAGTGGGTTTTTGGAGTTAATTCAGGGGATGCCAGGGGAACCATTGCTGTGGTTGGTGCTGTGGGAGCACCACATGGAGGGGACTCTGCATCGACTCTGGAGCTGAGTGCACAGCGGGATTATTTATGTCACAATAGTGCTGTGTCAAGACCCTATTTTGGCATATTCAACCAAGGACTCCCTATTTTTTTGTAGGAATAATATTATAAACATACTGACAGCAATTCTAAGAACGAAAACGATACCTGCACATCATTCTGCTCTAGTTTCCCTATTTCCTTACAGTTTGTTTTAACCTGTGTGTAAATTCCTCATAGACTGGCCCATAAGTGGCCTGACTGCCACGGCCAAGGCTTTCTCAGCTGAATGTCATAGGAGGTTTCTGTTCATTTTGGGGCCATTAGGCTGAGTAGACAGACAGGCGATCAGCTTGCTAATCTTATGATGTGGCAGCAGGCAGCCACATATTAGGGATTCAAATTTGGCTGCTAATATTTTCATTTCCTTGAATTAATGAAGAGGCTGGGTTGAGAAATTTAAAGTAATTTGAAACAGCTTAAAAATTCTCCTACGTGCCCCGAGTGATGTTACTGAGTTTACCAGAAAGAGGAAAAAAAAAAAAAAGGAGCTCCACTATCTAATGAAAAGTTCAGTAACTTTCTCAGCTGTGGCTGTGGCCTCTGGTCAGTCACAGGCCAGGCTGGTTCTCCTTCACCTTCAGGGAACTGACCTCGAAGACCAGGGACAGAAACTTGACCTTGGTTCCACTCCTCTCAGGACCCAGCAGTGTGGCTTGGATGATGCGCTTGCATTCGGAGGAAGGATAGGACCCCCAAAACAGGAGCCTGCTCAAAACTTGAAAGCAGAGCTGGGTTCATGTCGCCTTTATGTTTTACGAGTGTTGGGAACATGCTGGCTGTTTACTAATTATCAAAGCGGGTTTTATGACTTCCCTGAAGGAAAACAAAAAAGGAAAGGATCCAAGTGCATATTCCTCTCGGCCTGGGATGAAAGCTTGACCTTTTGTGCCCTTAGGGACGGGGTGGTTTGCAGCCCTGGAAAATAAAACTCGGGATGCATGTTCAGGAAGGCGGGAGCCTTTGAAGTGAGAAGCCGAACAGGAACAGCTGTCTCGATGGCGCTGCCACGCTGGCCTGGCGGGACAGACCGGTCCACGCACCGCTGCTGGCTTCCCACGGGGCTTTGCTGATGCCCCGTGGACACTTGGTGCCAATTGACAAAGGACACATTCAACAAGCCCCAGACCCCAGGGCATCTCCTTGTCTCTCCCGTAGAAAATAACACGGCCTCATTCTCCCCACAACCAAAACCAGACTTGCATGGAAGCCTCAGAAACAAGGAAAATAGAAGCAGAGAACACGCTGTTACCGCTGAAAATCTCATTATGATGATTTAAGACTCAATCAAGTTTGACTGGAACAAAAACACTTCTGCCTCTTTAAGCTTCTGAGGCCTTGGAACTGGCATGGAGCAGAAAAATATCTTCTGCGAGGAAATTTTTATTTTCTCATTGGGATCTACGTATTAGGTTAAGTGCCATCAATCACCATCGAAAAATTAGCATAAAACATTCTTTTCCCTGGAGAGGATGTGGAAACCCTTGGAGCTCGTCACTTACCATAACCACTGGGCCGCAGTATTTATTTGCATTCTTACTTTGGTCTCTTTTCAATGGACAGGCCCTTTACGGCTTCCTTCCTGTTTCTATCAGCGGAAATTGAACAGTCGAAAAATGGTAAATAACTTAGCTCTCTCAGTTCCCAAGGCTGAGATCCTTTCTTTTATTTTCTCTTAAAAATCAGTTCAGCTATATGGCTTTCTAAAAATAAAATTTAGGGTTGCCTTTATTGTTCTAGCTTTGTGTTATCCTGTTTGAAGTCTTTATGACAATATGCCATTTCCAGTGAAAAATACGATCTATGGGAAATGAGTTCTATAAATGGACTCACAGGAGTCGTAACACATGAAGTTCAAGGTGGCCCTTATCACTGTGATGGCAGGTAACATATGGCAGTCCCTCACCTCTGCCCCCTGCTCCACCTGTATGGAGTGGCTAGTCTCAGGCAGACATATCACCTCCATCAGGTCTCCCTATCCAGGGCTGGAGTAAGATCCCCTCCTCCCTCCCTCTCCCACTTCGCTTCACTCTGGGTTACAAGCCTTTCAACTTTGCTTGGGGTTTTCTCAACATGCCAGATTCCTACCTGCCTCCATGACCCCACGCGCCACAATCCTCCTCCCGAGAAAGGTCCTTCCCTCGCTGTTTCCTGGAGAACATTCAGAAGTTCCCAAAACTGCTCTTCCAAACCTGCTTCTTTATCAGCTTTAATTCCAGTTGTTTGTATGGATGCCTTGTCCTGAACCGTGAGCTCCTCCAGGGCCAAGACTGTGTCTTAAACACCCCCTTCCAGCTCTGGTGGACACCAGGTAGCCATCAGGTGCCCCGTAAATGAGCAGATGGGTCATGTCCACCAACTGTACCTCTTGAGGTTGGTTCCTGGTGGCAGGTTTTGTAGCCTCGCACTGGAGCAGACTCTGCATGGACAGCCTTAGGGGATGTTTAACAAGCACAGTGATCCAGGAATTAGAAGACACCAGACTGGGGAGATAGCCGTCCCCCCACCCCCCGCCCCCCCACCACCCAGGGATTCTGGGCACAGCAGGTATGAAGGAGGCTTGGAACCACACCCTCCTCCGGTGACCACCCCCAGGAGAGAGCCAGGATTCAAATCATTGGCGTTACCGAGAGAGGTGAGTTCAACCAGAGAAGTGGATGTATAAGGACATCCTCCCAGCTAGCTGCAGATGTGTGAGTGGCAGTCGTGTAAATGACATGGAGGGTTTGGTCTTGGAGTTATCACCTTGCAGAGTTGGAACCAGTGGTGGTGCTGTGCCGTGCTGCTAAGTCGCTCAGTTGTGTCCCTACTCTTTGTGCCCCCATGGACTGTAGCCCGCCAGGCTCCTCCATCCATGGGGTTACCCAGGCAAGGATACTGGAGTGGGTTGCCATGCCCTCCTCCAGTGGATCTTTCTGACCCAGGGATTGAACCTGAGTCTCTTACATCTCCTGCAGGTTATTTACCACTAGTGCCACCTAAGCTGTGAGAAGACAGTATCCTAGAGATTTTTACTTCCCACAAATGATATCGACCCCCACCTCCCTAATTTTAACCTTTGCTTTGTTGCTCTCGATAGAAATGATCTGTGGATAAGACTTTGCCATAAAATGGGCTTTCTGCATCCTAAGCTTCTTTGTGCCCTACCCCCAGTCCGGGAGATGACTGCTCATTGTATCTCTTCTTATTACTTGGTGGAGGCGCCAGAATTAGCCATGGGGAAGGATCCCTTTCTGACTCGTTTTCAATTATCAGAAGATTTGCCAGGCTTTCGGGAGGGGGCCTTGCTCATCCCTGCCGCCCTGTGACCCCCTGAGTGAGCGTCTTTTATCTCTTTCTGGATGTCCTGTGTCCCTGCATGCCACACTGCACTGGCTAAATAAACGGCTAAGTCTAGCTTTTGTGTCCTGCTAATCCTTTTATTTCCTAAATCTTATTTAATCTGAGCAGCTTCCTTTCATCTCTTTAACTGTCCCCAGGGTCACCCTCGCATCTCATCAGCCGTCCTTGAAAATTCTGGGTAGAATTGAAAGGGTTCCCGTAGTGTCCCCAAGTCTCGATGGATTCCAGGCAGGCCAGGCCACACTAACCAAGGGGCAGACTGGGGACAGACCACACCTGGGCACCCATGGCCCTGGGTGATGCCCACCAGTGGTGGAACCAGCCACTGACCTCTAGACTCTGTGAGAGAAAGAGGCTGTGTTTCTGACCTTGGAGACATGAGGACACAGCCAATGACAATATTAAGTTGGGCTCAAAGAAACACAGTACGGCTAGTTCATGCTAATGAATTTTATTTTTGTCTAACTCAAATGAAAGTTTGGGTTTGAAGGAAATAGAATAGTAATTAATACAATGCCCCTGCTTAAAGACACCCAATAAGCAAATCCACATAGATCCAAAATGAACACTTCTGCTTCAGTGCCTACTAGATGCTTATTGGGAAAAAGGATGATACAGAATCATTGAAACACCTGCCACTGCATTTATGATGTTTATCATCACGGTCTTTTTGCTGAACTTTGCTTTGGTTTGACCCCCGGGTACACGGGCCGTCTTCCTGGTTCTGAGCTTCTACCTCATCGCCTGTTCCTGCATTGCTGGATTTGTTAGCTCTGCTTTTGGGAGAGTAGCTGGAAATTTCTGAACTAGGAAGTGTTGAGGTTTCAACAAACTTTGACTTGATCTGTCAGCACCTGTCTGGCTTTAGCTAAGCCTTGGTGACTCCCAGCACTTCTGTAACGTAAACCAGGAAAATTATTTGGCCGTTGCAGGACTGAGTGCGGATTAGAGGGGATGAAAACTGGAGCAGCTGAAGCGAGTGACACACAGGAGGTGAAAACAAATGTCAGTTCCCACCGCCTACAAAGTTCTCTTGAGGGAGGATTCATGAGATATGCGTGTGTAAGAGACCCACACTCCGTACAGACAATAGGGACACCCGTGGTGTTTGCACACACCTTGTGTATGAACAGGGTTATAAACTGTATGAATTTTAAGGATATTGGTGAGGGTGTCCCCACCTTGCCCAGAACCTGGAAATAATCATACCAACACAAATGTGGAGGAAAGGCTTATCTCTAAGGCTAATGTGATGAGCTGTTGGATTCTAGTTTAATTAACCCATATTGGGGTCAATCAAGAGAGAGACTTTCTTTCCAGATGAGTCAGTGGGGTGGAGAACGTGAGGGAGGTGGAGAGGCAGATTGGCATGCCAGCTGACTCCTCCGGAAGCCAGATGCTCTCCGTGAAGGGCATTCGCTCTCTGCCCTGCAGCATCAAGGCTCCATCCTGCTCCACTGTGTCGGCAAGCACCTTTGCTTCCAGAGAGAAAAGGGAGATGTCCCTGGTGGAAATGACACTTTACCCAAATTCTCTGGGTTCTCAAGCTATGGAAGTATCCCCAGGACAATGGTTCTGTTCTGTGAGAAGTTTTCAGAAGTCTACTTTAAGCTCAGTGTAAAAAAATCACTTGTTTTAGAGAATTTTAAAAAGTCTGAATCACCCTATGACAAGGCTCAGTCAGTAAAGAATCCACCTGCAATGCAGGAGACCTGGGTTGGATCCCTGGGTTGGGAAAATCCTCTGGAGGAGGGAATGGCAACCCACTCCAGCCTTCTTGTCTAGAGAATCCCATGGACAGAGGAGCCTGGCAGGCTACAGTACATGGAGTCACAAAGAGTCGGACACGAGTGAAGTGACTTATCATGCACGTCCGTGGGAGAACACATGACATCAGGCCGAGGTCTGGGGACCCAGTTCTGAGGTAGCACCTGCCAGCCCAGTGCTGGACGAGCCTTTAGAAATGGCCTTGTGTTACCAGAGATGGGAATCAGGTACAAGGAGGGGCAGGAGTGTGGTCTGGAAAAGGTCTCCCTTACAGTCGGCCTCTGGGATGGGCCCTTTGTTCCTGACCTGGAACTAAGCCTCTGTCTCCTGCTCAGGTCCTGGGGCGGCAGCCATGTGGGTGCCAGGGAGGCCAGCCCAGCTCCCACTTTCCCATGGGAACGGGAGGAAGAAACAACAAAGAAAATGCCAAGAAAATCAGCCCGTCCGCCAGGAAGCCCCGGGGCCTTTGCTCAGCCGCACAGGCCACTGCAGATGTGTCAGGTGTTCAGAGGACCCGGGAAGGGGTCGGCCATGGCTCCCAGCGGTCCCGGGGAGGAGGCAGGAGAGGTGGCTGAGAAGTCACTCGGATGCTGTCCTCAGGCGGAGGTTTACCGGGACCACTTGGTCTGTAGGGTAGGTTCATGGAGGCCAAAACAGCGACCACCACCCATCTGGGGATGCTGTCTGCAGACCAGGCGGCCCTGGGCACGTGACCCTCTCTGTGACCAAGGACCACTGTCCACACCTGCCCTGCCACATGGAAAGGACCCTGCCAGCTCTGTGACAACACACAAGTGCCCAGTGACTCTCCATCTTCGAGCTGATGGGGGATGAAGGGGGACAACCAGACAGTGGACTGTTCTGGAGTCACCACGGAGCAGAGGCGCCTGGGTAAGGAGCACTGGTGAGATCTTGGGGTCCCCTTCACGTCAAGGGGACTGACTGCAAAAGTGAACCTGCTCAGTTGGCTCGGAAAAGGAAAATGCTGGGACAAGGTGGATGGTGGGGAAGAGACAAGGAGGCAGTCACTCCCGGCTGGGGGTGGAGGGATGTCCTCTGGGGAGCTGCAAGCTCCTCCTCTCACCCTCATTACCGCTGCGGCCACATCCCCGGCCGGGTGCCCACATCACTGGGGTCTCTCGGGAGCCCAGCCTCCGCTCCCTGCTCTGTCTTGCCTTGTGTGCCCGCCTGGCCAGACAAGGGCCCTCAGTGAGGGACTTGGCCGCCAGCCCCCTGTGGCAGAGAGTCCGAGAGGGAGGCGGGATTATTTCCAGTAAGAGAAGGAAGTGGTAAAGCAGTGCGTGACGGGGGCTGCCCTCTCGGAAGTGTATGAGGGTGGAGGGTAGCCTGGCCCGGCTGACTTTAGCTGCCCTTTGGAGACTCCAGTGCAGATGTCTGTGGCGGAGACCCTGAGCAAGCCCCTGTCCCAGGGCACCGGCTCACGAGATTGCAGGCTGGCCCTGCACCCACAGCATTGGAAATTTGCTCCCTGAGTTCAAGGATGCTGAGATGTCGGAAGAAAATGAATCAAGGATACAAGGTGCTGGGTCTCTGGCTGGGCAGTGTCCCTCTCATGGTACATATCATTGGAGTGGCTGGCAAACTAGTTTTGAAAATGGATCAAACACTTAGGATTAATCCTTCCAATAAACCCTTCTGTGAATGTGAGAACATATCCTCTATGAAGTTTTATCCACAGCAGTGGGAGCAGCGCCCATCCATGGCAACCCACAGAATTTCTCCTGGGAATGAACAATCTGGGTTCCAGGTGACCCCACTGCATAGTCTCGGGCTTGAGGCCAGGTCGCCAGAAACGACAGTGAGGTTGGAACTTCAGGGGTGATGGAGGGCTTGCAGCTCCAAAGTGGCCTGCCAGTCGGGGATCCGTCAGTGCTAGCTGTGAGGGGCTGGCCGGGGACCCAATTTCTAGGCACTAGGCTTGTGGCTATACCCTCATCCATTTCTTCCAGCTCCCTAGGCTGCCAGAACCCAAGAGTGGATTAGAAAGACTAAACCTGGGTGCATTGGATAAGCAACCAGCACCTGAAAGACCCAGGACACCTTGGTTTCCTAGACATTATGAATTTTAGGATGCTGACAGAACACACACACATACACACATTCATATATGCACAAATATTCACACACACTCTCACCCACGTACTTACACACCCACACAGACACACATACACGGCATCCACAGACACGTAGCTCACTCACACACTCACAGCCTGCCACCGATGCTGCAACCGGAACAAAATGGTCTGCTTGCAGGGAGGGGAGAAGGGTGTTTGTGGAGATAGGAGGACGTCAGCAGAGCAAAGACATTCTGAAGCCTCATTGTTTTCCACATCCCGAAGAGGATAAATCATATCTGCCTGGCAGAAAGCTTATTTTCCATGAAAAAAGAGGGAAACCCTGTTGATAATCTAAGTTGTTGATGGGTTGTGGAAAGTATGAAAGCAGGAAAGAATCTTTGGAATCACACAGGCATGCACAGACACATGCACACGCACATACACACACACACATATGTGTGTGTGCGCACACACACCCCTAATTCATGCTTTTGCAATCTGAGACTACCCTCAGATTTCTTTCTCTTGATAAAGAAGCTCTTTTATTTTCTACAGAAACGTAAGAGCAAGGTGGAAGTTATCAAACTATCTGGTCCAGTTCAAATTATTTTCCCCTTGAACCATAATTTTACCAAAACACCTTCACTTTACTACATTAAATATAAACCAGATTGTAGGAATGTCCAACCTCATACTTCACCCTTTCCCAAACAGCTTATGTTTACCTGTGTTCTGTGTTTGCCCCTTGGAAAGAAGTATTTCTCTCCAAGACCAAGCCTGAGATGAGGGAAGCCCTTGAAGCGAGGCTCCTGGTGAGACCTCATCTGTGGGCAGAAAATGCCCGGAGTGACCCTGGTTAGATGCAAGCTGTTACAGAGGATGGTGGTCCTTGGAAGCGAACCTCAGAGAAAAAGTGATTCTGGCCTCAGGGTAGCCCTGCCAGGGACCAGGGCCATAGAGGAGGAGCATGAATCATATCCTCAATTCACTTTCCTCCGACATCTCAGCATCCTTGAACTCAGGGAGCAGGTTTATAGTCTTTTGGTGAGGCCACTGGGCTTTCACACAAAAACACTGGTCGTCTACTTTAGGAAAACCCTGTCCCTTGGGCCCCCAAATCTTTGGACTTTGAGCTCGTGGTGGGGGTTGCGGGGAGCAGTTGTAGAGGCAGGGTCCTGGCCGAGGGACAGGGCAGCCTCTCCAGGAACCGTCCAGGCAGTAGTGACCAGGTCCATGCACCTCCTCCTAAGGGAAGTGGCTAGAGGGGTCCTGTGTCTATCAGACTGCGAGGTCCTCACTCTCCACTCGACTTCCATTCTGGGGCTCCAAGCTTCTGTGTCCACTCAAGGTTACCCAGGGAGCAGTGATGGATAAATTCCCAGATGTGGCCCCTAGAGCTCTGAATCCAGTAAGCCTCGAATTTTTAATAAACACTGTGCACGTTTCTGAAGTAGTTTGTCGAGTTCCCAAATCTGACACGTTCCCTTACACATAAGGAGCATCCTGAGGGAGCAAGAAAAGAACATAGATTCCAAACTGGTGTGCATTTCTCCTGTTGGTGAATCTGAAAAGGCAAGTGACTGTACCTCACTACGGATTTCAGTTCTTAAGGGTTTTCCTCTCCTGCCCATCTCTAACTAATGCATGGGCATTAAATTCATCAATCTTCGTGTTTTTAGCCCATATGTTTATCTTTGGCTTCATTCCAGGAAGAATTTCAAAGCCTCTCACAAACTACATCATATATAAGTTGAAGTAAAATTGATAATAAAAGACTGGGGAAAGTACAGACTAAGAGTCAAGACTGCTCAGTTTGAAAAGATAAGTGTTCATCGTTAAGTAGAAATGTTTCAATTTAATTCTCATACTTCATTCCCTCAAAAAAACAGGATCCTATGAACCCTTTACAATCATTCGTAGCATAATTAATGTGACTTCAGTGTTCTAAAAACTTTGAAAAACAAACTTTTGATGGGAACTAACACGTTATCAGGAAAAATATCAGGAACACACATTATCAGGAAAATGAAGATTAGTATAAATGATCAAAGACCATCAACTTTAATATTTAGGTGAGCTTCCTTCAGTGTGGAGATATATGTGAATATCCATAATAAGAAATTGGATATATCATAACTGAGGTTATGCTAATGTAAGCTTTTTCAATTCTGGTTTATATGAAATGTTCAGAATAGGCAAATTTACAGAGAAAGAAAGTAGATTAGCCATTGTCTAGGATGGGGAGTTGGGAGGGGAAGTGAGTAGGGAAGGCAGGTGACTGCTGATGAGTAAAATTTTCCTATTACAGTGAAAAAAATGTTCTAAAATTATTGTGATGGTTGGGCCACCCTATAAATCTATTGAAGATCATTGAATTGTACACTTCATTTATTTTTTTGTTTATTCTTTATTTATTTTTTTCCATTTATTTTTATTAGTTGGAGGCTAATTACTTTACAATATTGTAGTGGTTTTTGTCATACATTGACATGAATCAGCCATGGATTTACATGTATTCCCCATCCCGATCCCACCTCCCACCTCCCTCTCTACCCGATCCCTCTGGGTCTTCCCAGTGCACCAGGCCTGAGCACTTGTCTCATGCATCCAACCTGGCCTGGTGATCTGTTTCACCCTAGATAATATGCATGTTTTGATGCTGTTCTCTCGAAACATCCCACCCTCGCCTTCTCCCACAGAGTCCAAAAGTCTATTCTGTACATCTGTGTCTCTTTTTCTGTTTTGCATATAGGGTTATCATTACCTTCTTTCTAAATTCCATATATATGTGTTAGTATACTGTAATGGTCTTTATCTTTCTGGCTTACTTCACTCTGTATAATAGGCTCCAGTTTCATCCATCTCATTAGAACTGATTCAAATGAATTCTTTTTAATGGCGGAGTAATATTCCATGGTGTATATGTACCACAGCTTCCTTATCCATTCATCTGCTGATGGGCATCTAGGTTGCTTCCATGTCCTGGCTATTATAAACAGTGCTGTGATGAACATTGGGGTGCACGTGTCTCTTCTAATTGGGTGAACTTTACAGTGTGTGAATTATATATCAGTAAAGCTGTTTAAAATGTTAGTGGCCAACCAAGAGTTCACAAGATAAATTCTATATTTTCTTTGCAATTTTCTTTTACCACCTTATGTTGAAATGAATATCACTATATGTTAGTTTGTTGCATAAATTGTGAGATTGTAAGGGTGATTACTTTGATATAGTTTGAAAACTTTACAACATATTTTAATAAAATGATATGTTCTTCCAGAAAAGAAAAGCCATTTCCTGAATGAACATATATAATAATAGATATGGACACATCCATCTATACACCTATCCATCCATCTATTCTCCCATTCACCCATCCATCTATCCTCCCATCCATGTATCCACCCATCCACCCTGCATCCATCCAACTATCCATCCACACACCTATCCATCCTTCCATCCACATGTACATCCATCCATCATTTTTTCCATCCTTCCATCCATCTATCCTCTCATCCACGCATCCACCCATCTACCCACATATTCATTTATCCATCCATCCCTCCATCCATTCATCCATCCATCCATCTATACATCTAACCACCGATCCACCATTTATCCATCCATCCATCATCTATTCATCTGCCCACCTATCATCCATCCATCCATCCATCATCACCATCCACCCACCTATCCATTCATCCATCCATCCTTCCATCCGTCCATTCATCTATTCATACATCCACCCATCTATTCAATAGCCATCCCCTGTCTAGCCACCTAGAACCCAGCAGTGAACACAAGGCATGTGGTCTTGCCTTCACCAGATGATGCTCTCAGGGGCCACAGCAAATGAAGCTGTGAACACCTGTCCCTCCAGTCATTCTTCTACCATTCACTAAACCAATTTGTTAATAAAACATGACAAGTACCTTTGAAAGGAAATGCTTGAGGCAGTTATAGAGTCATAGAATTTAGAAAGGTCCATAGCAATTTCTGTAATTCTATCATTTTATGGACATGAGAATTGACCCAGAGGAGTTCAATGATTTGATCGAGGGAGTAAGTATGTAGGCAAAATGGAAACTTCTAAATTGCACAAACTCATGTACACGACCCAGTGAACAAGTCATTTTTCTCTCTGGAGGCATATTTATAAGGCAGATTTTCTGGGAGAGTCCCAAACTTAGGTACTTTTATTCTTTTCCAAAGGCCATTTAAAATGTATAAGTATATAGATTTATTTCTTTCCTTTGTTAAGACTTATAAAAAGTAAATTCCAAAGTCAAGAGTGGTGTTTTTCTACAGCATGGTTTTGATTCCTTCGTAAAGCCATATTTTTGGTTTATAAAATACAGTCACTGTAACCACATTCTTCTCAAAAAGAGTAGGTGGCTGAGGCTTTGGAGTGTCCTGCCAATGTCATTAACTTGCTAAACCTGAACTTCTGCTTTCTCCAAATCTTTAATTACTCCCTGCCTCTCTCAACCCTGTCAATATTACAAGCAATTAAATTGCAGAGGTAACGTCATCTTGTTGACATCTGGAAGGCATTACCACTTGCCTTCTTCCTCCCAACCAGACCCCAGGCCGAGGCTGAGCAGGACCCCGGCACCAGCGTCTGTGAGGGAGGGACGTCCAGCCTGGGGTCTCTGGGTCACTCCAGGACTGAAGATGGTGGTGTCTGGGGAGGCTGTCAGCACCGTGGATCTCCAAGGAATAGCAGGGTGATTCATCAGTGATGCTGGCCAAGACTTCGAGCAGTAAGAAGTACCAGCAACTCACACCGAGCCCAGCCATTATGCTCTAACACAAGATCCAGGCACCAAGGAAGGATTTGTTCCATGAAAGGATGGATAAATAAATGATTCTTTAGTGGTAAATTTTCCAGCACTTTGTTGGGCTGGCCAGGAAGCCACCTAAGGGTAACGTCTTGGATGACATTAATAGGGGCACATATGTAGCCTGAGGTTAGACACCAGCTGGCGTGGGGGGGCGGGGCATGAGAGAAACAGGAGTCCTGTGACAGAGTCCCCGGAACTCTCTACTTTCCTCTGGCCTCTATTTGGTATACTGGCAGCTAAGTCTCGTTGCACATGTGTTTATCAGGTGCCCATAGATCCTGAGCTGAAAACCTATTGTGAAGGTGCTGGAGCCTCTAGCTTGCCCCCTGCTTCTGGGACATCACCTCTGATGTTCTTCCAACCCTGAGCCTGTCTTCTTCAATGGGAATCACTGTCATTTAGAAGAACCACTTCTTGCTTAAAAAATAAAAACGGTCAAACTATTATGTTCTCAATGCCAATTGTCTTAAACACAAGCCACAGCTGGGAAATAGAAGCGGAGCCATGTCCAAACCTTTCTTGCACATTTTCCTTCAAGTACCCACACTTTTCATGGGTCCCATGTGAGACCACATGCACAGACAGGGAAACAGGCTGGTGGACAGCTCAGGGAAAAGCCCACTAAAAATAAACACAGCTCATCCTGCTCTGTATTTTTAAAGACTCCTCCATGTAATCCAAGAACCATCATTTAGACACAGCCCTGGTGGAGGCCACAGAGCAGGAGAGCCTGGCCGCTCCTCCTCCTGGGTGAGTCAGCCCTAAGAGCAGGTTAGACTAAGGCTGGGTCAGGAGACACATTTCTCTCCGAAATCTGTTCTCTCTCGATAATAAGGGGGTGAAGAGTTTAAAGACACCACTTACGATGTTCTGAAATGTTCTCTTAAGAGAGAAAGCCCCTTGGAAAAAGGTCCCAGGGCTTCAGAGATGGCAGGGTGGGGCTGGGAGGACTGGGCAAGAGCTTCCTCTGGGTAATGGGGTCGGGGATCTTCTCCTCGACTTGGGAACCTAACTGAAGAGGAAAAGAAGCAAAGGAAATCTTTGCTTCAGCATTAGGCATGTGGTTGGCATTCGCCAAGTGTTTGTTAATAGTAATGACTGGTTGATGCCAAACCTCCTTTAGAGCAAATTGTCCCAGATCCAAATTCCACAACAAGCCTGAGGATCCAGGGCCCTGGCAGGAAGCTCAGAGGGTTTGGAACAGTTCACACATCGCACAGCCGCCTGCCCGGCTGTGTGTCTCCTCCCAACCCCCGGCTCCACTTCCAGCACCCCCACATCCCTTGGGGTGCCAACTGGAAGCCCTCTCCCATCTCCTTAGATAATAAAGGGTGTCACTTCTTCCCAACTGTACCAGGCTTTCTGCATTTCCTTCACAAGATAAACCAGGTTCTACTGGGTTCCTCCTCTGGAGGGTATGAATCAAGACAGACTTCATGAAAGCACAGGACCCCTGGTGAGTGGGAAATGATTGGGAGTCTGGGGTTAGCAGATGCAAACTCTTACATAAGATGGATAAACAACAAGGTCCTACTGCATAGCACAGTGAACTATATTCAATATCCTATGAAAAATCACAATGTAAAGGAATATGGAAAGAATATATATATGCAACTGAGTCACTTTGTCGTATGGCAGAAATTAACACAACACTGTAAATCAACTATATTTCAATAAAGCTTCTTTAAAAAAGAAAAGATAGTAAAGGAGTTGGCAGCTGCTTCAGTGACCAGGTGATGGGGGGGAAGGCTGGTCCCTTCCCTGAGTCCCTTTTCTGCAGGGGGCAGAGGGCCTGCCCTTCTCTGCAACTAACAGGATACTCTCTTGCTTCCAGCCCTGGTCACCTTGGGGAGCATCCTGTGCTTGGGATAATGTCATCACCAAACACATTTCCCCCACATTTGCAGCGAGCAAAGAAGTCACACTTTCAAGTCTCTCAAAGACAAGGTCATGAGCCCCTGGCTTAACGAGGCCACACCACGATCATGGCCACTCAGCCCAGGGAACCTGCACCCCAGCTGCCCCCATGCCGCCTCATCCAAGAGGAACGGAATCAGGTTCTCATTGTCGCTCAACTTGCCAGATAGTCATGGGTTTTGCCAACTTCAGTGTCTTTTCTGCCAACACACACAGCTATTTACACCATCCTGACTGCCAGGGTGGGAGGGTCTGGGTGGCTCGGCTCATAGGTACAGTGCAGAGAAAGAGACTGAGTTGTGTGTTATTTGAATTTACTTTCAATAACAGTAATTTTACTGAGCTCTGTTGTGTATTAACATACATGGGAGAAGGAGATTCGTAACACGAAGGGGAAAGGAATTTCATGTTTTACAGATGGGGCTCGATTTCTTTCCAATAAGAGCATAGCTCCACTTCCTCCATTGCAGTCAGCAAATGTACTTAGCAAGCTAGGCCCCTTGTGTGCGGTGGGTGCTCTGATGGGACCCTGGAAACTCAGAGGTGAGGAGCAAGACACAGTCCTGTCCTCAGGGAGCTTCCGACAGTTCAGCACGCAGACCGCCAGGCTAAATATGAAATATACGAAAATGAAATTCCAGCATTGTTTCTTGATTTTTGTGTTGGCTGTATAGGTGTGTTCTATTAGTGAAAATTCAATGAATTGTACACTCATCTCTGTGTGTATACCTTGGAGTGTGTACACGTATATGGATCTTCGGTCTCAGACGGTAAAGATCCACCTGCAATGCAAGAGACCAGGGTTCAATCCCTAGATTAGAAAGATCCCCTGGAGAAGGAAATTGCAACCCACTCCAGTATTCTTGCCTGGAGAATTCCATGGACAGAGGAGCCTGGTGGGCTACAGTCCAAAGGGTTGCAAAGAGTCAGACACAACTGAGCAACTAACACTTTCAAAAAGCTAAAGACATGTTTGAAATCTAAAGACTCGTTCCAACATGTGATCGTGTACAAAGGAAATAGACTTTTTCCCAAATCATGAGGATCTTTCCTTTAAAACACCCTGCCCTCTGGGGAAGGGATGCTTGAGCCTGCTCACCAAGGGTTGGGGCATCTCATCTGGTGAGAAGCTGCCCTGGGCGAATGCCCAGGTGAATCCAAGTGCAGCCCCAGGAGTCCTGCCACGGCTCAGGGGTGGATCGGCCTCTCAGGGTTGGGGTGATGGCCAGACGGTGGTGAGATGTTCCTGGTGGGGCTGGTGGAGCGGACGCTGCCGTGCCATCTACACTCCCCGTGCCCGTAGTTCTCACACGGGCGGGGCATCTGCTCATGTCCCTTTGATGGTCCTCACTGACTTCCATAAAGGGGGTGGTAAAATGAGCCCGTGACCACCCCAGCTCACTGCCTGCTCAGGTTTCCGGCTGCAGCTCTAGGAGGCTGGATGTCTCTGGAATAGAGCAGACAGAATGAGACAGGCTGGCTGGACTTGATGGAGCAGGGTCTTGGGGAGGAGAGAGCTGCAAGGATGGAGACCAGCTCCCAGTGCAAGGTCAGCTGGTCAGCTGGGGCTCAGGGCCCTGGGAATCTGAGAGGCGTGGGGGCCTACACCGCTTATCCTTGTTCAGAGGGGCAAGGAATCTGGAGTATTTACCACCACCACCACCCCCACCCATCTGCAGGGGTGAGGGCTGTGTTGCAAACATCAGCCCTCCAGCATTTCTGACTTACTCTCCTCCCGGGGTAGAAAAAACCCTAGAGGGAGGGTCACAGCTGGGATGCGGGTAAAGCACTGACAATGCCACATTGCTTTTCCATTTCTGCTTTGCACGGACTTGTTTGTTTTTCCATGAACTGGTAATGACCTTTTAAAAATGTATTTTATACATCTACCAACACAATCCTGGTTTTTTCTCTTTTATTCTCCTGACATAGTGAATGACATTGATTCATTTTCAAATGTGAAACCGACCTTGCTTCCCAGAACAAACCTGACTGTTTCTGATGGCCAGTCATTTTTATATACTGCTGATATTCATCTGTATACCGTAAGCATATATAATTTAAAGTAACCACTAACACTTTATTTAAGACTTTTGGATCTTTGCTTATGAGGATGACTGGCCTAAAATTTTCTTTCTTTCCAGAGTCCTTGTCACTGGGTTTTGTTATTAGTTCTTCTGGGTTCATAACATGAACAAAGAAGTAGGCTCTTTTTTATATTTTCTGGAAAAGTTTATGTAAGACTGATGAGCAGAACCTTCCAGTAATCCTCCTGGATCTGGAGATTTTGGGGAATGTGTTTAATTACAAATTCAAGTTCTTTACTAAAAATAGCACTATTCTGGTTTTCTACTTCTAGAATCTGGTTTTGGCAATTCATATTTTTCAAGTCATATTATCTAAATTGAAAAATAAGTGCAAAGTGAAGGATATTGGAAAAGTTGGAAAGATATCAAAGATAATTGAATTTAATTATTACTACAAATGTCTGAGTGATCCGTTGATAGGTTGGTGATGACTCATGTATTTAATAAGTCATTTATGTCATCTATTGTGTATTTATTTCCTGAAATTTATTTTCTTGCTTTCCTTCCTTCCAATGGAGTTACTAGTTTTGTTTTCATAATTGAAATTTTTATGTAATTTGTGTTCTGTTGTCATTAATGCCTAATGAAGCAGACTTTCTCGAGTCATTGTAGTTATTACACTGACTTTAATTTCAATTTGGAGAAATTCTTCTGCCAAGAGAATAGCAACTGGAATGTCCACAAAAGTGTTAAAGAAATTCTTAGATTCAGATGAACTGAAAATGTGACATCAAAATGTATACACAATGGATTATTTGAGAAAAATTGTCTCTATCACAGAAAATTTTATGAAATATTTTAACTTTATTATATAAATTGCTATCATTTATATTATGACTTTTCACGACTGAAACCCACACAGTATTTTGTTTTTCCACTTCCAAATTTTAAAATTCTGGGTTATGATGAAGAAAGTTGAAAATAGCAGTTTTACTGCTCAATTTTCAATTTCTTGAAATCTCTAATTAAGACTATACTGTAGCTTGTATCTTTAATGGCCAGAATATTGTCTCCATAGAAATTGGGTTTGGCATTCTTTGTATGTGAATCTTTTCAGTTATGTGAACATTTTCATTTTAAAAACTCTCTTATAGTTTATTGGAAGGCCACTCATTGCAGATTTCACATACAATTTCTCTTTTTCCCATCACTTTATCATGAATAACTTTAAAGACAGCAAATTCAAAAGAATTTTCAGTTAACACCTTGTGCCTATTGCCTGTTCTCTACCTTTGATATTGTTCTATCAATTTCTTCATTCCATATCTACCCATCTCTCCATTTCTTATACATACAAAAGTATGTAATACTTACAAAAGTATATAATTATTTATATAGAAGTAATTAATCTTCATTTTGATGTATTATTAATTATGGGTATAAAAACATTTCCACTAGATACTTTATCACACAAAATTTCCTTTGATTTTTAAGAAAATATTTTCTCCAAAAATTTAGTTTCACTACTTTTGAAAGTGAAATAGCTAAAGTTCAATCTGTTAGCCTTATATTCATAGTAGGAAATGGTTCATGCTAATTATAACTGTGAATGTCACAATTTGAAGTTAAATTCATTTTATCTGAAGGCTAGAATGAGCTTATTTGATGATGTTCTCTTATTTTCTTAACTCTTGTAGTGCATCCCATGTCATTCTCAAAGAAATCTAATTTTTAAAGCATTTTATTGACATTCCCATCATATAGCCCAAAGTGGCTATACAGTCATATTTTATGGGTTTCATAGGGATGTTCCTTTCAGGGAAGATGCAAAAAAGTATCATAGATGGTCACTGCCTGGTGCTGAAGAATGCCATTAACACCCTCACAGCTGAGACCACATCTTCTTGGTTCAGATTCACGCTAGACATCTTTATTGACACAAGAATCCTTTGGGATTTCTGGTCAGAACTTTGCTGACACCTCTTTCTTTACCATCCTATGATTATTCACCCTTACAGGCTCTCTGAGAAAGCTTTCAAATAACTGCTTAATGTTAAAAGTTACTTTTTCAGTTCTTAAGTCAAACCTGTACTTCCTATAGCAGGTGTGAAAGCAGTGAGCTGCTCACAAATCCCAGCTTCCTTGTTTTCATTCTGAAGGCAGATCAACAGGTATAATAAATATTAGTTGTTCAACGTGCCTTTTTCTCAGGTATGACCTAGTTGAAATAAGTAATACTAGATTTTCTCATTGTTATACATGTTTTTTTCTTTCTTTCACTTTATTATTGTTGTTATTCAGTCACTAAGTCCTGTCCATCTCTTTGCCACCCCATGGACTGCAGCACGCCAGTCCTCCCTGTCCCTCATTATCTCCCAGAGTTTGCTCAAACTCATGTCCATTGAGTCAGTGATGCCGTCCAACCATCTCATTCTCTGTCACCCTTTTCTCCTCCTGCCTTCAATCTTTCCCAGCATCAGGGTCTTTTCCAGTGAGTTGGCTCTTCGCATCAAGTGGCCAAAGTGTTGGAGCTTCAGCTTCAGCATCAGTCCCTCCATTCAGGGTTGATTTCCTTTAGGATTGACTGGTTTGATCTCCTTGATCTCTTTTACTTTATCATTCCTCAAGCTATTAATCTTATTTTGAATTCTCCCTCCAACAGATTCATCATTTGTTTAATTGTTCTTATCTGTCTTTCATGTTTACCATTCTAGAATCAAATTCTGAACTTGTTCCTAAAAATGTCTTATTATGCTCTTTGCATATTGTGCTGTGAATGCCTTAAAACACAACGTTACACTCAGTTAGATACTGGGCATATAACTTTCTCAGAATACCACACCAGTGTTCTCTGTTAGCGTTTTCTTGCCATTGTTGAATACTATTGTTTACTCCTTAATCAGCTTTATTAAAAATTACTTATGACATGTACAGGCTTTCCTGGTGGCTCAGATGATGAAGAATCTTCCTGCAATGTGGGAGACCCAAGATTGATCCCTGGGTCAGGAAGATCCCCTAGAGAAGGAAATGGCAACTCACTCCAATATTCTTGCCTGGAGAATCCCATGGACAGAGAAGCCTGGCGGGTTACAGTCCATGGGGTTGCAAAGAGTCAGATATGAGTCAAGCGACTGAGCACACACCGTCTAGCTGTGATTTGGGGGTTGGGGGTACAGCATTTTGTGCAGGTTTTGTAAATGTCATCTGTAGGAGTGCTCAACCAGCCAAATTTCCAGCCATTAACTAGAAGACAAAGCTAACTTCTAATGTGCCATATTTACCCAGGCTGTCTAGAATCAAATCTCTTTTTCAATAGAAAAAGAGTCCTTACTGAAAAAAAGGTAAAACTAATGTCTTTTTTTAAGCTTACTGACTTTAAGGCTGTAAGAAAATTGAAGGTCGCATAGACGTCCCTCAGAAAGGAACAGAGAGACAGCTGAGAACTTGACCCATGTCCTACTGCTGCCTGGACTCTGACCCTGGAGTTTGATTTAGCTGCAGGAGAATGAACAGTTAACTGTGGTGAGCATTGCAATCTGCTCAACAAAGACTTCCCTCCTCATTATATTTCTTCTACTTCTCATAAACCCTCCCTCGAGGACCATTTCAGCAGGAACATGATCAGAGCGTCCTACGAAATGGCTGTGCTTTGGTTACTGAAGCACTTAGGAAATATGGTTTCCCAACCACATCTTGGGAACAAGAGGTCGGATGCAGTTTTCATGTGTGATGTTCTATTGTTTCCTAGGAGAGGAATCCTGAGTTTGCCAATGTTTTCGATGGCTGAAAGAACAAATGAGACCAGTCCACATAAACCCGCCTTATGGGTTTCCGAGCACACAGATGCACCATGCGGTGAAGGCCTGGAGCAGAAGTGCCCTGGGAGGAGAGGGTCCCAGTCCAAAGACGTGCCGGGTTTGACTTCCTGCAGTTATTTGTGTGAGGACACAATGCTCTGGGCCTCTGCTGAGAGGCTTCTCCCCACCCTGATCTCTTCCAATCATGCAGAATGTAATGAGTCCTCAAAGGGAAAACAACTTCCATTTCAGCCTGTGGAGCGTTTGTTTATAGCTGGGCTTGCAAAGAAGAATCTGGAATTATTTATTGGTAATTTGCACATTACTGAATAACAGATGGTCTGCAGAAGGGAGTCTCTTTTGCAACTTAAAAAATGGTTGGATTTCACATGCCTTCTGTGGAAGGCGACTCGCGCTGCATGAGAAGTCCTTCCAGGGCTGCCGAGGCCAGGCGAGCGCCCTGAAGATGGCAGACATGTGCTCAGAACCAGGCAGCCCCTGGGTTGGCATGGTCCTGCACTGGTCTGAGTGATCATTGAGACTCCCAGTGATGCGTGAGGACAGTGACCCACGAGACAGGGTCAGAATGGAGCTTGTGACCACGTTTCCCCAAAACAACTGAGTAATAACAACAACAGTTTCACGTTATTTCTGAGGATCCGCTGACCTCAGTGTCCTAGCACAAAAAAGAGAAGAGAAGATGGGAGGGGAAGGGGAGGGGGTGGGGGAGGGGAGGGTCAGGACAGGGGGAGGGGAGACCGCAGGACCTAAATCCGGGCAGCGGCCTACACTCCCAGGCGGGGTTGCTGTTAGCGACCCCACCGTCCTGTGCAGACACATGTGATGTGTGGTGTCCTCTGAGACCCAGAGACAGCAGGGTCACAGGAAGCCCCAGCGCTCTGTCCTCCCAGGGAGTCGCTTCCCCCTCAGGAGCAGCCGGGTGAGTCCAGGCCTCGGGCCATGTGCCCTGGGCCCTGGAGCCCGGGGCTCTGAGAGGGGGCTGGTAAGGTGACAGGCCATGCTGGAGGAGGTCCCCAAGCTGGTGGGGACATGGAGGGGGCGCCGGGACACACCACTGCCCAAAACGTGGGACTCCTTTGCTCTTGGAGGATGAGCCAGCCCTGTTGCTCACTCTCTAGGCTCCGGGACTGGCGGGTGGGGGCTGGACTGGGGGTGTGTGGAAGGATGAGGAAGGGCCGGGCCCATTTTCTGTACTCAGACTGAAGATGACAGAGGAGGGTGAGCTGCCTCTCAACCAGAAGTGCTTAGGGGCTCAGCAGTGAACCAAGCCAGTTTGTTCTGTTCTCAGAAGGAAGACACGCAATGCTACCCTGAGAGTGTGAACTACTGACAGCTGGCCAAAGGCCCCTGGGGTCCCCGTCTACACCAATGCCCTTCAGACCCCAGGAGGAGGAGCGCCTGAGGTGGTCATAAACACACAACACACTTGCAGGGCTTCCACTTTCCAGAAGGAATCTGGATGGAATGCGCCCTGTTGAAGTGAGGTGGACTCTGAGGCCCAATCTGACCTTGGTGTGTCCTGTGGCCCCAGGAGACCAGCTCTTCAATAACAGTGTGACAGCTTCTGTTGGTAGAATATTCTTAGTGTCCAAAAGACTTCTCTGTCCTCTGTTTCACCAATTCCTATAATTAAATTAAAAAATTTTTTTTCCAGAATACATTTATGAAGTTATTGTCAAATGGAGTGGTGCTAGTGGTTAACCCACCTGCTGATGCAGGATACATGAGATGCAGGTTGGACCCCTGGGTTGGAAAGATCCCCTGGAGAAGGAAATGGCAGCCCACTCCAGTATTCTTGCCTGAAGAGTTCCATGGACAGAGGAGCCTGCTGGGCTCCAGTCCATGGGGTTGCACAAAGCTGGACACGAGTGAATGACCTAGCATGCACACACCAAATGGAAAAGGGCTAAAAAACACCAGAAGATCAGCAGAGGATGCTGGACTTTCTTCCAGAGGTATATCTAAAATGAGGAAAAGGAAAGGGAAAGGGTATAGGAAGGAGGGAAGGGAGGAGAAAAAGACCCTGAGGCGAGTTCTTTCTGTTATCACTTAGGAAGCAAGTCCCTCTGGAGGCATCAGCCCTGTGAGCTGAGGCCAGCCAGAGAAGGTGACAGAGACCCAGAGACGAAAGGGGACTTGCCTGAGAGACCACGTTCCTTGGTGACACAGCCGGGAGAGGGCCCTGCCGCTGCTGAATAGAGATGCCTCAAGGAGGCCTGAGGAAGCAGGGGACGCCGTCTCACTAGGGGATCCCCCAGAATCCCTGACTGGCTCCATGTCTGAAGACTTGAAGAAATCACCCTTCACATGCCCGGGTGTGGGGCTCACGGCTTCAGCCCCGCAGCAGGTGTCGTGACAGGCTGGTTGGCTTTAGTCCGGGCTGGTGTCATCCACCCCAGTGCTGTGGGTTTAATCGAGGGGGCGTCCACGGGAGGGAGAGTGAGACCCCAGCCTCATGCCATCCAGCTGCCTATGGCTCACTTCCTCAGCACCCTGCCTTGTCCTGTCTCTCTCTCTGGCTGGGTTCAAGGGCTCCTGACTGTGTGGCTCCGTGGCTGGGTCCCCTGTCACCCACCCCCGCCTGCTCCCACCAGTGTGTCCCTGCATGTCCACCCCAGCACCAGCCCACATCCTCTTCTGCTCCTCACCCTGCAGCCGGGACCCCCTTCTCCAGCCCCTCCAGGCTGCAGCTCCAGATCTGTGCAAATCAGGGGTCCCTCATCCTTCCCTATTTCCCATGTGCTTGCACAGGACAGAGCTCATAGGAGGGCTGGTTAATCTTGTCCCTCTTTATCAGCCCCGGTCAACAGAAGGGAGGCCTGCCTTGGCACAGGAGGAATTTAAACTGGGAGGGCAGAGGGAGGTTTGGGGATTATCTGTGGATTTCCTTTATTTGTTCTTTTTCCTCCTTTGCAGCGGCTAATCCAAATTTGATGGAAAGTGAGGCATCAGCTGTCTCAGGGGCCTCACGGGACCCTTTGTGATGTGACTTCTGTCACTTCTCGCCTTTGGGTCCCAGACCTACATTTCTCCCACCCTCCATCCCCACACATTGTGCTGCTGTGTTTCCTGAAATTCCAAGTGGTTTTTGACCCAAAGCTGGTGCTGCAGGCCCACCTGCAGGACCTTAGCTGGTCTTTTCAGGCCCAGAGAGCAGGTTATAGGTGCACCCCTGGCCTCGGGCCGAATGCCTTCTCTGTTTGGGGTGCTCTGGGGACCAAGCACCTTCATTCTTCTACAGCTTCTACAGATTCTGCCCCCCACCTGTTAACACCTCAGCCCCATAGGGCCCCTGAGGAGAAAGGGACCCCAGTGCTCACATTCTCCTGGGACTTGGGAGGCTGGGCTGGAAGCCCTTGGGAGGCAAGGCCTCATCCCCCAGCCACCTGGGTGCTGTGTCAGGAATGTGCCAGCTCCGCCACCTGCCCCCTCGGGAGCTCCACACCCGGTGCATGAAACACAACAGCCTGAAGAAGGGTATTTGATCAGAGGCAGAATGCAAAACTGATTGACGGATTTTTCTTAAACTTTAAAATCCCCAGGGTTGCTCTTTTCTGAGCCTGATTCTGATGGTTCTGATAATGTTTTAATAAGTACCACCATCAACTCATTTACAGCAAACATTTTCCTTTTGGACTGGGTCTTACAGTCTTCTGGGGCTCCCCTGTTGGTTTAGTGGTAAAGAATCTGCCTGCAATGCAAGAGACGTGGGCTTGATCCCTGGGTCAGGAAGATCCCCTGGAGAAGGAAGTGGCAATCTACTCCAGTGTTCTTGCCTGGAGAACTCCATGGACAGAGGAGCCTGGTGGGCTATAGTCCATGGAGTCACAAAGAGTCAGACAAGACTGAGTGACTAATACTTTACAGTCCTTTAAGCTCTGTGTGAATTACTATGATTTATGATATCTGAATTTTTCTTTCAATTATCAGGAAGTCAAAGGCAAGTTTCATAAAAAAAAAAAAGACATTTTAATAGAAATTAGGAAGTTGGATTTACATCATTCAAGAATAAAAGCTATATGACCTCACTAATCCCATGGTATATTTGAGGGCTGATTTAATTGAATTAGTCAAGAGAAGACAGAGATAAAAAGGAATTATTCCTCTGCTAACAAATGAATTCTGGGTAAAACAAACCAGACCATCAGTTAACTTCAAAGTCTGCTAGTTCAGGTTTAGGGGGAGTGAGTCAGCAGGGCCTGTGTCCGAAAATGGTGCAACTCCAGATAGGAGCAGGAGGGCTCTAGACTCTGAACTAAGTTCCAGGCAACTGTGTTCCCCCCACCCCCTGCATTGAGCTCTCAAATTCTAAGAGTGAAAGTTAAGTTACACAACTGATTTTTGAAACTAACTTTTCCAGAACTTAAAAAAACAAAAAAGTTAAAGAGAGTCATGAGATTTTTTTACTTCTAGTTACAAATTTGTCCTCAAACCTTTATGACTTGCATCAATGGATTTAAAGTAATTGCAGCCTGTGTGAGTGTGTCGTAAAAACCTAAAGCCGGTCTTCCCAGCTGACCTCTGAAGTAAACAAATGCACTTGGAGAGATCTTTGACCACAGAACTTTTCTTTCTCCTTGGAACAATATAAAGTGGACTTCTTTGAGAAATAATTTAGGCGGCAAGATAGAGTCTAGTAGTCAGTGAAGAATTTGCAATAGAAATATCCTCGTAACACATTACTTATTCCAGCTCATGAAGCTCCAGTCTCCCCGGCACCGGGAATGTCAGCCAGCAGTTTTTATCCTCAGGCTGTGTGCTTAGTTCACCACGTTCGCTAATAACTCCCGCTCCTTCTCCAGAAGCCATTCTGAGCTGCACCTTAATGAAGGAACATAATGAAGTTTTACATTTTGACGTGTTGAGACCCCTCTGTGTGCATACATTTTGGGGATTTGTTTGTTCCACACGTTACACTGACTGCCAAGGGCAACTGGATGGGAAGAGCCCCATCTGTCAAAGCCAGGGCCCCACCTCTTGACATAAGACTCAAAACCCCCAAGAAGGGCCCGGCACGCTTTCTGTAACTTGGAGAAACAGATGAAATCACTGCTTCCTCTTTCCTGCCTTCCCGTCCCCAAATCCAAGGACATGGGACATCTAGAAGTGGGAGACCCGCTGGTTTGCTGGAGGGACGGGTTATTGAAGCAGCTTTCTCACTGACCTTCTTTTCTCTTTCTTCTTGAGCCACCATATACCCCATTGCCTGAGCAATTTTCTGAGATGCAAACAAGTCCACATTAACCCAGTGTGTGAAGCTTTCAGTAACCCTCTGTGGCTTAAAATCATTTCCAAGGATACAGTCTTTCATGATCTGGTTCCATTCCAGCTGACCCATCTGGACACCTTGACTAGGATGCTAAGAATGTCCCGTCAGGTCCACACAGTAGACCAAGGCTATTTTATGGTACCTACAGTGCTCTTTTTGCAAGGGTAGTGCTGAATTACAGACGGTGTGTAGTGTGGATAAACCATGTGGCTGTCAGAAACTTCAGAGAAAGAGGCCCCAAAGAAAAGCTAGCTATACATTTCATTATTACTTCATTAGCTGAGTCATATCGTGTCTGACTCTTTGCAACCCCATAGTCTGTAGTCCACCAGGCTCCTCTATCCATGGAATTCTCCAGGCAAGAATACTGGAGTGGGCTGCTATTCCCATCTCCAGGGGAATCTTCTCAACCCGGGGATTGAAGCCAGGTCTCCCGCAATGCAGACAGATTCTTTACCATCTGAGCCACCAGGGAAGCCCTCATATCTGTTTTATGACTACTCAAACATTTTCGAAAGACAAAGAGCAGAAATGCATGACCTCTTAAATCTCAGGTGTTGATTGCACATTATATTTTAGGACTCCTTTGGCTCTTGGTTTTCAGTGGATTAGGCAGAGTCAGTGATACTATGGATGAAGAGGTGGCAGCTGAAGTTTTGAGGAAATTTCCTGTGCCAACGTTGGAGGATTTAGGGGGCAGGAGAGGTATAAGCAGAGGGACTTCACTTGCAGTCCCACTGCAAAGTTCTCTCTTACTCTCTTCACTGCACTGGCCAATTCCCTTCACCATGTCTTCAGAGAGGAGGAAAATTTCACCCATATGTCCAAACTCAGCCAGAGTTCCACCTGGTGCAGAGAGGGAGCTGTCCCTGTTCCGGCTGCTGGGTCTAGCAGCACGAGACCCGGTCTTTATGTCACAGAAACCAGAATCAGAGGTGGCACCAGGTATGCAGACAAGTTACAGGGTTGGGCATGCATGTAAGTCCTGTAAGAATGCAGATCGGGAGGAACTGGGAGGAGATGAAGGAAGCCCCCAAACGCCTCTAGAACCAGCTCTGGCTGTTTCCTTTAGCTAAATTCGCTCAAACATGCACTCGTTTATATAAACAGCAGTGTTTCTCTCAGTGATTCTGTGGGATTTCTAAAATGTGCATCTATTTAGTCTAAGATGAAATACTGGTTATAGGATGAAAAAAAAATTAAACATGCATTCCTCAGGGCCCCGAGCCCCAACCACAGACTGAACTCCCCAAAAGAGTCATTAAATCACAATGTGTGCTTAAAATAACAGATTTGAAAGAAAAAATGTTCCAAGACATTAAACTTCAAAATGATCTCTGACTGTAATCCCTTCTGCTTTTTGGGTCTGGACAGCATTTGCCCCCCTCCCTCCAAAACATCAAGGGGGAGACTGGCCGGGCTCCTGGGAGGGGACGCACTTGGCCTGCTGAGTGAGAACATGGCAGCTGGGCTCTGGGTGTCCCGGGGGATGCGATGTTCCAAACTATTGGCGTGTGTGTGGACATCAGTCCGGAATCAGCTTCAAAGCCCTTGGTGGTTTAGTTGCTCAATCGTGTCCAACTCTGTGACCCCATGGACTGTACCCCACCATCTTCTCTGTCCATGGGATTCTCCAGGCAAGAATACTGGAGTGGGTTGCCATTTCTTCTCCAGGGGATCTTCCTGATTCAGGAATTGAACCCCAGTCTCCTGCATTGCAGGCAGATTCTTTACCAACTGAGCTACCTGGGAAGCTCATAGATAACTTTTTTCTCCTGAAGATTCTGAGAAAGTGGAGCGGTGGATATAAGCACGTTCTCCTGGGCTGGTGAGTAGGAAATCCTCTGAGGAATCAGGACGGAAATCTCAGGTGTCTTTCTTCAAGGGGCAGCCTGGTCCTTGAGGCAGGGTTCTCAGATCTGGGAAAGGACACGAGCTTCATGTCAAAGTCCCCGGGAGGTTTTTGCAAACTTCTCTTGCCTCCATCCCTTGGAGAGATGGGGGCGTCTGGCCTTCTGCATCTGCTCCCCAAGAACCTCTGCCCCAGAGAAAGGCAAACTGGGGCAGCCACACTAGCCATGCAGGAACAGAGAGGTGTGGGCACAGAAAGTGTGCCCAACTCCAGAATCCACATCTCTATCCCAACCGCTGATGGAGCAGACCCAGAAGGTCAGATATATTTCCATGACCTTACAGTAAATGCATGATGTTCAAGAACAGTTGCTTTCTGACTTTGATCAGCAGCCGGCTTCTTACAGTCTATCAGAGGAAGTCCACAGCCAGGGTGGGAGCGAGCGTGAACGGAGATACCAGGGGAGGGGGCATCATCCCCTCTGTTCCAGGTCGAGCCCAAGGGCAGGGCGGGGCCCTGGATGGGGAAAGAAATAGAAGCCATGTCTTAAAAGGAATGTTTCAAGCACTAAATGTTTACTGAAGACAAAACACAGAGCGTAGATGACAGGGTTTCCTCTACATGTTTGAAGCACCATTGTTTGGAGGAGGAAGGAGCTTTGTTTTGTTTGGCTCCAGAGGATAGAATTAGAACAGATAGGAAGAGGTTGTAAGGATCCAGACTTCGCATCAATAGCAAGGAACATTCTAACAGAACTGTTTAGACAGACAGTGGTCGTTCTCCAGGGAGCGAGGGGCTCTGTCTTTGAACTTGTTCAGGAAGGGCTATGAAAGCACCTGTCAGGGATGCTGGTGGAGGTGCCTCTGATTTGGGAGGGGCAACCAGGCGACTGGGCGGTTCCTTGTAAGAGGGGCGTTCTCCATGCAGAGCCCGGGCTGCTCTCTCTGCTGGTGCTCCACGGGAGGATGGCGGCTTGATGCCTCATGCGTCTGCAGGATGAGCTGTTTCTGAGTTGGCAAGTGGGGATACTGTAAACATTCTCCTACTCTGCTCCATGTTTGTACAAACAAATGTGTTTTTGCTGAAACTAATGTAAATATGTGCTTACTAATGAATGCACTCACCCAAGCATTGACGAGCCAACAGACCTCTCTTTTCAACCCAAATAGCTTAGCCCAGTTGTTTTATACATTAACCAATTAAAAAAACAGAGTCCACATTTGTCTTCTTTCTTAGCTACAGAAATTACCAGTAACAAATCTAAAGTCGCAGAAGCTTCCAGGGAAGCAGGGAAGTAGAGGTGGATGGAAGCGGACACATGTGGGCAAAAGCAGAGATGGAGCCCCAGTGTTTTGTGGGAAACTCCCGCAGGCTCCAACCCCACTGCAGGAACGTGACCGCTGGTCACCCGTCCCTCTGAGAAGCACAAGAACAAGCAGAGGGCTGGGTCCTTGTTAGGCTAATGGACACTCTAGTCATTGTGGAGCCAAAGGTGGTTTACCCAATGATACCCTAGTCTACAAAAGAAAACAGAGTAAAAGACCAATACACCAGAAGTACCCACACCTCAGGGCCATCCTACAGGGATTTAAAAATGAGCAGTAATTTAAACTTTGCATCACCAACAGCAGCAGAAGGATATGGGCCGTGGTTTGTGGTCCATGGTGATGGCATAACCCACAGGCTACAAGCGACTGTGTCAGTGCAGCCACGGAGACCCAGCGAGGAACACACAATGGCCATGGTGACTCCATCAGAGACTGCTTGTTGCGTGAGCATTTCAGGATTTCATCCAACAATCACTTCCTACTGAACTGACTCTCATTCCTACAGAATGAGATTCCAGATTCCTAGAGAAAAGCAGAAATTTGAAATGGGAAGTTGTAGGAAGAGCGGGCCAATGATCCTGGCAAATCTTTTCTAAAGAGAAGTTCAGTCATTTTCCTCAGACATTTTACAGCAGTTCCTGATGACGTGGTCTTGCCAAAACCATCACTGCTCATCACAAGGGTTTCCCGGTAAATCATATTTCATGCATCCTCTATCACTGCAGGGTGTTTGGGGGCCATGTTTCAGGAGGTGAATGAGGATGGCATAGTATGATGTTCAGATAGAAAAAGACAGAGCAGGCTTGCTTGTGGACTTGTGTGGGAGAGGGCATGTATTATACACTGGTTTAGAAAGAACTCTTGCCTGTAAGTCATTGAACGTGGATCCAAGCTCAGGTTCCCCATTTCACTGGGCAAGGGGCACTTAGTTAAATTCCCCATCTGTTCACCAGAGGGGAACCCGCGGCTGCCCGCACCTGCAGACCAGTGTGGACCAAGCCAGTGTGAACTCAGAAGCACAGGTGAGATTTGTGGGTAGCGGGGAGAGTGTGGACCCACATAACCTGGGTTGGAATCCTGCCGCTCACCACTTGTTCACTCAGGCTTTAGTTAAAGTCCCCAAGACTTAGGTTTCTCAGTTCAAAAATCCTTTATTTTAGGGTGGGGTTCAGCTTTGAATAAAGTTCTGTTTAGCTGCTCCCGGGGGAGGGACTTGAGAAGGGGAAGTTCTGAACAACCATCTCTCTTGGCTGACCCTCATGAAGCACTTTGTGCTGTGCAGACATGGTGCGGAGTGACTTCCCGTGTTCTGTCACTTCAACTTCATGACAACCTCGTGAGTAATACTAACCCCACATCCAATAGGACACATGAGCATTAGAAGAGCTCCATAACTTGCTGAATGTCACATTGTTTCCATTCTTAAGGAAACACAGAAATTCATTACTTCAGTTACTCAGGGAGCTGGCTGGTGCCTGACAGTTTCTCTGGCTCTTTTTGGGGAAATAGCATCACAGCTAGCATATTAACCACCAAAGATAAGAGTGTCTTATGACTATGGACTTTTTCCTTGCTTTTATCTTTTTTGTTTTTGGCTCAAAATGCTATTACCCAGACTGATCACCTACCTTTGTTACTAGAACCTGCTCAGACTGATTTTATTTTATACACAGATCTCGACACTGTTAAGACTTGCCAGTATTTCAGGTCTTTGACAGAACCTGCTTTAGAGTCTGAAGACTTCTCCACATGGGAAGTCTGGCCGATGGGAGTCCAGCTGGATGAGCAGAGGCCTTGCAGGGCCCTTTGTCTGTCCTCTCGGATCCCACGTGAGTGTTTCCTCTGTGAGATGCTCTCAGTGGCTCCTCCTTGGAGGGCATCCTGTCTGCTCTTCCCGACCTGTGGCTCTCTGCACACCTCAAAGTCAGACATGTACCTTCTCTCTGGGTGGCCGGACGCTCCTGGGGGGGGTCCCGCAGGGGGGCCCACCCTGGCCTGCCCTTCCCCCCGCATGCATTACATCTCTGGGTGTATCTCCCTTAGAGTCTGAGGCAGGCCACTTGTATCTGCCTTGCAGGAGCCTGTTCTCGGCCACGCTTAAATTGCAGCATTTGTCTCCGGGTGCCATGTCCCTCAAACCACTGTTTATCATCTCATTCATCTCTTTTCCACAGTTGACGTCTCGTCCTTTCCACGTTAAGTGGCATCTCACCGCGATTCCAAGTGAGACTGGACATCGGCTTCAGAGACACACGTTGCTGAGGGTGAGTGTGGTCCCTTCATTTTCCAGCTGGAGACTTGAGTCTCAGAGAGGTTAGGTGATTGCTCAGGGTCACATGGCTTCTAAATTGCAGACCCAGAGTAAGCCCTTGTTGGGGAATGAGGAAGACCTGGGCAAGTCGAAGCACATCATCTTGTATCCTGCTCCTTCTGAAGTTTCCCCAAATTCAAGTGGAACCTCAACAGATCACTAATTTTCCTCTGCTTCTCCTTCCCAGACCTGAGAGCTGCCAGCTGCTGGGAAGGTATACGGATTCATCATTCACTGTGGGGCTGTTCCTGCACATTGCTCTACATGTGGGTGGTGGTCCATGTTCTTCGTCTGCCTTCCTTGTTGCACGGAGGGTCTGCTCTCTCTTCTAGCTGCTTGATGATCCCTGTAGCACCTGCCATGCCCGCACTCCCCCCACTGCACCCCCCCGGCCGCCACATTTCTCTTGTGTGTGTGCATGCTAAGTCGCTTCAGTTGTGTCCAACTCTTTGAGACCCCATGGACTGTAGCCCGCCAGGCTCCTCTGTCCATGGAATTCTCCAGGAAAGAATACTGGAGTGGGTTGACACTCCCTTCTCCAGGGGATCTTCCCAACCTAGGGACCAAACACAGCTCTCTTATATCTCTTCTATTGGCAAGCAGGTTCTTTACCACTAGCCCCATCTGGGAAAACCAATGTTTCTCTTAGGGGGACAGATTCTGCTTTGGCTGCTGTAAAAAAAACCACAGGCTGGGCAGCTTAAACAGAAACAAATTATTTCTCAGGGTTTTGAAGGCTGGGAGTCCAAGATCAAGGTGCCAGCAGATTGCCTATCACAGACAGAGGGGAAATCTCCCCTGTTTCTTCTCTCAAGGTCACCAGTCCTATCATGAGACCTCCCTCACCAAGATTTAATTACCTCCCAAAGGTAATTACCTCTTAATTACTTTTAATTACCTTCAAAAAACCATCCCATGGGGTCAGAGTTCCAGCATTTGAATTTGGGAGATAGGAGCCTGTGGTCACGGTGGATCCCAAGGCAGCACACTGTGCCCTTGGCAGGGGCAGCTCCAAGCAGGCATGTCTGCTGAGTGCTGGAGGGTTTGAAGTTGGCTGTGATGGAGTGTTTATACCATGGAGACCAGCAAATTCCATAAATCAGGCCTTTCTTCCCTTAGAGAGATGGTCACCAGTAGACCCTTAATTGGTCTACTTAATTGTCTTTTTCCCCATGACCTGTTTTGCTACTTTATCATACATTAAGTTCCCCAAATACAAGGATCTGTATCTGAGTTCTCTATGCCATTCTGTTGGTCTGTTGATGTTCTTAGATGAGTGACATCCAGTTTTTAAAATGTGCCTATGAAGCATATCTTAATACCTCATGGAACACAATTCCACTCTTCTTTTTCAAAGTTGACTTAACTTTTCATAGACAATTAGACATTAGAATATTATGCCATGTATATTTCAGAGCCAGTTCACCAAATATATTAAAATACATCAAAATACATCTCTGACATTTGATTGAGGTTGTTTTAAAATTATAGGACAGTGTTGAGAGAATTAATTTGTCAAAAATTTGTTATTCTATCCAAGAACGTGATTGATTCTCCATTTACTTAAAGTCTAGTTTACAAAATTTAATTAAATTGTAACATTTTTCTAAGCAGATTTTATTCATAATCTGTTAGCTTCTGATGCTGCCCAGATATTGTTACAACTGTGAAAGGCAGCTTTTTTTTTTTTTTTTTCTGTTTTCTAGTTGATTAGCTCAGAGTGCTATTGAGTTTTAAAGTTTGATTTTTGGTAAACTCTCATTGCTTCTGTTGGAGTTTTTGAATTTTCTATGATCACACTGTCTGAAAATAATGATATATTTATCTCTCCCCTTTTAACTATTACATGGCTTCTCTTTCTCTGTCTTTCTTTCTAATGATGACTATCACCTACAGTACCAGGTTCAGCTGTAGCAATGATAATAAACAGTTAACAGATCTTGATCTAGAAATGACCTCAATATTGGAACTATCAATGAGATGCTAAATATGTAAACTATTTAAATAAATACATCAAATGTGTTAAAGAATCCAGTGCAACAGATGGACAACATGCATGAACAGATGGAGAATTTTGGCAGAGAGATAGAAACTATAAAAAGAATCAAATGGCAATGCCAGTAATAAAAAAAAAAAAAAAAGAAAGAAAAGAACATACTATCAGAGAAGAACTCCTTCAATGAACTTATCAGCAAACTGGCCACATCAGAATAAAAAAAAAATTAGTGAACACAGATAGGTCAATAGAAATTAAACCAACTGAAACTCAAAGAACAAAGAGACCAAAACAACAAATCAAAACATGTAAGAGCTGTAGGACAAATTGGAATCCATATGATTGGAGAGGACAGGGAAAGAGGATGGGCAAAGGAAATAAGTGAAGAAAATTGCTTTAAATCAGAGAACCAACAAACTACAGATGCAAGAAGTTCAGGAAAATGGAAATCAGAAAAACAAACAAAAGCAAATAAACCTAGATACATTGTAATCAAATCCCTGGAGACCAAGGATAAAAGAGAAAAATCTTGAAGGCAGCAGCAGCAGAAAACTTACATAGAAGGAAAAAAATTATAGCCAATTTCTCATCAGAAAAGTCCTGAGGAAAATCAAGAGATGTCTTTAGAGTACTGAAAGAAAAACCAATAAACCCAGCGTTCTGTGTCCAGTGAAAATATCTTACAGAAATGAAGACAGAACAAAGACTTTTTAACAAAAGCTGAAAGAATTCACTGCCAAGAAATATTTAAGAAAACTTTTCAGGAAGAAAGAACAGGCTAGCAGATGGAAATGTGGTTGAACACAAAGAAAAGCAGGATGATGGAAATAATAAAAAATAATGTTCCATATAATAGGCACTTTTCTTACTTTTAATATCTTTGAAAGATCATTGAATGCTCAAAGGGAAAATATTAACAATATGGGGCTTATGACATACATAGAAATAAACTAAATGACAACACTAGCATCACACACACACACACACACACACACACACACACACATACTTGCTATAATAAAAGACTTAAATAGATCCAGAATCTTCCAACATAATACCCAAATATCCAGGATATAATTGAAAACTGCTCATCATGCCATGAACGAGGGAAATCTCAACTTGAATGAGAAAAGACAATTTAATAGAGGCTAGCCCTGAGGTGACACAGAGGTTGAAATGATCTAACAAAGATTTCACAGCAGCCATCACAAAAATGCTTCAACAGGCAATTTTGAACATGTTTGAAACAAATGGAAAATATACAGTCTCAGCAAAGACATAAAAGAAGTACAAAGAAAGAAAGAAGAGGCAAATGGGAATTTTGTAACTTAAATATGTGTGTGTCTGTGTGTGTTCAGTCGTGTCTGACTCTTTGCAACCCCATGGACTGTAGGCCACCATGTTCCTCTTGTCTATGGGATTTCCCAGGCAAGAATACTAGAGACTATCGTCATTTCCTTCTCCAATCTTCCCAACCCAGGGATCAAACCCAAGCCTTCTGTCTCCTGCATTGGCAGGCAGCTTCTTTACCACATGGCATCTGAAAATGTAAAATGTATAAACTGAAGGGCCACTCAGCGAGTCTGTGATGGTGGTTCTCTGAGGAGTGGCGAGCGAGTTTTACTTGGGGGTCAACATTTGGTGCAAGTTTGTCATCTTCTACATATTTCATTTTAATAAAACCCAGAAAGAAAAACTAAATACTAACTTTCTTCTCTTTTATAGGGAGCATTTGGATGCTTGTACATGCTTCTGCTTTAAATAAAAAAAGAAAAAAGAAGATCTTTAGAATAAAGGCTGGTGAGCACTTGTGCCCTGCAGGTGAAGGGTGCCAAGTCCACTGGGAGGACGATCTTAGTGATGCTAAGAATTGAGAAGATGGCTTTTTAGATTCTAACATAAAAATGGTCATAAATCTGTCCTTTGATTGCTCTGAATATCAATAGAACCGTGTACTCTATACAAAAAAGCTCTGTGCTTACTAGGAATAAAGTATGTGTAAGAAAAATGTTGAGTCTGGGTCCTGTCTAGATTAAAATTTTGTACACACTGGAGTGAGTTACCATTCCCTTCTCCAGGGAATTTTCCTGACCTGGGGATCGAACCCACATCACCGGCATTGCAGGCAGATTTTTACCACGGAGCCACCAGGGAAGCCCTAGAGTACTCACCACGGCAAAAGTTGTGTGATTCAGACAAGAGGCGCTTGTCGCTATGGAAACTTTGAAGACTCAGTAATGACTTTGGGATTATTTTATCATCTGGTTGGTAGGGTTATACGAGGACCAAGTGATGTATTTGTAGAATCTACTGCATTCTCTTAACAAATATAAGGGTAGGCAACTATTTTCAGTGTACTTACTAAGAGGTAAGAAGTTCGTGGTGATGCAATAGCCATGTCCCTGGTGGTTTTCATCTGATAATTTGATACCATGGCCTTGAAGATAAGTATAAAGCACAGGAAGACTAGTGTCTGTTTGGGGCAGAGTATCTGACTAGTTTTTAATCAGTTTCTGGGAGAGCCACTGCATCTCTGGGCTCCTAAGAAAACGCAATTGGAAGATGGGATGTAAATGAGACGGGAACCGCTTCACGCATCTGTGCCAACTTTTCCTGGTTGAATGGTTTTCTAGAATCACATTAGAGCCTATTCATTATTTGGAGATGGAAGGCCGGCTTCTCACAGACTCCTCCACCCAGGGAGCCCTCGCCCTTGAGAGCTCTGAGAGGCTCTCCTGGCGAAACACGGGCTGCTCACCATCTGTCTCTCGGCGTTGAGAGGGGGTGGCCGAGTGGAGACGGGAGGCGCCATGGATGGATCTGTGGGCGTCAGGCAAGAGTGGGGCCACTTCCCCTCCCCCATGCCCTGCTCACAGGAGGTGTTGGGCTACTCCTGCTGAGAAGGGGATACAAGGCTGAAATCACTCAGAGCAACAGCCGATCGAACATCAATTTAGGTTTAAAGTCTTTTATACACTAAAGGACACCCGTGCCATTTCTTACTGGCAGGCTCTTCACATCTGTGAAATTAGGAAATACCAATATTATCTATGCAAGGATGAGCAAGAGATGAAGGTCTGGGGACTTGAATCCTGAATTGGGGTCTCATTGCGGGAGGGGAAGAGAGGGGGGAAAGAGGGTGATCAAGAATTTGCTTTTATGATAAAGGTTCTTTTTAGGCTGAAAATGCTCTTGGCATAATGAGTTAGATAAATTGATTATCATCTGTTTTTCCTTTTATTTGAACAAAAGGACCCATTTCTTGGTATTGTTTAATTGCAGGGATCTGTGATTTGAGAAACCAATGCCCACCTATCCATCTAGTTCGTGGTTTCAGCTACGAGGCCCAGAGAACTGAAGCGAGAATTCCCAGTCTAGGGACCTCCATCATGGGTGAAGTCACTCAGACCACCAAGCTTTCAGTCCTTTGATGAAAACTGGAGTCAGCCTCCTGGGATGACATTGGATTCCAGTGTAGAGCAGCAGGAGACAGCTAAGGGGAAGGACCTGCATCCTGCGTCACCTCCCCAGCCTCAGGTATCCCGAGTGGCTGCCTGTCCTGTGCCCTCCTCACCCCTCTGGGCCCCTCAGACCCTCAGGTCTGCTCTTTGTCACGACACCAGCCTTCAGTGGGTCTTCCAGGGCACCGAGGGACAGCAGAACAAGGGTGCTGACTCTGGGGACATGTCCGCAGCAATTCCTGGGGCGGGAGCTCGGAGACATCATCTGAGATCAAAGTCTGTTCCCTGGGGGCGCATCTCAGGGGTCAGTGGGTTGCCTGGGTCTGCTTCACCCTGCTGTTCACAAAGCAGGAGCAGCCACTCCTCGGACTTTAAAACCTAACTTCTTAAGACCCACAAGTTTCTTTCCATGTGGCTGAAACTCAGTCACACCTGGCGATGGTCCTGGAGCCTTCTGGTCCGCACGGGTGCAGAGGGGTGCAGCCTTGTATCCCGGTCGCCTGAGGGCACAGCATCAAGCAGGTCAGCTCTAAGAAGTCCAAGGCTCACTGTCGCTGTCTCCCTTGGGTGAATGTTGGTAAGACTGAACATCTTCCTAACATGCAAAACCATGCTCATCCATGCACACAGAAGGGCAAGGGCATGTGCGCTCAGTTGCTCAGTCATCTCTGACTCTTTGAGACCCCATGGACTGTAGCCCGCCAGGCTTCTCCATCCATGGGATTTCTCAGGCAAGAATACTGGAGTGGATAGCCATTCCCTCCTCCAGGGCATCTCCTGACCCAGGAATTGGACCCACATCTCTTGTGTCTCCCGCATTGGTAGGCAGATCTTTACCACTGAGCTACCTGGGAAGAACAGAGGGCGCAGGAAGGCCTAAATCCTGGCCAAGCACCCAGTAAGAATTTGCACATCTTGTCGATATATTAAAATAGTTTACTCTTCTTCAGGCTGTACTCTGATGGGTTGTCTTCCCCAGGGGATAAGCACCTTGAGATGAAAGAAACAAAACAGGACAGAAGAGGATGGATGAATAAACTGAATGTCCACACATCTCTCAAGGGAGCCAGTGTGTCTGGGGAGGATGGGTGGTCCCCCGTGGCCCACCCACATCCTTCCTCCTTCTGAGATGACCCTACCCCACCTCCCCTGGCATCCCAGGCCAGGGGTGCATGGACTGCAGTGGCCACAATCCCCTGATGATATGACCTACACTCGCAGGCTCCTGAGAGGTGTGATTATGCAATCAGGGTTCTGAAAAGGCTGGTAAAACATCAGAAGCTTCACAGCAATATTTCCACACTAAGAGAGATTCGCCATTGTGAAAAAAAAAGAGGTTCCTTCATGTGGCACGGCACCCTCCTTGGCGGTGGGGTCACTGGATGCATAAATTTGATTTTCAGACTCAAAGGTCCTGATGCCTTTTGTAAGTGGCTGGGTAATCCTCGGCCACCCGGCCCCACTGTCCGCTCAGACTCCCCATCACTGGAGGGCAAGCCCCCTTCCAGGAGTTCCTGAATTTCCTCAGAGGCTGAAAAAGCTCCCTAGCAACTTTACATCCATGCCGGGTAGGGGGGTGCGTCATGGAGGGGGGAGGATTTGCCGGCCAGTCCCCACCCCCACCCCAGCCCCGGCACACAAAAAGGCTTCTATTTTTTCCAGGGATTACACGCAGGGCAGAGAAAGGAGCAGCGAGGGCACGTGATGTTGGGGGTGGGGTGGGTGATGGTGTGAATGGCTGGCTGAGCGGGGCTTTGAGCCTGCGGCTAATTTACTGCCTGGGTTTCCTTTCCTGTGGCTTTGAAGGGGCTGTTGTACTCCACCCACCAGAGTCATAATCGCCCTGCCTATCCGCCCAACCACCCAAGGAACTCCAAAGCACTTGGATTTATTTGAAATAAAATTGAATAAAAGGGGTGCTTGAGGAATCCTTATCCCTAAAGCCCGTTGCTTCAATGCCAAGTTTCTGATAAGACCTGCAAGAACACCTTATTCCAGCCTGAGAGGGGCTTCTGAGCTCAGCCCCCAGGCTGGCCTGGCTCTGCAGGCAGCGCGATGACCCAGCCCCAAGTCTCTACCCCCCTATCTTGTGCCTGAAAGACCCCCAGTGTCGCTCCTCCAGCCTTTTCTCTGAGCGTGGAGTATGAGCAGGACAAGCCGGGGTTGGTCTTTCTGCCCATCGGTCTGATCAGAGCTAATGCCTTCCTCTGTTCCTGGAGGTTCGGGACAGCCGGAGAGAATGGGGCCGTAAGAGGATTAAACACCCGGTGAGGAGGCGAGCAAACTGCAGGAGTTGAGAAGAGGTGGAAATGGCACAGGGGATCACAGAGTCTGAAAGCCATGAGTACATATTCCTTTCTCTCATCTCCAATTCTAGTGGCAAATTAGGAAAAATGATGCTAAGTTTTGACTCTAGTTTTAAATGGTGCAGGGTCACCAGTCTGCCAGCACCTCTGTGCACTCACAGACCTGATAACTAGGGGAAATGACTTAAAAACACATCAGGATTCAAAAGTGCCTTAAAATATGATTTTAAGAACCATCATTTTCAAATTAGCATTTTTATGACTCAGAACAAAGTTAAGCTTCTTAACACTGCAGTATGAGAATCAGTTAAACAAAAATTGCTTATGAGATGTGGGGTCCTTCCACAACATCCCTGTCTCAGAAACAATTTTAAATACAAGATGACTTTTCACTTATTAAGGAAAAGTGAATTTGGAAGTAAAAGATGGCTGAATTTGTGTGATGTTCATGGCACAGAGTAATCAGGTATGTTCTTTCATTCCATTCTTCTCATCTGTAATCACTCACCCTCATGTCTCAGTTCTGTGACTATAATTTGGATCCAAATGGACCATTCAGCCTGATGACAAACAGTGCACAGTGTCATTTATAGCTAGGAGGTTTGAATAAAACTTGACAACATCATTATGGAACCTCACAAATGCTCCAGACCCTCCACCTCATCTCAACCCCATCCCATGATGTGAAAATGGATTCTGGAAATCAGAGCAGGACCCAGGGCCCTGGTCACGTTGGGGAGGTGAGGGTGGGGTTGCAGGGCTCCCGGCCTTGCACGGTTCCCCTGACAATTGCCTGCGTCTGGAGCACATTAAATAACCTCATCCTTTATGTGGGCACATTATGTTCTATCAAAGTCATTATCAATGATCAACCGAGGACAGAAGACATTTGAAATCAAAATGTAGAGAAAATATTAATATTTAACAACGAAGAAAGGGATCTACATGAAACAGCGTTGCCGGTGACAGTGACAAGGAAACAGGAGCTGGGCCTGCTGTGTGTCCCTTAAACTCACTTGTTTGGGCGATACTTTTAGAATCAGCTGAAGATAGGAACTTTAGCTCTCACACATTCAAGAAGAAGCACAGTCCATGTGTAAGCCGGTGTATATCTTGAACGGTGCTCAGAAGGTCATGGCCACGAAGCCGAGTTTTTGGCATATTGTTATTGATAAAGGGAAAACGTTCACAAGAACACTTCTCTGAGAAAGGGGCCCCAGAACAGCGCAGCTCTAAAGGAAAATCTTTCCCACAGGATCCAGCACCCCAAAAATCTCTGATGGAGGGGCCACCATGACCCCACTGTTCACAGAGGGCTGCCCGCCGACCTGGGACCGGCTCCACAGGACAGTGACTCCTTGGGGGACCCACCCCCGGTTTCTGGAAATCGAGCCTTAGGCTCTGGCGCTCCAAGTATGTGTTTTTACCTCGGGCAGAGACCCGGCTTCTGTGCTGCAGGGACGGCCCCTGCCCCGACGTGACTCCCAGACACAGAGACCGAGTCCATCAGACCATGCTGGTCTCTACCCGCGTGTAGCAGACAGGTGTGCACGTGCTCGCTTGTGGGCACTGGGGTGGGGAAGGAGCCAGCATGCCCCTTCCTCAGCTGGTCAGGAGGGAAGACGAAGGCACTTCTACCCTTCCTGCCAAAAAATGCAAACTCTGATCATGTGCATGCGAGAGAGAGAGAGGATGCTGGGCTCAGGATCCAGGTCTTGCTTCCCGCCAGCACCAGAGCAGAGATGTGGCTGGAAACACTGGCCTGGAGGGAGCTCCACAGAGGAGTGGCCGCCTGGCACCTGTGTAAATGTCCGCCCCAGCAAGAGTGACCCCACCGTCACCTCCACGTTGTTCGAGCCTGAACTCCCCCTCAACCTGAGCCTATTTCTTGCCACATCTGCTGGCCTCTACCTGGCTGAGCCCCCTCCTCACCACAGGAAACCTCCCTGAGGTGGGGTCGCCCCCTCACCCTGACATCAAGGGCTCAGCATGGAAATAGCCCAGCTGGGCGCCTTCTCCAGCCAGGATACTCGCCAGCCCACGTCCATTGTTTGCAGAGTAGACGCAGAGTCCACGGTCAACATCCAGAGGAAAGGAGGGGCTTTCCCAGCAGGCACTACGGCAGCTCTCAAACACCCCGGCACCTTCCCATCTGCCCCCACTTTCCCACCCTCCCCCTACCTATTCACCTGGCCCCGCTTCTCACCCATCTCTTACCTTCCCACCTACTCCCCACTGTCTCACCTACTCCTCCACCTTCTCACCTGCCCCCCACCTTTCCACTCCCCCACCTTCTCACCTGCCCCCCACCTTTCCACACTCCTCCACCTGCTCACCTGGCCCCCACCTTCTCACACATCCCCCATTTTCCCACCTGGCTCCACCTTCCCACCCTCCCACCTTCCCACCTGCCCCTACCTCTCACCTGCCCCCCCATGCCCGCTCTCCAGCCTTCCCAGCCCCGGGGGAGGAAGTGGGTGCTTTTGGCAGGTATGATCGGGTGTCGTTATGCTCCCAAACTGATGCAAGAAAGCATTCTCGTTAGGTCGATTGATGAACAAGTGGCATGAGCACTCATAGAAAGCACACTTGCATGTTATCCCCAGGGCTTTAGCTTTCCTGAAACCCAAGCCCACATCCAGTTCTATGGACCATATCATAGAACTGACATGGACATAAGATGGATAAATTATCCATGGATCTTGATAAAGTTCCCTAATGTTGCTTAAATAAGTACATGAAGAAATGAACTTGGAAAGTAAACATGTCACCCCACCTGTGCACACTCACAGCATCACCAACAAGTGTCAGCCCCCCAAAGGTACCATGATCAGCATCATAAACTGGACAAAAACTGTGTCCGAATGACAAAGCCCAGTCCAGGTAGGCCTGTGAGGAGACCGTTCCATTTCCTGTGACAAGGTGAATTGTTTCAGTATTTCTGATGTTGTGCATATTAAAAGTAAGTTCGCCGTTCAGATTTAGCCTTTCCCATTCCAAATCCTACCCCCCAGAAATAACCAAAGAAAAAACTTTAATGACTTGTGCAAAACAGGGAGAAATTGAAATCAACTCAAATACCCTCAGAATAATTTGCACAAAAGGGATGTCTTAGATGTTTCAAAGTCATGAGAGAGTGGGTGATGAGAGATGGTTTGGGGGGCCTTCCCAGGTGAAAAAGCCCCCCTGTGTCCTGATTCTCATTTGTAGAAAAAAAGGCTTTAGTCTCCCAGGCCTTCCCCAAATTCCAAAGAGCCAAGCTCTAGTAGTTCATGATTAGGATAAGCAAGTCACCTTACTGTCTGAGCTCCTCCTGAAGGAATACAGGTTGTTGGACCCTGAGGCATACCTGTAAGAAGTTCTGTAGAAACTAAGACCCCTGCCCAGGTGGAGGATGGTAACCACATGCTGACCGCAGCATGCAAAACCCAGACTGGTTGGAACATCACCCCATTTCCTCACAACAACCCATCAGAAGGTCCACCAGCCTCTCGTGCAGCCTTCAACCCTCTCCCCTCATACCATCTTTTAAAAACCCTGAAAGCCATCAGGGAGTGTGGGTCTCTGGAACATGAGCTGCCTGCTCTCCTTGCTTGGCGCCGGCAAATAGTGAACACCCACTGTCAGAGTTTGGCTTTCTGCGCTATGAGCATACGGGTGCTTGCCATGGGGCTGGCTGCACTCTGAGCTCGTCCACACGGGCTCGTTCACCCCTGGGGAGACATATCAGAGACAGAGCAGTAGCCGCTGGGGCTGCAGATTGGGGGGGGGGGGGGGGGCGGGGCGGCGCTTCAGTGGGGAGGGGGCAGGAAGGGGCGGATGTTCCCTGTTCACTGAGGGTTGAGGGCTTCAGATGCCTGTTTTCTCATCCAGTCCTAAAACCTTAGGAGGCAGAGACTCTTACCACCAACATCCCCACATCCAAACCCACACCTCCTCCTTCTGCCCGTCCTCTGCCTCATCTTTCTCTCTAAACTTATCACCATGTGGAATACTGGACATGTCACTTAGTTCTCCACTCTTTCATCCTCTCTTAGGACTTCCCTGGTGGTCAGACAGTAAAGCATCTGCCTACGATGTGAGAGACCTGGGTTTGACCCCTGGGTCGGGAAGATCCCCTAGAGAAGGAAATGGCAACCCACTCCATTATCCTTGATTGGAAAATCCCGTGGACAGAGGAGCCTGGTAGGCTACAGTCCATGGGGTCACAAAGAGTCGGACACAACTGAGCGACTTCATTTTCACTTTCTTTCATCCTCTCTAGAATGCAAACTGGGGTTTTATTTTTTCCTCTTTTCCCCACTCTCTGGTTGCCCATTCCTAGATCACAGCATGTGATGGGTGCTCAAGAAGAAACAGTTGAATTAACTTGAGAAATCAAACAGAGCGGCCATCCTAACTTACCCAAGGCAATGGAGCTGGTCCATCACGGCCCTGTGTTTTGAACTCTGGGTATACCTACCTGGAACCCATATGCATTCCCTTCACTGTCTTGATCATCAGAAAACATGCATGGATGCTGAGTGGAACTTTTTTTTTTTTGCAGCCTCCCCACTTCTCATCCCAGTGACTAATGATTCTCCTCAACTATTGTCAACGTTTGAAATAGTTCTCCTTCCCTCTGCGTGTCCAGTCCTCACAGGAAGCAGCTGCCCCATCTTTCCCCTGAGCCCACCTTAGTTTCTCCTTCTAAAGGCGTGATGTCCATCTCCTCACTTGGGTCCTTGGATATAGAGGGACAGGTTAAGAGAAGACTCTGTGGCTGCTCCCCCATCACTGCCCCCACCTTTGCCCTAACCTTTCCCCATCTTGTCAACTGACACAGCAGATTTAAAATCACAAATGTAAAAAATAAAATAAAATCACAAATGTGTCTGTGCGTCTGTCACAAAGATGGAGTTATGTGGGTAAAAAACTACCTGCAGCCACACAACCCCCTCCGTGAGGCAGGAAGCCTGCCAGCCACATTAGCTTCTCCAGGGCTGGAATCAAGACCCAGCAGGTCTGAGCCAAGGTCCCAGCCTCTCTGTTCAGACTTGGTGATGGCACATTCTTCACGTGCCTTCCCATCAGAGTGCCCATGGGGCGCTATTGTATGGGCAGGGTGCCCTTGCCCAACGACCTTGAATGACCCAGCATCTCTTTTCTGGGGTGCCTCTCTGCCCCCCAGTACAACGTGAAAGGTGCCGATGGAAAGCAAGCATCACAAGCAGGGGATGGAAAGTGCTCACTCACACCCCAGCCCCAGAAAGTTCCACCCCCAAGAGTCTGTCTTTCTCACTCATGAGAAAGGCTAAGAAAGCTTCCTGCACTTTACTCTCGGGAGGAAACGCTGGAGTCGGCTGGTGATGAGATCCCTTCTTATGACTTGAAAGGACCAGGCTGCCCACACCCGGCTCCTGAAAGCTGGCAGTCCCCATGGTTCAGAATGCCCTCCCTGTGAGTGTCATCCTGCAGGGCTCCCCTGTCCTGCTGCAAACACCTGCCCCCTACCCCTTCCGTCCCCAGTGATGACTCTGCAGGGGCGTCTCTGTGATGCTGGCTTTTTACTCCGAGCCCCGAGACTGCACACCTTCAGTGAGTTCTGGTCCTTGGAGACCTTTCAACTGGAAATCTCTAGAACATTCTGTGCTTGATGGAGTTGTAGCTTGGCAGACATCAATTACCCACTTTTCCAACGGGGATGTATGTTCTTTGAAGTTTAACAGCATTCAGAAGCACCTTGGAAATGGCTCCAAGGTGATTATTTCGATACAAACGGCTGCTGTGACCTGGGCATCACCCAGGCAGGCTGGTTTAAGACATTCAGAGAGGAATCTGAGCCAGTCATGTCTGATACTTTTGCTGGGTTTAAGGGAAGGAACAAGAAATGCCAGGTTTTCCACATACAATCTTGGTGGGTGGTTTCAAAGAGCCGCCAGGCCCCTGGGGGGCTCGGTGTCACTCCTGACTTGGGAAGTGTGTCCTGAGACATGTGAGAACCTTGTACACAGCTTATGAAGGGCAAATTAAAATGTCCAAGCAGCTGGGAAACAAAGCCTTCCCGGAGGAAAGTGAGTAGGACAGACAGGCAGCATGAAAACCCCAAACCAAGGAAGGGCTGGGACCCATTTGGATGGTGGCGGTGGCCAGTCCCCCTGGGTCACATGGAGGTGGTTTTGCACCTTTCTGCTTGGCTCCCTGGCTCCCCTGGGTCCCAGAGAAGCAGCCTTGGTGCTCAGGGTCTTCTAGCCTGCTTGCCTGACTTAGAATGTGTGCCTTGCCTCCACCGCCATCTTTCAGCCTGTGAGCAAGTCACTCACTGTGGGAGCCTCCCTCCCACGCGGCAGGCCCCGGAGCGCTGCACCTGAGCGGGGGCGGCAGGGCTGCGCGCCAGGACCGGGTGTGGTGGCATCAGCAGGCCTCACCCCTGGGCTCTGACTCCGAACAGGCAGGAGAACACTCCTCAGTGGAACCGAGAGTGGGCAGTCCCTTGTATGAGGGCTGGGGGAGGAGCAGAGGGGAGCCCAGACTGGGGCAGTCAGCCAGTTGAGTGGAGAGCAGGTGGACTTGGAGGCACCCCTTGAGCCATCAGGGCACCTCCAAGGTCAGGATGGAAGGGTAGGATGGACTAGAACAGGGCAGAAATGGTAGAATGGGATTAACAGGGCAGCATGGAGCAGGAGAACATCCCATGGAGCTAGGGTATGGATGGTTCTGTGATGTATGTTGGAGGACCAGGCAATGACGTAACGTGCAGCTCCAGTTGGAGGGGGTCTTGGTTAAGGGAAATGGACTGAGCGCTTGTAAAAACTGCCTGAGTTTGCAGTAACCAGCCCTTAACCCATCTTACGCAGTTCCACTTTTTGAGGGCAGAGTAATAGCCCACACTCAGAGCTCTGTGTGCATCCTCAGTCAGCCTTTGGAACAAACTTACTGAAGAGGAACTGCTGGTTGCTGCATTTTATAGACAAGAAAACTGAGGGGTAGATGCTAGTTAACTTGTCCTTGATCACACGAGCAGCAACAGGCACAGGCGGGATTCCAAACCAGGTCCGTCTGACATCAGAGCTAAGTGATGACATATGTTGTCCTTTCTCTGTGGCCTTGCAAGTCCTATAACAAGGGGTCACCCTCCTCTTGGGGTCAAGAAGAAGCTTGCAGGGCTTAGAGGGTAAGGAAGTGACTCCTTCTCAAAGATACTTCAGATGACAAGAAACCTCCCCAAATGGGACCCTCAAAGCCACTCCATAGCCCCCCTGTCCCCAACACTCATACACATCTGAGGGACCATCAAGCTGCCACGGCCCCTGTCTAAGGAATACACACAACCTAACTCTACAGTAATTTGCTGTTGGAATTTTGCCATCAGCCTGTTTTCCCTCTTTTGAAAGTTGAGGCCATTTTCTTCCCATCTCCAACCTGTGGCACTTCTCACTTGTTTTTGTAGGATATTGTCAATAATGTTACCAGGAGTGATGTCAAAATCCTACCTTTAATGCTTGGGTTTTATGAATCGAGTTGTTGAAATCATGGGGGAGAGGGCTCAAAGGAGGGCTTCCTCCCCATTCAAACACTTCAATCATTTCTACTAGACTTCAGGAGATTTCCATCACGTCGATAAACAGGGCAGGTGAGTGATACTCATGCATGAACTATTTCTTTTCAGTTAAATATTTTAACATATTCTTTACTACAATTTCCACTCAGGAAATGTGTTGTGGACCAACTGTATTTTTGTCACCTTGGCCTTACCAGGGCTTAAGTAGTGTTGGCATTTATGTGGGGGCCATCGTAAAGGAATCCACAGTTTTCATCTGAGGACAATTGCTCCATCTGCACTGGTTGGCCCCTTCTTATCGACAGCATCAAACAGAGAGATTAGTATTTGGAGGTTTTGTTAATCCTCAGGAGTCAGGTCTTGTCCACAGTGTGTGGTATAAACGGGACCTCCGAGAACATCTGGTGAATCAGCGGGGCCTCAGGCCTGGTGCAGGCGACCAGGCTTCCTCTGATGAACCGGAAGGCCAGGAAGCTCTTCTCTGTGACTTCAGAGGTGGTCACATGTCAGTCTACGTTTGTCAAAAGCCCATAGGATGTGCAACACAAAGGTGAACCCTACCGTAAGCTGTGGCTCTGAGTTCAGTAATAATGTGTGAAGATGGCTCATCATGTGTAACAAACGGACCACACCAACACAAGACGTTAGTCACAGGGGAGATGTCGGGGGGAGGGGGGTAGAGGGTGTACTGGGGCTCTCTGCACTTTCCCCTCAATTTTCTGTCATCCTAAACAACTAAAAAAGTGTTTTAAATAAGAGCAAAAGCCTCCTCTTAGCTAGTACACAGGTCTGCTGCAACAAAATTAAAAACAAAGAGCAGGGGTTAGGGGTGGGGAGAGAGAGAAAGAGAGAAGGAAGGAAAAAGAAGATAAAAAAGGAGGCATTAAATGACAAAGGACCCAATTAGGAAGAACATATAACTTAAGAAATGGAGGAAGTTCAAATATAACTTGAGGGAAAGAAGAAATTTCCCAAGTGCTTCACACTACAGGATTTTGAAAATGCAAGTTAATAAATGATCATAGGATGTGGCTGCGATCTAGCCAAGAGAAATGTAAAGTAATGCCATATCCGCCGCAGCAGGAGCAGGGTTAACTGGAGGTACCAATATCGCATCGCAGAGTAAACCAGCAGTAACACGAGCACTCGCAGAATGCCGTGTGTCCCGGTCAGGGATTAACACCTAGGGGACAGCGGTCCCAGAAGCTGGGCAGCGCACTCAGAAGGGGCTGGCTGTGAAACCAACCCCCCTCCTACCACCACCTCCAGAAGGGAGGGTGGGTGTGGGTTCTCCACTGCCCTAACTCTGACTGTCAGAAAGGTGATCATGTTTGTCCGGGGCTTGGGGCCACTGCTAGCACTTGAGACACATTAGAAAAAGGCGCCAGCTCCAGTTAGAATATGTTGAAGAATAGAAAGACACCCGTCTGGCTGGACCAGTCAGAGAAGGCACCACCTCCGGGCAGAGCCACCGTACGGTGTCCTTCCCTCCCCACTCTGTCTGGGGCCACGGCTTGGCAGACAGCAGGCTGGATGTCGGCCCCCGCTTCCCAGTGCCTGGTGCAGGGCACAGCCTGCACCTCCCTTCCTGCTTCTTCACCCGGAAGTACTCACCCACGGGAGTGCAGACCCAGTTCCTGAGCCCTGGGTGCCGATCCCCCTTTGATGCCCTAGGAGTTTTTGTCCAGGAGACCCCAATCCACCTCAGGAGGCAAAACCACCCCTTCCTGTTCAAAATGGAAATGTACAATACATGCATACGCACTGAGTCACTTCAGTCGTGTCCACCTCTTTGTGACCCTATGGACTGTAGTCTACCAGGCTCCTCTGTCCATAGGATTCTCCAGGCAAGAATACTAAAATGGGTTACCTTGTCCTCTTCCAAGGGATGTTCTGGACCCAGGGATCAAATGTGCATCTCTTATGTCTTTACCACTAGTGACACATGGGAAACAACAGTACATGGGCTTCTAAAACTATGAATAAATATAGAGATAAACTAATCAGATTAAATTTATTAGATTAATTATTTGTGTTAATTTACATGTATAAACAGAACAATAATATTTGTGGGTTACACCTGAAGTCTTGAAATAAGATGTTAATATTTGCCATTTTAATCAGTTGGATATTCATTTGAAGCCAAATAGCTCATAGGTCATCTTTTCTGCACATAAAATCACTGCTCTAACATTGGAAAGCACCCCATAAAACAACAGGCAAAATAGGGTTAGAAAAAACACATATAGAGGATTATGGAATTGTACAGTTGCAAAAATAAATTGAGCATGGAAATAATATCATTATATGATCAACTAGTAGATTAGAAACAGCAAGAAACACAATAGTTAAGGTCAGAAATCAATGGCCAAAGTAAAAGGGTGCTTTCATATGATCGCAGTCAAGGTAAAGAAAAAAGACAAGTCGCTTACAACAAAGACAATGTAACACGTAAAAGTCGATGTCCTTAAGAAAAAAGTCAGTCAAAGAAAAACTAACAGGGCTCAAAAATATTAATCACGAAAAGAATTTTCCTTAAATGCAGGGAGAAGGGAAACTCTGGATCACGGGGCACATTTTCCAGAAAATTAATACCTAAATTATGATCCTGGTTGTTATTTAATTCTCCAGAAGAAAATCATGAATTCTTCAGTTGTCTAAGTCAAGAATCTTCTAGGGAGTATCTAGCCAGAATCAGGCTTGCCCACAGCAACATTTGAAGCCAAGAAACAGTGGAGCAAATTTATAAAGGAAAGAGAACATGACCCAAGGGTGTTACACTCAACCAAGATGCGTTCAAGTACAAATATCCCCAGCTTGAAAGGACTCGGGAAATACAGCACCCTGGAGTCCTTTCTAAAGAACTACTTGCTGGTGTGACTGAGGCATAAATGGAGAAACTGAAGTGTAATGTTCAGTGCCAGAAGATAGTGAAGCAGCTTACAGGACTCTAAGCGGAATCAGGAGTCTTCCTTTTCAGCATTTGAGAATGAAATCCAGCCAACCAAGCGATAAATCAAAAGAAACAGGGCATAGAATAGCCTCAGTGAAAGAACGGGGAGAAAGAAATCATTCCAAATGAGGGCTATGCTACAACGTGAAATAGAAATGTTCTAGAACTCTGGCTCACATCACAGGCTCAGCTCACAGGTCTCGGTCCCTGAGGAGTGTAGCGATAAGGTTGGAATATGAGGCGTGTGTCCAAGGTGGGATAGCTTGGGTGGGGTTGCCTCACAACCTTGGAGACCAAGAAGGTTTCTGTCTCCACTGGGAGTGGGCACAGCATGGCCTTGAAGGGGGAGGCTGTGTGGAGAGGCAAAGTAGGTAATCAAGCCCCAAAGACCCACCCGCCCATCCTCGCCCTGCCCGGGGTCTCCAGCAGCCTTGCCCGGGGGACCTGCAGGACACATCTCTTCTGATGAGCCAGGCAGGAACCCCTGGAGGGATCTGTCCAGGGAGCAAGCAGCTGGTCTCCTCTGGATGAGGGAAGGGGCTATCCCTGTGCTGGTCACCCCTCACACCACCGTTTCAAATACCCCCACCTGTTCCTGAATTTTAAAGCAGTTACCCCTAGAGACCCTGATGCTGGGAAAGACAGAGGGCAGGAGGAGGGGGATGACAGAGGATGAGATAGTTGGCTGGCCTCACTGACTCAATGAACATGAGTTTGAGCAAACTCTGGAAGATAGGGAAAGACAGGGAAGCCTGGTGTGCTGCAGTCCAGGGGATTTGTAAACAGTCGGATGCAACTGAGCGACTGAACAACAACAGCAACCACTAGAGAAAAGCCAAAAGCCTGATTGGTCCGTTTGCAAAGGAGTCGTTCATAAGTGACACTGAACTCCTGTCCGGCTGACTGATTCACACTGTCCAGTCAACAGGAACGTCCAGGAGGAGATGCTCAGGCCGCCAGGAAACACCCCTGGGTCAGCATGGTTCGCAGAGACCACGTTTGGAGCAGCTGATGCTCAGTGGGCCAAAAATGAGAAGGGATTCATTTCAAACAATGGATATTCATTTAAAAATTATAATTAGTCCCTGTAGGGTACACCTGAAAACAGGCAGAGGCCAGGAATGTAGCCAGCCTCACTGATGTGGAGCCTAGAGCAAAGACCAGAGAAAATAGGCACGCTAGGGCCAGGGCAGGGAAAAGCCATGAATGAAATAGAGCGAATGGCGTTTGCCCTCTGACTCAGGCAAGATGGATCCCTGAAGGAAACTGGGGACCAAAGAGATGCTTGGAGCACAGCTGTTGCAAACAGCCCCTCATCAAGGCTGGTACCCACGGCCCTGCAGATACCACAGCACGCATGCTGCTTCTCGCCAGCCAGGAAGAGGTTTCAAACACCATGCTATTGGTGAGTAACGAGTTAGAAGAGTTGGGTAGGAATGTAGACTCACAGCCTCTCTGCTGGCTGACCCTCAAGCCTCAGCCGGTCATGTAAGCTGTCACTGTCTCAGCTTCCTCATCTGTGAGAGGCTGGTCCACTCTTTCGATCCCTCCTGCACACCAGGGATCACCCTGAGCCCTCAACCCTGCGTACTTCAGGACCAGCAAGCCCAGAGGATCCCACCTCTTAGCATACGAGCATCTTTTCCAACCACGTGTCACCCAGCAACCACTTTGCCTTTCTCCCTGAATTCAGCAAGTTCTCCAGGCAGCTCCCCCTTCCTCTAATCTATCATCCACACACCTTCCGGAGTGATTGTCCCAACACACAACCTTACTGTGCTTCTCCTCCGCTAAAGCCCTTCTGATGGCTTCTTGGTCAGAGTCGCAGCCTCTTGACCAGATGTGAATGATGCCCACCTGTCTGGTCACATCCCCAGTGTTTCCCAGGTGAAAAACCTTCCAGGTTCCCACAGGATGGTCCTGTTTCAGTCATGCATCCTGGGAAACTTCCAGTCCCTGGCAAACCAGGACAATGGGATGGGTCTCACTACCCGGACTCTTCTCTGCAGCCCTCTGCTCCCCCAAGACTTCCTCTGGACCATCATGCCTCATATTCTGTGGGTTGAGAATGGTCTTCTTATCTCCTTTTATAAAATCCAGCCTACATCTCATCTTCCAGGATGGTGGGTAGCCACCATCTCAGAGGGTTGCCGCCTACCAGCAGCTTCGGAGACCTTTGTGACCTTGTCAGGAATGCACATCTATGGGCCCCACCTTAGACCTACTGACCCAGAAACTCTGGGGTGGCCCCAAGTGCTCTGGGCTTTGGCAAGCCCTCCAGGGATGCTATTGTACCTGGACGGTGAGAATCAGTTCCCCAGAAACCTTTCCTGAGTAGGGACCACTCCCCAGCTGGTTCATCAGCCCCCAGCCATGTCCACATCACCATGAGCCTGGCGGTGTTTTTCCTGTTGACACTCGAGTGCAGTTATCGGCTGACAATCCACCACCCTGTCCAGCAAGTTCTCTGAAGACAGCATTGGCACTTTCTGCTGCTCTCCAGGTAACATCGGTCTATCTTTGTAAATCCTTGGCAGTTTTATTAACTCTTTTATTAACAGAACAGACTTATTAGGTTCTGTTTTGTTCCCCAGGTCAAACCATGTTACAGAGAAGTGTGTGATCCCAGGGGAAAGGAGGTGGGGAAATGACAAAGAGCAGGTGTCCACATGTTGCTGGGGAGCATCTGTAAGAGGGAGTTTTGCCCTAATTCTCACTAAAAGCCACAGGTCTTGGTTCCCCTCATTTCGTCATAATGACATTCATTCTTTTCCTGATCAAAGGATCATCACTACTTTTCATAATATGTTACCCTTGAGCTCTAAGGCTACGCACTGAAGTTTTAGACATTAAAAAAAAAAAAAACCCTCTGGGGAACTAAAATTTGATTTTGAATATTTTACAGCCTCTGAGCCCACACTGTCTTTGTACACTTTTGGTCTCAATTAAAACCCCCACCACATGCCTGCTATTAATAATGACAGCAATTTACTTCTGTTGAAATTGAAAGCCTTCAGTTTCCTTTGAAAAATCTAAATGCATTTCACATGGTTTACAGACATGTTTCAAAGCTTTCTTCTCTTTTATAGCTTTTTTCCTTTGTGTTTTTTGAAATAGAGTTAATCTTCAAAGTCTATGATTGCCATCGGGTGCCTGAAGACGGAGATCTTAGCACACACAGCTGCACACGCGTGTGAGTGCATTTACATGGATACCAGTATGTATATGCTGTGGTCAAATCGTCCTGCCTTCAAGCACAACTTGTTATTGTTCATATAAATATGATTTAACTGATTTTTTTCCCTAGCATTTTTCCTTGACATTTTAAAAGTCAGTGAAATTATGGAGAAAAGAAAAAATAAAAGAAAAAAAAACTTTCAATGAAGAAACATAACTGTTTTCAGCAAGCCACATGTGACATTTCAGATGTCTGTTTTATATGACATTGTCTTGAAAGAGTAAGCATTTGGGAAGATTTCTTGAAGTAAACCATTAGAAGGAAACCTAAACAAATCATTAAGGTTCAAATACACGAGAAAAAGAGATGGGCTTTGGACCACATCAAATGCCCAAGTTTTCATAGTCCAGTTTCATATCCTGAACATTGAAAAGACAGATTCTGATACAAAAAGATTACGCCCCTGCCCTAAAGAAGTGCACATGTTGGCGAGTAGCTGGTGTGGGTGAGGGGAGATGTCTGGAAGCAATTGGGGCGAGACATCCCCAACACTCAGTAGTAAGCCGACCCCGTACCAGGGCCCTTGGTTTCTGAAAGACTTGGAAAAGTTAGGGTCAAAATTAAGTAGAAGGTTTTTAAGTCAGTAAGTAAGAAAATGCATTTTAAAATTATCTCCAAGCTATTAATGACAATGTTTGAGAGTTTGCTTGGAATCTGCTTTATGTGACCCATCTTCATTGATCAATTTTGTTGAAATGGCTTATCTGTGCCATTTTGTTAAATAGACACACAAAAAACCCAAATACAATCATGCAGTTATCTACACTGTAATTCACACAAGAAATGTTCTATATTTACAGTGCATCAAATGAGCAGTTTCACTTATTTATGTATCTGTTGACTACTGAAACAGTGGTGGGTTCATTATAGACGGTTGAATTTTAGTAACTGTTCAGTAACACTGTAAATTACTGTATTATCTTGCATTATGCTCATTGCTTTTTAACTTAACTTTGTGCATAGGAGTTGAACAGACCAGAAATTTCATGCCTCTCCAATTCAGCTATATTCAGTCACAATGTGAAGAGTATATTGATACGGCTGGTGACTAATGAAAAACTTGCTGGAAGTGACAATTTGTTCATGGATCAAAAGTGAGCAGGTAAATAGACCAAAGACACACACACTGCTATATCAGTAGCTCCATAGCATTCTCTAATTATAGTCAAGTATGAGCGTTGGGAAGGAGGTTCAGGAGGGAGGGGACATAGGTATACTTATAGCTGATACATGTTGTACAACAGAAACCAGCACAACACTGTAAAGCTATTATCTTCCAATTAAAACTAGATTTTAAAAGAGAACACTTTTTTTAAAGAAATCATGTAAAACAGTACTCAGAGAGAGTTAAATTAAAATAACTAGATTTCACTGAACGTGCAGAATATGTAAATCTTTGTGTTAGAGCTAATGTGGCATAAACATTCCCCACACTTCCATTGTTGTTGTTGTTGCTGTTTAGTTGCTAAGTCATGTCCTACTCTTTTGCAACCCCATGGAATGTAACCCACCAGGCTCCTCTGTCCATGAGATTTCCCAGGCAAGAACACTGGAGTGGGTTGCCATTTCCTTCTCTAGGGGATCTTCCCCACCCAGGTATCGAACTAGGTCTCCTGAATTGACAGGCAGATTCTTTACCACTGAGCCACCTAAGAAGCCAAAACTTCCACTTTAGAACATATCAATAAGAATCCTTAAAAAAAAAAAAAAACCACTCCAATATTCTTTAGTAAACCATTTTGAAAATGTGTCCAAATTAGAAGTTGAAAACGAGTCATTTAAGAGATACAGAAATTACATAAAACAGGCTAGAACTCCTTTTCCTATATTTAATTGGTCAACAATTTTTGCTTTATAATTTTTGATGGACCACTAGCTGCTCTATTTGATCCTTGCTTTTTCAGGTAATGTTTTTTAAAGTAATAGTCAATATGTTTATGAAGAGTTCAACAGGTGAAATTATACACACTTTCTCACGTTAATACTCTAACCTTTGTCCTTAACATTTTATTTTGAGACCAAATGAGCAGAGTTCAGTAATCCCCTTGAGGTTTTAAATTTAGCTTTATATGGTGCGAAGAAAGCAGCCTCTGACCAATGGAGAGAGGATCATCTTCCATTTTCCTTGCCTGAAGGAAGGGTTCCGATTTCCTCCAACTTTACGAAACATCAAGAGCTGATGGCTCAACATTTTTGATCACATATCCCTGAGTTTAAAAAAAAATCGCTCCACTATATCCTTAAAAAAATACATGAAGACGTGATTTCTAAAAGGATAAAAAGAGGATAAACTGAATAGACTCTTGAACACTATTAATGGCATTAAACAATATCTTCTTGCATCATGCTGGACTATGCTTCTTTGAAAATCTAACATAAGAATAAAGTAAGTAGAATGCCACTGTTTTCTTTCCATCACCCGCAGGCATGGGGTGGACATGTGCCCTCTGAATGGCTTTCCCAGCCGTGTTTGTGTCCATCTTCCTATCTCCGATCTCAGGTTTGGGAAGAGGCATCACCATGAGTTGGGATGTAAAACCCACATGTGCCAATTATACCTGAGACAGACTTTCCTCTCTGTGTCTTGGGCCCGGGGACAGGAGGGTGCCTGGCCTTGCTAGACCACCCTGGGCTTCAGCAGGAGTACTGGGGGCACAAGGGGCTTCTTCAACATTCCACAGCCGCCAAGGTGGAGGCCCCAGGAAGCTGGAGCCACGGGGCTGGAACCACACTCTCTGGACTGACCTCCCAGTGACCAGACACACAGCCCCTTACGGAAGGAAGCCCCCGGGGCTGAGGGTTTCCAGCCAGTTCTCCTGGGGTCTCTGTCCCCCACACTTGGGGGTGTTTTCCATGTTCAGACTCACGTGGGTTTCTATTCCCCGTGCACATTCCTTCATCTAACCCTCAGCAAGGTGGAGGCCACCCCAGGTAGATTGACCAGAATATTCAGAGCCCAGTCACCTGCAGTCCTCAAACACTCCTGCTCCTTGGGCCCCACCAGGAGACACTCAGGTTGTTCCTGTCTGAACCACAACTCCCAGCCAGTTTAGCCCACAACAGGGCCACCTGATGAAGCACGTCCTTTGTCACCTGCTTGAGGCTGGGCAATGCCACCAGGGAGTTGGGACACAGAGGATCAGGACACCAGAAGCTTACTCAGTGCAGACACCAATTCCAACCCTGCCTCCCTTCCCTGGGCTTGTTCAGCATGTGGCTTGGTTTGGTTTCACAGAACCATGTTGTCCAAGCTACTGACACCATCCACCCTTCATGAATTTCATAGGACAAGCTGGTTCTCCATGATATCGTTTCAGTATTTTCCTTCTTTGTATGAATGTGTCAAAATGCTCCCAGAAGATTGTTAACCGGCTGGCAGTGTTCACTTGGCCCAGTTCTGGTTTGTTTTTTCTCCAGTTTATTCATTTTACCACGGGTATTCTGGGAATGTGAGAAGCAGGCAACCCCCACACCCCTGCAAACACACACACACAGACCCCCACACACACACAGACACACACACACACAGACCCACACACACAGACCCACACACACACAGACCCACACACACAGACCCACACACACACACACCCACACACACACACACCCACACATACAGACCCACACACACACACAGACCCACACACACAGAGCATGGTTGTTTAGCTAAAGCCCTTGAGTGAGCTAAACTGCCTGAAAGATGGCTCCATTGTGTAGTAAGAATAATGTTATTTAATACAGGTATTTCTCTTTGTGTGTGTAATGTCAGGCTGGTTTCTAGCCATTTGGTGTATTTTATGAGCTGTAAGTAAAACTACACCCCCCAAAAAGCAAATGAGCTAAAGCTAAACTATTTCATTTTTCCTTTGTAACAACTTCTGTCTCCACTTGAAATGAAATTAACTGAATAAGGTGGAGACCATGCATCTTCATATTATGAGAAGTTGTTCTTTGTGCTCAGTTGCTTCAGTCATGTCCAACTCTATGACCCCCACAGACTGTAGCCTGCCAGTCTCCTCTGTCCATGGGGATCCTCCAGGCAAGAATAGTGGAGTGAGTTGCCATCTCCTTCTCTAGATCTTCCCAACCCAAGGATAGAACTCAGGTTTCCTGCGTTGGCAGGCAGATTCTTTACCGCCTGAGCCAAAACAGTAAACTTCTCAGCAATGAAAGAAGGGATCTTAAGGCATCAATTAGGCTCTGCCCTATTGGTTTGTTTATTTGAGCCAGGTACACTGCTTTTCATAACGAGCTCTAAATAAGTCTGTGATAGTCGACATTTATGTTCAAGTCCCAGGTGTAAAAATAGACTCCTCTGTTTTCCTTAGGTAGTACGGAACTAGAACAATTTTCCTGAGTTTGGGGACAGCCATACCCTCATGCAGTGTGGTTGACTTGCCAGGTCCATCATGGCACAAAGTACCATTGCCTGGTGACATCAGCATTTTCCCACGTTATGAAGCATCCTTGGACAGGACAAAGGCTGTGTGTCAGTGTGTTCAATAACCGAATCATAGTCCAGTTCTTGAAAGGCATCAACTGCCCACCTATCATGGGAGGACTTGTGGGTGAAGCCACTGACCAGCAGAGAAGAGGGCCCAGGAGTCCCAGGCCCCTGGCTTGCTGATGATGGAGAAATGGCCACCAGAAAGTGGAAGATGCAGTGATCCGGGGCAAAGCGTAGAATGAAAAGCAGGCAGAGCTTTTGGAGACTGCCCTGTCTGTCAAGTCTTCCCCAGGGGTGGTGACAGGCCAGGGGGAGCCACGGGCGGGGTGAGGGGGCTGCCCAAAATGTAGAGAGGAGAGGAGAAGCCACCAGCCCACAGACCTAGAGATCCGAGCCACATCTTCTCTTATCTTCCTCTGCTTTCACGTGGGAACCGGTAGGGTTTTGCAACCTGATTCACAGTTTGGATAATTCAGGTGCTGAATTTATGTTACATAAGGTGGAAAACAACAGAACTAGATAACACTGACGAGTCAGAACAGAACCTGAATACAACGCTCCCAGTGGCGTAACCAAATTCTCCACCCCCAGCTAAACATCATAAATAAAACCACCAGAGCCATCACATAAATCAGAGAGAAATCTGGCTTTGTGGAGTTCAAAATAAACACAGAGAAGCCAAGCCCCGCTGCCCCCTCGCCCCCACCCCCACAGGGAGCTGGGGCCCTGTCCACACAAGCACAGAGGCTCCCAGGTGCCCAGGCTGGGGTGGCTGTTCAGATGGTGCTGGGGGAGCTATGCTTCCACCCTGCCCCGGAAATCCTGCGTCTCTCACTCACCTCTGGGCTCTCGTATAGTAGAACATCTCGTATCCATGCATCTACTGGGGGTCCATAAATAGTTACTAACTTGGGCACTGGGCTAAAGCTAATGAGAAATCTAGACAAAATCTGAGAAAACAAACTAGAGATGCATATAGCCTTCTGAGGTGTATATGATTAACTTATGTTCAGCTGAAATCTTGTACTTTTTTGAATGATTGTGTGTGTTTAGAAAAGATTCCCCCCTGCTAACTTTGTAAGGAGAGGGGCAGCAAAGGCATCAAAATCTGTATACAAAAATAAAGAGATGCTAGGTTACGGCATGATGTGATCTGACATGAATGAAATACACAATGTCTATGTGCAGAGAGGCACCACTTCAGAGTGCCATGTGTCAGCCAGAGATATTAGCACAGACAAAATAAACCTCTCCAATGTCAGGTTCACATGTCCAAGTCAGGGCCGCCCTGGCTGTCCTCCGGCCTTCACAAAACCGCATGAGATCAAGAGGGACCACGCATCTGAAAGCCTTTTGAGGATTATAACATGTTACACAAGTGTGGAGATTAAGCATGACCGTGGACTTGGCACTGTTGAACTTGGTGGCCCAGAGCACTGTTTGGTTTTGGCTCAGCCTGCCCTGGAGACCTGAACTTCAGGTTACTGGAAGGTGGTGTGTGCAGCCAAACCTGCACGGCTCGTCACTCTGACACGTATACCCGAAACCATGACAACGGAGACGTGCCCTCTATAGCTGGAAATTCACAGCCATAGGGCAGCACTGTAGTGGCTATCTGGTCAAACCACCTATTTCACTGATCGCAATGATCTGTTCTAAAAACCAGGCTGTTTGTATATTTTACACATAAAACGAACAAAGCTAGTGGAGGTGATGGAATTCCAGTTGCGCTGTTTCAAATCCTAAAAGATGATGCTGTGAAAGTGTTGCATTCAATATGCCAGCCAATCTGGAAAACTCAGCAGTGGCCACAGGACAGGGAAAGATCAGTTTTCCTTCCAATCCCAAAGAAAGGCAAGCCAAAGAATGTGCTTGTTCACATGCTACCGCACAATTGCACTCATCTCACGCTAGCAGAGTAATTCCCAAAATTCTCCAAGTCAGGCTTCAAAAGTACGTGAACTGTGAACTTCCAGATGTTCAAGCTGGATTTAGAAAAGGCAGAGGAACCAGAGATCAAATTGCCAACATTCGCTGGATCATTGCAAAAGCAAGAGAGTTCCAGAAAAACATCTACTTTTGCTTTATTGACTACGGCAAAGCCTTTGACTGTGTGGATCACAACAAACTGTGGATAATTCTTAAAGAGATAGGAATACCAGACCACCTGACCTGCCTCCTGAGAAATCTGTATGCAGGTCAAGAAGCAACAGTTAGAACTGGACATGGAACAACAGACTGGTTTCAAATTGGGAAAGGAGTACGTCAAGGCTGTATATTGTCACCCTGCTTATTTAACTTATATGCAGAGTACATGATGTGAAATGCCAGACTGGATGAAGCACAAGCTGGAATCAAGATTGCCAGGAGAAATATCAATAACCTCAGATACGCAGATGACACCACCCTTATGGCAGAAAGCAAAGAACTAGAGTCTCTTGATAAAAATGAAAGAGGAGAGTGAAAAAGTTGGCTTAAAACTCAACATTCAGAAAACTAAGATCATGGTGTCTGGTCCCATCACTTCACGGCAAACAGATGGGGAAAGAATGGAAACAGTGACAGACTTTATTTTCTTGGGGGCTCTAAAATCACTGCGAATGGCAACTGTAGCCATGAAATTAAAAGATACTTGCTCCTTGGAAGAAAAGCTATGACCAACTTAGACAGCATATTAAAGAGCAGAGACATTGCTTTACCAACAATGGTCCATCTAGTCAAAGCTATGGTTTTCCCAGTAGTCATGTATGGATGTGAGAGTTGGACTATAAAGAAATCTGAGCACCAAAGAATTGATGCTTTTGAACTGTGGTGTTGGAGAAGACTCTTGAGAGTCCCTTGGACTGCAAGGAGATCCAACCTGTAAATCCTATAGGAAATCAGTGCTGAATATTCATTGGAAGGACTGATGCTGAAGCTGAAACTCCAACACGTTGGCCACCTGATGGGAAGAACCAGCTCATTGGAAAAGACCCTGATGCTAGGAAAGGTTGAAGGAAGCAAGAGAAGGGGACAACAGAGGATGAGCTGATTGGATGGCATCACCGACAGGATGGACATGAGTTTGAGTAGGTTCTGGAAGTTGGTGATGGACAGGGAAGCCTGGCATGATGAAGTCCATGAGGTCACAAACAGTCAGACATGACTGAGCGACTGAACTGACACATAAAACAGTGAACTGCAGACCCAAGTACCCAGATATCAACTGCAATAAATGTCCAGATAACCTGGCTAGCAGCCTCTTTGAGTCTGAATATCTCAGAACAACATGGAAATCAATTTTGTACTTCTGAGAGGTAAACAACATTTATTTATTTTTTTATAGTACAGCCTTAGAGCTGAATGACTTAGATGTTGACCCAGATGATAAAGAATCTACCTGCAATACAGAAGACCCAGGCTCCATTCCTGGGTGGGGAAGATCCCCTGGAGAATGGCTACCCACGCCAGTATTCTTGCCTGTAGACTCTCTTGGACAGAAGAGCCTAGAGGGCTACAGTCCATGGAGTCTCAAAGAGTTGGACATAACTGAGCAACTAACACTTTAGAGCTGAAAACAGCACCTTCCTGGGAGTTAGAAAACCTACTGCTTCTACCCTCCAAAAGTTGTGTGATTTCTAGGCAAACTATTGAATCTCTCTGGCCTTCATTTTCCCCTCTGTAAAAAGAGATTAGTAATAGCTGAAGTATTTAAATCAAAGATAAACAATATTGAATGTGATGTTATGATGATGTAACCAGATGGGAGAAGGCCATCCAGATGTCCGGTTGAAGTGAAACATACTTTGGTTTCATATAATCAAAATGTACCCAGTGAAATAAAGAAATGAAGCTATTGCACAACTTTAGTATATCCTTAATTATAATAGCAGTCATCTTATAGTTTAGTCTTTTAACACAGTGTTTCTCAAACTTTTCCTCATTGTTGCCCCCTGAGAACTGCTTTGGAGAAGGCAATGGCAACCCACTCCAGTACTCTTGCCTGGAAAATCCCATGGACGGAGGAGCCTGGTAGGCTGCAGTCCATGGGGTCGCTAAGAGTCGGACACGACTGAGTGACTTCACTTTCACTTTTCACTTTGATGCGTTGGAGAAGGAAATGGCAACCCACTCTGGTGTTCTTGCCTGGAGAATCCCAGGGACAGAGGAGCCTGGTGGGCTGCCGTCTCTGGGGTCACACTAAGTCGGACACGACTGAAGCAACATAGCAGCAGCAACAGGGAACTGCTTTAGACATTTCTTCTTAATTTCTCCCCCATTAAGTTGTAGTTAACGTGGGTGCACATTTCACCCTTTGGAGGGCCACAGATTATTGCAGTAGCTGCGTCTTTTTCACACCCTCCCCCACCAAATGCAATCTGGGATGGGGGGGGTGCTGTACAGTCGAGCCAGGTGGTCCAACGGCAGGGCTCAGTGTCGGTGGGTTACTTTTAGGGCACGCTTACAGAGTGCTGGACCATGTGCAGGCCCATGATCTTATTCCTCCCATCTCACAGCTGTGTTAAACAGCTTGCCTGAGCCCCCAGAGCCAAGGGATCTGAGCCTGGTGACTCTAGCCCCCTAAGTCGAGTGCCATCCTGCCTCTCATTTGTCAAGCTTGTCTGAACGTTGCTACGAGTGCACTAACAACCTAGCGCATGCTGGGGTTGACTGCCAGAGCTTCTGTGTTCCCTCCTGCTTCTGTCGCCGTGTCCTGCGGTGGCCAAGGGTCGTGTTGGCCTCATAAAGACTCTTTCTTGATGCTCTGATCTTATCCAGCCTCATCAACCAGCACAACAAACGCCCATTATGGAAAGTCTTGCAAAGGAGCCAGGGGAGGAGATGTAACATAATACCCAATTTTCTTCCTTTCCTCAAAGAGCCAGATGATCGAGTGGAGCAGATAAAGCAATTCGCAGCCAGCCAGCCCTACAGGAAAGCATGCTATAAGAGGATGTGAAAGTACGACAGAAATGCTACTCAAGTCCTGTATTGCCTTATGTCCCTGGGGGATCTCTATTTTCTTTCAGTGGGTAGGGCTTCAGTTTGTCAGCAGCTCCCAGACAAATTTGTGACATAGGGTGAAGAGACGGTTAGACTGAATCAGCCTTATTCATGTCTGCCCTTGTTTTCAGATGCTCGAGTGCCAAGTCGCTTCAGTCATTTTGGACTCTTTGCAGCTCTATGGACTCTAGCCCACCAGGCTCCTCTGTCCAAGGGATTCTCCAAGCAAGAACTCTGGAGTTGGTTGCCATTTCCTCCTCCAGGGGATCTTCCTGACTCAGGGATTGAACCTGTGTCCTCTTATGTCTCCTGCATTGGCAGGCGGGTTCTTTAGGGCTAGCACCACCACTTGGCAATTGATTAACACGTGCTAACGGATGGATGGGTGGGTGGGTGGATGAAGGAACGGTTGCTAAGCTCACAAACATTTGAATGTTTTCTCTTACAACTATGAATGTAGAATGGAAAGTAAACTTTAACTTCTTAAGCTCAGAAGACTGCTGTTCAGAGATGCATCTAAACAGAGATGCATTTCAAAATAGAGTTTGCTCTAATTAACATGTCTTAAAGATACAACCCAGAAGGCCATCCGTTTCTAAGGACTCTTCCGAATAATTTTATTAGCTCTGCCTCTGAGGAAGATGTGTAGGATTTTTCAAGTTTTTTGTCTTTACCAGTGAAGCTCTGCTGTGGGCGAAATACTGGAAACAATGGCTCAGGTGATCAAAGGGGTAGGGAGGTGACCCAGCTCCGTTTCTGTCCTCTGGGCTCTTACGTACCGAGGTATCACCGTGGTGTCATGGGCTTGGCATTGACATCTAATAGCAAATTATGAGAGAAGTCTATTCCTGGAGACCTTGCCCATCCTCTGAGGATGTGGCATGATGCTTTCAACCACATTCATGGTCAGACAGACGCTTTAATTCCTCTGACTCTTCTTTAAAAAAAAAAAATTATTTATTTGGCTGCATCAGATCTCCGTTGGGACATGTGGGATCTTCACTGTAGTGCAGGTTCTCTAGTTGTGATGTGCCTCTGGCCTGTGGGATCTTAGCTCCAATGGAACGCTGGGGAAGTCCCCCTCTGATCCTTCTTAAAACTGTCATTTTCGTCAAGAACTGAAAGGCCTGGGATCTTTGAAATTCCAAATGATTTGCAGGATTGCACACCTTTAGATCAATTTCACAGACATTAGGAAACCAAATTGTGGCCAAAGCTTTAAAGGGTTTTGGTCCTTGCGTTTCCCAAGATAACGCAAGTGACACTGAACTGCTCTCTGCTCCCTAAGATACGAGACACCTTCTGAGAAAATCCAGCCAAGGCGACCATCCAAGCTCTGTGTCCAGCATAGTCCATCCCTGAAAACCTGCTCATGATCCAGGGTTACTGGGGAGAGCAAAGGTCTGGTTTTCAAAGACTGAGCCAGCTACAGAGGCTCCGAGGATCTTCAATGCTCGTGGGAAAAGACCTCTTGGCAAACATGTGAGCGGCCTTGTGAGTGGGTGACTGAACAGTCACGGGTTCCAAGTGCGCCTCTGAACTGGAGCAGCCACTTTGTGTTTCTTCTTCCCCATCAACATGACAAAAGTTATTTATGAGTAGCTCCAAATAGTCTAACATGCTTGCTTATTGATGCTGCTAAGGGCATCTTGTCCAGCTGTGCCTGCCTGGAATTCTCCCAACACCCCAGGACCTGCTCAAGACTTGGTCCTTACAAGTGCCCCAGGGAAGTTTTTTGTGCTGGTTTCAGGGGACCAGCTTCTGAGGTGCAGCCCATAGTCACTTTATTACCTGCCTGGAAATGCCTCCCTTCCAATTCAGCAACTCTAATCATCTATCCACATGTAATCACTCTAAGACAAACTTAAACCATTTGTTTGTTTGTTTATCACTGTTCTCTTCCAGAAGTGAGTACACTAATATCAACTGCAAAAAATAATATAGAAAATGAGCCCTATACAGAGAACACTCTATCTTTCTAGACCAGCGCAAGGTGGTGAGGGAATTTCTGGGAGCAGCAACTCTGGCTGGATGTTAAGGGTCGAGCATTTTAAGTGATGACATCACATGTGGAAAATAAACTGGCAAAACAGGTTTGAAACTGGTGACATCATTCTGGGTCTGTTTCTACCACACCAGTAAGACCAGTTGGAAAGACAAAAATGGTATCAATTTGATAGTTATGATGACACCAAATCATGGCTGACTTGTTGGCTTTCTTCTCCTTTTAAATGACAGGATCAAATAATCATTTATGAAAATTATCACCTAGTTGTTCTGCTAACATGCAATGAATGACCTTCATATTTCAATGACCAGTTGCTTGTACATAAACACATCATCCTTAACACTCTCTCATGTCATTTGCTTGCTTCAAATGTTTCCTGATAGACTAAAAGGCATCCAATGACAAAAGGCATAGAGAAGCTAGACACCTCCCAGTATGTATTGTTGGTGACAAGGCTAAGTCCTGTTTAAGCAGTCAAATATGCTGTTTATATCATTCCCAACTGCCCAACATTCACGAGGAAATCAAGTTCCTGCTTTAAACCCTATTGACCCATGGGCAACATTCAAATCCCACAGGTCATAATTGACCACCCAAACCTAGAAACAGACACAAGCAAGGGATGGAGAAGAGTTGGTCCAGAGAAAGATGCTGCAATGCAAGCTCAACTCAGCTATGTTCCTGCTCCAGGGTTTTATGACACAACTGTCCCTTCTTTCACACATGAGAGTCTTTCATCTCCAGATTTTCAAACATAGGCACATAACCCTTACCACATCTTTGTGAGGTAGGCAGGTGGTGCCTGTTATGATCCCTCAAACTAAAGATGAAAGGTGATAGTGATGGTGATAAAAATTAAAGAACATCAAACAGTATCAGTACCATCACATCAAAAGACCTGTGGCTTTCTCAGGAAAAAAAAAATGGAAACTGTCACACGTGTCCTCATCTGTTTTACCAAGTTTTATGCAGATGCTAAAGTCCAACTAGTGCTGAGAGTCTATAACACAAAGAGTTGAATTATTGATGCTACTTTGTTCAAAGGGGCAGAAAACTCATGGAAGTCACGCCTTCTGTTATAAGTGTTTTATTTATGAAAAACACCAGCAGAGTCCAGAACATCCTCCTGATTCCATGTGGTCCCTGCTTTTCCTCAGCCAGTGTGAGGTGACACTCAGCCTCCTTTACTGACAAACCTCCTCCTGAGCGACCGGTAGCCTTGGAGGAGCTCAGAAGAGAACTCCAGGCCTACCAAAGTGAGGCCTCAAGTCCGCCAACAGGGCAGCTGACTTGACCAAAATCAGCGCCTGGCTGTCCCTGCCTTTGGGTCTTCAAAGCCAAGGAAAAACTGAACAAACTCCCAAGACCCACAGACCTTAAACAGATCCAAACTTTGGGCCGGGAGGAAGGGGAGATAGTGAAAGGAGACCGTCAGGGAGTGTGCCCCTGAAATTCTTCCCCTGTCCCCACAAGTCCTTGTCTCCTGGAAGGAGACTGGAAGAGGGGTCTGCACCCCTCCCTGCGCCTGCTCGTGAACCTCTCCCCCACCCCCCCGGGGGGAGGCGCTCAGCATCCCCAACCGGGGTCGGGGGAGCCTTTCCTCCCTTCTGCCACCTCTCCTCTCCCCTCCCTCAGTCGGACACACGCCCCAAGCTTGGCACGAGGACCTCTCTTCGAACCCACTGCAGACTCCGGCCTTGCAGCGCCCCACTCTTTGTCCCCACACTTGCACAAGTAGGGAATCCTCCCGGGTGAAAGGAGGGAAGACACCGGTCCAGAGCTGCCCGGAGTGGGGCGGGCAGGGACGGGGAGGAACATGTGTTCCCCCTTTCGGGAGGGGGGCCCGGGCCTAGAGCTGTGAAATCCTCGCAGGAGAACCTGTCCTAGAGTGGGAGTCGAGGAGGGAAGGGGGGCGGACCTGGGGGAGGAGAGGGGATGAGGTTTGAGAGAAGGGGCGCGACAGGGTCGCGGGATGAGAGGAGGGAGAGGATGTGGAGAGAGCAGGAGGCACAGGGGAGGGGAAGGGAGCGAAGGGGCGGTGATGCGGCGGAGCAGGGCCGGAGGAGCCCAGAGCCCTTCTAGTCCCCCAAAGGGTCGGGAGGCTCCCCGCCCCCTCTAGGCCCCGCCCTATCGCCCCGCCCCATCCAGCCCTTGGCAATCGCCCCGCCCCGTCCAGGCCCCGCCCTGTTCTCGCCCCGCCCTCTCAATGCCCCGCCCAATTCAGCCCCGTCCAATCGCCCCGCCCCTTTCAGGCCCCGCCCCCAATCCGCCCCGCCCCTGGCCCTTTCCAGGCCCGCCCCAGCCCCGCCCTGTTCTCGCCCCGCCCCCTCCACGCCCCGCCTTGCCTCTTCCCGCGGCGGCGCCCTGGAAATATGAAGAGGCACAGCGGCGGTGGCCAGTGCAGCTCGGAGTGGCGGCGGTGGCCGGGCGGGCGCGAGGCGGCCGGGCGCGCAGGGCCGGGCACGGGGCGGGAGGCCGGGAGCGGAGGGGCCAGGCCGGGCATGGGGCGCGCGGCGGCCGCCTGAAGCGTGCCTGGCCCTGTCCCCGTGCCGCCGGGCCGCGCCGCCCGGGCTGCGGGCGGGTCCCGGGGAGCTGGGTCCCCGGACGGCGAGCGGTGCGGCGCGCGCGGGCGGTCCCGGAGGAGGCCTGGAGATGTCCTGTGTGCGCCGCCTCCTGCTCACATCCCTGTTCCCGGCCCTCCTGCTTCACGGTGAGTCCGGGGAGCGGGGGTGGGGACGGGAGCCGAGGGTGTACCGGCGGAGACTCCGCAGAACAGAGGTGACCCCACGGCCAGGCACAACCCCTCTCCTGGGAGCCCTGGAAGAGGCTCGCGTTCCCAGGCGTCGGTAGCGCTCTCTCTGGAAGGGCGCGCGCTCACAGACTTTCTGTCCAGGTCCCACGACACTTGTGTCCACTTTGCGGGGCTTCGGACTACAGGCCGTCAAGGACCAGCAGGCTGTGCGCCCTTCACAGAGTGTCAGAGCGCAGGGGGCTCGCGCTGAGCTCCAGGCTTAGGGTGGACCGTGCAGAGGACTGTGATCTTGCGCGCCCCTTGGAGAAGGAGTGTCTCGAGGGGCTGAGGAGTGGTCTGTCCCAGGTGGACCGGTAGGTTCTCTGGAGGCACTTTCAGGGAGCAGGGTCCTCGCAGCAGCAGAGGGGCAGTAATTAAAACTAGTCCCCTAAGTTCTTTGGGACCTGAGCTTGCTTCTCTCCTGGGTTTTGTTTCTGCTTCGTGTGTCACATGTTCTCAGCGGCCCCAGTAAACCCCCAGCTAGAGAGCAGCAGGCTTTACAAGTGCTCCAGGAATCACAGTGAAGGAAGTAAGACAGCATTGCTCTGGGCTGGGAAGGCAGACTTGTGGGGCTGGGTGGCGGCAGCACGTGTGCTGATCCAGATGTCCTGGGCCAGCTTTCCCTACAGGTGAACGCCTGGCCCTTTAGTGGAGTGTCCACCAGGAGCAGAGCTCTCCTCTCTCCACACCCAGCATGACCTCTGCACGTTAGATCAGCAGGTCAGCACCCTCACGGCCTCTAGGTTTCTGATCCAGCTTCAGAAGGCAATCAGGCAGTGACCCCTTAGACCATCTAGGAGAGGGTGGGGCAGCACCCTGGGAGCCATGAGCGGATGTTTTCTCTGTCGTTCTGCTCAGGCAGGCGGTGTGGGCAGCACAGCTCCCAAGGGCCCTGTGAACCAGTTGGGTTGGGACAGACCTGCCGGAAGGCCAAGGTGTACCCAGAACCCCAGCAATCCCAGACTTTAAAAGTCAGGTTGGAAGACTCGCAGTTCGAGGGCCAGAGAAAGAGAGAAGGTGTAATTACAGGGTTGCGCTCCTCGGCCCATCTGCTTGGAATTACAGAGCAGTCTTCATCTTTGGCTGAAACATGAAACAAATCAGAGCCCACGGGCAGATCAAACGGCAGCTGCCACCCACACCAGAAACGAGAGGCAGAGAGAGAGGACGAAGGGGAGAGTGTCCCCTGAAAAACCTCTCATCGTAGTTGAAGGAAAATGGGCATATGGGCGAATGCCTTTAAAGTGAAAAAAGTACTTGAAATTTGCTTGAACAGAATTTTTTTTTTTTTTTTTTTTTTGCACAAAGCCATTTGCCTTTTGGACTACAAAAGCCATCCTCAGAGACGCGGCCTAGGCCAACCCGTCCTGAGTTTTTCCTCCTTGTTTTGAGGGGTGGAAGTTGTAACCACACTTCCTGCACCACAGTGCAAGCTGCGATAGTGCCAATGGATAAGGGGAGCCCAAGTGCAGCCTCACTGTGGCTTGAATCTAGCCCCAGATCTCCGGACTCCAGCCGAAGTCAACCTGAACCCCTCGGGGTCGGGGTTTACCCAGACCCACAGTGTGCTGGGAGAGTCAGGAAGGGGGAGTAAGCCAGTGGGGCCGGCCCCTGTGCATGTGTGCACATGTGTGCAGGCATACATATGATGAAAGGATGTAAGATAAAAAAACCAAAGTTTGCCAAGTTTAAGGGGATGACGAGGATAATGCTACAAAAAGTCATCCCATTTGAAAGTGAACCTCCTATGGAAAAATTATGTACACTGATATTGCCCACAGACCAGCTACGCTCGTGGGGGCATAAAGGAGAAAGCGAGGCAGTGGTCTTTCTGGGTATAAATCTCTGTTATCTGAGAGAGACTTGCTTGTTACGATGCCTTAGGGTAGTGTAGAGCACCAGGAAACAATTGAGTATTCTCCCTTTCACCTTTTTCTGACCTATTTTTACTTACTTGAAGTAGTTTTAACAAAATATGGGCATTAATCCATCTAACCCAAGGGAGTGGCTTGAGAGTGTGTCCTACTCTGCAGTTAGGGGTCTTGCCAGTATTTAAAGATTCTGTAGTAACAGATGGAGCTTGATCATTTATCTTAAGAGAAGTCATCAGTCTGAAGGAAATGGCCTGCACTCTTTTAGAATGGCTTAATGGTTTTTCTCCTGATATTGGAAAAGATCCTGATGCTGGGAAATATTGAGGGCAAGAGAACAAGGTGGTGGCAGAGGATGAGACGGTTAGATAGCATCACTGACTCAATGGATATGAGTTTGAGCAAACCCTGGGAGATAGTGGAGGACAGGGAAGCCTGGTGTGCTGCAGTCCATAGGGTCACAAAGAGCTGGACACGACTGAGTGACTGAACAGCAAAAACAACCTTAGGATGCCATTTGTTTACTTATTAATATGGTAGCAATTAGTAGATTAAAACATATTTTCTATGGTGATGCATGTACTTGGGGCCAACTTTAATTAATTTAGTTCCTGACATCATTTATAGATTATTTGTTCCACAAAGAAGTCTCATTAATAAGATTACAGAGTGCACAAGATCTTCAGGAAGATTCCAGGTGAAGACGCTGGAGAAACTATTGTGTTTGGCATCTGATCTTTGTTCAGTTTGGGGGTTACTTTTATTTCAACTCAGGCAAGTCATAAATTACCCCTAGATCCTATTGGTGAGTAAATTAGGGTCTGGCAAGACAGGAGCCTTTTGTTTATTTTAGCTTTTTTTTTAAAACTGTAAATGTGGTGAGAGACCCAAGTTCAAAATGTGACAATGAGAAAGCATGCATGTCAGTTTTACTTTCCTCTCCTTCACCTCCTGAGAACAATTGCATTTCTTAGTCCAAATAAAGCCGGTTGAATGTCGTGAAGGTCTGCAGCTGAGGGATGTCCCTTGTTGCTGTTTTCTTTGCTTCAGTGAAGAGTCACAAAAGTCATCCGGCTCCAGAACACAGATTAACATGAGGCATTTCAGAATAAGTGGTGCTATCATATGCCCCGAGTGCTGATTCTTTCTGCTGATGGAAACGAAACGTTTGGGATAAAGTTTTGGAGCTGATAGTGGGGAGACGGTCTTCTCCTCAACACCGTTTACTTTGTAGCATTCATTGACTTTTCTGAAATGGGAAGACACTTTTGAGCTATTCTCTTTCACTCCAGTGTAGTCTCTTAAAGTTGAAAAAAAAAACCAAAACGCAACAACCTAAACTGTGGATTACCAAAAGATTGCTTAACCAACAGAATGCAAGGAAACATTGCAATAGGGTAAAATAGAATCTTTGAAATACGATTTTTATTGAAGGCAGTTCTTGTGACCAAAAAAACATTGCCTTTCCTGTACCTTTTCCCCCTTAGTCATAAAATATAATCTTGAAAAGAAATAGGACTCAGCTGCTCATAGCAGGGAGCAAGGGTCGTAGGCAGATGGTAAATATTCTTTTGTGGAAGAAGCTGACCGGCCTCGAGCATGTGGCTGAGCTGACTCGTTGTAGCTGTGTTCCTTCTTTTTCTCCCTAAGTGAGTAGAGAGCTCAGCACCAGTGGGAGACAGGGCTGTGCACATGCACTTCATTAAGGGCAGACTGATGACAGCCTGGTAGAATCGCCTGAAGGGAAGCGCAAAACACTTGGGACTAGAAATGTGAAAAGGTACGTTGGTGATTGTGAGCATCTGCTGGAAGCTTATGTGGCATGAGTGTCTTTAGGAGCCTCTGTGTGGGGTGGAAGTGATCCTGGGGAAAAGCTCAGGAGACAGTCTGCCACCGTCCCAGGAGGAACGCCTGCTGTGTCCTGACGTTGTGTGCACAGGCCGTTTGGTTCTTCTCACTTTGGGAATAAAATTATTTTGGAAAGTCGTGTAATCGGAGGAAGCTCGGTCAGAGAAAGGATGTGAAGTCACCCTGCAGTGACTGAGGGTCTCCTGTTCTCGAAGGGTTTTCTAGCCTCCTTCCTTCAGCCATTCAGTCACCAGGTCTGTCTACCAGGGCCTCCGGGTGCCTGTGTCCCTGCCAGCTGGGGACCAGGCTGGGCCAAGGGGCAGCCCCTTCCTGAAGATTCCTGAGAACACCTGGGGAAGGGGAGAGCTTACGGAGAGCCCAGAGCCGGGAGGTTGGCACACTGCCCTGGCTGCAGTGTTTCTCCCTTCTGGGAGTCCCACACTCCACACACTCACACACCGCACACATAGACGCACCATATACACACACACCGTAACATATATACTCACACACCATAACATACACACATAACACACACACACACACACCACATATACACACCATACACATGTATGCACACACACCATACATATACCACATATACACACGCCACACACACACACACCATACATATAGATACACACACCATGAACACACCATGCACATGTACGCACACATGCCATACATACACCACATATACACACGCCACACACACACACCATACACATACACACACACATCAGATATACACATACTATAACATATATACACACTCACACACCATACATATAGATACACACACCATGAACACACCATGCACATATACATAGCATGTATACACACACCATACACCACATACACACACATACTATACATATACCATGTACACACACACCACATACACATATATCATACACATATATACATGTGCCACAGACATGCTCACACTCATACCATACATACACCACATATACACACAGTATACACAAACACATACATACCACACACACCATGTACACACCACATACATACATACCATGAAGACCCCACGCACACACACACACAATGCCAAAACACCACACACACACATCTTGCACACACACACACACACCACACACACACACACCACACATACACACACAACACACCTCATGCACACAACATACACACAGACACACTCCATACACATAGTCACACACACTTCACACACACACACATGACTGTGAAGAGCAGGCTGTGGTGGCAGCCATCAGCTCCAGGCCCAGCGGGCAGAACTGCCATCTGTGGTTCAACCCCAGCATCTGGCCCGACACCGAGGCCTTAGAAGAAAACGACTTAGAGAATTACCTCGTTTTCATCTGAAGTTAAATGAAAGCAGGACTTTGAAATCTTGACTTTATTGTGTTTCTCATAAAGGGAAAATGCCTTCAGATAAGAAAGTTTAAAGCAACGCTCTCAGCTTTGATCTCCAGAAATGTGGAAATAAAAACAAGAGCATGGTGAGTGTAGGTGCCCGTCTGGAGTGAACTCCAGCTTTTGTTCCAAAACATGGCAGCTGTGTGGGCGGTGGAGCAGCCTGCCGACCTCACGGCCCACTCACTGTCTCGAGGGCCCCCTTCATGGGCCGGGCGATGTCTTGGTAGAGTGATCACTTGCATGTCCCCTGTTGTCCCGTCGTCTCTCCATGGATCTGTCTGCATCACAACAACTCCATCCAGAGAGGCATCCTTGCTCTTGTGCAGGAGGGATGCAGGTCACATTGCATCCAGGACACAAAGGTGCATGGTGAGCAGGGATGGGTCTTTCAGAGACCTGCTGCCCTCCGAAACCACCTTTGTGCATGTCTTGATGTTATACTTACTTGGCTGTTTTGATATTATTTTTTTAAAGCATTAAAGCACCTTTGCAGTGACTACCCAGGTCAGAGGTGAGTTCAGTCCCAAGTGTCCAAGCGTGCCTGGAAGTGTTTCCTTCCCAACTGATTTCTCACTTTATTGTGTGGACGGTGGTGTGGAGTGTTGGGTCCTCAGTCTAGATGGGCAGGTGAGAAGCTGCAGAGTATATCGAGGGGACTCAGATTTTTTAAATGTTACTGAGAACTTGGGGATGTGGCCACACACCATATTTCTCCCCCATGTTTCCCTTCACGTGTCAGTGATGGGGCTGGCCTCATATAATACAAGCTTGCACCCAGTAGGCCTGCAGCCACCTGCTGAGGGGTGAAGGTTGACTCTGAGTCACTACTCTGTCCCCCACCCCCACCCGCCCTTCACCTTCTGTCTGGTCCTGTCGGTGGCCTGGCTCACTCTGCAAGAACAGCGTGGGTTCAAGGATCAATGTGGGTGATGGAGAAATACTGCATTTGTCCTTGTTGAAGCCAGTGTTCAGGGGTGCTTACTGTGAGCAGAGCCTGGCAACCAGGAGGATGTAAACAGTCACCTGGCCCCATGGGCCTTGAACTTAGGGCACAAAACCCTGGGTAAATGGTTAATCCTGTGTCTCCTCTCGTTTGGGGAAATCTGGTCTTTTATTTGCTATCTCTGGGAGTTTTCACCGTCTGAACAGTAGACTGTCAGTCATGGTAGAAGTAAAGGTCATTCTGGAGTCATTTAGAATTTCTGTTGTGAGTAATTTTGCCCGTGGGAATGAGTCGCTCTTGCACACACACATGCACGCACATACCCATGCAGAGTGAACCCATGTGTTCACTCTGGAGGGTGAACACACCCTCTAGAGCCCCAGGAACTCATGTAGTTCTCTGCAAGAGGTCGCCTATGAAGTTGTCCCCTGAGCCTTCAGGAATTTGTTTGTTTTCAGCAAAAGAAGAGTCTCCTTCCAGGGTCCATGTTTTCCTCCCTTCTGTACTTGAAAGAAGCTTCCTCATTGTCATAACCATTTGATCTGGGCCCAGGCCTGAGACCTCAGATGTCAGAGACTGTTCTGTAGTGAAGTCACATTGATAGCCACTTCATCAGAGCACCACTGGCTGGGCCGGCTGGGCGTGGCTGTATCAGGGCCTGGCTCTTCCTAGGACCCTTGAGACCTTGAAGACTGGTTTTCCTCTGCTCCTTTCTGTTCATGTGCCTGATATTTGAGAAATGAGATAATATGTGAGTCAAGTGAATCTTCAAGTGTTTTGCAGATGGTAGTTACCATTCCTGTTCCTCTAATTTTTAATTTGTACTGGGGCACAAAGGCACCTGTTTGATGACTTGGCTAGAGTCACCTTGAAGCCTAGAAACAGCCTCTTTCTACCTACGCTGGTGCTGTTTAACCTTTGAGATGCTCTTTTCCTTGTAGTCATTTGCAACAAAACTTAACGAGTGAGACCCGATGAGCTAGTCTTCTCAACTGACCAAAACATCTAGACTCCTTAGTTCACCAAAACCATGATGTTATTTGTGTGTGCACTCAAACATGTGTGTTTCCTCACTCATATGAGAAACACAGAGAAGGGGACCTTCTCGTGGCCTAAATAGGACTGTCACCTACTCTCCCATGACCACCGCATCCAGAGCACCACCCACAGGCACTGCTGTTCCTAACAGTGACATCACTGTGCACCGCCTTAAGAACCTGAAAGACCGTCATGTCAACTGCACTCAGTGTTCAATGGCAGAATTGTCAACAACCAAATATGGTAATGGGGTTTCCCAGGTGGTGCTAGTGGTAAGGAAAGCATCTGCTAATACAGGAGACTTAAGAGACTCAGGTTCGAATCCTGGGTTGGGAAGATCCCCTGGAGGAGGGAATGGCAACCCACTCCCAGTATTCTTGTCTGGGGAATCCCATGGACAAAGGAGCCTGGTGAGCTGCAGTCCATAAAGTCGCAAATAGTTGGACATGGCTGAAGAGACTTACCATTGGACAGCACACAGTACAGCAAATATGGTGATTAGCCAATGCACTTCTGATTATACTGATAATCTAATCAAGTGGAGGGTTTTAAAGTTATTATGTATGATAAGACATTTACTATTATAAATAATAAGTACACTCAGGTAGGAACTGTTATCACAGTTGCCACCTAGGAGTTGGATGTCGATTTAGGCTGTTGAAGATGGGTGAAAGTGGACCTTTAAGTATTTTGCAAGAGTTTGTTTCTCGACTTAGTGCTGCGTTAGTAATACTCCTGCTCTCCTGTCTCTGTCTTTCTCTCCCTACTTTCATTTTTAAATACCTTCTTGGTGAGACCTCTTCCTACCACATGCCAGAGATGGTTCGTGCCTCTCCAGAACCACAGAGAAGATTTACTGCTTGTTGAAAGCAATTCCCTTCTTTCATCTTTCTCACGTATTCAGGCAAAAACGATACACTGAGCCATGGCAGAAGCTTCATAATTGATCCTCCTACTGCTCATCCCTCCAAAAAAGGGAAAAGTAGTCTTTCCCAAATGGAATCCTTATCCTGTGTTAGTTTGCTTAAAAGCTTTAGGTTCTTCCGTGTTCCAGCCCACTCCGTGCTCAAGATGACATACAAAGGGCTCCGTCCTTGGCCACCTGGGGATCTCTCCTCCATGAGGCCTCTCCATCCTTCTTTCTTGTGTTGAGCGTGGGCTGTAAACTGCCTGGACCATGTCCACTGTCTTCAGGACACAGCGGCTCCTCCAGGAACAACCCCCCCCCATGGTTGAACTCAGAAGCTGCTCCCCCTCATAAGCCCCTCCATAAATCCTGGGGTCTGGTTTCTTCCCCAACTGTAGGATGTGCCTATAGAGTGAATGCCTGGCCCTCTGGAGCCTTTCTGATGGTGTGAGTGAGTTGCTAGTTTCAGTCCCATATTTGGAGCTGGCACAGTCCTGACGATGCGAGAAAACGGGGCCCTGGGTTGGTCCTTAGACTGGTCTTGTAGGGTACCCCATGGCTGATCCTGGGAAGGGAGTCTTGGGGTATAAGGAGTGGGGAGTGGTCCACATGGCCTCCTCTACAGCTGAACTAGGTGCCTCATGTGGCCATTTCACTCCCAGTTGTTGATTGAATATTAGACTGAGCCTGGCTCAGACGCTAAAGAATCCACCTGCAACGCAGAAGACCTGGGTTTGATCCCTGTGTTGGGAAGATCTCCTGGAGAAGGAAATGGCTACTCACTCCTGTGTTCCTTTTTTTTTTAATTGAAGGATAATTGCTTTACAGAATTTTGTTGTATTCTGTCAAACTGCAACATGAATCAGCCATAGGTATACATATATCCCCTCTCTCTTGAACCTCCCTCCATCTACCACCACATTCCGCCCCTCTAGGTTGATACAGAGCCCCTGTTTGAGTTTCCTGAGACATACAGCAAATTCCTGTTGGCTACCTATTTTACAAGTGGTAATGTAAGTTTCCATGTTACTCTCTTCATACATCTCACCCTCTCCACCCCTCTCCCCATAAATCTGTCCTCTATGTCTGTTTCTTCATTGCGACACTCCAGTATTCTTGCCTGGAGAATCCCAGGGACAGAGGAGCCTGGCAGGCTACAGTCCATGGGATCGCAGAGTTGGACACAACTGACTAACACTTCATTTTCACAAGGGGCTGGTGTCCACGACTTACACCAGGCGAGCTGGGTGAGTGTTGGCGACGCCCGTCCAGAGCTGACCATTAGAGACAGCTTCTCCTGCCTGCTCCCACTTGACCCCTTCAGTTTTGCTCCCTAAGAACCATCAAGGTGATGGGTACTTTGAAGGAAAAAGATAAAAAGAGAACAAATTCCAGTCCTATTTCCCACCCTAAAGATTCATCCCCACCTGGTGAGTAGCCCTGAGTCCCAGGGAGGGGTTGTCTATCGAGGCCTCAGTCCTGCGGGCCTCCTGGGCAACACCTCGCCTGGCCCCCGATGTGGCCCATTGTCCACCAGGAGCAGCAGCAAGATGGAGATCTGTCTCTAGAAGCCCTTTGCCTGCTCTCTAATGATGTGCAATTGGTAGTTTGGGGATTTTATTTCTCTCTTCCCTGGTTAAAAAGCTGCCCATGAGCTCCGTCCCTGGGTGGCCCCCGCCTCCTGCACAACCATGCAGGTCCCGAGCACCACGTTCTCTTCCCCTGTCCCCGAACCTACCTCCTCCCCAGACCCGGTCACCATCCACACTGGTCCTTGGACGTCCAGCCCAGCGAGACCTTGAGCGTCTCCATGTTGGAAAAACTCAGCTTCATTCTTCTTTGTGCTTCCAGCCCCTATGCTGCACAGAGTGGCAGCACGTGGGCACTGGTTACGGTGAGTAGAGCTTGTCACCGGCCTCGGGCCCCCACCCTCCTCTCCATCCGGGTCACAGTGAGTCAGCTGCCAGGAGCCCGGGCCTCTGGGCACCCTGTCTGTGCAGAGCTCGGAGCTCACCAGGTCAGGGGCCTCGTACGGTTATGGTAGCCGTTCTGTTAGTTAGGAAGGGCTTTCTCAGGGCCTCTAAGAGCCTGATCATCATTTAAAATAAAAGCATACGTGCATGCTAAGTCGTTTCAGCCTTGTCTGACTCTCGGCAACCCCATGGACTCCAGCCCACCAGCATCCTTGGGATTCTCCAGGCAAGAATACTGGGAGCAGGTTACCATGCCCTCCTTCAGGGGATCTTCCTGACCCAGGGATCGAACCCACGTTTCCTGCAGCTCCTGAATTGCAGGTGGATTCTTTACCACTGAGCCACTGGGGAAGCCCTAAAATAATAGCAACTAACATCTAATAAGAACTGTGAACCATGTGCTAAAGGAAATGCTCCTGGCGAGTCCTGAGACTGACCCCAGGACCCCGCAGCGCTGTTCCTTCCTCTTTACAGGTGAGCACACAGGAGCCTGTGGGGGCCGAGTGATGGGTTTGTGGTCACGGTGCCGTTGTGTATTTCATCGGTTGTAGGACTGATATCCTTTCATAAACAAGGTCTTTACAGTGGGTGTGCATCTTCCGGTCACCGTGAGCCTGTGGGTGGTAGTCATGTTGGGGACGTGTCTTCACCTGCGTGAACCTGGATCCAGCTGCCCGTACTGTCCTCAGCTCACTTCCTTTCTGTGCGCTCCTGTTACTCTCCATCTGTGGCATAGTTGCCAATAGCTTGGTCCTGAAAATAGAGTGAAAGTTTGAGCCAGGTATTAGAATTCACTTGTAAATTCCACTCAGCACTGAGAACAAAACCAGGGTGGAAATCAGGCAGACCAGTAAGAGAGCCGGGGGTGTCCTGTGACATCAGTGGGGCGAGTGTTCATCTCAGAGTGAGGGTGGGAAGTAACTGCCCTTACATGTTTCCTCACTGAGAAACAATCAGTTATGTGGAAGGGAAGATGCCCACAAAAAGATGAGGCTGTGTTTGAGCTTTGTTGTAGCTTGTTGCAGATCAGAGCTGTTACTGTCCTAGTGAAGCATTGCAGCTGAAGGCCGGATCTCTCTGGAGCGATGAAGCAGTCAGAGGCCGTGCTCTGAGGGTATCTGGGCACTGCTGCTATTATTTAAATGCAAGTGCTTTTTGTCACTGGTAATAAAATAATGATGCATCTTAACAACCACTGAAGTCTTGGGTTTGATGAAATCCATTAAGTGGCTGATCCAGTTACAAAACCAAGCAGCCCAGCTCCGGCATTTCACCCATATCCACTCCCTTCCAGCTTTCCTTACCTTTATGGGAACACATTTGCAGGGTGTAAAGGGGTTTATATAAATTAGTTTTAGAACAGAGCTTGGCTTGGTTGATCTGAGAGCATGGCATCTTGACTGAATGCTGAGTGTCACATTTAAAAGAGAATCTTTCTCAGTTCCCAGTGTCTCATGACTTGAAGACTTGAATTAAAGTCTATTTTTTTTTAAGCCACATAACAATTGCTCGCACAATTGACTAAACGGATGGCAAGTTATACTGTATTATAGCTTGGTTTCACTCCCACCAGGGGACTCAGGAAGTGCTTCCTATTGTCAGGATGATCACCACTCTTGGGGTTGGTGGAGGCATCCCTCTCCAGCCTCAAGTTCAAAGCCAGCTGAGAGAGGTCCACACAGGTGCCAGACAAATGGGGACTGAAACCCTGGAATTAGGCTAGATACCCCACCAGAAGACACAGGGAGGGTGGATGGCCATGTAGGATTGCTAACAGGTCACCCCTGACTTTTCCAGACTTTCCTCCTTCCCAGAGCCACAGCCTACCTACTGAACGGGCCTCACTGTGGGGCTGGCAGAGGGGCTGATCAGAGTGCATGTGTTTTGAAAACAGGCTGGCTTTGCAAAGAGAAACAGCCAGGTTAGCAGACTTGTGTCCTGCCTGTTTCCTTCTCCTCTCTGGGGAGGGTTGGGAATGGAGCACCCAGGAGTATCACTACAGCAGAAAGGCCTTTACTGGGATGGAGTTGAAGGCCATGGGGAAGGGGTCCTTACTTAACAGCCCTAAGCATTGATATCTACACCACCTGATGCAGATTTCTGAGTTTTAGCGTTACCACATTACCATGTGGCACTACTGGTAAAGAACCCCCCTGCTGATGCAGGAGACATAAGAGACATGGGTTTGATCCCTGGGTCGGGAAGATCCCCTGGAGGAGGGCATGGCAACCCACTCCAGTATTTTGGAGAATCCCATGGACAGAGGAGCCTGGTGGGCTACAGTCCGTAGGGTCGCAAAGAGTCGTACACAACTGAGCACACACACATACACACACTCTAAATCAGGTGTGACTCACGTGGTTTGGCCGAACAGAGTTGGTGGTGACGTAGCATTTAACATTTATTATGAAACGATTACCACAATCAGTTTTGTTAACACCCATCTTTCATTGTTGTATGTTTGTCTAATAGTTGTTTTTTTTTTTTTTTACTAACACAGTGCTGAATACCTAGTGGGTCCACAATAAAGATCCATCAGATCATGAGTTATTTCAGGATTGACTCTCAGAAGGAATGGCAGGCTTTCAGAAAGACAGCTCCGCCTGTTTTCATTGCCTTTTCCTGAACACGTGGTGGTAATACTTTTGTATGCACATTTTGGCCAACCTGGTCTACATGTACTAAAGAGGTGTTTCGGCCTAGGTCCCCTCTACCCTGGAAAACATTTACAGGTGTTCAGTCTTGCAGTCAGTCTTATTTTAAACCCTGTAACGTATGTTTGTCACCAACTTTGGGTGGCAGCTTTGAGAGATCACGGGGGAAATGTCACCCCTGCCCCCTTGAAGGGCGAGTGGAAGACTGGTACCACCTTTAGAGGGTGTGCACTTGGAGACTGATGACCCCGAGATGCATGAGGTAGTGCGCGCAGAAGGGAGCCCCTACGGCAGGGTGTCTCCTGAGCGCCATGGGCCTCTCCCGCCAGTTCCTTTCACCCTTTTGCTGAGGCCACTGCCATCTGTGTGTGACTGGCCTGTCCACCTTCCCGACCTCCCTTCCTGCCATCCTTCCAGCCCTGTCTCCAGCCTCGGTGGCCCTGAAGCACAGGCTTCTCTCCCCTGCAGCCCTGCACAGCTGTTCCCAGAGGCATGGCCTTGTTGGCTGGTTCAGGAAACTGGATTTGGGCTCTGGCTTTGCTAGGGACTCACCAAGTGACCTCACGCAAGTCACGTTCATTGTCTTCCTGGATCCCATCTTCTCAGCTGGGCGAGGATCTCCTGAGACCCTTTCCCACTGAGGCGTGTGAATTCCAGGAGAGCAGGAACAGCCATCGACCCGGCGTTTCCCACCTGGGGGATGTCCCTGCCTCGGGGAAGTTCCTCCGCCAGCCTCAGGTCTCTCGGGCTCCACTGACACGCGCTTCCGCGTTTCTGTTTCAGGGCTGGGAGAGGGCTCTGCTCTCCTTCATCCGGACAGCAGGACCCATCCCAGGTCCTTGGAGAAAAGCGCCTGGCGGGCCTTCAAGGAATCCCAGTGTCATCACATGCTCAAACACCTCCACAATGGAGCCAGGATCACCGTGCAGATGCCACCTGCCATCGAGGGCCACTGGGTGTCCACCGGGTAAGTGGCCGGGGCGCGAGGGCCCGGCGAGTGCACTTCTTAGGGTTTCTCAGTTGCACAGAGGCTTTCTAGAACCCACAGTGATCCTGGGGTTGTCTGAGTTCTCACTCAGAGCCAAGTGACTCTTGGAAGCCTGGGTTGATGAAGAAACAGAGCTCGGTCCTGCAGAAATCTTAGCCTGGGCAGTGGGGATACGGGGCCACTGTGAAGCCACCAGGAGTGAAAGCGTCCTTGTTTACTGAACCTGAGGACCACTCGAGTATGAAAAGAAACCATTAGCAAGTGAAATTAGCAAGCGTCTGTGTTTCACCAACCCTGAAACATGACGTGCAAGCTTCTGATGGTCTAAATAGTCTAGCCGTATTCTGGTAAGTTGATATCCAGCTTCAGAGTCTGAGAGTACGTTGAAAGGGACCCACACTGCCTGGACCAGCCAGGGCACAGCTCTTGGCTTCTTTTCCAGGCTGTGGAGCTGAGATTTATCCTGGTTTGAGCTCTGGCTTATCTTCCATTAGAGCTTTTAAAAATAGCCCAGAGGCAGACCTGTAGTCCTCGCCCTGCCCATTAAATTGGTGCAAATTCACATAGCTAACTAGGCTAAGGAATAGTGGGATCTGACACCTTCTGTGCAGACCCTCCCCAGGTGTCTCAGGGAGGGTTCACAGGCATCCAGAGAAGAGAGGGAAAAAAAGAATAAGACAAGGAAGACCCAGAGGTTTTTTGGTCTGTTTTTTTCTTTTCCTCTAAAAATGGGGTTTCTCAGAATAACCTCCTCATCAGTATTGGCACAGACAATCTTAAAGCAGTGTACTTTTAAATAATTTATCATTTTGTTCAACAAATATTTCTAGAGTGCACAAATGTTTACTGCGCCTGAGCACAGTTCTAGATTTCGTGTGTGTAGCAGAGAATCAAATAGACACGTCTTTAGGAATTTCACAAATAAACACACAAAGAAGTGTTACGAAGAGAGAAAAAAAACAACAGGTGCTCCAAGAGAATCTCAGGGCCCCTATTTTAGGACGGGTTGGGGTGGGAAGGGCTACCAAGATGAGGACACTTGAGCTGAGATGTCCTTGGCAGTGCAAGACTGGGAAGAGCTCTTGCTGTGGGGCAGGCAGAGGCTGGACTGGAGAAGCACCATGGTAGCCCTGTGCCTGGGGCGGGGGCGGGACAGTCCCCAGGAGGCCAAGGAGGAGGCTAAGCTGGCTCTCAGGGTCCTTGCAGGCCAAGTCTCTGTGAGTCTGGCTTTTAAAGTAAGAGAACTGGGGATGCCATTGAAGAGATTTCAGCAAGGGCCCTGTTAACAGCCCGTTGTAATGTGACTGAAGGATGCTCTGGCTCAAGGGGATGGTGGAAAGAGTGATGGGGATAGTAGGGTTCTCGGCCTCCTTAATCAATAGAAATCAATCAGAGGCCAGACAAGAAATTCAGGCCAGGCTTTACTGGGGCCCCTGCTGCAGCAGAGGGGAGCAAAAAGAAGTAATAGGTTGCTTTGCTCGCCCAGGTGGCTTAGTGGTAAAGCATCCGCAGGCCAATGCGGGACACTCGGGTTTGATTCCTGGGTTGGGAAGATCCCCTGGAGGAGGAAATAGCAACCCACCCCAGTATTCTTGCCTGGGACATCCCATGGACAGAGGAGCCTGGCAGGCTACACCCCACGGGGTCACAAGAGTCAGACACGACTTAGTGACTAAACAAGGATAACAACAACCCCCCAAGGGAAGGGTGAGCTTGTTCTTTACATGGGATGAGGGTAGGGGGTGTATCCAGGGGTTGGCAGGTGGGATGGCTTAGGTGGTCTGCCCACCCCTTAAGTGGTATTGAGTGCAGGGGGCACATACAGTCCCCTGCTTTTGCTCCCGGCTCTTCAGAAGGCAGTGGGGTTTTTGGTCTTTCTGTATTTTGTTGTCCATCATTTGCCCAACTGCACATGCACACAGTTATTTTTAGTCTTGTAGTTTCTATTTATCCATTGCTGGAGGAGAAGTGTGTCCAGGTGCAGGCACTGCAGCCAAGGGTCCTGGGTCCCAGCCCCTTTCAACTTGGGGATGACCAATTAAAAACCTAGCTAGAGACTAGTTCCAGCTGGAGATGGCTGAGGGCTGGGTGAGGGGAGTCAGAGTCTGTGGGCTGATGGAGAAGTGAGTGGGTGCAAACTTAGAACTGGATCAGCAGATTCTCAAGTGAGATGAGGTATGAGAAGTCAGTGATGCTCTTGTCTAAGCCATTGCAGCAGACATGAGCCTGCTTGCACGGAAGGACTCCTCTCTCCCTGGGGGATGGGGGGAATATGGGTTTCCTCTCCCTCTGTCACAGAGACAGATGCTCAGAGGACCACTGGGTGCTGTATGTCCACTCAGCATCTGCCGGCAGGTGAAGGTCTCTCCCCAGAGAATGGTACCCACTTCCAGTAATGCTTAGTCGTGTCTGACTCTTTGCGACCCATAGACTATAGCCCCTGGTCCATGGGATTTCCCAGGCAAGAATACTGGAGTGGGTTGCCATTTCCTCCTCCTCTTCCTGACCCAGGGGTCAAACCCACATCGCCTGTGTCTCCTGCATTGCAGGTGGATTCTTTACCATTGAGCCGTCAGGGAAGCACTAATGCCCATCCACCAGCTTATAAACTAACAGTAATTTTGAGAACCACTGGCCTTTGGGATGTCAGCTTCACAGCTTGATTTAGCCACACATGGCTCAAACCAGATTTACCATACCTACTAGGTTTATATATAAATAATAGATACAAGCAGGTTAAAGGCCAAGACTGGTGAGAAGAAAGTCCCAATGTCACCAAGACTAGGATCTGGCTAAAGGTGATGAGTGGATGGATTCTCTGGCCAACCCATTGACCACAACTGTGAGCTGTGGGGTCAGACCCCTGTGATGACCACCCCCCCACTGTGCTCACAGCATCCCCCCATTTTCTGTAGCTGTGAGGTGCGGGGTTGGGCCCCTGTGATGACCCCCCTCCTGTGGCTCCAGGCTCACTGGGTCTCTCCCCTGCTTTCCCGCAGCTGTGAGGTGCGGTCAGGCCCCGAGTTTATCACCAGGTCCTACCGATTCTACCACAACAACACATTCAAGGCCTACCAGTTCTACTACGGCGGCAACCGCTGCACCAGCCCCACCTACACGTTGGTGGTCCGCGGCAAGATCCGCCTGCGCCAGGCCTCCTGGATCATCCGCGGCGGCACTGAGGCTGACTACCAGCTGCACCGCGTGCAGGTCGTGTGTCACTCGGAAGCGGTGGCCGAGCAGCTGGGGCAGCTGGTCAACCGCACGTGCCCCGGCTTTGTGCCGGCTGGGGGCGCCTGGGTGCAGGACGTGCCCTACGACCTGTGGCGGGAGGAGGGCGGGCGCGAGTGCACCCGGGCCGTGAACTTCGCCATGCACGAGCTGCAGCTGGTGCGCGTGGAGAAGCAGCACCTGCCACACAGCCTGGACCGCCTGGTGGAGGAGCTCTTCCTCGGGGACGTGCACACCGACACCACCCAGAGGATGTTCTACCGGCCGTCCAGTTATCAGCCGCCGCTGCAGAACGCCAAGGTATGGCGCAGGGCCAGATACAGGGGTGGGGGCTGAATCACGGAGGGGCTGGGGTGTCCAGCCACCAGCTGCCCCGAAGAACGCCAAGGAACTCTGATGCCCCACTGTGCCCCAGGTGTTGGGGGGGCTCTGTCACAGAGGGACTGCTGGGGGTGATGGGACAGGAGGACTGCAGGCTGGGGGACACAGAGCCTGGGTCAGGGCACCTGAAGGCTCACCTCCAGCTCTGTGATGAGGCCTGGTTTTCCCATCTGATGAGGGTGATGGTCCTGGGTTGGTGGCTCAGAAGGGCCTTGGTGGCCATCCTTGAAAATTTCTAAGTCTTCTTTCTAAGTCTTCTTCTAAGTTAGTCTGTCCTGACCCTCTGGGAGCTTCTTCTATGAGTCCGAGAGGAAAGCTTGCAGGAAATGGAGAGGAGTTATGATCTTAGCACCTGGGAAGACAGAGGGGCAGCCAGGTGGGGATCCCCTGGCCCTGGAGGTGGGCGTGGGGGTGGGGGCTGTGGACTGTTAGAGCCTCCTGCTCTTTCTCCACGACAACCCCATGAGACCGCAACGACCACCCTCTTAGCAGAAAAGTGAGCAGCTGAGGTGTGAGGGGTGGTCTCCTGCCCAGGGTCACTGGTTAGTGACTTTCAGGGTCAGAGCTTGAACCCAGATCTTTCCTGAGACCCTGCCCTCTCCCAGTTGGACTGAGTGAGACCTAAGTCACTGTGGCGCTGTGGAGGATGTGATGGGGACAATGAACATCTTGAATGCTGACCCCCTAATTACACTTGGATTCACCAGGCACTTCCTTCCCGCAGGCTCGGAGTCTGTGTCTGCAGTAACAGGATGGTTTCCACCACAGAATCTGGGGAGGCAGGCAGGGGGCCTGGGTTGCGGGGGATGGGGGGAGGCAGAGAACTGCTCCCCCTCATCAGACCAGCTTTTCTGGAATCCTCTCTAGAACAGCAGCTCTCCAATCACAGGGCTTGTCTGACTTTTGCTTGGTGGTTTATTTGTTGGTTTTTTATTTTTTTGTTTTTTTAAATTTATTTTTAACTGGGGGAAAATTGGTCTTCCCTGGTGGCTCAGCTGGTAAAGAATCCACCTGCAATGCGGGAGACCTGGGTTCGATCCCTGGATTGGGAAGATCCCCTGGAGAAGGGAATGGCTACCCACTCCAGTATCCTGGCCTGGAGAATTCCATGGACTGTATAGCCCTTGGGGTCACAAAGAGTCAGACACGACTGAGTAACTTTCATTTTCTTGCTTTACAGTGTTGTGTTGGTTTCTCATTCGGTTTGTTCTCTCTCCTCTGAGGGTGCTTGTGCCTGGTGAGGGTACTGCACGGTATTGCCCCCACCAGACCACAATTGTCTTCTTTCTGTGAATGTGAGCTTGTGCCATGGAAGTTGGGAAAGTCACCTTTGTGACGACTATGGGACATCTGTGAGGAGGCCAGCCTGCAGACGCTGCTTTCTCTGGGTGCGTGTCTCGGGGACATCCCCTCCTCGGGCTCCAAGCAGACCCAGGTCAGGTCTGTGTGCTGTGCCCTGCAAGTTCCTGGGCTATCTAGAGCAAAGATGGGACAGGGTCATGGGGGAGAGGGCAGCCCTCCTGCCCCCAGGACCCCAGGCGCCCTGACAGGGAGAAGGCAAGCAAGGGCTCTGCCTGCTCCGTGTCTGATGGAGGGGCCCCAGGCCCGGCTCCTGGGAAGTGAAAGGACGTTGTAGGACCTCTGTGGGTGGCTGCCACATCCAGACACTGTGGCTCCTCTCCAGACTCCTGGTGTCGAGACACTGTGAGAAGGGGGTTTGCAAACGTGCACTTAGCGTCCTCTGAGCCCAGCTGAGCTGACATTCATATTGTCTCTGGGAGTGAGTGTGTCACTGGCGAGGATGGCCTGCAGCTCGTCCGGAAACTCCACAGGAGCCAGAGTCCCAATCCGGCCTGGCTGAGCCTACGAGAGGATCGCCTGGGAGCAGAGCCTTTATTCCTGTTCACAGTCCAGCGAGGATACTGGTGAGCAGGATGGTCAGGGGCCAGGAAGGAGAGGGAGGCCAGACAGAGGCCCCCTGCCTCAGAGAGGCCGCAGATAGGCTGGACCTGGCCTGGGGCTGTGTGTGCACATCATGGGGTCCAGGCCCCGCTTCCTCACCTGAGGATGCCCACATGGGCTCTTTGATCTCCTGCGCTCTCCTTACACCTGGAAAAGCAGGGAATGCCCACACCCAGCTCTCTCTTTCCACCTCTGTCTCCTCCGCTTCTCAATGTTCTCTGGCTCTTAGAACAAAGTTAAAGGGTAAACCCTTGCTCCTGAACTGGTGGCTCCAGAGAGGCACCCCCAGTCCTGTGCCCACTGGGCTGACTTCCCTCACCAAGCCCCGCCGTCTGTTGGGAGAGCCAGGCTCACACTCCAGCTCCTGGAGCACACACATTTCGGAAATGAGTCATGACACGTCAGCGTGGGGATAGAGGGTGGCACCTATAAGGCTGGCCTTCTTAGGATTTTCATAAAAGAGTCGAGGCTTTGTTTTCTGACAGCACTGGACAGACTGCAGAATATGTGGACCTTGGAGATGGAGCCAGTCCCAGGGTCCAGGTCTCCCGGGGTCACCAGCTGCAGGCTTGACAGTGTTTTTCTGACCTCTGGAAGTAAATCTTTCCTGTAAAAGAAGCAGAATTGATTGGGTTGACATGCAGAGCACTATCAGGCATTGGGAGAGGCCGCCCACCCGGCCTGCAGTGAGGAGCCCTCAGGGCAGGTGGCTCCTGGGAGGGAGGGTGGCTGAGGAGGGCCCCCCCAGCGATGGTGAGGCTGTAAGATGGATCCTCCTGTTTTCTCTTCCCTCCTCTGAGAGGACTGTTTCCCCAGATGCTTAAGAAATAAACTCTTTAAAACCCAGGCCACGATCCCTCTCCTCATTAAAGAAACGCTAAGGGTGGAGAGAGCCTTGGACCATAGAGATTACCCAGGACACACTGTCGAGTTTTGTTGTTTGTTTCAAAGGAAGGTATTGAACAGTGTGAAGAGTGTGATACCGTATGTAAAACTAGCAACAGAAGAAGAAGGTAGGCTGACCAGGGACCTGGTATTTCTGCAATGTCGGAATAAGGAGAAGGGGACAGTACAGCCAGGGACCAGATGTTTGTCACCGGGAACATTTCTGTACCTTTGTTCCATGATGTTATGCTATCCAAACTCATTACCACACTCAAATTCTAAACAGGCAGGACTCTGAGGCTTGGAGGAGAGCGGTGGCCACAGATGAAGTGGTGGCCGGGCTGGGCGGACGTGGGCCGGTGTCCAGGCCTGGGCTGTGCTCTCTGCAGAGGCTGGCCTGGCCCTGTGGCTCGGGGAGCTGAAAAGGCCCGTTCTTCTCCTGTTGTCCCCAGCGTGTGCGTCTGGGCCGCCGCGAGCGAGTGGTCAGGAAGTGTTACGATCCCTCCCCAGGAGCGCTGGGGGCGTGGGTCAATGGGCTTGGCCTCCGGGGCCTCTCCAGAGCCCTAGGTGCTGCTTGCCCACCGGCTCCCGCAGGCCCGCCCTCCCGCCGCCCGGGAAAGGAGGGGCTGGGGGCGCTTCCGGACAGACCACAGGCCCAGCCGCCCCCCCCCTCTGAACCCTTCACCTCCCCTAATCGCCAGTCCTTAGAGACCTGGCTGAAAATTAGCTTAACTGCTAAATTGAGTTTAAAACCACTCGTTTCAGCCCCTCTGGAAATGGGACACCGTGTAAAAATAGAAAAGTTAAATCAGCCTGTTTTTCTTAGCTTTGTACAACTTTGCTGTGAGGTTCAGAGCCCTCGACAAATACTCGATGTTTGAAGAGACTCAGGTGAGCCTCCTGGGAGGATTCTTCCGGATGAAGTTGGCTACTTTTCATTAAAAAGAAAAACAGGACCCCCTAAAGTAACCCTGAAAGAAGAGGCTCGGCCTGAGTCGAGTTCAGCTTCAGGGCACGTTCCCCTCTGCCTGGATTCCTGTGCCGCGGAGGGTTAGCCAGGCGCCTTCTTTCCTCGGCAGAATCAAAAGTGATTAGAGCAAAGATTGCCGGGGTCGCTGGAAACGCCAGGGCCTCAGGATCAGGCTTGCAAGCAAACGGAATTGGGCTTTATCCAAAACCCTAGGCCGGTGAGGCCACAGCATCGTAAATCAGAGAGGTGTCTGCAAACCAGACCACTCTCCCCAGCCACGTGCCTGAGGTATTTGGTCTGGAATGTGATGGCGGGGCTGCCCGGCAAGGAAGAAGCCCAGCAGCACATTTTGGGGCTGCCTGAGCCCTGGGAGGAAGCAGGGGTTCCCATGTGCTTTCTGTCCTGCATTCTCTGCAGACCTCGGGCTCGAACAGCCATTTGTCTGGAGGGAGCTTGTCTTTCCAAGGCTCTTCAGAGCACGTGAGAAATACAGGTTTACGGTGACATCTGTGACATCCCAGTGACCTTGGACCACATGGCCATGGACAGCAGGTGTCCGCCCAGCTCTGGGAGGTGGGTCTGCGGCAGGAAGGGTCTCTCCTTAGGCCTGTGGTTGGCGTGACTCTCGGTGGAGCAGTGAGTGGGTGTCACAGGTGCACGGGTAGAAGGATCCAGAAGCTCACGGAGGAATCTGAGTCCCCGCTCTTTTCTGCCAGTGCAGGGAAAGGAGAGGGGTTTGTGGAGGTGATGGGAATTGGAAGAGGTGGTCGAGGACGGGGCATTCAAGGAGTCAAGACTGAGACAGTGTCAGAAGCCGGCTTACCTTCAGGATGCTGCTCTAAAGAACCGTGACCTTGCCCCTCGGGCTGGGTGCTGCCCAGCGGTGATGGGATCAGCTGATGGGCTCTGGACTCCGGCGGGCTTGCTCAGGTGGACACCCCAGGGCCAAGAAATGCATTATCATGCAACGGCCATGCCGCGTGGCTCCTGGCCTCTGCTCTGTCTGCAGAAATGTGTTTTCTTTTTTTTTTTTCTGATTCCTGAGTGCAAGATTGCTTTATTCAGGGAGTCAGCAGACCAGGAAGTTGTTGTTGTCAGGGACCATGCATGCGGTAAGCATTTCGTCCCTTAAAAGGCCAGGAGGCTGGGAGGACGGCGTGAGCTCCCGGGTACAGGAAGTCAACTGTTGGGAAGTCCGGGGTGAGTCCTGATGTTCGGGGTGTTGGCCAAGCTGCGGGGAGAGGACAGGGCAGGGGTCAGACGTGGGGTCCACCGCCTTCATGGCAAACTCGACTGTGAGGATGAGTCGCCTTCAGTTCTTTAAATGTTCTAGGACACAACCAAGTAAATGTTAATTCAGAGTTCCTTCTGAAACCTCCCCTACAGTCATCTGTATTGAAGATCAGCGGTCTTCTCAAGGATCTTTCTATCCTGCTGTTGGGTCTGGGCGCAGTGTGTCTGCAAGGGCAAGCTGAAGGCAGGATTCTCTCTCATGTGATTTACAGGAAGGGTCTCTGGGAGCACACGGCTCAGACTCTAAACCTCCTAGAAAACCGTTTCTAGGAAATGCAGTGTTGTTCCCCAGGGACACACCCAATGCCCCGTCCTACCTCCAGGACGCAGTGTTCCCTCGACTCTGCTCCGGAAGCATCTGGCAGCCACACACAGGGCCGAGGAGTGGCTGAGCCTCTCTTGCCCTCTCCCCTTGTCCTTCCAGCTGGACCCTTCTGTGGTGCCTGCATCACAGCTACAGGGTTGCCGGGCAGCATCTTTGTGTAGCTGAGTCCTCTTCCCTCAGCACCCGCATCAGCTCCTGGCTGGTGGTAACCAGGCTGAGTGGGGTCTGAGCGCTGCTCCAGCCTGGCCAGACATACTGCCAGCCTCCAGGGGTGGGGAGTGGGGTCTAAGGCTACAGTTACAGACACCCAACCCATTTCTTGCTGCAGGTCACTCCTCTTGTTGAAATGCTCTTCCCCCCTTAGTCATCGTGAAAGCCTGCTATTTAAGAAAAGCATCTGGGGGACTTCCCTTATAGTCCAGTGGTTAAGAATTCACCTTGCAATGCAGGGGACACATGTTTGATCCCTGGTTGGGGAACTAATATCCTACACGCCACAGAGCAGCTGAGCCTGCCTACCACAGCTAGAGAGTCCTGTGCTGCAAGGAAGGATCCCGAGTGCTGCGACTAAGACCCGACCCAGCCAAATAAATAAATATTTTTTAAAAAAGAAAAGCATCTTGAAAAAGAGAAATTTCACACCTGGGGCAGTATCTCAGCCTTAATTTTTGCTTCCCCACGGTTGTTCCTATAGATCTTTTGAGTTTTATTCAAGCCAAAGTGAAAGTGAAAGTCGCTCAGTCATGTCCAACTCTTTGCAATCCCATGGACTTCCCACCAGACTTCTCTTGTCCATGAAATTCTCCAGGCAAGAATACTGGAGTGGGTTGCCATTCCCTTCTTCAGGGGATCTTCCCGACCCAGGGATTGAACCTTGAACCTGGGTCTCCTGAATTGCAGGCAGATTCTTTACCATCTGAGCCACCGGGGAAGCCCAATATTCAAGCCAGGGATGGTGGTAATTAACAGCATGAATCAGAACTTTTTAAAAAAATCCTATCCACAAGACAGAAAAGTGTTCCCTTTATCCAACCATGACTGAAACTGTCCCCTTGTTGACAGTGTCCATTGAGAGGCCAGAAATCCCATTCATTTGTGACATTTGGTTTCTTAATACCAACTGAAAGAGTTGTTTAAAATTGTGACTAGTCAACTCAACAACAATTACAATAAAAGAAACCCAATTAAAAAATGAGGAAGGGGAGTTCCCTGATAGTCCAGTGGTTAGGATTCCAGGTTTTCTCTGCCAGGGCCCGGGTTCAGTCCTTGGTTGGGGAGCTAAGATTCCACAAGCCATGTGGCACAGCCACAGAAGATGTACAGATTAGCCCATAAGTGCATGAAAGATGCTCAGCATTTCTAATCCTTAGGGAAATGCAGATTGGAACTGCAGTGGGTTACCACCTTCACACCTATTAGGATGGCTGTTACAAAGAAAGGAGAAAGTAGCCGTTGGTGAGGATATAGAGAAATGGGGACCTTTGTGAGAATGTATGGTGTGCAGCTGCTGTGGAAAACCATATGGCAAGTCCTCAAAACATCAAACACAGAATTGTCCTTGTTCAGCCGCTCAGTCGTGTCCAACTCTGTGACCCCATGACTGTAGCCCACCAGACTCCTGTCCACGGGATTCTACAGGCAAGGATACTGGGGTGGGTTGTGGTTTCCTCCTCCAGAGGATCTTCCCGACCCAGGGATCGAACCCATGCGTCCTGCACTGGCAGGCGGATTCTTTACTACTGAGCTACAGGGGAAGCCCAAAGACAGAATTACAATTAGCAATTCCATGTATTGACCCCAAAGAATTGAAAGCAAGGTCTGAGGTGTAGTGGACCGCCATGTAGCGAACAAGTGGAAGCAGTGCAGGTGTCCACCGGCAGATGATGGCTAAACCAAATGTGCACGCACACAGTGGAGTACCACTCAGCCTTAGGACGGAGATTCTGACACAGGCTGACGTGTGGACGAACCTTGAGGACATTGTGTTAAATAAGCCAGTTACAAGAAGGACTGTATGATCCCACTTATATGAGGGACCTCAAGTTGTAATATATTCTTAGAGACAGACAGTAGGATGCTGGTTGTCAGGGGCTCGAATGAGGTGGGGACAGAGTTTTGGAAGATGAAGAAGTTCTGGAGACTGCTGGTGGTGATGATTGGACCACTATGTGAATGCACGTCGATGGCAAGTTTTATGTTATGTATATTTTACCACTACGGGGGCTTCCCAGATGGCACTAGTGGTAAAGAACCTGCCTGCCAATGAAGGAGACATAAGAGACATGGGTTTAATCCCTGAGTTTGGAAGATCCCCTGGAGGAAGGCATGGCAACCCACTCCAGTATTCTTGCCTGGAGAATCCCACGGACTTAGAGGAGCCTGGTGGGTTACAATCCATGAGGTTGCACAGAGTCAGACATGACTGAAGCGACTTAGGATGCATGAAGTCAAGTAATTAGTTTACAGATTTTGCAAGATCAATACCCAAGGGCCAGCTTCCTCCCACTCCCTCCCAGCAGATGGATGACAAGCTTCTCCAAAACTACCCAGCCTGCCTTTCTCCGCTGCCAACCAGAAATGGTTCAGGTGGGACCCTCACTTACATGAAGGGACCAGAGTTCAGCCAGGTCCTCATCTCAAAGTTTAGGACCCCTGCCCTGTCTTTCTTAAAGAAAAACACCAGATACCACTGTGCTGGGCATAGACCAGCCAGGCCACACAGCAGTGCCCCCTCCTCTAGGCTGGTTCCTTTTCTGAAGAGCAGTTGATCCCTGGTGTCATCGGAGCAGCTCTTATAAGAACTAAGGCCTCTTGTTCCCGCCCCACCTGCCCAGTCTAAGAATTCTGGGCACTTCCTGAATGATATTGGTGTTTGAGGAAGCAAACAGATCTTTTCAGGGATTGAGGCTCGTGTCTTCCTAGAATGGCCAGAAATCAAGTGGTCACAAGTGATGTTTTTAAATTCCCAGATAGCAAACCGAATGGTGGAAGCAGGAGGAAGCAAGTGGAGGCTGGGTCGGCCTGTCGGGATCTGCAGTGCACGTGGGCTGCGTAGAATCTGGCTGGTAGGCAGGAGTCGGGGAGCAATCAGCAGGCTGCCAGCTGGCGAGCTCCCGGGGGAGTAGCCAAGCAGTCACTCCTTGCTTTGGAGCACTCTTTGCTCCTTGCTTCCTGTTTTGGAAGCAGCCTGGTGTGTGCTCTCAGAGGGTTCTCTCTCTTTCCAGCGTGTCTCCTACACCACTTGGCATGGTTGCTAACAGGCACCAGCATCAGAACGTTTGTGAAATCTCAGAGACTTGAGTCTGAGTACTGGGCTGGTTTCACTCAGATATTGTGGACTGGGGTGGGGGAGCAGGGACAGCAGGTATAGTTTGATCAAGGTGCTGCTCACAATAACACTTACTAGCCATTAAGCGGCTAACTTCCTGGATGCGGGAGCTTATACGATGTTACAGGCATTATATTAGCTTTCTGTCCCAAACTTTGAGTATCAGAACCCCCTTTTGGGGTAAAAAAAATTTGAAACCTTCACTTCCTAGTAATTTACAAGAAAATAACATCATGGCAAAATTACTGAATTCAATGATGCTTTCTTTCAATTAAATTTGTCTTTTTCATCCTATCATGCATTTGAAAGATCGTAGCACTTATAGCAGGAGACGTGCTATTTGTTTGGTCTTCCTACCAAGTGCCATGCACATACACAGCCCCAACTCGCCAAAACTCCATGCAGCAATTCTCAGAGTACAGAGTGGCCTGCCTTAATCTGTGCTCATTTCCTACAGCATTTATGCAGGTATAACAGTGCTCATTTTATGCATGGGGACGTTGACATGGAGAGATCAGTAACTTTCCTACAGTCCCCAGCTGCAGTTGCTGGCCTTTGGATCTCCTGCCATGGCTGGAATCATCATTTTTTGTGCAAAGAAGCCCTCGTGGGCTGTGTGCACATGTCCTTCCGGTCCGTGTCCTCGTGGTGGCTTACAGACAGCCCCCTGCTGACCACGGACTGTAGGGCACTTTCTTGTGTATCTCAGAGACCTGGGCAGGAAACCGTAGGTGTACAAACACATGGGGCCCGGGACAGAGAAGCCTCTGCGCTGCCTATTGGATCTCCTCCTCAAGCCCCAAGCAAACCTCCTCTCCTGAAAATAATGCCTGGCTCCACTGATGAGCACAAGGACTGTCAGTGGGCATCATGCTGTCCCAGAAGGAGAGCATGGAGGGGGGCGACTGGAATGCCCTGGTCCCCTCCTTTGCCCGCCTGCTCACAGAGGCAGCCCCTCTCAGAGTCAGTGCGAGGGATGGAAAGGCCTGGAGGTTGGATTTCTGCCCAGAGAACAAGTGCCTGCCTGCCGAGTGACCACCTGTCAGTCCTGCCCGCAGGCTCGGAGCTGTGCCTGGTGGGCCCCAGGCAGGGGCGGGGTCAGGGTCGCCCTCCTGCCACAGAGCGGTCACGTGGGCGTGGGCTTCTAGCGTGGCCGGCATTTGGCAGCCTGGGTGGGTTTACAGACCCACGTGGCGGGGAGAGGAGCAGAGAGGATGTCCGTCCTGGGAAGCAGCCCTGGCCACAGGCCTCCTGTGCCTTGAGTCCTGCAGCTGGCAATGGCCGTCTCTCTGGTCACAGAGCTGCCTTCCCAACTCCCAGACCTCAGCTTTTTCTATGAACCCCGAGCCTTGCTCCAGGCAGACAGCATCCACATGGCTAACAGTCTCAGGGGCCCTACTCAGAGGGGGTTTTCTCAGCCGCAGCCCTAGACAACCCTCGTGCAGGATCCACGCTGGTGCCCCAAGGCCCAGGCAAAGAGGCACTCCCTACAGACAAGTGGCTGCTCTCACACTAAGTACGTGGCTTAAAGCCATGAAGCAGGAGTCAGGAAGAGCCAGCACACTGTCCAGACCGTGGGCCAACGCATACAGGTGGGTACAGGAGTGCCCGTATCCTCCCTGGCCTCTGCTCTTGCCTCCTTGAGGCCAAGCCCTCATGCCCTCCTTCTCGGGGACCCCTGCCCTCATGACACAGTGCCCTGAGTCACCCATGGCAACTGGAGTGCTTTTCTTCCTTCTGTGCGTGTGTGCGTGATAAGTCTCTTCAGTCATGTCTGACTCTTTGCAACCCCATGGATTATAGCCTGCCAGGTTCCTCTGTCCATGGGATTCTCCAGGCAGGAATACTGGAGTGGGTTGCTATTCCCTTCTCCAGGAGATCTTCCCGACCTAGGGATCGAACCTGCGTCTCTTCTGTCTCCTACATTTGCAGGTTGATTCTTTACCACTAGCACCACCTCGGAAGCCTTTTTCCTTCTAATGTCTCATAATTATTTTCATTGGAAAAAATCTAGTTGTGGTAAAATACAGGTAACAAAGTGTACCATCTTAGCTACGTCTAGGCATCCAGTTCGGTGATGTCAAGGACATTCGGGTTGTTGTATGACCTTCCTTTCCATCCACCCCAGCCCCCAGTAACTTCTGTTCTGTTTTTGGTTTCCATGGATTTGTCCACTTGAGGTCCCTCTATGTGGGATCGTACGGGGTTTGTCCTCTGTGACTGGCTCATTTCACTTGGTATAATGTCCTCCAGGTTTATCCATGTAACAACCTGCATGTGTCAGAATCCCCTTCCTTTTTCAAGGCTGAATTCTATTCCTTTGCATGTCTGGACTACATTTTCTTTTTTTTTTTTTTTTCCATTTATTTTTATTAGTTGGAGGCTAATTACTTTACAACATTGCAGTGGTTTTTGTCATACATTGAAATGAATTAGCCATGGATTTACATGTATTCCCCATCCCGGTCCCCCCTCCCACCTCCCTCTCTACCCGATCCCTCTGGGTCTTCCCAGTGCACCAGGCCCGAGCACTTGTCTCATTGGACTACATTTTCTTTATTCAGCCACTGATACACAATGTTGCTTCTGCCTTTAGATTATTTTGAATCGTGCTGATGTGAACATGGGTGAACAGATTCCTTTTTGAGGCCCTGATTTCAGTTCTTTAGGGTATAAGCCAGAAGTGGGGTGCCAGGTCCTAAGAGAATTCTTTTCTGAAGCAACTACATCATTTTACATTTCCACCAGCAGTGCAATGGGGTTCTGGTTTCTCTACGTCCTCACCAAGACTCTCATTTTCCGCTGGTCTTGATACTGCATGCTAAGTTGCTTCAGCCCTGACCTTATGGACTGTAGCCCAGCAGCCTCCTCTGTCCATGGGATTCTCCAAGCAAGAATACTGGACTGGGTTGCCATGCCTTCCTCCAGGGGATCTTCCCCACCCAGGAATGGAACCTGGGTCTCTCATGTCTCCTGCATTGCAAGTGGGTTCTTTACCGCTGAGTCACTGAGGAAGCCCGGTCTTGATAGTAGCCATCCTAATTGGGCAAGGTTGTGCCAGCCTTTCTTTTTGACATCAAGTGTCCAAGACAGGTGGTATGGAATAAGATGTAACAGGATTTTCAAAAGGCCTGCAAGTCACAGCTGAAATATTTAGGCCTGGCTCTACCACCAGCCCCCACACGCGCGCGCTGATGAGAACAGGCGGGCACACGCGCCCCCAGGCACCCTCAGGTACCCTGGTTAATGGCACGGTGCCCTGGGGAGGCAAAGGCTGTGCATTTGCATTGCCCTCTTGGACACCGTCTTTTCCCACCTTGTGTCTCGGCGGCAGAACCACGACCACGCCTGCGTCGCCTGCCGCATAATCCACCGCTCGGACGAGCACCGGCCGCCCCTGCTGCCCCCCAAGGCGGACCTGACGGTGGGGCTGCACGGCGAGTGGGTGAGCCAGCGCTGCGAGGTGCGGCCCGAGGTCCTCTTCCTGACACGCCACTTCATCTTCCACGACAACAACCATAGCTGGGAGGGACATTACTACCACTACTCGGACCCCGTGTGCAAGCACCCAACCTTCACCCTCTACGCCAGGGGCCGCTACAGCCGCGGCGTGCACTCCGCCAGGGTCCTGGGCGGCACGGAGTTCGTGTTCAAAGGTAGGGCCCATCCCGCCCCGGAGCTGACGTCATGGGGGCGGTCCGGGGGCGTGTCTGTGGAGGCGGAGCCGGGGCACAGGGCATCTTCTCTGCAGGGATGTTGGGGAGGAGACCTCCCGCCTCCAGAGCAAGGTTCGCTGCGGCCCCTAGGCTGTGGTCAGTGGCGTCTCTGGTGCCCCAATGTTTGACTGTCTGGCCCTGGAGAAGATGCCACGCACTTGCAGGCGGGAGGTCAGAGGCCTGCAGGCAGGTGAAGGGTGACTCCACTAGACTGCTGTCAGCCAGGGTGTCCTATGGGCTCTATTTCTAGGTTTTCTTTGAGCATGTGCATCTTTTTAGGCAGGTGTCCACCCTGTCATGGACAAATAAGACAGTGGTGTGACCCCTCCCATGACAGCATCCCAGGGTTCAACACCCCCCCCCCCATAGCTCTTGTGTGTACACAGAATATGGCCCCTGAGAGGGGCTCGCAGTTGGTTGGGGTTTCCCTTTAGTGGACTTAAGCATATTTTTCTTGCTTGCCACCTAATTAACCTTAGTTGCTCAATTCACAGGCCAGTATTAATTTGCAAGACTGCTCACTCATATAAGTGTATGACACCAAAACTATTTAAAAACCTCAAAACCTATTCATAAAAACAAATTCCAGTTTTTGTTGACAATGGTGTCCATCCCAATGAGCGGTGTCCCCAGAGACCACTCCCTGGGGACAGTCTGGCTTCATAGGACAGGCTGGGTCGGCTGCTTTGTGGGCTCAGCATGGACAGCGGATGGGCTGGACTTCCCCTGGTGGCGCCTGCAGGGTGCCTGGGGTGGCCACTCATCACGTCCACGTGTGGCACCCTTTCCACCCGAGGGTCCTTCCTGTGGGCCATGGTCTTCGGGGTGGGCTGACAGCAGGGGCTGGTGAGGCGTGGTGCCGCCAGCAGCCGCGCGTCACAGAGCTATCTTGTCTCATTGGCAGTGAACCACATGAAGGTCACCCCCATGGATGCGGCCACGGCCTCGCTCCTCAACGTCTTCAGCGGGAACGAGTGCGGGGCCGAGGGCTCCTGGCAGGTGGGCGTCCAGCAGGATGTGACCCACACCAACGGCTGCGTGGCCCTGGGCATCAGGCTGCCTCACACGGAGTACGAGATCTTCAAGATGGAGCGGGACACCCACGGCCGCTATCTGCTGTTCAACGGCCAGAGACCCAGCGATGGCTCCAGCCCGGACCGGCCCGAGAAGAGAGCCACGTCCTACCAGATGCCCCTGGTGCAGTGCGCCTCGTCGGCACCCAGGCCTGAGGACTTCTCCGAGGACCCTGGGGGGCACGGGCACCGCAGCTGGGCCCCCGGGAGCAGCCCAGGTCCCCTGCTGCTGGCCGGACTCACCGGCCTCTGGACTCTGTCACCCTGGCTCGGCCTTGGCTAGAAGTGCCAAGGGTATGATTTTTTTTTTTCCACACCAGGATGCCTTACAATTTACAGACTTTCTTTATGAAAAGAAGAGACACTTCTTCCTCAGATGCACTTGAGCGGCTGAGAATGGTGCTCCTTCCCGCCCGCCACCCCCACCCTCCAACCCGCCCAGCCTGAGTCATGAGCTGTTTGAAGATTCGGCTTTGAACTCCGTCCAGTTGGGTCCTGGGCCTGGGCGTCCTCACCATATAATTGCACTTTAAGACCGCAGAGGGTTTCAGGCGAGCATGTTGGCAGAGGCAGCGGGGCAAGAGCTCCACCATCTTCTTCGTTTCCATCGTTGTGCGCTTTGGGGTGGAGCTCCGGCTTCAGCTTTTCCTGCTGCTTCTCTGCGGCTGCTTCCTGCTCCTGTGAACCTGCTTTGCTCTCTGAGTTCCCAGCCGGGGATGCCGAGCAGAGTTGGTTGGGACTGTGATCCAGACAATTTTTTTTTTTACATATAGAAGAGACAGGGGAGCGGGAAAAGACCTGAGTATAAGGGAACAACTGTGCCAGCCTTTCCGCAGAAAGAGGACAAAGCCACACTTTCAGATGTTGAAAAGTATCTGTAATTAAAGTTTCAGAGTCACTTAAACAGTGGTCGTTTTAGCTTGTTGGGAAAGGAGGTGCCGGTCTGTGCTGGTCCCCGGTTGGCTACCGGACGCTCATCACTCTTACCACCCAGGCACAGGGTGGGGAGGTGCGGGTCAGCACCCTTCCCACTGCAGATGGACAGGAGCCGCGATTCAGGGAGGATGACCCGGGTGACGTGGTGCCCCTCTGGTCTGGCCTCCTCTCTGGAGGACCTTGTCCTGGCTCACGTGGCGCCTGGAGCTTTACTCTGTCACCTCTGCCGCTTCAAAGACTAAGACTCAGAGACCACATGGGGGCGCCACGGCCCTGGCTGTCCAGAGGAGGCAGTGGGGGCATCCTAGCCAGGTCCCCAGAGACCATTCACCCTGCTCAGGGTTCAGGCCGGGCTGACCCGGCTCTGCCACTGCAGAGAGTCTCAGGGCACCGTCAACAGAGTCTGTGAGGGTGCACGAGTCGCTGTGGCTTGTTAGGAAATGTGCCCTCTGAACACCGAAGATGGTGGCCAGGAGAGACCCATGGAGGGAAGCGTGAGTCACCGAGAGAAAGCCCGGACATAAGTTGAAGCTGGTGTGCAAACCATTATTGAGGTCAAGAGTCCCACCTGTACTTAAGAGCTGCCTTTATGAGACGCTGTGGTGATAAGTTATAAGGGGGCATGGGGGACCACAGTGCTGTCTGTGTCTTTAGATGATATTTTACATTGCGGTTGAGGGGGGTTATTCCAATGAAAGTACTAACTTAATGTCTGCCCAGTTTAATAAACAGAGATGTCAGAGATACTCCCACAATATACATTTTACCTGTGGATCTATTTAATTAACACTAATGCTATCTTTAAAGGATATAATAAAATTGTGTAAAAAAAAAAACAAACATGTTCACTACAGAATACCTCTGTGATTTACTGTAAAAATGTTGGATTTATAGTCACTCATCTGGACTCAGCTGTTCACACTGTTTAAAAGTACACTCCATGTGTATACACATATACACACCCATATGCACATATACCCCAATACACAGGCTTGAATGTGTACATAGTGTGTGATATGTATGTGTCTTAGGGACGAGATGACATTCGTGTGGTCTTGTCACTTTCTGATTTACTACAAATCAGAACAGAGAATGACCAGTATAATTTATTCACAAATTATCATCAGTTGGATTTGTGCCTGTCGCTCACTGTCTCACCCACATACTTCACGTCCTAAAACTAAGCTGCCCGGGTAGCCTACGAAGATTGTCTAATTTTAAGAGATTCTCCATCACTTTGAAGAAACACAATGGCCTATCCTTTAACAGTCATTCTGTTTCAAGAATTGGAAATTTTAACTTTAGGCCAAGGTGCCGTCTCTGAGGAAGGAATGGCTGACTCTAGAATATTCCATAAAAGCTGACAATACTCCATAATCTGCACTCAGGAGCTGGCCAGTCTGCCCTGAAGTTAGAAGCTGGTCATATTTGTAACTCTGAGATTGGGGCAGGCAAGGCATGAACACTGACTGGCTCTCCTTGGTGTCGCTGGCCTCTGGGACTGGATGTCTTGTCCTGAGCAGCAGGCTGGTCACAGGCAGCTCAGAGAGCTGCTTCTTGGTCAGCAATATAATTTGAGTGTCACCTGGGCTTCAGACTCTGTAAAATCCAAGTTGACCCAGGACTCAAGAAGGTACTTCTAGGGTCCCAGTGTCCCTAGCACAGAGCAGAGGGGGTTCGTTCAGACATTACAAGTGCCACCGTTCATCCCAGAGGCCCAGTGTCTAGCACTGCCGAGATCATCCATCCTGAGTGGTCCGTCACAGGGTTCCCATGCCAAGCTGCCCATCAGGGTGACCTCGCGCTTCCCGACACGGAGGAGCCCTATTCAAAGGGCGGGCAGCCCAGAACCTCTCTGATGGGGCCTCGCACACACACACCAGATGGAAACAACCTGAGTGTAGGCCTTGTAGCTCCTGACTGAAGGAAAATCTTTTTGACGGTAGAAGCACGGTTCTCTAGTTCAACTACTCTTTAAACCTCCTACTGAAAACAGCGGTGATGTTCATGGCCATCCACACAAACCCTGTGATGTTCTATTGTAAATGGTACGTCCCATCCCTGTAACGCATACTAGGTCCCTGGTATTTCTTTTGGAAAATAGAAAAACCACTCCTTAAATATATGTGGAAACCATAAAGGACCCTGAGTAGCCAAAGCTATCTTGAGAAAGAGCAAAACTAAAGGAAGCACATTTCCTGATTTCAGAGCATATTGCAAAGCCACAGTTGAGTGTGGCACTGACACAAAGCCAGACACCCAGAACAGAGACCAGGGATAAACCCGCACGTTTGCAGTCAGCTGATCTTTGTTAATGCAAGGGAGCCAGGAAGGTGCAAGAAGAGTCTTATGACATTGGAAAGACTGAATACTCACATACACTAGACTGAAATTGGACCCTTACACCAGAGACAAAAAGAACAAACACCAAGTCAAAATGGATTCAAGGCTTGAACATAAGGCCTAAAATGGTAAAACTCTTAAGAAGGAAATATAGGGGAAATATATCACGACATTGGCTTTGGCAGTGATTTCACGGATATAATTCCAAAAGCACAGGCAACAAAAGCAAAAATTAAAAAATGGGCTACATCAAACCAAAAAGCATCTGCACAACAAAGGAGAAAAATCAATAGAGGGAAAAAGCAACCCATTAAATGAAAGAAAATATGGCAAACTTTTTATCTGATAAGGGGTTAATCTCCAAAAGGAACTCCTACAACTCAACAGCAGCAGAAAAAAAAAGCAAGAAACTCTTTATAAAAATGGTCAAATGGGGACTCCCCTGGTGGTCCAGCAATTAAGACTCTGCACTTCCAGTGCACGGGTGCAGTTTCAATTCCTGACTGAGGAGAAAGATCCCACATTCCTGGGGGCCAAAAAAACACCCAAAACATAAAACAGAAGCAATATTCAATAAAGATTTTAAAAATGGTCCACATTAAAAAAAAAAAAAGGTCAAAGGATTTGAATAGACATTTCTCCAAAAAATATTCTATTTTATATTTTCTCTTCTTTGAGTAATTTTGCCATGGAAACAAGTGGATGATGTCAGAAATGGATGGCATAAACATGGAAGTGCAGGCTTCACAAAAGAGCTGGTCAAAGATGAGAAATAGCTCTGATTTCCAAACAAAATTCATTTCAGTAGCCAAGAAAACAGAGTCCCTGGTGTGATAAAGCGCATTCTCTAAAGAACCCCCTTTGAGTGTGCTCCAGCACGAATGTCTGTCCGCAGTATTCACAGCAAACTAGCCAACCTCTGCATTTCCTTATTAGCTTGAAACTAAATAGCAGGAAATAGCCAGGGGCACCAATAACACTGCAGAATCTTGTGCCAACTTCCAGCTGGGTAGACGGCCCTGTGGAGCTAGTTTCTTAATACTTTGAAAAATTCCACTGAAATGAGAGATAACAAACTTGAAAGGCAAGTCCTTTGTGCATCAATAAATCAGACATCAAAGTGATGATTGGGCCAGAGATCTAAAGAAGTCGTGTGTCATTTTCAGCATAATAAAGTAGTGAATATGAATTCAGATGAGCGGCCTGGCTGGAAATAAAGCAAACCATGTGCTCTATTTCTGGAGTAGCCCTTCTCCCCGGGGGGTGATACAGATTTTGATTCCATGGTATCTTGCACACTTGTTCACTCGTCTCATCACATTTCCAGACCACAGAGAGCCGTAAGTTACCTTTTCCGTTGCAATTCACTCCAAAAGCATTGGACTATTGAAGAAAATGGTGATGATTAAAACAACTAAAAACTCATAGGAGTTCTGTGCAAAATTTTACCACACAGGCAAACAACTATGAACAAACAAGTTTAAAAACAGTTAATTCATGCTATACACCTGAAAGTAACACAACATTGTTAATCAACTATGCTCCAGTATAAAAGGAAGAAATGAAGCAGGTATTCAACCTGTTCTTGTTAGGTCCATGAGGTCCTAGCGCCCTCCTCAGGCTCTAGGAGCATAGCCTAGAGCCTCCTCCTCCACTGCATAGCCAACTGCTCCTCGATGGGGGTCCTGCCACAGCCCAGGCCGGCTGGGGCGGGGGTTGGGGGGAGGTGGTGCTGCAGGACTGTGACTTACATCAGTTACTCTAAGCTTCAGACACTTACTTTGATTGTTCTTCACTTATTTTTGCATGATCAACATTAAGTAAACTGATCGTTAGACTATGCCCTGCCACCATTTAGGAATAACAGTTATGTTGCTATAAATAGAGGATTTTTTACTCAAAGAAAGTTTTGAATCTGTCTCATTCCATCATATACTCAATGCAGTGACCCTCCCCTGCCCCCAGCCAGTGTGATAACTCATGGGGACACCCAGGGTCAGCCTGAAAGTTCCCAGAGTCATTGCTGAAACTGTCAGGGCATGTCATTCCATTTCTGAACACTTATAATTCTTTAAAGATTCTTTCTAATATTGGGATGAATATTAGACCCTAGTTCCACCCATGATCCTAAGTCTCTCAGAAGGAATTACTCTTTCTCCACTTGACAGGCTTCCAAACAACTGTTCTCCCCAGGTCTCTTCTTTGGTAGAGTTTTGTTCACATTTTCCTAATAAGATTTGGACCTTGTGCTGCAAATCACTGCTCCGTTCTTTCTTATTTAGTTAAGTTTCAGTTTGTATAATTAACAATTCTCTAAAAATACTGAATAAAATATCATAGATACAGATGGACCAATGAAAATAATCTTAGCACCACTACTTCCCCTAGTCTAGACCAACTCTGAAGACAGCTGAAAGTGTTAATTGCTCAGTCATGTCTGACTCTTTTGCGACCCCATGGACTGTAGCCCACCAGGCTCTTCTGTCCATGGAATTCTCCAGGCAAGAAAACTGGAGTGGGATGCCATTCCCTTCTCCAGGGGGTCTTCCTGACCAGGGATTGAACTCGGGTCTCCTGCACTGCAGGCAATTCTTTACCATTTGAGCCACCAAGTAACACCAACTCTGGTGGAACCAATATGTCAGTTTTTTTTTTTTAAGACATTCATTTTTGGCACTGAGGTCCTTAAATATTTAGAAGTTGAAACTGTCTCTTTTATGCTGCATGGTGTAGAAATGTCAGGACTCAACAAACCATTTGGAGAAGGAAGTGGCAACCCACTCTGGTACTCTTGCCTGAAACATCCCATGGACGGAGGAGCCTGGTAGGCTATAGAGTCACAAAGAGTCAGACACGACTGAGCGACTTCACTTTTGCTTTTCACTTTCATGCATTGGAGAAGAAAATGGCAACCCTCCCCCGTATTCTTGCCTGGAGAAGCCCAGGGACGGAGAAGCCTGGTGGGCTGTAGTCCATGGGGTCACACAGAGTCAGACACGACTGAAGCGACTTAGCAGCAGCAGCGGCAGCAACAAACCATTGCTATAAGAACCTTGAAAGGAATCACAGGTTTTTTAAAAAGAAATAATTTGTGTACGTATTGGTTGTGTATGTCTACAAGCTATTCCAATGTCTGCTTTACCCTCCCTCGCTTCTGGCATCTATGGCTGTTTTCAAATGTAATCCACAAAATAACAGATGCTGCATGAAGATGCTTGTTAAAATATTTTACCATTGACAGATTCCTTGCTTATCAAAAGCTCACAGAAGATACTTAATTGCAAGGCCTGTTTGGGAATCACGGGAGTCTCCACCACTGGGTTTCCTTTCCATGTGGAACCAAAAGCTTCAAGAATTTGACATCTTTCTGGGGAAAGATAAAAGAGGGAACGTCACCTTGGTCTCATAGCAAGTGATTGTACTTAGCGTAGAGGAGTGGTTATAGACTTATATTTTGCTTATCTTAGTGCTTTGTTGTTTATGCTCTTGAAAATCTGTATTCTCAGCTTTGCTCTTACTGCCTTAGCTTAGATTATACTGCATTAGCTTAGTACGGTTAGATCATCTGAGTTCTTTAACTTGCAATCAATGTTTCTTTATTTACTTATTTTTATCCCACTTTATTCCAAAAATGAGTCAAGGCAGTTTACGGAAATACCTACAATTCAAGGGGACCGAATAGAATATAAAAATAGCTGAGTACATCTGGGCAAACAAAATCGAAGGCTACAAAAATAAGAACAATCCAGATGTGACCTGGTTGTTCTTAGGATGTGCTCGCAAATCTTAGCCCCTCACTAGAGGGGAGCTACAGTTAATGTCAGGCTTTCTAGAAGCCAAAGAGGTAACATGACAAAATTTCATGTGACTCAAACAAATTAATTACTCAGGAAAAACAACAACCATTTCTGGAAGCAAAGAAAGAGAGATTCTCCTTGGGACACTTGTTCAATAAAGAAGAACCACGCATTCATCCCCCAGTTTATCTAGCACATTATTCCAACTCAGGGCTTCAGAAGCTCCATAATCTTTGCATGCTATCTACTGAGCTGGGTGCTCTTTTGTGCACTGTTTAGAAGATACTCCAGGTCTGCCCCACATCTAGTCCCAGTGTGGAAATCTCTTAAATTTAAACCTCCGAGTCCATCTGAAATTACCCTCACGGGCCCAGGGATCTTTAGAAAACTTCATTTCTTACTTTGAAGTCTATGGCTTTCATGTTCGATTACTGTCTGAAACACGGGGGTCACGGGGGTCTTCCTTTCCTGGGCTCTGTGGAGAAAAACTGGACTTTCATCCTTCAGTTAAATCTAAGGAAGAAAAAGGAGAGAACAAACTTCCTATAAAAGTGAGATGTTATTATGTGCTAATGAAAAGCAGACTGTCTCCTGGTAACAAAAAGTCCAGTTTTGCTACACAAGGCTGCATTCCCATCAAGGACTCTTGATGATCTGTCCCCAGAGGGGACCCATAATCATTGGATCCTGTTACCAGGTATGTCAATAAATGCCCAAGCATGCAGTCCTCTCTGCTAAGCTTATCCAAGTTCAAATCCCAGATCTTGAGAGCAAAACCATTTAGTGTGCAACCTCCATGAGAAAGGGTCCCTGTTTTTTGTTTTTGTTTTTTAATATCCAAGGATGGTCTTGCTTAAACTGTTGTGGGGGGTGGTGATCAGGGTGTCCTCACAGTCCACACCACAGGGGGGTCTTGATGTGGCCAACTCCAAGGGTCTCCCCTCTCTAGTCCAGTCAGACCACATCTTTCACCCCAGCTCTCTCACAAGGTGGTTGGCAGTAGAGACTCTTTTTTTCTTTTTTATCTTCAGGATGCTTCCTGCCCAGACAGTCGCCCCATTCCAGAGTCAATACATCAACCCTGGGCTTTCCTGGTGGCTCAGACGGTAAAGAATCTGCTGCCAATGCAGGAGACCTGGGTTCAATCCCTGGGTCTGGAAGATCTCCTAGAGAAGGGAATGGCAACCCACTCCAGTATTTGTGCCTGGAGAATTCCATGGAATGTAGCCCACGAGACTCCCCTACAGGTGGGCTACATTCCATGGGGTCGCAAAGTGTCAGACACAACAGAGAGAATAACACTTTTGCTGGGTGGTGTTTCTTTCTGAAGAGTCAGCTGACTCTCAGATCAGAAACACCAAGGAGAGGATTTTTAGCTTATGTGGGCACCAGTCACTCCCCTGTGCCACCCTGTCACAGATGGACCTCCTGGCTCAGACCCGAGGACTCCCCTATCTCTCCCACTTCTGTCTCTTTCTGCACCTCTTCCTTGTTTCCTTGCAGAGAGTTTTTTTTAAGTCCTTCAATGCAAGCCAACTTCTTCTCTGGGAAATCCTTGTTCTTCCTAAGAGATGTGTGTGTGTGCACATATATGTGCTTGTGGGTGCATGTCTGTGTTTTGCATCGCAAAGCTTTCTCTTTGCCTTACAAACTACTGTCCCAGGCTTTACTGGGAGGTGAAGTTCCTTCTTGGCTGGATTCCAGCTGATTTCCAGACAGGAGAAGGTAGTGGCCCCTGAATGAGCTCAGAGTGAATTTGAAGGAGTGTCTACACAGCCTTCTCCTGCTCTGCTCCCACGTGAGCGGGATGGAGGTCATCACTAGCAGCCAGCCCAGGACTGCAGGGTGGGTCTTTTTTTCCTGCAACGTTGAGAAGCAGTCGGCCCTCCCCGGAACTGGCTACAATCTGAGAGTTGACACAAATTAGACTCTTTCTCTATTTGCAGTCATCCCCCTTTCTCCATTTCCTTCTCCCAATAAATGTGTTTCCTCACTTCATCATACTTACAGGAGCCAGTCCCTCTGTGTACACACTACTCACCCATTGTGCAAATACTGATCATTCTGAAAAGCAAACTTCACATGGAAAAACACCAAAGTTACCCAGATGCTTCTTTCCTCCTAATTATGGTATTATTATTATTATTATTCCTCCATCTTTTCTGCTAACTTTGAGGATTCAGACGGAGCCTGCATCATCTTGAGGAAGCATCGCCTGCCGAGTGCCTGGCCACGCCCACACCTGAGCACGGGTGGAGCACACAGCGCCCCGGCTGTCTCGGAGGCTCCCTCACCCATCATTTATCCTGGTCCTTAGGACCTCATCTCCCTAATGCTTTCCTGAGTTGTTTGAGATTACACCCATGCCCACCCCACCTCCTGGCAGGTTCTGTCTCCCCAATGAAAGTGAAAGTGTTAGTCACTCGGTCGTGTCCATGTCCCACTCTTTGCAACCCCATGGACTCCTTTGCAACCCGCCAGCTCCCCTGTCCATGGGATTCTCCAAGCAAGAATCTGGAGTAGGTAGCCATTCCCTTTTCCAGGGGATCTTCCTGGCCCAGGGATCGAACCCAGGTCTCCGGCATTGCAGGAAGTTTCTTTACTGTCTGAGGCACTAGGGTCAGTAGCACTTTCCATATTTATCATTTTTTTCTAATGTTATTTAACAGCTGTCACTTCTGCTACCGAGGGAGGCCCTTGGCAGAAGGGGCTGGGCTGACTGGCCCACACTGTCCACACCTGGATCCCCAGTATTTTGCAAACATGAGCTGGATTAGGGAGCAAACAGTGAATGTGCTGTCTGGTGTCCCCCACCCACCTTAAAGCCTGGCTTGATTCAAAACTGCCCCAGATGGAATTCAAAGTTACAGAATATTACAGAATTTGAACATCGTGTAAACAGATTTCATCATGGCCTTGGCAATCGGCAGAACCCTGGCTTCAGAAAGCTGTCTTTTGTTTGAGTTCAGAATGCTTGGTTCTGTGTAAAACATCCAGACATGATTTCTAAGATGAATATTACCCTCGTTCTCGGTCTAAAGCTATTGTCAGGAGCAAAACAGTAACTGTAAGTGCCCCTCAGCACAGGCAAATCCAGGGCTTGCCTGAAAAACAGAGAGGCAACCCCTCACCCAGGAGGCAGAAGGGGAATCTTGTCTTGGAACTATGTACAGATCATCCTAGCAACACGGTGAAGATCTGTGCCTTTTCTGGTCGGTGCCTGGACAGCAGGGCGGCCAACACTGGGCCCTGAGGGCCAAGAGCACAGACTCAGTCCCACTTGACCACAAGCCATTCCTTGGTGGGGAGGGGGTGTGGGAGGGAGAAGAGGGACAGGGCCGAAGGGGGGCTGTGCTTCCTGTGAGGGCTTCTGTCTACAACACTAGAGTCTTGGTAAACTGAAAAAGGGAAAGCTAAAGTTGATATCGCTTTAAAATAAATAAGACATAGAAGATTGTAAGTCAGTAAGAGGGCTGATTTGAGAGTCTATTTGGAATATCAAAGATGCAGCCTGTAGTTTCAACTACACACTGCCGACTGGTTGATGCTTATCTAAATTATAGGTCCCATCTTGGACTTAAGATTCAAAACCACAGAATTTCAATTCTACAGCAATAAATGCTGCAGCTTCTGAAGACAGGCTCTAGAACTGGAGCGTCAGGGCTGCTCCAAGGGGCCTCTGTGTTCAGGCGGGCCCCTGGGGGCTCTCCCTGGTGGCGCCCCCCCACCCCATCTTGGGCATGAGATCGTGCTGGGTTCACCAAGGGTCAGCATCGACCCCTGGAAACAGGGGAGTCAGAGTCGATCATTGCTAATGTGAAACTCTTCCTAGAATCATTCACAGACCCACTCAGTTCTCCCCAGGGTCACAGCTGACCTGCTGGCTCTGAGCAGGGCCAGCTCATTTGTCCTTCTGTCCCCAGGATGACACCTGGTGGGTGGTAGAAAGCCCACCAAGTCCATAAGAGGCTGCCCTGGAGCATCCTTCTAGAGGTAACAAGACTGGTGAGGAGGACCGAGGGGAGCCGGTCCAGAAGCAGGTCAACATGGAGGGCAGGGTTGGGCCCGTGGGGACACAAGGGGCAGGCTGTGGCCCCCCAGGGATGCGGGGAGCTGGAAACAGGGAGACCAGAATCATGGAAAGCAAGAAAAGGGTGCAGGTGTAGCTGGCGGGAGCCTGCTGTCTGAGTGGGGGCGCACCAGTACAGGAACTGAAGCCCAAGCCCAGGTCGGCGGAGCGTCCTGGAGGCTTGGTTGGCAGTCTTTCCCCTCCACCTTTTTGCTTTTTTGCTTTTGGTCCCCCTGCCCTTTTTCCAAGCAGCTGCAAAGAACCACGGGAAAAGCGTGTCACTCAAAGTTATTTGTCCCAGTTGTGGTGACTTGAACTGCTCTGGAGACTCCAGGTTGGGATCCAGAGGCAGATTGTGAGAAGCTCAGGTCCTCAAGTAAAGACCCTCGCCTGCCCTCCAGGCCCGGCTCCTCTGTTTCCGCTGCCCCTGGGCTGAGCCACCCTTGCCTTCATCCCCTTCCTCCTCCCCACGTCCCCCCACCACCCCACGTTCCCCTCTCTGGGTGGCACAGCATCAGCAGAGCAGAAGGAGGGGGAGGGAAAGTGGGTACCCAGCCCCTGGGGTTGCTACAGTCTACTCTGCCCGCGGGCACCTGCTGGAGCCTGATAACTGCAGTGCTTACGGAGGATTTGCAGCCCTGAAGCCCTTGGCCGCCCACGAGGTTCAGCTGCGAGGGATTTCCATGTCCTCTGTGCTCTGGGCGGAGAGTCTCGGCTGATGGTTCTGAAAAGCTGTGCGTGGAAAAAGCATGGGAACGGCAGGAATGATAAAGGCTGCTATAGACAGAGCATACAGCGTGGCAGCCCCGAGTCACAAGCTTTGGACCATCAGCTGTAAAACCGACTGTGGCTCACAGGCCAGGCTCTTGGTGGGCTTGTCCTCCGTGGCTCAGCAAGTGGTCCCAAAGCTCGGGGGCTGAGAACAAAAGGCTATGGACGTCTTTCTCCATGGTGTGGACTGGATCCTGGGTGGAGCACATGTCCCTCCCCCCCCCCCCCCCCAGCTTCATGATGTCTGGGATCTGCCCTGCAGTGACTGCCGGCGGGCAAGAAGAGCTCCATGGGCCCCTCACCGTGAGCTCAGGCTTGGATTGGCCAGGGCTCCCAGGACCACAGGAGGCAGGAGCTGTCTTACCTGAAGGTCTGAGCCCTGGAAACGCCCCTTCAAGCTCTATTGTCCATGCAGTCAGAGGACCACCTGGGGGCAGCCCAGGGACGGACCCCATCTCTCATTGGGACAAGTGTCCAAGATTTGGTTGCTACTTTCAATCCACCACAGTATTATCCCCATTTTACAGAAGAGGAAACCAAGGCTCAAGAAGCCAAATGATTTCTGTCTTATAAAAACCTTTCCGAGGCCGGAAAGGATGATGAACTCCAGGCCTGCTCTTCCCAGGATATAGCCCAGCTCCCTCATCCTGCAGACCTGATTCAAGATGAGACTTGGTGAGGGGCTGACAGCTCTCCACAGGGTTTGGAATAAAGCGGAGCAAAGCATTTTGCCACCGTCCTTTATACTGTGTATTACTCCCTGAAGAGGCCCCTTCTGTCGGGTAAACAGCTGCAGAATCTACAATTTCCATTCTGTTTGAGAGGTTGTTCAAGGTAAAAGAGGTGGAAAAAATACCAAGGAGTAAAATCACCAATTTAGATGAGCGCTACCTGGCCCAGGGTGGGTTTCTATCCTCAGAGGAGAGAAATGTATTTACATTATGAGAGGAGCTGGGTCCAATGGGAACCCCGTGTTATTATTAGACTTCCTCTTGAGAAGGATTTGTAAATGAAAACGTAACTTGCTATTTTAGTATTTTGTTTTTCAGGGAAGAAAAACCCTTTGCAAAAACAAATTTAAAAGGAAAAACTTATCCATTTCGAGCACTTGTTTATTTCTAATTTGCCAGGCTAAATCCATCTTCTTTCATCTCTGATTTCACTGGGGGCTGGGGAGGATGAGGGCTTTTCTTCCTTTTTCTGAATCTGAAAGGACTCTTCAAATTCTAGCAGGATTGAATCCTTTGGCATCTGCGGCCCTTCTGCTTGCCTGGCTCTCGGGCGGAGCTGCGGGCAGCAGCGCCGCTCAGTGGTCAGATGGGGAAGGGCAGGCCAGGGGGTTGGGGGAGCTGCGGGGTGGATGTGGCCACGGCCTCTCTGTGAACCGTTTCTCATTTTTTAGTGAGCGCCCTACCATAGTGCTGCTATTCTATCTCCTCAGCTACCGAAAATCTCGAGAAAACGGGTCTTTCAGCTGCTTTTGCAATCCCAGTGCAACTGTGGGCTTGACATTTCCACGTTTGAGTCAAATCTCCTATGGTACATGTTTATGAGTACTTTCTTAGCTTCTGTTAACATGTATTCATTGTTCATCACACAAGTAGCTAGAAGTTGTATTTAAGCAAGAGATGTGTTCCTGAAGAGTTTCAAACATAATTCAAATTTTGGCTAATTCTAGGCAGACCTCAGGAAGGCGTGTGGGCTCACTGGTGCCCTCTGTTCCTGGAAGGGCCAGGCGGCCCCTCTCTCTCCAAGGGCTGCCAGCTTCCTAGCTTTATCAGCAGCGCTCCTGGGCTGGACTGACCCTGACTCAGGCCTGCACTGGGCAGGTCACCTGCCTGAGGGGGTAACCACGCCCCCCTGGACACGTGCGCTCTCCCAGGTCCCTCCTTCCGTTCTGCTCCTCCTCCTTGGCCGCCCCGCCCCCCACCCCCACCCCATCTAGCGTCCCCTCCACACTGGTTTATTTAGCATGTCTCTACTCCCAGATCACACTTGCCCTCTACCCGGGGGTGGGATACAACCTGGAGCATACACTCCACAAAGATTTGTTGAGTGAATGCCTAAAGAGCTAACAGGACAAACCCAAGTGGCATCTGCTTCTTCCCAACACCACCACGTTGAGGGCTTCTGGAGGAATTTCTCATTTGGAAGATGAATGTTATTTTTTAAAAAACTTCATAGAAAAAAGTCAAGTGTTAATGTTTTAAATTGTATTATTTCAAATTCCTTAATTGACACTTGCACAAAATATAACCACATGGATATATTCTCCTTGCAAGCGAGTTAAACTATTATAATTTAAGGCTAAAGTCCTTTTTACAAATACGCCTATGGGATGTGGTATTAAAAAGAGACTTTTCACAGGGTAGAACTAGGTCATCTCCAAGCAGTCCAACAAAATATAGAGTAGGACTCCACCAAGCCAAGTCAGTAAGTGGTTTTATCTTTTATTCAAAGGGAACAAGGGACTTCCCTGGTGGTCAGTGGTTAAGACTCCGAGCTTCCAATGCAGGGGGAACAGGTGCAATCTCTGATTAGGGATCTAGGATCCTGCATGCCACACTGTGCAGCACTTTTTTCTCCGTCTTGAGTGATGCTCAAGAGGACTGTGCTGGTTAAAGCACCTTCGAAAGTGACTTACTGTTGGACATCAATACTGCAGATCTTCCCAGCTCTACTGCACTTGGAGCTCTTGAGCAGCACTGCATAACTTACCTACAACATAGTGAGGGCATCGCTTTTATGTGGAAAGTTCAGTAAGAAAGCAAAACCGAATTTGACCCTATCATCCAAATTCATCATCTTTTGTTTGGGTACTTTCAGGTTGTAAAAGTACGTGCAGGTGGCGCCACCTGGTGATTTTATGGGGAACTGCAGGACACAGAGCCCACTGGCCTCACTGCAGAGCCTCAGAGAGGTGGGAGAGAGCCATTTGACAGCCCGCTTCGTTCAAACCTAGTAAACTCTCAAGTCCAACTTTCAAATTATTAGTGAAATTTCAAAAAAGTTCCATGTGCAGTAAAGTGCACTATGATTTTTTCTTTAAAAAATTTGGAAATCTATAATCCGTCCATGCACCTAAATGGGTGCAGTGTTATGATTAATACAGTACAGTCGACCCTTAAACAACATGGGATGAACTGTGTGAGTCCACTTATATGCGGGTTGCTCAGCAAATATATTGTGAAATTTTGGGGGGGATTTTAAACAATTTGAAAAGCTCAAAGATGAACTGCATGGACTAGAAATACTGAAAAAATTAAAAGTGTATCATGAATGTATATCTGTAGACACTAGTCTCCCCTTACATAGGTATAAGGTGAGTGATATTTAAGATAAAATTAATGATGTTATTTTCTTACTGCCTTATAGTTTTATTTTCAAAGAAGCACATGACTGTACAGTATGCCTGTCTTGTAAATGAAGAAAAAGCCTATCAATAGGTATTATTTAAAAGTATAACAATGCTCCTAATATTGTATTATCAATATAACATAATACTGTGTGCCATAGAAATTTTGAAACGATTCACTCATGAGTATGTAGGCTGGGCTACCAAGAAGCAATTGTATGGATGATGCTAGGCGACCAGAAAGCATCAGTACTTTTGCTTCTTCATTATCAACACATCAATTATTATCCTGTAACTCTTTTGACCCCATGGACTGTAGCCTGCCAGGCTCCTCTATCCATGGAATTCTCCAGGCAAGAATACTGCAGTGGGTGGCCACTCCCTTCTCCAGGGCATCTTCCCGACCCAGGGACTGAACCTGTGTCTCCTGCATTACAGGAAGATCCTTTTCCATCTGAGCCACCAGGGAAGCCCCTAAATAACTATCAATTTCTTTTTTGCATTAGCTTTTAATCTGTGACGCCCAGTGTTAGTGATACTTGTAACATCTACAGCGCTTGTATCACATGAGACAATTGTGGTGTAAGTTGTTCTGGTCTATCGTTTAGCCGGTAAGTTGTGTCTGACTCTTTTGTGACCCCATGGACCAGGTTCCTCTGTCCAGTGGGATTTCCCAGGCAAGAATACTGGAGTGGGTTGCCACTTCCTCCTCCAGGGCATGTTCCTGACCCAGGGATCAGACCTGTCTCCTGCACTGGCAGGCGGATTCTTTACCACAGAGGCACCAGGGAAGCCCCGTTTGATGTCGGTCCTGACAGACGATTCATCTTGCAAACAGACCAGGTAAAGTTATGTCAGTGAATACAGCACAGGACTGTAAGTGTATTTTCTCTTCCTTCTGATTTTCTTAATAGTATTTTCTTTTCTCTAGCTCACTTTATTGTAAGAATCAAGTACATAATACATGTAACATACAAAATATGTTAACTTTTTATGTTTCCGGTAAGGTCTCCAGTCAGCAGTGTTTATTTGCTAATTTTTATTAAACAAGAAGAGTCGGCAGGTAGGGAGGCAGGAAGATTCTGTTGGGAGTTTTGAGGGGGGTGGGATGTGGACAGCCATCCAGGTGAGTGGGCACGCAGTGTGACCGGGGAAATGCAGAGTCGCTCCGCAGCTCTAGAGGCCTCCTGGAGGTTTGTAAGCAGTAATTAGGTGACAGTCGTGTCAGCAGCTGCTTTGTTTTCCTCTAGCCTTCAACCTGCCTTAAGCCCTTCCGGAGTCGGGGCGCGGGGGTGGGGGTGGGGAGCGGGGCTGGGGCTTCCCCAGACAAGGAGAAAGGAGGTGCAGAGGACCGGGGGGTGTCGGAACCCCGGAGAAGCTAATGATGGAGCCCGGAATTTACGCAGGGTAAAGAGGGGCCCTAACAAGAGCAGCGGGACGGGAACGCGGAGCTCGGCGAAGGTGAAGAATCGTCGGAGCTGGAAGGGCAGCAAGAGGTCAAAGGCTGCCTGAACTGACCCGAGAGGCACGGTGCCTAGCGACTAGTTAGTTACCAGTGACTAGCGAGTTCTGGGTGTGGCTCCGGGACCAGTGTCTAGCTGGTGAGTGGAGACGGAGAGGAAGCAAAGCCTAGCGGGAGTCACCTGCGGACGCTGGAAACACCGCGAGTCGTGGGTCGGCAGCTGGTGTGCTAGTATTTCTGCGAAACCCTCGCCCCCGACCTCAACTCGGCGCGCAGTGGTGAGCATCGACTCGTGATTACGGGACAGTGACTCGAACGCACAGTCGGGTTTGCAGATTGACACACGTTTGGCGCAGATATAGGACGAATGATCCAGGCTGTTCGGGCCGAAGAACAAAAGGAACAGATCGCAGCGCCCACGCGCGTTCTCGGGAGAGGGTGGCGAGGTCCACGGGAGTAGGGTCCAGCCTGTCGCACTACCTGCCGACCTGCCGTGGTTAGAACCGCGTCCGATACATAACAAGTGCTCAACACACGAACTCAACCCCGGAAATGGATGCGCGAACCTCCGTCTCTGCTCACCGTGCCCGCGCGGGAGCCACGCGTGCGACCATTCAGCGCGCTCTGCGCCTGCGCAACATCTGCCTGCACAGCGCCTGCGAGGCTCCCGGGCCGCTTCGCCGCGCTAGGTTTGAGCCCTGCAAGCCCCTGTAGCACGGCGGCGGCGCCGTCCCGGCCTCCTCCTCGGCGTTCCCACGCCCACTCGGCGGGCTCTCGACCTCCACGTCAGGGCCGCGCCGCGGAGATGGCGGCTCAGAAGATAAACGAGGGGCTGGAACATCTGGCCAAAGCAGAGAAATAGTGAGTGAGGGGCCCAGCGCGGCCTTGGGCGAGCGTCGGGGTCGGCGCCTCATAGGCCAGTCTGAGTCAGCACCGGGTGGGGGGGGGTGCTGGGGCGGGGGCGGAGCCGGGCGCTCGGGGTGGGGCCGCCGCGCCCCGGAAGCGCTGCCCTTGGTCGCCGGAAGTGGTCGTGCCTCGGGCAGTGGGGGTGCCTCCGGGGTCCGTCTCTCTGCATCTTAGAGGGCGTGTTGCTGGTTCCTGGCACGTTGGGCCCAACTATGTTTTAAAATCTCTAGCTTTTCCCAAGTGTTGCAACAAGACGACTGAATGGATGTGTCTTGTCTTTGGTGGGATTTTAAAAGTTATACTATAGTGGACAATGGGGCTTCCCAGGTGACTTAGTGATAAAGAATCTGCCTGCCAGGGCTGGAGACGCGGTTTCGAGCCCTGGGTCAGGAAGATCCCCTGGAGAAGGGAATGGCAACCCACTCCGGTATTCTTGCCTGCAGAATGCCATCGACAGAGGAACCTGGCCGGCTATACAGTCCATGGGGTCACAGAGAGTCGGACACTACTGAGTGCGCGCGCGGACACACACACATACACACACGGTGGAAAATATAATGAGGACTTCGGGGTTGGGGTGGGGATTAGAATTTTACTTTATGACGGTGCTTTCTCAATTTTGTGGATTAGAGTAGACAGGCTGCATTTTAACCATTTTGTTTTTCTTATCAGTAGTGCCCTTACTGAGCTTGAGAGTTGTTTACAGATTTGAAACTTACAGCAGTATTACACAAGTGTAAACTTTAAATAAGTTTAATTGGCCAAGTTACGTCTGCAGGTTATGGGGGCTTCCCCGTCTCTCAGTTAAGGTGCCCCCCTGATTCCTTGGCTTTCACTAACTGAATTCAGAATTTAAGATTGTGTTTAGCAATTTTTATGCTCACCCAAGTTTGACAGTCACGGGGTTAGTTTAAGCTGTAAGTCTGAAGTTACGGAAAGCATCGTGGAAAGGACACAGAGATAGGGACTCAGGATTGATTGTCCTGTGGTCCTGGAGAGCTGCTCTCATTCCAGTCATTCTGCTCTCTCTGGTTGCCGTTCGTGTCCACTGCAGCCTTCCTGCTGACGCCCTCTGTGGGTTTGTGTTCAGTAGTCTTTCTGGCCTCAGTCTGCAGTCTCCCTGGAGGATCTTAACCCGGCCCTGATGTGGCCCATGTTGATGGCCCAGGTTATCTGTGCCTCTCCTGAGCTGCAGTCTCAGGAATCCACCTGCTCACTGCTGTGCCTCACCTGTCTCAAGCTTTAGTGCACCTCTGGGCTTGTTACAGCCTGGATGCTGCTGATGCTACCCTGTTTCCGGTTCAGCAGGGCCGGGAGAGGCTCAACAATTCATAAATTTCTAGTGAGTTAGCAGCGAATAGTGACACTGCTCAGTCTGGGGACCAGGCAGTGATTACCTCCACTCTCCTTGGATGTTATGCAGATGTTTCAGAAGAGGGAGACCATGTCTGACAGTGGGAGGGAAAGTGGTGAAGTGTGTAGTTGTCAGGAAGTTTGGACAGAGGTAGACTAATGGGGACTTTCCACTTGATGATTCCCCTCCCTACCTTTTTACAGACCTACAAAGTACTTACCAGCAAGGTTCTGACTTAAGAATGTGGTTGGTAACTTCTGTTAACTGTATCTTCCTTTCATTTAGCCTGAAAACTGGTTTTTTGAAATGGAAGCCGGATTATGACAGCGCCGCTTCTGAGTATGGAAAAGCAGGTATCTATGATAGTTGTCCTGCCCCCTGCAGTGTGTTATGTTCATCTTGGCATGATTCTCACTCTTAGTGCTTCCCGTAGCATCTTAATTGTTAGAAAAAAACAACCAAAGACCTCCTTAGACCCTGTGCTTTTCCAGGTGCTGTTTGCAGGTGTCTCAAGTGCCGAGTTGCAGACCTGGCTACGTCCCTCTGCCATGAGGGCAGACAGTGGGGCAGGCGCAGCTATGGGCTTTTAGCATCATTAGTGTTTTCTTGAACTGCAGTCAGTTCATACTATATACTTTGAGGAGTTCTGTCATACTTTTCTCCTATTTCTGAGTAAAGACTTCCAGTTCACTTTATAAAGCGCCTAAGCCTCACTCTCAGCACTTGTGCACAGTGCATGTTAGATTCTTGTTCTTTACAGCCTTGCTCAGAGATATGCTGATAGGTTTTCATCCAGTGTTAAATTTATAGGCATCTTTTAATAACTTTATCAGCATATAAGGTAAAAACAGTCTGAAATTTCCAACAGAAAGAGAACTTATTACAAATTCCGCATTTTTAGTTATGGAATGACAGCTTTCAGCATATCTATGATGATTTTGGATATAAAGCATATATGATTTTGAAATAGCCTGGGCACATTTTACTGTGTTTCTGCAGTGGTTTTGATCACATGTGTTAGTCTTGGATAAAAATCACCTAAGAAATGTGCTTTTGGCAGACTTTAGTTTTAGTATATCACCAGGAAGAAAGAAGTCAGGTAAATTGAAACTAATCAGCACAATGTAGGATATAGTTTCTAGATAATAATTATTAAAATAACTGTTACAGGTTCATGTTTTACATGGGTTTTATGAACACTTCATACAAGAATGTTTTTGTAACTGGAGAGCATGACATTTTGCAGATCTCCTCCATGAGGGAAATTTAACTTGGAACGTTGTTACATATGCACCTGAGACCATTTCTGCTTTCAGAAATAAGTACTTCAAGTCAGATTTTCCCATTAAAACATTCTTTATTTTCTTTAAGGGCGTATGCAAGATACATTTCATCAGTAAAGTTTTATGACAGCAAAATGTAGAAATTCAGGGATGAAATAGTTTGTTGTTTATTTTCAGCATTTTATTAAAGATAATTTTAAGAGTGTTTTTAGCAAGTAATGTTTTCTTAAAGCAGTATACTTTTCACTTATTTGTAAGCAACACTTCATGAGCTTTCCAAAGTCTATAAGATAGTATTTAAAGATTGTGCCAAAAAAATTATAAAAATATTGAGTGTGCTTATTGGACTTTAGTTTCAAAATAATTTAAATGATAGAATAAACTTTAACTGAGTACTGTTTCTGTTGTTAACTGTGAAACTGGTGAGGAAAGGAGCTGTCTTTGTGACGACTCCTGTTATTTGACTTGTCACTTGGTTGATGTGATCTAAGTTGTTCAAAGTGTACATGCTGGTGTTAGAAAGACTTAAGGAAAAAAAAAACTTTTGAAAATACTTGTAGATTATTGATAATCAAAAAAGTTATAAGAAAATGGCTTAGGAAAAAGTAGTATTTATAGTTTTATGAAGTTTCCTAAGTATTTGATTAAGTGTTAAGTTTATTTTCTAATACCTCACACATCATGCAGATTTTGGTATTGATTCATTTGAGGTTTTTTTTTAAAATGATGGAAATAGAAAATCTGTTTTTATTTTCATCTGTTTCAGCTGTTGCTTTTAAGAATGCCAAACAGTTTGAGCAAGCAAAAGACGCCTGCCTGAAGGAAGCTGTGGCCCATGAGAACAACAGGGCGTATCTTTTCAACCTTTGGAAATCGTTATGAATTTGCTGCCTGTGGGGTACAGTGCTGTTAGCTTAGAAGCCTCTTAGAACAACTCTGCATGTCTGAACTCTGAAGGTGATTTATGGAGACTTGATTATGATCCACACTGCTCTGCAGAGCAGCCTTTGAGAGTTTATTGTTTCTGGATTTGCTCGATGATGGTTTTACTTGGGATGAAGTGAGAGAGATGGAAAGAGACAGGTCCTGAAAAGCGAAGAGGTGGTGCAGGTGGTAGAAACAGTAACCGCTGTCTAACTGGTTTAAAAGTACAGTCTTCCTCAGGTACTTGAAATAAAATTTTTAAGTAGTTGAAAACAAATTTTCCTGAGATATTTTATAATCTTATCAACTAAAAAATGTTTGTTTTATCTCACTTGCAGATTATGATTATAGTAACCTTGCATTTTTACTGAAACATCAGATTAATGCATAATAGAAAATAGAAGTAGCTTAAAAATCTGTGTGGTGTTTTGTCTGTTTTTGTGAATTGTGTAGTTTTTAGTAGAGATCCACAGGCATTAAATGATTTCTTTACCTGGTTTGTAGGGTTTGCCTTTTTGAACAAATTGGGGCAGTGATTTAGTTAGCCTTGCTTTTTTAAATAATGGATCTTTAGAAACTGTTGATTTTTTTTTTTATTTCCCTTAATTGTGACTTTGTTACATCTATTCAGCCTTTTTCACGCTGCCAAGTAAGTAAATTTCCTCTGTGTGTCCATGTATTTGTAGATAATTATGTTTTAAGTGTTGTTGCTTTCCCTTAGGTCAGTAAATTTTTCCTTAAGTTATAAGTCCAGAAATAGTGAATTCATGTGTACTGATGTAAATAAGATAGGCCTTTACATTTGTTTCAGTCTTCACCTGAAGCTTAAAAATGAAGTCACTCTTCACTAAGATATTCAGTATTTAAATCACCGTCATATTTTTAGGACTATATTGTTTAGTAACCTGTGAAAAAATGAGTTAGAAACCCTGTTTTCCCCCCTTTGTTAATATAGTTACTGGTTCCTGTTCAGAGAAGCAGAAAGTTTTCTTTTGCTTCTGTGGAGAAAAAAATACTTGTTTCAAAACTTGGATTTAGGTTTGTCAGGTAGAAAGTCATTTACCTTCTCTGAGCTTCATTTAATTTTGCATTTGCAAAGAGAAGTCTCTTTACCTTAGATGCCTGCTGTTTCCAAGGCATTGTTCCCCATGTAGATAAATGGAAGAAAAATTTCATTGTTTCGTAACAAGGGCCTAAAGTAAGTATGTATTGCCTGAGCCAGTTTAAACTGATGCAGATTCTTGTGTCTGGTAGGAGATTTCTCCTCCCATCAGGATCTCATCTGAGAACTTGTATTCTCTCTGCAGAGCATACGAGCAAGCTGGCATGATGCTGAAGGTCAGTGACGTTGGGGCACAGCTGCCCTGTAGGTAAAACGAGTTAACGGTTTGTAGTCTTAAGGACGAGACCAGCAAGTGTGACATCCTCAAGGATTTGTCAGCTTAGTCAAGGATGAATGAGCAGGTTTGAAAACAAGCCATGCGAGGTCAGCATGGAGACACAGCGCATCAGCCTAGAGTAGATAACACCTGTCAACTTTACACCTCGCCTTTTCATGATTTTTTCCAGTTTTTAAAAAAGGTTTGGATTGGGGATGCTAGATGTATGGCTCACATGATGCTGAGATTCAGTTTACTAGTAAGATACGTAGAGTTACTCTGTTGACGGCACTCAAGAGTAAGAGGGTTGCAAGCGCCAGTGCACACAGGGGAATGGCTGAAATGGAGGAGGCAGGCCTGGACGTGCCGGGGGTGGGGAGAAATGTAGCTGCCAGGAGGGGGTAAGTCCCCACAGCCGCCCCTCTGCCCCGCTCACCAGTGCCGTGTGGGGGCGTGAGCCTGCTGATGCTTTTGATATTTTGATATATGAAGCCACCAGCAGACCTTCTGTGGGCGTGTCTGATGACAAGATGCGGATGGTTAAAGCGCAGTGTCCTTGGAAATGAGACCCAGCCCTTGGACTGCTGGTTTGCAGCCTGGTTTGCACAGGCCTTGTGTATAGCAGGCACTCACGAGTATTCCAGCAACTGTAGCTGCTCAGGAAACACTGAAGAGCAAGTGTCTTGGCTTCTCCTATTTGTGTAGTTTCTCTGAAACCCTGTGAAGGACTGGGCTCTGCAGGATTAATTGGTGTGTTTCTGGGGTTTGGCTGAAGGAAGCCTGATGGGGAGAGTGACCTTGCGAAGGCATTTCATTTTCAGTATATATATCGTTGTGTCATGTTTTGGGTCTTTTGCCTTCTCCAGTTTCAGATTGTTAATTCCGTATTTCTTAATTCATGCATTTACTGCTTTGTGCCCTATTGTTTGCCTAAAGGAGATGCAGAAGCTCCCGGAGGCTGTTCAGCTGATCGAGAAGGCCAGCATGATGTACCTGGAAAACGGCACCCCAGACACGGCCGCCATGGCCCTGGAGCGGGCCGGGAAGTGAGTGTGGACAGGGGCTCCGCCTGGGAGTCTTTCTGATAAAGTCCAGGTGAAAACAATTTTCTCTTTCTCATATAAGTCAGATATTCTTGTTTCATCTAGGCTGATAGAGAATGTAGATCCAGAAAAGGCTGTGCAGTTATATCAGCAGACGGCCAACGTGTTTGAAGTAAGTGAATTTGTTTTCTCTAAGTAGACTTAGATTGTTGAATTTTGTGAGAAACACAGTGGCTACTTTGAAAGCTCCACTGTGCTCACAAGTGAACTCTTCTTTGTAAGCAGCGAGATGGATTCTAGTGGCTTTGGTGTCACTGCCCCTGCTTCCCCCCACCCTGTTTCTCCCCCATCCCCTCCCCCCCATCCAGTGCGGTTACTTTTTAATCAGATAATTGTTGGGGGAAGAGAAAAATTCTTACCTTAAAGCCGCCCACACTCTCTTCTCTTGGATCCACAGAATGAAGAGCGCCTGCGGCAGGCCGTTGAACTCCTGGGAAAAGCCTCTCGGCTGCTGGTGCGCGGGCGCAGGTATGCACCCGGGTGCACCTGTGACCTATGACCTCCAGGCCATGTTTAGCAAGGGCTTGTTGATCGTTTGGGTACAGCCTGGGCACACCAGGCCCATAAGACAGCAGCACATTGGGTTAAACATTGAAAGATCCGCTGCTGCTCTAAGTGCCGTCCCAACGTGCATTGGGCTCTTGTTGGTTAAGACCTGGCTCAGCTGCTATAGAGATGGCTGTCTGGTCTGTTACCTGGGGTGGGGAGGTCACGTTGTCTCTGGGGGACAAGTGTCTGTAATGTTCACCCAGGAATGTGGACAGGTTCCTGATAGCTGGACAGTGTCGTCACACAGGTTGTTTACCATTTTATCCTTCAGACTTAGGACCCACAGCATGAGTAGCTGGATCCCAGATAACTAGGATCCTGTGGAATTTCCCTGTTTTTACTTTACTGCAGTTTAAGCTTAGTAACCTACCTCCATTATTAATGTTGTGCAGAGGAGAATGTGTGCGAGTGGACAGGAGAAGATGACTGTTGAGGAGCGTGGTATCGAGGAGAATGTTTGCTCACCTCTCCCTGTCTGCCCACTCTGTGCCCCCCCCCCCCCCCCCCCCCGCCCCCAATCACTGCCTGTTTTGGGCCCTAGGAGCTGTCAGGGCCTGACAAGGTTGGGGTGGGTGCTTGAGGATGCGGACCCAGTGGGGGTCGTCCTTCCAGCAGCCGGTGCCCCGGGGCGTCTGCATGGCCTTCCAGGGAAGGAGGGGGCTCTGCGATGGCGGAGTCAGGCCTGGCCTCTCCAGGGCTTCTTACAGCCTCTCTCAGAGCAGTTAATTGAATCTGATGGATGCTCATTATTGGATGGTCCTTATCAGACCCGACTCCCATATGAAGCAGCCTGTCCTGAAGTCCTCTCGCTCTGACTACTGGGGGTCTGGGAGGGCAAGTCAGATGCAGTAGTCACGCCGAGTGTGTGGAGCTCACGGAGGGTGTGGGGCAGTGGTTACAGCACCTGATGCCACCTTCGTTTCTCTAGAACCTGTGACGTCAGACACGTCATGCCGTGGTCTCTGATGTGGTGCACTTAGACCTGCCTCTTTCGGCATTTCTTGTTTTGTCTTCAGGTTTGATGAGGCGGCACTCTCTATTCAGAAAGAAAAAAACATTTACAAGGAAATTGAGAATTATCCAACTTGTTATAAGGTATGTTTTCAAAGTGCTTAGTCTTGGCTTTTCCTTGGATCATATTGGTGTAACTGTGTCTGGGATCATGTTTCATGAATATTTGTTAATTTTTAAAAATAATACCTTCTGGACCTCTGTTTTTGGCTGAAATGGAGTGATCCTACGGTTGCCTCTCTCCAGCTGTTCACAGCCAACACTGCTGGGCAGAGCACAGAAGACAGTGCCCTGAGGACTCTTGAGCATTGAGCGGTTGGGAAAGCTTCTGACTTCATGTCCCCTCTGCCTCTCAACTTTGAGAGGAGCACCCCCCCCCCCCCCCCACCGCCATCTTCTAACCAGAGGGTCTGGGGAAGAGGCCCTCATAGAAACCCTATCTCTCCAGCCAGAGGAGCTCGGGAAAGGGGCCCAGAGAGGAGGGCTACAGGAGGGGGCTCCCGAGTGTGTGTGCTTGTGTATTTTGGGGGGTCACCAAGCCTGGAGCAGAGGGTTTGAACTAAGACCAGAGCCACTGCCCAGGAATCAGACCGAATGTGTGGCCTGAGTCCGGGATGGTGAGCGGGTCGGTGCAGGGGCCAGGGGCCAGTGACTGGTCAGAGGGAGTCAGGAAGGCGTGACGGTTGTCAGAGAAGAGACCCAGGTGTTGGAGTCAGCAGATCTAGACTGTGAAGAGGCTGTGACAGGTGCTCCGTGCGACCAAGGGCAACACTGGTGGAGTTGGAGATAGAGGGACTGATATTTTTTTTTTTAATAGAAACTATAAATGAACTAAATGAGAGTTTTAGAGCTGAAACAGCAAGGTCTGAAACACAGTAGTGGATGGGCTTCCTCTGAAAATGGAGATGAGTGTCAGATGCAAACCAGGTTACATTCCAGGTATCTTGGAATCGGCTTCTGCGTGAATGTAAACTTGGCCTAATCCCCTCTTTTGTTTTAGAAAACAATCGCCCAGGTCTTAGTGCACCTGCACAGGAACGACTACGTGGCAGCTGAGCGCTGTGTCCGCGAGAGCTACAGGTGAGGCCCGGGGTGCGCGCTGCTCTGCCCAGCTCTGCTGAAACGGGGGGCCTGCCTTCAGAGACGGGGTTTTTGTTTTCTGTAAAGTTCAGGACAGGGCAAGTACATGGCAAGCCTTTCAGCTTTTGCAGCAGGATTTTTATGAGTTGGGTTCTTTGCTGTGTTTTTCTCCTGGTGCTTCTGTGGAAATGAGTGACTTGAGTTAATTTTGTGATATTTGCCATATAAGAAAAACAGAGAAAGTCCTCAGGTGTATGTTTCAGGAAGGTCAGGATAAGGGGTTTTCTCATGGGTGATATTTAAACCGAGCAGCCTGAGGCCAGCCACCCCCCCCGACACCTGGGCCCTGGTCATCTGCTGTGACTGTCCTGGGCGTGATCTGTGCTCGTCTGTGGTCAGACCTGTGGGCGGGGTGGGTGTGCGTGTCCCGGCAGCATCCCCGGCTTCAACGGCAGCGAGGACTGCGCCGCCCTGGAGCAGCTCCTAGAGGGCTACGACCAGCAAGACCAGGACCAGGTGGCCGAGGTGTGCAACTCGCCCCTGTTCAAGTACATGGACAACGATGTGAGTGCCCGCCCCGCCCCCGGCCCCACCCTCCTGTCCCCTCCCCTGAGGCTCCCCTCCCAGAGAGGAGGCTCACAGGGTGCACAGTGAGCAGGTTTACTGTGGTGACACCCCTCCTGCTCCGTCTGCAGGCCCCCTCCAGGTCACTGACTGAGTTTCTGTTAGGCTCATGGGGTCTTGGGGCCCCTCAGGCAGTGGCCACACTGGTCGAGCCCCTGCCCTGCGGCCTAGCAGTGTTGAGTTTCGTGGTGGTGTTTCCCTCCAAGTGGTGTCCAGGTTTTTGGGGGGCAGAGACCAGGCCCTGGCGCACAGGTGAGAGCCTGTATCGAAGGTCAGGCCTGGACGTCCAGTTTGAGCTGCACTTTGTCATTGACAGTACGCGAAGCTGGGCCTGAGCCTGGTGGTCCCAGGAGGAGGAGTCAAGAAAAAGGCAGCAGCCCCCCCGCAGGCCAAACCTGAAGGCACTGCTGCCCCTGCCGCCGAGGATGAGGAGGACGAGTACGCTGGGGGGCTGTGCTAGGCTCGGCCCTGCCGGCATGACTCACACCCCCGGACTCCGCGGCGGAGTGCGGCTGGACTCATGGGGTCCTGGCTCTGATGCTGTAAGACAATGCTGGTTCCCGGACCACTGCCCTGCCCGCTGCCTGGAAGCATTTCCTTCCTTCCCCTGACAAGAGCTCTTCTCAGACACCAGCAGGAATTGACAGAGAAACATCCCATCACGTCATAGTTGATTTTAAAATTGGCAAACCCATTTCTCGACAGACTTGTTCTAAACAAAAGGGGTAACACGCATGGACATTCTTTTCTCTCGGGCTCATGTCATTTACTGTTAGAGAAGTTGTTTGCATTTTATTTCATAATTGCTGCTAAAAGTGAAGTTTACTGGTTAAAGTAATATTGTAAACATTTGTTTTCAAAAGGAGATTTATGCCCCGTGATAATTGGAGACATTTAAGTTATTAAACCTTCAGATGGAGTGTAGGCCAGAGGCTGTTCTGAGCCTTACAACGTTGCTTCTCCCAGAACAAGACGCAGCTGGAGCGTCACGTGGACGCTGAACACTCTGACGGGGGCATGTCCCAGGGCTCTGTGCACATCTCCAGTCCTCTCTGGATCCTCTCCAGCTTCCTCCTGAAGCTCAGCGACCGTCTCTTCACCTGCCAGGTTGTTGACCAACCTTAGTCCCGCAGACCTGTCCTGAGGACCCTGGCTCAATGCAGAGGTGCTCTCTGTAAACCTCCCGCGTGTGGCTGAGAGCAGGACTGGCTGCACATGTGGGGCGCTGGTGTGTGGTTCCTTCCCGGCCTCTCCTGATGGGTTGTCTTCAAGGTGTTCTCTGCGTGAGCTCAGCCCTCTCTCCTGGTGGGAAGAAGCCCAGATGCTGCAGTGCAGCTGATGCCACTGCCTGGCCTCCTGGGCTCAGGTCTGCTGGCTTCCCGGGAACACGGAGGTGGTATCATCTTCACCTTCACGGAGGTGAAGGTCACCCTGGGCTCTGGGAGGGTCCAGGGAGTGTCCTTGTGGGGCGGGTGGGTGGTAGATGAACTCTTTCTGGAAGGTCTGGGTCAGAACACTAATGAGCATCCTCCTCCAGGCCTCCCCCCCGGCCCCGGCACCCAGGTGGTCTGCGGGCAGTGGCTCTTCCCAGCCCTTGTTTGGGGACACTGGTCTCCGTAGCATCCGTGCTCAGTGACGCGTTAATAGTGCACACCTGTCCTTGCTGCTGTGCCCTCCACATCCAGCCACCCTCCAGGAGTCACCTTGATGTGCATTTGAGCTCGTTCACAGCCATCTCAGCAGGTTTGGCCACACCTAGAAGATGCTTTCAACCGCGTTGTGTAGACTGTTATCCAGTGCAGCCTTGGAAGAAAGGCTTCACATCTACTCTTTTCCTTCATATTAATAGAACAAAATTGCGTACTGAGCCGGGGGTGTCCTGCAGGGCTTGGGGGCTTGTGGGGCTTGGGGAGTGGGCCTCCCAATGCAGGGGGCTGGAACCCAGGCATCCCTGACTATCCCCACCCCACCCCCATGGGTTATGGCGCGTGCGGGGCAGGTGGCTGTTCCCCTGACATCAGGGCTTCCTGCCTGGGGCCTGGTGAGAAGTGTCTCCTCTTCCTGCTCACAGAAGCTGTTCTCGGGGGCGCTCAGGAGCAGGGAGTGGTGGTCCCAGCAGGGAAAGGGATTCTGAGCTCGTGTGGCCCCTTTTCCTGGAGTGGGGTCTGTGTGCGCCTTCCCAGCAATCCCCGTGCTGTCTTGTGTGAGTGAACCAGTCTGCAGAGTCTAATATATTGAACTTAACTGTACATATGCAGAGTGTGGTATTTGTGTATGAAACTGTGCTTTATTCCTGTTTTTTTCCAGCTTTGATGAATGATATTAAATGTTATGGAAATGCCGATTATTGCTTCTATGGGAAGATAATTACAAAAATAAAATCTGAAACCATGCAAGTGTGATTGTTATTATTATTATTATTTTTTGTGCTTGACTTGTTTGCTTTTTCCAAAGATACATCGTCAGCTACTGACAGGCTCCCAGCTGTGCCAGACAGCACACTGTGCTCTTTGGGGTCCAGAGGCCTCTCTGGGGGATACTGTGAACTCGGGGAGCTTTTCAGGGTGCCTGTCACCAGTTACTGTCAGACCTTGTTCTCTGGCCTCAGAGAGGTGGGAGCCTTCAGCACACTTCAGTATACCAGGAGAGTAATTCTTTCATTAAATGAGGAGGTAAGAAAACCAAAGTGAGGAGGTTGGCATTTAATACTTGGTGTGCACCTTAGTTAACCTGTGGATTCACATAACATCACTCAGATGTTTCCTGAATGCGGATTGTGGAAGCCCTCTATGTAATGTTGACCCTGCCCCGCTGGGCGTGGGAGTTGGTGGGAGGATTTGACACCAAGACAGAAGTTGGGGTGAGAGCCTGCAGGGCACCTTGGGGGCGGGGGTAGCCACAGGTGAGCGGGCAGGGCCAGGAAGGTCCAGGGGAGACGTCGAGGTGGGGCCGTGGGGCCCCTCAGCCGAGCCTCCGAGGCCCAACGCCTCTTCCAGGGCCCCATCGCAGTTCCACTTCAATTACAAAACACAAAGGTGAAAAAGAATTCCGGGTGACCCAGGGACACCCCTCAGAGCACGGGCACCTCTGGGCGCCGGCCCTGTGCTGACACGAAGGTCGCCGACTCCAGACCCCACTACGGGGCAGCGCGCACACTTGGGCTCAGGTGTGAACGGTGCCTCCTCCAGCAGCAATTCTCCTGTTTGGACGTGCGACCTACCCCCCTGCCCCCCGACCCGCCCTCTCCACCTGGACACTCCTCCGTCCTGGGGCAGCTCCCCCGGGGCCTGGGGTCTAGTTCCGGGTTCATCACGGGGTGGGGACTGGGGTTCCCCTCCGACGCCCGGGTGCCAGCCGGCCTCTCGGCTCTGGCCTGCCACCACCGAGGAAACCGCGTTTCTCCTGCGGGTGCCGATCTAGCTTCTCACTGAGCTGGGTGGGTTGGGGGCCGGGGGTGGTCCCCCTCGGGGTGGGGGTAGACGCAGCGTGGGAGTGGAGCAGAGAGTTAAGAGAAACCAGATTCAGTTTACAGCGGGAAGGCTGCTGCGGTGGAGGGGCAGTAAGCCAGAGGCCATCGGCCCGCACAGCGCCCCCACCCGCCCCAGACAGTGAGCCCTGAGGGGACTCCGGGGTTGGGAGCACGGATGGTGCATGTCGGATGGATGGTCTCTGAGCCTGGGCTCTCGGATCTTCCCACACGGCAAGGAAGCAGAGGTCTGGTACTCTGTGTGTGTGAGAGTCAGTCGTGTCTGACCCTTTGCCACCCCATGACTGTAGCCCACCAGGCTTCTCTCTCCGTGGGGATTTTTCCAGGCAATTATACTGGAGTGGGTTGCCAGTTCCCTCTCCAGGGGATCTTCCTGACCCAGGGATCTAGTCCAGGGACCGAACCCAGGTCTCCTGCGGCTCCGGCATGGCAGGCAGGTCCTTTACCACTGAGCCACCTGGGAAGCCCCCTGGTTTTCTTAACAGTTTAATCCTTTGCTGTTTTGACTACCTGGTCTTTGTGGCAAACACGTCCCCACCCACGCTAGCTATATCCTGGCTACCCTCTCCCTCCTCGGAGCAGACCCTCAAAGCTGCCTCTGGACTTGAAGTCCTCAGACACTCGGCTCAATAAGATGTAATTCTCAGCTTTCAGGTTTTTTGTTTTTTGTTTTTCAGGGGACAACCTTTATTTGTGGGCTGTCCCCGCTCCCTTCCCTTTCTGGCGTGCTAACGTAGGTTCGTGAATCTGCCTGAAATACCTAGTTTCTTACGAGGACCTTTAGCATTTTTTTGTGTCTTATGAACATTCTTCAAAATCAGTCGTAGAGCTGTACAGGTCATGCAAGATTAAAAGTCTAGTAAATCATCACTTTATTTCTATGATTCCTGCTCGTTTCACCTGAATTTGTGGGTGCTTCAGAATATGAGTGTTTGTCTTTATATCATTTACTATATGTCACTCATAGACCTTACGGTGATGACTGATTTTCAAATATGTTCTACTCTATTATTACTTGCACTGTAAAATGAGAATGTGAATAAGCCTTCAAAGAAGTGAAATAAAGATGCCGATTTTAATAATAATAATGTAGTTTTGTTAAGGAAGGTCTCCCCTCAAGGGCTCAGTCCAGCATCCGAGTTTCCCGGCCACCAGGTGGCGCTGTGGAGCGGCTTCAGGACCGCCCCATGGGGACCAGCTGCAGGGTCCCTGCTGAGAACCGACAGCAGGATGGGCGACACTTGTCTAAGAGACAGGCTTTATCAACCCTGTTTGTTGTGCCTGCCTGCTCTTACTCTTCCTGCCCCAAGCCACACCCGACGCTGAGTGGTAGACAAGGACTAGCTGGGCCTCTGGGATTTCCGCTCAGTTTTGACCTGGACCACCTGCCACATTTGGGGGGTGGGGGCGGATTGGGGAGTGTTACTGGCATTGCAGTTCAGCCAGCTGCCTGTAGGTAATAGTAGCCCCCCAGTACTGGGATGAATAAGCAATGTCCCCACGAGAGCAGGCACGGGGTACTGTCCCTTGTCAGGAACCAAGACGTCCCTCTGCCCCCATCCCCCAGCACCATGTGATGTCAGAGTAGCAGCAGCCCCGCCTCCAAGCCTGCTGCCCCACAGTAGCCACATGGAACTGTTAAAGTGGACACAAAAGGAAATAAAATTCATTTATTTGATCACACTGTCATGTCTGAGATGCTGGGTGGCCCTGTGTGTCCCTGGCCACAGAAGGCCTCTTGGACAGTGCTGGTCTGGGTGCCTGGTGGGTGTCAGAGAGTCAGATGGGGTGGGGAAGACTCAGGCAGGAATCACACCCGGAGGATGTTTCCATACCAGTGGGTGAGGCCCAGTAGTAGTTTGGCATGTACCAGGCAGCAGAGTCCAGGAGGTTCACAGAGAGGCTAGGCTGAGCTTTTAATTCCGCAGCTCAGATCCCTCACTTCCAAAAGAAAACAGTGGTGCCTCCAGGAAACAGCAGAGGAGACGCTGGTGTCATCCAGCCAGCGGCAGGTGGGATGGGAGGCGTGACTATGTGCACTCCTGGTGTTTCCTCTGGACGCGCCCAGTGCCCAGGGCTGAAACACCCACACGTCTGCTGCCCGCTGGCCCCCAGGTGCCGGCCTGGCTACAGAGGGTGAGGGCGTTTCCACCCTGGAAGGAGCTCTGCTTCCTTCTTTAGGGAAGAGCTCTGCTTCCCTCCTAGTTTTATGGAAATTATGTAATTTTCTGTTCTGTGGAAATTATGTAATTTTCAGTGCTAAGAAAAAGCGCAACCAGCATCCCCAAAAGTACAAAGAATAAAATAATTCTCTTCAATCTCATCCTCAGAAACAAGCATTTCCTCCATGACCACCACTCCAGGCTTCTGGACAAACTGGGAAAGGGACCAGCAGGTACAAATTCTCTGCAGGACAGGCTCCTAGTTACTATTTGTAAATGAAAGTATGACACTTAATCTTCATGGAATTTAGTGAGAGAGAGGAAAGCTAACTTCTACTTTTGTCAGTCCTTAATGTCTGCCTCTATGAATATTCTTAATTTTCTGTTTCACAAGGGTAATTATTTTATATACACTGATGGCAGCATACAATAAAATACTTAGTATAAAAAAAATTTTGAAATTCAGATGTGTTTCTTTGTAAGAGAAGTATTTCTAAAAGATCTCACATTTAAAATACATTGGATTGTTTATGCTTTCACATGTAACTGTTTCAACTTTTGACATTTTCTGTCAATTCCCTGCTCTGGAATATGGGAAAATTAGCACTACCCGGACCCTTTTTTCTTAATATTTTTCTGATTTTATTATTAATTTTCCATGTTTGAGGTTTGTAACATTGACATCTTCTTCTTTAACCACAATCCCTCAATTTTTTTTAAGTCTGAAAAACTTACTCTTAAATTTATATTTAATGGTTCAGAACTCACCACCACTACTTTTAAACCATAATTTTCCCTTTTTTTAAAGAAAATGATTTTGACTCATCCCTTATTGACTAAAGTTTTCTTTTTCCAAGAAAGGCTCATGGATTTCTTGAATTATTGCCTACGTAGCGGCATCTGCTTTATGTCTTTTTACTTTATGTACAACTTGGCTAAGGTTGACACTTCAGGGTGACCCTTCCCCTGGGTACCTAGTGGTTGGACCTGAACTTCTACTAATATGATGAATTACCATGACTTTTTCTGATGTTAAGCCCACTTGATCATGAATTTTTTTAGGGTGCTGCTGAATTGAATTTGCTAAATTGTGTAAGGATTTCTGTGTCTGAGCTTGTGAGGGCTGTCTTTCTCTAATTTTCTTTTCTTGAAGCATCTCTGATGATGTTGGGATCAGGGTAACATGGGCTTTGAATTGAGGATTCTTCTCTCCTCACTAAGAGACTTTATGTAGGGATTGGTATTTCTTTTTAAATTTTTGCCACAATTCACAAGTGAATTCATCTTGCCTGGAGTTTTCTTTCTGGGAAAGTTTTCAATTATGAATTCAATTTCCTTAATTGGCATAGAACATTTCTGGGGGGCAGGGGCTTGAAAATTTTATTTGGAGTCAGTTTTTGCAATGCATATCTTAAAAGGATTTTTTCCATTTTGTGTAAGTTGTAAAATGGCCTACATTTGTTCATAATATGTAACCTCTTTATCCTTTCAATGTCTGGAAAAGCTGGCTGATAGCCCTTTCTGTGGTTCATTTCCTGGGTCACTCTCACCAGGAGCCCACAGAGCGGCGCCAAGCCCAGGCACCTCCCCCGTGGCCCTCGTGGCCCTCCCCCGCCCCCAGCCTCAGTGTCTCTGCAGAGCCGACCTGAGCCTGGTGCTCACTCTGGCTGGACCCTAGTGTGGGCAGCAGCCCAGTCAGACCCCCACATGACTGCTGTCTGCAGGGCCCCTCTGCCCCTTCTGCATGGGGGTTTTGTTTTCAGGACACTTGCTGACACCACAGGGTCTCTCCTCTTTTTTCTGGCTGTTTTTTTTTTTTATATTTTCTGATTCTTTGTTTTATGCGGGGGTTGGTGGGGGGAGTTGACATGCTTTCTGGGTTTCTTGCCCCAAGGGCGAAACAGGGCAGAGGCTGCTTGTCATCAGCTGCTTCAGACACAGGGTGGTGCTGAGCAATGAACCATCTGCAAGGCTCATTAATATTTCACTGCTTTGCATCAGCCCAGTGCCCCAGCAGCATCGCTCGTGACTGAGTGGAGCTCTGTGTGGCTCCCTGATGCATCCTTAGCGTTTCAGGAGGGCCTGGCCCTGGCGCACTTGGTGTATGTGCTGGCAGCATCCGAGGGCAGGCTCTGGGCAGCCCCTCCGGGGTGGGGATGGGCACGCACGCAGCCTGGCCAAGCCGTCAGCCAGCCAGTCAAAGGCACTGGGATCCAGAGAGTTATCCCAGAACTTTCCATGGCTCAACCCACCTCTGTTCTCATAAAGTCTTCCTACACGGAGATGGAACAACATGATGGATGTAAAATTTTCCCTGAAAAAAGCTTGCCGTGATGGAGGTGGTACCAACAATTTAAACAGATTAACACATCAAAGAAAACAGCTAGGAGATGGAAACCAGTTTTATTTGGTGGGATCTTAAGTGTCTACACTTGCATACCTGGAGGTCTGTGTCCTGGGAAGGAGTGAGCACCTGGGTCCTGCGGGCACTTTGGGGCAGGCCCAGCAGTGCAGGCATCAGGTCAGTCCAGGTGTTCCGGGCTCCATCCCAAATGGTGTCTGTCCCTGGTGACCCACGCACCCCCTAGGCCCTCCCTTCTCCTTTTCGCACTTGTCTGGCCTCCAGACACCATCCACCCATCGCAGAAGTTCAAGGCAACACACTCCCTTCCTTAGGGCTGCTCCTTTTGGGCTTCTCTCTAATGCAAATATAGTTTATTTTTTATTTTTACAAAATAATTTCCCATCTAATCCAGTGGGGTGGGGCAGCGGGGGTGTGATTTCGCCTGAGATCTGAGAGCCTCCTTGGTGTTACTAAGCCCAGACTCAGGGAGGACTCACCGCCCCCTCTAGGGTAGAGCCCAGGTTTGGGGCCCCCAGCTACACCACTCGTATTACCATTTACTCCTGAGGATGCCCAGACGTTTCCAGTGGTTAGTTACAACTTGGTTCCCAGCCTAGAGACGTCCTGTATCAGCCATCAGTTTTATAAGGCTGCAAAAATTCTTCACTTTTCTCCATAAGTTTGACCTAGTTTTCCCATCAGGCATTTGACCAGCACCTGAGAAAGTCTAAGTGCTCAGGAAGGGAACCTGAGGGATGCAGATATGGACCTTTCTTCTCAGAGCTTTCGTCTCTCAGTTGCTTTTGACGCCTGGGGACAGGCATCCTGTCGTGGGGGTGGGTGGATGAAGTTTTGGATCCAGACAGGGCAGATGCCAGCTTGGCCGGAGGGCCGGCAGGGTTCACGTTTACGGAGAGTCTTCCCCCTGGAATCAGGACCGCTCAGCTCTGCATGCATCTCTAGAGCACCTCTCACGACCAGGATGGGGAGGGTGTGTCCTTCAGTGTATTTATCCAACCATCTACCAAAGGGCACCTCGGCTGCTTCAGAAATTTTGGCAATTGTGAATAAAGCATCCAGATGGGCCTTCACCGGGGACCAGCTCACCAGCGCCCCCTGAGCCAGGTCCAGCCTCATGGCACTCTGCCTGGTTCTCCCTCTTCACTGGCCAGGAGCGCCACTACCCAGGTCCTTGGGGACGCCCTCTCAAAGATGTCTCCAGAGAACACATTCTAAGGGACACACGTCCATCATCCTCCAGGCAGGGCCTGGTGCTCATTTGTGGCTGAGGATGTGGCTGGTTACAGCCTGCTGACTCCTTCTTGTTGCCAGAGAAGCCAGCTGAATGGGGTGGTGACAGGCTGGGCTGGGGTCCCAGCCAGCCACCTCCTTCTCTGGGTGAGTTCCCCTCCAACACAGGCAGGACGGGGCCTTCTACATCTGTGTCTCCCTCCTCCACAGCCAAGGCTCTTTCTTGAACAATGGGACTTGTCTTCCATCCCTGCGTCCTTGACCTCTGTGCCTGTTAGAGAGAGTCCCTCTCCAATCCTCCCTAAATGTGCTGTACGCTCTCTCCAGATCCCCCGCTGATGACTTTAAAAGAAAGAATTCAGAACCAGGAACGTGCAGGCAGGCTGAGGAGGTCCCTGAGTGCTTGGAATTTATTGCTATGACGACAAGCATTTACCCTAAGTGGGCCGGGAGGCTCCAGGCATTCACAGCTGAGGTGCAGGTCTACACTGATTTTCCAGAAGACACTGGGCATTGTTTGAACTTTGATATGTTTTAAAAGCTCTGTATTCACTGTAATGGTTTCCTCCTGGGAAGGTTATTTTTTACCAGTCATTTCTGCTTTTATTAATCCCCTTGAGCACACACATGAGAAAACTGACAATACAACCAACCCACCAGAAGTGGGTTCTTAGCTCTGGGCACACAGTACAGAAGAGTTGCTTCTCCTATTTCATGCAACAAGGCAGAAGGAAGAGTATTCTTAAAGTGACTTTGCAGGATGTGCTTTATTCTCAGTCAGTCCCGAACCCAAACTACAGAGGGTCAATTATTTGGGACATATTCTAGTCCACTCAATAATTCTTCTCAGAAACTGTCCTTTAATATGGAATGAAAACTACATGTCAATCATCAATTTTTCATGCTACATTGTTATTTCATGAAGACGTTGTATGACCCATAATAATAATTTAAGAAAAGGCCGTTTGTTTATTTCCCCAAGCTCAATATACATATTTCTTTCATAATTATGAACTTAAAAAAACCTGTCTCAGATGTAAAAATATGAATTGGAATATGTAAACTCGTTGAGAGACCTGAAAAACAGGGAAAAAAACGTCACATACTGGAAAAACCACTGCTGTGAGTCATGGAAACGGGAGGAAGCGTGGGGGTTGGGGGGGCAGAGGGGAGCTCAGACCTCAGTCAGCAAAGGTTACAGCGTCCAAGGACCCTACCTCCACCGGGTGGCATCTCTGTCTCCCGGATCGGGGTTTCACAGGGAGCAGGAACTCTCTGGAACCAGAAGAGCCACCAGCTGGGCCTCGGCAACGCTGCGTCCATATCTTTGTTTTGCTGCTTTTTTTTTTTTTCCTGAGAAGTCACTGGTGTTGAATGGAAAGATTTCGTATTACTCGTCAGTTAAGGTAAGGCAGTAAGTGTCACTAAGGTTATCTTTTTGCTTAGAATGAGGCTTATCCTTCCACTGGCGTCACCATGGGTCACCGGCCCCTCCCTCTTTCCCCCTAGAAGCGTATGTAGGGGTTTCAGCCCCCACTCTGCTGCATATTTGGGGTGCAGTCCCCTGGCCCCTCCCCACAGCAGCATCCCCTTGGCAGCCGAGCCCCGGGCATGGCATTGCGATGACCGGGTATCTCCAGGAGGGCACTGTCCACCCAGGAGAAGGTCTCTCCTTCCTCCTCCTTGCTGTTCTGTGTCTCTGAGGACCAGACCTGTCAACAACTCCTCCACACAGTCAATCAGGACGCGAGGCACCGTGGACGGCCACGGGCGAGCAGCCCCGACTTCAGAGGAACGGAATTAACACAAAGGATGTTTCAACAGCGCCTTGGCTCGTAGCTCTGGGGGCAAAAGGGAGCCCAGCCCTTCTGCTCCCGTCAGCACAGAGACTGTTTCCGCCAAACTGGAAATGCTTAGCTCGCAGGACAAGATTGTGCTTTTCTTCTTTTCTTTGGAAAATCCCCACGTTAACTCGGCTCGCGGTCTGTGGCCAGGGTGTCAGTTTGTTTTCTCCCTGGTCCATTTGATCATGGTTTCTGGTGACCGGTACAGGAATATTAATTTGGCATAGAGATCCTCCTCCAGCTCCAGCTCCCCGGTCTCCCGGACTAAAAAAATGTCTGTGCACAACTTCAGAATCCGATCCACGTTGGGAAGTTCTTCAAACATGATGGAGTGAGAAATCCCGCTGAAGAATTCCCGGACAAACTTCCCGATCACCAGCACCACGGAAGCATAGAGGCCCATGATACTAGGGAAAAAAAGATGAGGAAAAAGAGGTAGAAATAGTATCTAGCAGTTCAGTTCAGTCACTCAGCTGTGTCCGACTCTTTAAATATGGTTAATAGAAACACACACACACACACACGAGAAAACATAATAACACTTTCCCTCAAATGCCACAGAGGATGTGATAGACTTACCAAAGCTTAAATTATTCCACTTTGGTGAAAACACTGACTTTTTTGCTAATGAAAAAGGTGATGCATGTTTTCTCTCTCTCTCTTTTTTTTAAAATTACACATTATAGAATTGTTGGACTTGAAAAATGAAAGTCCTTTGAAATCTCACCTTCTGGAAACAAGCAGTGTTAATAGTTTCATGTATGAACTTCTGGTGGTTTTACTGCATATGTTATATGCATAAGCTACATAGTGTGCGTAAGTGCTCAGTTGTATCCAACTTGCTGAGACCCTATGGACTATAGCCCTCCAGGCTCCTCTGTCCATGGCATTCTCCAGGCAAGAATACTGGAGTGGGTTGCCATTTCCTTCTCCAGGGGATCTTCCCCACCAAGGGCTCGAACCAGTGTCTCTTGGCAGGCAGATTCTTTAGCATGAGCCAGCTGAGGAAGCTACATAATATATGTGGTAGAAATGCAATTGTATCATACACACTTTCTGTATCGAGAACTTTTCCCTGCCTTTCACAGAGATTTGTGTTTATGATTTTTTTAAGAGGCTCTTTCTAGGAAGTGGAAAACCTTAGTGTCCTGTCGGGGGTGCCTGTTAGAGGACTGAAGCATCAGAAGGTGGAGAAGTGGTAACATCAGGCACGTCCCAAACTGATTTCTGACTGACTCTCATCTGCTAAGGTCAGAAGGCAACATCAGCAGAAAAGAGAGAACTCAACCCCAATTTCTAGATTAAACCCCAAATTGCACCAAACTGTGTGGTAGCAGGAAGGAATAGTTAAAAAGCTGGAGATACGACAGATATGGCTTCAGGTCCTCTGTTTGGTAGAAGGACTACCCAAGGCATTTTTTACTTCTCTGGGACTCCGGTTCCTCATTTTTTAAAACAAAGTTCCCTGTGACAAACCATAATGGAAGAGAATATGAAAAAGAAATACATATACCTGTATAACTGAGTCAGTTTGTTGTACAGTAGCTATTAACACAACACTGTAAATAAACTATACTTCAATAAAATTTTAAAAATATAATATGAAGAGCCAAGGATCTGTGAATTCTAATAATACAGCTATAGAATCTGAGAATTCTAGGAAGATAAAAGACGTCTGTCCTCAGCTTGGTGCGGTGCAGAGGGGCTCTCTCATGACCATTGATTGCGAAACGGCTCCTTACCCGTAGCCGGCCAGGAACCCCAGGCTGGGGGGGCTGACCTTGTCGTTGAAGACCACCAGCTCCAGGGCCTGCGCTTCCTGGTTGTAGATTCTGTTCCCAGTCAGGTTGAGAACCCACCACTCACTGTTCGAGTTAGTTGCATTGTCTCTGGACAAAATGATGGTGATGTTCATGAAATTATTTTCTGGAGAAGGAGAAACATGAAATCTGGTCAGCAGGAGTGTTTAAGGATTTAATGCACTCAGCAGTTCCAGGATGGCACAAGATGGTTGGTACCCATGGCGCTGGGTCCCAGGATGAGTGCACAGGGGCATGTTGACTCTGTGAGGAAAAGGAGTGGTGGGCCTGGTGGGGGAGGGTCTCTCTTTTTCTCCAAGAGGCCAGTCCTGCTGCTACATGAGACGGCAACCACATCACAGGGAGAAGGGAACCCTATTACTGGAACATCTTTGCTGACAAGTCCCAACAACTAACTAGACATTTAAAAACCATAATAACTGACTTGTGATGGACTTGACAGACTCCTTCCTGTTAGCCCTGTTTATTGAGCATCTTCCAGGAAGAAGGTGCTCCAGGAGGTGCTCAGGGATCACCCAGTCGCACACAGCCTGGTCCAGTGGGAAAGGCCACCTCCACAAGCACAGTTTATCGGCACGTGGCAACCACCACAGCACCAGTACCAACAAGGCCTGTGAGCCTGGGGAGATCGCTTCTGGTCGGCTTCCCAGAAGAGGTGACCTTTGAGCTGAGTTTTGCTGGGTGAGAACGTTAATAGATGGAGCCCGACTACTGGCATTCAGTCACCCTTGAGCTGAATCACATCCATTTCCTGCCATCTTTTTATTGTTTTTATCAGGGGGCCTTTGGCATTAACACTGTAGGAGGCAATTTTCTGCCAAAGATGTGTTTGCTAATAGAAGCAAGTAAATAGGTTCTGATAAATCAGTTAGCCTGTCACTCAGCATGGATTTCAGTCAATCAAGTTCTATATTGATGAAGAAAGGAAGATGAACATGCCCTTGGTGGGTAAGTGATCCCTTCTTGCTGGTGGACACAGCCTGGAGCCGTAGGCGTCTTGTGAACCATGTCACATGAGAAAGAAACCTGGCCAAGGAGCTTGATAGAGGCTGAAAGGGCAAACTATAGACGTTGATTGAAAGAAAAGATTAAGAACAATTCTGAAGTGATTCCTTATTCTTACCAGATAAGAGCTGCTTTATGGGTTTGGAGTTAGAGTCACTGGGTGCTTTCACGTAGTATGGGTAAATCCTTTCTATGGTCCTGGGAATTAAGAAGGAAAAAAAAGAGGTAATTAAGTTCTAGCTGTTTTGCGTGCTCAGTTGCTTCAACCCCATGGACCATAACCCACCAGACACCTCTGTCCATGGGATTTTCCAGGCAAGAATACTGGAGTGGGTTGCCATTTCCTTCTCCAGGGAATCTTCCCGACCCAGGAATCAAACCTACATCTCCTGAGTCTTCTGCATTGGCAGGCAGATTCTTTACCACTGCATCACCATGGATGATGATTTTTTTTTTTTCTGCTACTTTCAACCTCATTTCAAACAAATAATGGTGAGAGTCTTCCTATAATTATGCAATGTTCAGTCATCATAGTGTATGTGTATTTTACATAATGTAAATACACATAGTATCCATTAAAATCAAAAGTCTCCAAATCTGAATAAATTCACCAGATTCTAACCAGATGTTCAGGCCACCTTTGTACCAAGCTAGTTAATGGCTTAAAAATGGCTACACAGATTTTTCCACACCTGTGACTTTTCTGAAGCAAGGGGCTATCTTTCTTGCTAAGATCCACCCACTCTTCCAATTTTAATTTTCAGGATTTCAAAATTCCGTATAGTGGAATGGGCTGCTCCAGCTGATATGAGGATGTGGGTGTAGGGAACAGAGGACTGGAATCTGAGCCCTCAGCCCATGGCTGCTCCATCCCTCGAGGTTGCTTTCTCATCTGGGAAGCGATGGGGAGAGCCTGACGGTTCTCAGGGGCCCTTGGTGTTCAGTGTCTGACATGGGTCCTTTCAGAATCATGTCTGAGGGTTGCATGGTGGTGGTTCTCACCCTCAGTGCTTTGACATGGGTTGGGGCAGACAAAGGGGGACAGACGGGATGGAGCTGGGCACTGGGCAGTTTGGGATCAGCAGCAGTTGTTTGCTCCTGCTGGCTCTCACATGAGACTCAAACATCACAGCTTAGGTGTTTGGAGTGCAGTGTTGTGTGGCAGGAGAATATATAAAGATACAACTTTTCCCCCTCAAATTTCCTTCTGCCCCCTTGCCTTCTCCTCACTCCCCTCCATTAGCCAGGCATTCAGTGCCCCAGAAACAGGGCTGATGGTAGAAAAGGGTCTCCAGGGGTCTCTCCTTGGTTTTTGGTGATTACGCCAGGTGGGAGCAAGGTCTGTCACCTAGAGAAGAGTTCAGTCCTCCCCAAACTCGCTGGCGGGAGGGAGTGGGTGGAGAGCAGGTGGGGCTTTGATGCAGCCCGTCCAGGGCTCTCAGCACAGGCTCACTCAAGTCACCCGAGTGAGCAGGTTGAGTTTCTTGCCCACCCATGTTTGTAGAGGAGACTCTGTACCAGACACACACGCCTACTGTCACTGTGTTAACAATGATGACCAACTCACACAGGCGTCCTGGAACTTTCTGTGTCGCCGCCGGCTATCATTTTAGCAATATTCTCTCGTGTCGTGTTTTTAAGAGGGAAAGAAAGCTTATCTGTTGCTATTTCTGCTTTTGCACCCAGACTCATGTTTCTGTGAAAGAAAAAAGAAGAGGTCAAGGTCAGTGGTTATTCACAAATCTGCAGGTGAGATTAAAACTCCTGAAATACTCCTCTCACCAAGTTTCATTGGGTCCACAGTCGTCAACTCCCCCCTCTCTGTTCACCTCAGCTGGGCATCCAGCCTCTCAGACAGCCAAGGAGGCTGCAAGCACCTTCAACACAGACCACAGGTGAGGAGGAAGAGTGTGGGGACCCAAAGAGACATGGACCTATGCATCTAATAGGGCTCTGAGGCACTTTATATTAGCCCAGCGATGTTAGTCTCCATGAGGACTCACAGAATCCAGACTTTAAACAGAATATTCACAATGAGATGTCACCTCACATCTATCAGAATGGCCATGATGGCCATCACTAAAGAGACAAGAGACAGCAAGTTTTGGTGAGGATGTGGGGAGAAGGGAACCCTTGTGCACTGTTGGTGGGAATGGAAACTGGTGTAGCCACTGTGGGAAACAGTTTGGTGATTCCTCAAAAAACTAAAAATAGAACTACTATAGGAGCAATCCCACTTCTGGGTATTTTTCCAAAGCAAATGAAAACACTAACTTGAAAACATATCTACACCACCATGTTCACTGCAGCATTTACAACAGCCGAAACACAGAAACAACGCACGCGTCCAGATAAATGAATAAAGAAGATATGACGCATACACATGATGGAATATTATTCAGGAATAAAAAGAATGAAATCTTACTCTTAGTGACAACATAGATGAACCTTGATGGCATTAGGCTAAGTGAAATAAGTCAGATAAAGACAAATACTGTATAATCTCATTTGTATGTGGAATCTAGAAATAAAACCACAAAACCTGAACTCATAGATACAGAGAACGAATTGGTGGTTCCCAGAGGTGGTGGTGGTGGTGAATGAAATGGATTATTTCATTTCAGGAATGAAAGGAAGTTAAAGGGAATGAATTTTCAGTTATAACATAATTAAGTCCTGGTTAGGTAATGAACAGCATGGTGACTATTTTTAATAAAACTCCACTGCATATTTGAAAGCTGCTAAGGCTTGGATCTTAAAAGTTCTCATCACAGGAGAAAATGGTTGGTAACCATGTGGTGAGTGTTCATTAGACACTGGTGCCCATTTTGAAAAGTACATAAATATCAAATCACCATGTTGCTCCCTTGCAACTAGAACAATGCCACATGTCCATTATCTCAATTAAAAACAGAATGTTCAATCAGAAATTGGTTTTTAATTTTGGGGGGTGGTTCTTCAAAGGAAGGGCTAAGAAGTGCATTTTTGCCAACACTGAATTCCATGTGGGGAGTTTGGGACATTTAAAAGGAGAAAATAAGATTAAAGAAGGAGGTCTTTAAAGTCTCAGCAGTCCTTTCCAAAATCCTTCTTTACTATTTCCCTCTGAATTTAGATTCCAGGCTTTGTTCTTTACCTATCATGGTTCTCTCTTAATTCCAGCCAAGAAGCTAGTATTGTGCACCCAACAAGCCTACCCCACGCCTGCCTGGAGTCCTGAGAGAAACAAAGCTCATCAGCCAAGGTGCTGGGTCAGGCCCCCAAGCAGCCCCACGGACACATTGGGCTTTGGATGTGAGAACTTTTCCTGAGATAAGTGATGTGGTGGCCACAGGCTGGCCAGAGGTTCATGTTGGGGGGGAGGGTAGGAATACCCCTGCTCTCCTGCTCTGGACCTGCCCAAGGGGCTCCCCCAGCTCAGGCTAGGAGAAAACAGCCACAGGGGCTGCCCAGTGCTCAGGGCGGCAAGGGAGACTCGGGGTTCCAGGGGCTACAGGTCCTGTGTTATGAGACCAAACCCCAAGCTCAGGGAAATCTCATGCTTCACCCGACTCGGTTCCATTTTATGAGTCATGACTCTATTTATTTTCTCTCCACCTCTCTCTTTTGCTCACAGACCTCACTGTCAGCTTCTTTAGAGCTAAAGTTAGTAGAAACAGGAAAACTGAGATGTTCTCGCTGGGTCAATGAGTCTCAGGCAAATCACTGTTTAATAACGCACAAAAACATTAGCTATGGCATTGAATGGATGTTACCCAAGAAGTAACATGAACCCAGATCCACATTAGTCTGAAGTTTCTAACCTCCCACGCCCCCCCCACCCCCACCCCAAGTTCAGGTTGGGGAAAAGGGGGAAATTATGCACGGAAATCCAGTAACTACCTCTGAATACTCCATGAAAAAACAACAGAGAAGCTACTATTGGGGTCCTTGAGTTCGTGTATCATTTTCTGCTTACTGGGAGGGCTGATGGTCCATAAAGAATTTGAGTTTCCTTCCAGTTCTGCAACTGTTATGTCTTCTTTTTCATAATTTTCCAGAAATTGCATAGCACCCTGTATGCACACAAACACAGCTGCATAAATAGACCACACCCCCGAGGACATGCAAGAAGGTGACTACCCTTCCCTCTATCTGGCTTTGCAGAGGGATTTTCGTCCCAATGGGGTGCCTAGTGTGTTCTGGTGCTAAGAGCTCCAGTCACATCACCAGACCCCAGTGGTGGTGCTGCTATCCCATGGGCATGGGTGCTGGGTCGATTCAGTCGTGCCCAACTCTGCGATCCTGTGGACTGTAGCCCGCCAGCCCCCTCTGTCCATGGATTCTCCAGGCAAGACTACTGGAGTGGATTGCCATGCTCTCCTCCAGGGGATCTTCCTGATCCAGTGATTGAACCCATGTCTCTTACATGTCCTGCATTGTTGCGGGGCAGGGGGGAGGTTCTTTACCACTAGTGCCACCTGGGAAGGCCCCCTCCCCACAAGGCCATGAAATCACTCCAATCAAACAGTACAGAAAAATCAGATGATTTAGTGTCATATTTCCCTTCCCACTAAAAAAAGAAATGTATCAACTATTGGGGAACATCCCTCTCATAAGAGAGACAAATTTAATCCACCCTGGACATCTGGGCCCTTCCTCACAGCTATGTATTCCTCAAGACTAGTGCTGACAGTGGGCATTACAGGCCAATCATTTTACAATGGGGAAAAGCATCTGTTTGCCTAATCACTGTACTTAAATGAAAAGTATCATTTGTAAAGCTGATTTCAACCATGAAGAGTCATGCTGTCATATTATTAAAAGCATGGAATGCAGAGAGAAGGATGACATCAGCCACAATTCTACCACCAGAACTTGATTCCCGTTCTATACAGTTGAGGATGTGTGTCTTAATTTTTAAAATCAATTTTAAAATAATGGCATCCTTTTAAATCTCTTTCGTTTTGAGAAATGTTCATGCCATGAAATCATATTCGTAATTATCATCTTAATAGAAAGGAATTTTCTTGGAACATCTGCCATAATTGATTCATTCAGTCCTACTTGTTGAATCCCCAAGCTGCCTAGTTCTTATGAATGTGGAGGATGTTGTCACAAGCAGGCACCTGCCTGGGGCTTCTCCCATATTCTGAATGACCTCCTTAGGATAGACTCCTGCAGGAGACCTCTCAGTCAAAGGGATCAATAGCTACCACGATTTAAAAACTTTAGAGATTTTAAAAGGATCAGCACCTGTTGTGCTTAACATGAAGATTCTCTGAATTAGAATTATGTTTATTATCACTTATGTCCAATAATACAGACACAACATCTTAGATGATCAAAGTGGCCAGTGGCCAGGAACCTGCAGTGTAACAACTGATCATCCCTAGGAAGTCCTCCCCTCCAGCTCAGGTCGTGGCCAAGTGGTGAGAAAGGTGACGACAGTCAGCTGGCCAAGGTGACAGCTGTTCACAGAGACCAACTCCATGCATCTACTTACAGTGTCCTTAGAAAAAGTTTTAATGAATTTACTAAACATTGGCTGGTCCATAACTTTCAGCTGGCTTTGCTGGGCACTCATTGTGAAAATAGGCTGGAAAACAAAGACACATGGGACAGTTAATATTTGAAATTCCTTCTGTGCATCCTGGGTTCTGAGAACAATATTAGACCGTGTATTATCCACAGCCAGTGCAGGGCTCTCTCTTCCCTGTCTCCTGCACCTTAGCTCACATATTTGCAGAACTGTCAATATTCAGACAGGAGATGGGGGTCCACCGAACCTCAGTAAGTCATCCAGGTGGTGGTCAGGGAGAGGGCCGTGCTGTGTAAAGACCCACAGAGGGGCGGGGGATTGAAGACCCAGAGTGGGGCATGGTTACCTGGTACCCGCCCAGGGTAATTGTGACTGAGACGTCCAGGGGCTGGTTGATGACCCCGGCGACAGATTTGACCAGAGACATGAAGAGCAGCGGGAACCAGACGATGCAGATGAGCAGCACGATGATCATGCCCCCCATCCCGTACTTGACCACCTTCTTCTTCTTCTGCCCCCGGGGCTGCGGGTACCTCTGCAATGGGAGGGTGGCACACTCAGGTGGTGTCCCCAGGAAGGGCGGGCACTATGACCACAAAGTCTGCCCAGGACTGAGTCCTGAATCTGTTCAGAATGCATCCAGACCCAGCCCTGGAACAAGGGAGGCAGTGATGCTGGGCTGTGAGGAGCCTGCTCTGTGACCCCAACAGGGTCCATTGGGGCCTGAGTGGCATTTTCCTTAAAAGGATTCTGTGGGTTTGCTGGAGGCAGACCTGTGGACCAAGGGACCAAAGCTTCTGCTGAATAAACCTCTGGTTTTAAAGGATCAGGTGGGAGAAAGACATTTTAAATTCCTGAATATTCAAAACTGTGCCTTTCAAGGGGCTCCTCCCCTCCCTTGGCAGGTGGAAAACATTTTAACTTCGTTCCCTTGGCGGGTGGAAAACATTTTAACTTCGTTCGTGACACATGTTGTCAGGACCACACTGTCCAAGCTGGAATCACCTCCATTTGCTGCATCAAGGGCTCCCCAGCCCGGAGCTCAGCCTGCAGGCGAGTGGAGGGCTCAGCTCCGCCATGTGTCGTGGAGGCTGCTCGGGTCTACACGCCTATTCCATACTTAGATGCTGCTTCTACAGGACCTGTGTTCTTTAAGGGGTACTCTGGAGGCTGGACTACATACGTATGATAAACTTTTGAAAAATTCCTTGAATAATCATGCCATTGTTCAGTCGCTAAGTCATGTCCGATTCTTTTCGACCCCCATGGACTGCAGCACATCAGGCTTCCCTGTCCTTCACCATCTCCCAGAGTTTGCCCAAGTTCATGTCCACTGAGTTGATGATGCCATCCAACCATCTCATCCTCTGCTGCCCTCTTCACTTTCTGCCTTCAGTCTTTCCCAGCATCAGGGTCTTTTCCAGTGAGTTGGCTGTTTGCATCATGGCCAAAGTATTGGAGCTTCAGCTTCAGCATCAATCCTTCCAGTGAGTATTCAGGGCTGATTTCCTTTAGGATTGATGGAATCATGATTCCATCCACATCTAAACCTTAATATCCAACCTAGTAGAATAAGTAGATATTTTCACTTTAATTTCCTTTGCACAAAGAGGTTGCCTCCTCTGTCCCTCATCGAAGAGTGACTCAGGGTGAACCTGAGTCTCAGTCACCTGGACCACTTTCCTCCAGCACATCTCACCCCCTCCTGCTCCCAGATGAGCCATTTTAGACTGACTGTGTGGTCTAGCACCACGTCACCTCTTCTCACAACAACCACAACAAGCATCTGCCAGAAGAATCATCTGGAGGCTCTTCTCGCTATGGCAGCGGCAGGTCCAGATTCCTAACTCCAGCAGGGTGAAGTCAATGGGGCATTCATAGGTCCTGGTGGGTTCTGCCTCATTTACTGGGCCACAAAACTTGCAGAAGGTCCTATCAATCTTATAACTGGCCTGTATCTAAAAAACACAAATACGGCTGAGGCACTGCTATTGGCTTACTTTTTCCGACTCCCGCCAACACTTGAGGATGAAGATGTGAGCATAGATGTCCTCCACACAGATCCAGCTGGACAGGCTCAGGGTCGTGTCTGTCCACACCCAGTCCATCACAGCCCTCAGCTCCGTCAGGAAAGGGACAAGGCGGAACCTGCAGAAACCAAGTCTTGTTAGAAGGATAGCTGTGGGCTGGCCCCATCACCGGACAGTCTTGCAGGATCCTGGAGGTCTGGACTGTCAGCCCTGACAACTCAGAAAAATTCTCAAGGTCACTGTTACTATAAAAATTCAACATGGAATACAACTGCTTTTCATTATCAGTGTGTTAAGCAATGGTATTTGCCTTTCCTTTTTTTCTGGCTGATGGTCTTAAAAAACTGGAATTCCTTTTATAAATACATTTGAAAGTGTCTTCAATTTCTTTCATTAAGTCTTATAGTTTTCTTTGTAATAATCTTTAACTTCTTCGGCTAAATTTATCTTGAAGTATTTTATTGTTTTTGATGCTCTTGTGAATGGGAGTGTGCTGTTTGCTCAGCTGCTCAGTTGTGTCTGACTCTGCGATCCTATGGACTGAAGCTCGCCAGGTTCCTCTGTCCATGGGATTCTCCAGGCACAAATACTGGAGTGGGTTGCCCTGCACTCTTCCAGGGGATCTTCCCAACCCATGGATCGAACCCATGTCTCTTACATCTCCCACACTGTGGGGTGAGTTCTTTACCACTAGCACCACTTGGGAAGGCTCCCCTCTCCCCATGGCCACAGAATCACTCCCATCCCTGGCGGCTCAGATGGTAAAGAATCTGCCTCCCACTGCACCTCCCCATACCCCTACTGCCTCCGGGTCCCCCACACCCTGTGCATGGCCAGGATGGCACCGAGCCCCTCACCCCTGGAACAGGAAGAGGTTGACGTAGTTGTAACTCTTGGTGAGGAAGTTGCCGAGGACCCGAGTAGGGTAGCCACAGCGGATCTGGTAGGCAGACAGCCCAAAGTACACGCATTTGACGAAATACCACAGCTGCGCGACCAGGTTCTGGCTGAACTTCCTGGGAGAGAAAACAGAAAAGTGCAGGGTGGGACGCTCTTACGGTACAGAAGGACACCAGTTTAGGGTGAGAGAAAAGCCTAATCGTCCCTCTGGCTTCTAAAGGCAGGTCCTTATCACAGACGTCTCAGCCGCATCTGGTTGGCAGGAGTCATTCCTAAGCTAATGACATCCTCCAAAGCTGGGAGGGCAGTGTGGTCACCCGAAGAATGCCTCCAGATCCCACCCAAAGATGGGCATGTCCTCACCCCCAGAACCTGGCGACATGTGACATTCCTCGGCCAAGAGGACTTGACAGACATGCTAGGGTTGGGGACCTGGAGGTCGGGAAGAAGAGTTGCTGCCCGGGGGCCCCACGAGCAGGCCTTAGCCGGACAGCCTTGCTCGGCTGTGGGCAGGAGCAGACGCGGCAGGGAAGAGATGCAGGGTTTGGAGAAGGCGGAGGAGACCCCAGGCATCTCTGAAGCTGGGAGAGGTCAAGAGATGGATTCTCTGGGGACTCTCCAGAAAGGACCGCCGCCCCGCCCACATCGTAATTTCAGTCCAGTGAGGCCTGGGTCTGCCCCCTGGCCTGCTGAGCTGTAAGACAATGCACTTGCATTGTGTTAAACCCTGACTTGCAGTGGTACTGATTAACTCCTACCCTCTCCTTCCCTATGGGCTTATCCTCACAAAACATTTCCTTCCCCGACAGGTTGCAGGAAAATGGCCCCACAGCTCCAGTTTCCAAGGCCTCACCTCTCGGTCACGCCAGGCAGGATGAAGAACATCCAGAAGTGAATCCCAAACACCAGGATGACCTGGAAGATGACCTTTCCCAGGACGGTCTTCCTGAGGTAGAGTGCCCTATCCACTACCATGGTCCCGAACTGAATGAGCACCATCACCAGGAAGGGCCCCGGCACCTGGTCCTCGGACAGTGAGGACGTGATGTCGGCCGCGGCCGAGTGTTTCTGGGGAGGAGATCGTAGGTTCAGGCCTGGATGCACCCGCAGGACAGCATCGCTCATCCCCGGGGTGTGGTGGCCTCGGTCCCCCACCTACCCCGAAGGCCCAGAAGCCGAAGACAATGATGACGAAGTCCACGGTGTCCGCCAGGAACATAAGCACATACACGTCGGTGACAGCGCTGTAGTCGGGGTGGATGAGGTCATAGAAGAACTGCCTGATGGGCACGTAGAGCTGCAGGGTCCTATGGGACAGACACGCAGTGTGGGGTGGGGGGAAACGCAGGACCCGCCAGAGACCCCATCATTCCGCCCTCTGCTGCTCTCCTCCACGGCTCCCCCTCCCCTGCTCCAGCCTCAGGACACTCCGCTGGGGGCAGGGGCCCCTGCTCTGACACAGACTCTGAGCAAGTTCATGGCTTCTCCCCTGAAGCATAACAGACTGGTAGCCCCGGAAACGAGGGGCTGGTTTGTCCCCTGATTTAGTTACTCTCCACCTGTGAGACTTGGATCCTGATACTGAGCTCTGTGTGCTTTCATCTCCTCTTCTGTAAAAGGTGTAAGGAGACCTGAGGGCCTGGACGGTGGTGAGAATGACAGGACCTCCTGGTCCTGCTGGGCCCCGGTAGATGCCGGGAGCCCTGCTCCTCCCCTTTCTGCCCTCGTCCCTGGGGCCAGGCATCATCCTGGGCTCTGGGGCTCAGCTTCCTCCATCCCTGTGCCTCCACTCTGGCTGTCTGCCCAGCCTCTGCCCCTCCTCTTCATTGTTCACAATTCAAGACTGTGTCCAGGTGAGCACGGCCCTCGGTCTCAGAGCTCAGGCTCAGGGCCAGCCTTGAGGCACCAGCCCTGTTTTCACTCCCATCTGCTGCCGGTCTGCCTCCCTGATACCTGGGGAGGGGGCCCTGTGACCTTGGCTGGTGACCTTGGGCTGCATGAGGGACGAACCACTTCTCAAGAGCACCTCGGCTTCCCTCTACAGGGTGAGCATATCTCTGAGAACCTTCTGACTTCACTGCCTGTCTGGTTGGACTCATTCGTGTGCCTGGAATTATACACCGTGAGCTAGTGTGTTTAGAAGTGCAATGGATATAAAAACGAATCATCCTATTGGAAAGTGATTTTTGAATGCAATATCACGGCAGGGCATTTTGTTCTGCCCAAAGCCAATGACACTTTTGATGGGACAGGTCACTTCTCAAGCATGTCACCTTTGGCTGATGCTGAGGAAGTCTTCCCAGCCCCCAAGTATCCTCACGCACTCACTCACTTCTTTATGGTAAAGGCTTTTGCTTTGATCAAGTGTTCTTGCAGCTTCTCCATGTAAAGTTCCCGTCTGCTCTTCTGCTTGATGCTCACGACGCTGCTTCCTTTCTGGCTGCTGTTCCGGGTGCTCGTGCTGCCTGGAGACAAGAAGGAATCGAGACGCGCCGTGAGCTGTGCGTCTGTTGCCATAACTATCGTAGAAGCCCGCCACCCTCATAGCAGAGGGACAGTTGGAGGCTGGTTAGAGGGCGGGATGCACACGCGTCTGTAAGAACAGCGGTGGGGAACTTGGGATCTGCAGCCCCCACTCTGGTTCCAGAGCCAAAGGCATCCGTGGGCTTTTACACTCACTGCTGGCTCCTTCCTGGGTGGCTGTGGGACCTCTGTCCCAGAAAGAATTAGACTGGAGAGCAGTTTTTCTCCTGCTCGATGGGGTCCCAGGTTTTGGTTGTGGGTTTTCTAGTCTAGGTCCAGGACCGTGCCTTTTTTCAGGACCAAATTTCTCTAACTGTAAAACCAATATGAGACGGCCTGCCAGTGTTGGCCAGAAAAAAGATGAATACAGAGGGTCTGGACAGCTTCAGACAGGAGCGCTGTCAACACAGAAGCGCAGTTACCCCAAGAGGGGCGACCGTAATGCACGTGTACTTTCCTGTCACTGGCTGTTTAGTAAGAAATTAGTAACTAGCCTAGGAAATAACTAGGTGGTTTGGCTTAAAGCTTCTATTGATTAAATCTAAGTGTACTTTCAAAATAAATCATGATGTACAGCACTCTGGGAACACCTGGCAGAATCTCTGGGTATGACTGACAACTCCCCTGTGTCTGACACTCACTAGGTACAAGGCAGCTTGCTGGTCACTTTTCACCGACACCTGAAATCTTTGTCCTAGGTGGGGGTTGGGGAATTCAGACAGACACCCTAGACAGGGATGTGAGCACCCCAGGCCACACACACATCTCAGCCAGGATTTGAACTTTGTCTGGTTACAAAGTACATTCATTTCACATCACAGTATCTGCTGCCTTGACAGCACCCAGCTCCCTCACCCCTGACCCCCTGGCACCAGGGAGTAACTCTGCTCAAGATTCCTTACAGTGACACTGCGCAGCAATACCTCTCTTGGACCTATTCGAGGAAAAGCTGGATCCCTGTGACGTCTGGGAGCCGCTGTTGGAGCGCTTCCTCCGGACGGCAGCCGGCTGCTCGGGAAAGGTCACATGCACCGACTCCACAGACGCAGCCAGGTTGATGGACTTGAGCGAGTCGGAGGAGGCCCTCCTGCCGTGGCCGAGGGACAGCTCATCATCCGAGTCCACTTTGTCCGAGCCGCTGTCCACGATGTCGTCTTCGTCCCAGAGGCCATGACACTGAGGAGGCAGGAAAGGGACAGCTTAGCCTGCTGTCCAGACAGAGGATGGGACTTGGCCCCGTGACATCCAGGCCACCAGCGTGTACCTCAGGATAGGAAACCACACATCAAACAGGGCGAATGCAGCCAGCAACACTGCTTGACAGTGGAGACTGCTAGGAGAGCACAACCTAAGTGTTCCCACCAAATGCCAACCAATAGGCAGGTGAGGAAGTGGTGGATGTGTTAACTAACCAGACGGGGGTCTTTTCACCATATATACACTTATCAAATCACCATATATACACTTCTGATACCTTACAATTTCACTGGCCAATTATATATCAACAAAGGATCCTTTAGTTAAAGCTATGGTTTTTCCAGTAGTCATGTACGGATGTAAGAAGGCTGAGTGTCAAAGAACTGACACTTTCAAACTGTGTTGCTGGAAAAGACTCTTGAGGGTTCCTTGGACAGCAAGGAGATCAAACCAGTCAATCCTAAAGGAAATCAACTCTGAATATTCATCAGAAGGATTGATGCTGAATCTGAAACTCTAATACTTTGGTCACCTGATGGGAAGAGCCGACTCATTAGAAAAGACCCTGATGCTGGGAAAGATTGAGGGCAAGAAGAGAAGAAGGTGACAGATGAGATGGTTCGATGCCATCACTGACTCAATGGACATGAATCTGAGCAAACTCCAGGAGACAGTGAAGGACAGGGGAGCCTGGTGTGCTGTAGTCCACTGGGTCACAAAGAGTTGGGCATGACTTAGCAACTGAGCAACAATACAGCAACAAAGCTGAAATTTTAAAAAAAAGATCAGAAAACCAAAGCAAGGTCAGGGATCCTAAGAAAGCTTATTATCTACCTATATGTACTTTTGCAAACTCACCACACCCCAGTGACTCACCCCCTCAAGTGGAGGGTTAGGGACTGGCAATTTGCAAGGTGACAGCAGCCAGAGTGAAGATCTTGGCCACAGTCCACATAGTTAAAAGCCTGTGTGAAACAGCCTACCAAGTAGGATAGAGGTCGAACACACATTTACATGTATGTGTGTGTTGCAGCCTGGTGGAGCAGAAACCAGAACCTGTCCCATGACTCGAGGGTGTGGCAAACTGCGCCCTTGTGATTGTCCTGGTAAGCATGCTAAATGGACATTCTTGGGGTGGGATGTGCTCTCCGCTACACTGCCTACCCCTTCATCCGTCCCCATGAAAACAAAACAAGATGTTCCTGATCAAAGCCTTTGCTAATCAAACTCCCCAGTATAGCTATTCCCTAATGATCTCATGTGACTTTTGCCAATAAAAGTGTGGGCTGAAAGGAGCAAGAGGGCCCCCTGACTCCCCGCTTGCCAAAATACGTATGTGTCTATCTTTTCATTACACGCTCACCCCTGTTTCAGGTGTTTCTCACCCGCTGTGCTGGACGTGGCACGTGTGTGCCTAACTTAGGCCAAGCTTGTTCTGAAAAGGAACTATCAAAGATACTACTTGATAAAATGAATGTAAGATATGTTATATCAATACAAGGAGACACAGTTAAAACAAGAGAAGGAAAGTGAGATTCTGACCATGGGCACATCAGTACATCCAAGGCGTGCTGTGTGACAATCTCTAACATGTAGACTTTAGTGGCGTATCACAAGTTCAGTTTATGTTTCACAGTGGCTGAGATGAGAAACCCTGAAGGTGCTCAGCAGGATGACAGGAGGTACAGATCCCAAGAAGTTTACCCTGCAGACCTGTCTTCCCAGAGCAATGCAGGCATGGCTTTCTCAGAAGTGACCTCTCTGGGAGCACAACTTTGGATCCCCAGGCCCATGGATTGGACAATGTCTCACTAAACCAATGGTTTCAGAGCAAAAAACCATGAGAAAAACAATGCTCCTAAAAGGGGGTGGGCTAAGGTTGGGCTGGAGAGGAGACCCCAAATTCTAGCTTCCCAATGATCTGCCTTCAACTCAGGCACAATTGATGGATCCAGCAGTAAGAACCACAGACCCTTTGGGCAATTCCCACAAACACGGGATAATCACGGTGCCTTCATCCCAGGGTGGGCTTCCCAGGTGGCGTTACTGGTAGAGAACCTGCCTGCCAATATAGAGATATAAGAGGTGTGGGTTCTTGGGTCAGGACGATCCCCTGGATGAGGGATTGGCAATCCACTGTAGTATTCTTGCCTGGAGAATCCCATGGACAGAGGAGCCTGGTGGGTTATAGGCCATAGGGTTGCAAAGAGTCTGACATGACTAAAGCAACTTAGCATGCACGCATGCATCCCAGAGTAGAAATAGGGGGCAATTTCACCCAATGGATCACAAACTCCATTATTGAGTACACAGTGTTGAGAAAATGAATGAAATGAATAAAACTGTTAACAAAGAAAACAAGAGCACACAGATAGACCTCACCCATGGCCCCCCAGCCCCTCATGATCCCAGCACCGGGTCCTCAGAAACATCCCAGAGGTAGCGGATGGGCAGTACCTTTAGGATGGAGCGGTGGAAGAAGAGTGCCAGCAGCTGGATGAGGTCGTAGAGCACGTAGGCGTCCTTCTTCTCCACCCCAATGATGTTGGGCGGGTGGTAAGGCTTGTCCTTATTCAGTTCCACATTCTTATTCCAGGGGAAGAACCCAAACTGGAAGAAGTACTTGACCACAATGGCCACCTGCACAGATGTGAGAAATTAGAATAAATGACGCCCTTTAAGAGTAGCTCTAGATGAGGAACAGTGATACAAAAATTAAGGGAAAAAGTCTAGTTTTGGTGCTGGGAATGCACACAGGATGTGGAATAACGAATTCTCTTTCCACAGATACTGACTTCAGGACAAGCCCTGAACCACACCTCCAGGGCCTGTGACCACAGACACATCGGGGCCATGGAGGTTACTCCTGACTTGGCT